>NC_090445.1:1261330570-1261955570 GCF_031143425.1 Pleurodeles waltl | reverse complement strand
ATATAAGCCCCCAGACAGGCAAGTTGCTCAGAATACATTCCGGGAATATCAATGGATTGGTTAGTAAACTGACAGACCCATAAACCCTCCACTATCTTCGCTGCTTTCAGGTTGTGCTTTTACAAGAGACTTGGTCACAGATTACAATCCCTCTGGAGGGCTTTGTCAACTTCTTCATTGCTCCAACCAAAGCCCATAAGCATAGGAACTGCAAGGGAAAACTTGCAATGTACTCATCAACGACTAGTGCAACTGAAGGCAAAAAGCGGGTAGGTGAAGAGTACGGCTTGCAAGTGGTGGTCATAGCCCTTAAAAATTCTAAAGGTTCTAAAGGTTTTGTTAGGTAATTTAAAGTAGTGATGCATATATATATATATATATAAGTCCAAGCAGAAGATCAAGGACAGAGTTAGCAGACAAACTGATAGATCTGATCTTGAGGCAAAAAATTGAGACAAAGAACTGATTGTCTCATAAGACTTCAACTTGTGGCTTATGGACACAGCTTCCTCAGCGCAGCTTGCACCTCTTTTGGCTACAATGAGAGATCTAAAAGTGACCATTAACCTTAAGAGAGAAGTCTGGTAATAGATATTGAAGAACAGAGCCCTGCAGCTCACCAAGAAATCCTAAGCTACACAATCAATCTCAAATCCATCAGATGCACAACCGCCTCTCTACTAAAACTGGTACATGGTGCCAAGCAAACAGCGACTACCACGTGAATGGTTGGAGAAAAACCTTTGATTACCTGGGAAAGGATAACCACATCTTTTGTGGACCAACTGCCAAACCACTCCCGGCACACAGAAAACAACAATTAAAAAGATCTTTTTTCACCAGGCTTTGGTGTTTAAGTGGTTTATTAGGGTAGGCAAAAAGCAAGTAAATCAACTTTGGTAAGCTCTTAATAGGAATTAAAAAGACTCCGAGATCTTCCAAAACAAATTGGGAATGTGAGGAAATATCTAAAAAGAGCAAAATGGGTGTTTCAGAGGAAGCATTGTGATTCTTTCTGGGCAAAATTGTTATATGGCATCAGGAAAAACACCTCCTCTAGTTTTTGGTGGACTGTGAATGATATAAGCAGATCTCTTCCTGGAGGGGCAGCTTCAAATATGTTGGAGGCAGTTTGGTTTCACTTTTTGTCCAGCCATTTTAGTCCTGGGGATCAGGTGGAACACATATGTAAATGCCCTGTCAACACAGAGCTGCTCAAGCTCATGTCCACTCCACACACCTAAGAGGTCCAAAAATTGCCTGGGTGCAGAGCAGTGAGTCTCTGCCGCACTCTGGAGTTAAGGGGACGGATGAAAATGGCTTGGCAAATCCACCCAGGGAAAGTATCAATCAAGCATTATATCAAACTCTCACAAATCTGTGCTCATTATCCCTAAACGTGCAATCAGTGGCAAAAAACTAAGGGACACCGAGAAGGGGCCCGGGCCCAAATGGAATTCCTCTAAGAATTTATAAGGCTGATTATCCCTTCTGGGCAGTTCAACTAACTCTGTTATTCAACTTCGGTATTCAGCTGCATTGTATTCACTCCTTGTGGTGCATTCAGTTATCTCACCAATCTTCAAGGGAGGGGCAAGGGGGATGCAGAGGTCTAACTCTTGGCGGCCCTAATAGATAATGATGCTAAATACTTTGAGGAACATTGCTGGAAGAACTACAGCACTCTGCGAAGGTGAATACCATCATACCACTGAATCAAACAGGTTTCACCAAACACACAGGGACTTCAATTAACATCATGTCTCTTCCCCTCTTGATGAGTTTGCAAGGGCAGACAACTATACTGTTTATCTGTGTTTTATAGATTATTAAATCAGCATTTCATAGGGTTGATTGCGGGAGATTCTTGAGAAAATGGCAAATTGGAACATTCTGGATGGCTTACTAAAGGCCATAAAACCACTGCACAATAATACAGGGGGTCAGGTCTGAACTAGGGGATGGTTTGCACTTGTCAAGGGCCATTAAAACAATGCAATGTCTGAAGCAGGCCTATATTCTGGCCCTAACTCTTTTTAATCTCTTTTTAGCGAACCTTCCGTCACCCTTAAATGCTAACTGCCAGGCACCCAAATTCGGGGGGTCTTCAGCTTTCAAACCTCCTATAAGTTGCAGATTTTGGCCCTCATTATAAAATTGGCGGTTAAAAACGCTTACGGCCGCGGCGACGGCCACCAAAAGACAGTCACCGCGGCTACCAGCCATCCGTCATATTATGACCACAGCTGGATTTCCATTACAAGAATGGCGGAAATCCGACTGTGGCCATACCAGCAGATGGCGGTAAGGTGGCGCTGCTACTACCAGCAGCAACATGCCAGTAGATCTCTGTCAGCCATATTATGACAATTAATACAGCCTGTTGTTCTGCTGGCGGGGGCGGCTGGCGGTAGCAGCACCCGTCCCGTCTCCTGCCGGAGGACCCCCTAGATCCAGGTAAGTCATGTCCCCAACGGGGGCGGGCGTGTTGTGTGTGTGTGGGGATGTATGTGTGTGAATGCGGGTGTGTGTTGAGTGTTAAAGGAGTGTGTGCATGTATGGACATGTGAGTGCATGTATGTTGTGAAATGTTAATGCATGTCTGAGTGTATGTTTGGAAGTGTGTGCGGATGTGTCTATGATTGGATGTATGCATGCATGCATGTATGTGTGTATGCGTGTGATTGAAGGGGGCGTGGATGTAGTGGGAAGGGATTGGGGTAACTGGAGAGGTAAGGGGGTAACGGAAGAGGTGGCAGAGACCCCTATCTGTGACAGGGAAGGAATTCCTTGCCACTGCTATGGACTCCCGCCATGGTTTTTGTGGTGTTACGAAAACCATGGCGGTGGGCAGGGTCATAATCCCACAAGTGGCTGCCAGGCTGGAGATGGAGTGGCACAATGGCGGCCGCTATGACGGTCGGAGTGGTACATTGGCGGGTTGGCTTCAGCCAACCCACCAGTGTCATAAAGCCTGTTGGCGGTACTTACTGCCACATTATCGCTGACCTCTGCGGTTGTAGTGACCCTCTTAGTCCTTGTCAGCAGAACTAAGGTGGGCATACAGCAATTTCTAAATGCAACTTTGGAGTATTAGGTAGTAGTGGTCTGGCTTTCAACAGGAAGAAAACCCAGATTAGAAATTCAAGGTAAAAGACTGCAGAAGCACACTTGGTTTCTGGGCAGTGAAAATATCGAGTCTGTAGAAAGCTTTAAGTATCTTGAGGTTTTCTTCAATGTGAATGAAGGTTTGGCGACCAACTGGAGGAGATAAGAAGGAAAGGAAATTCTCTGGATTTTGGCCTGAGGTCCCTTTATAACAAGCTGAAAGGCCCAACGCTTCCTCCAGTCTTGGAGGTGGTTCAAGCAATGGTTCTTCTAACATTGATCTATGGAAGTGATGCCCTGTGTCATCCTGGACAAAACAATATTTAATATTTACAGGTAATTTTTTCAATTGGCAGCATATACATAATCGGCCCAAATTAGGCTGGAGTTTGGTATAGCCAAAAAAATCTCTGGCGCGGAAAGCGGCATTTGTGTTCTGCTACCACAAACTAAAACTTGCTCCAGAGGGTTCTCTTGGCCCCCATCTCTGGACCAAAATGAAAGAGACACCTAGTTCTCCTACACAAAATTATTTATACCTAACCTTGCGCACCTTTGGTCTTTCTGCTACCTGGAATTCATCCCTTAACCCTCAGAGTTTTTAAAAATGACACAATCCAGCACTCTGAGGTTATTAGTTATAGAGGATAAAGCCAGCCAGTCACCAAGCTACACCAAGCTCAAACCTCAGAGTTATTTGGGAGAACATTACAGCAACTAGGCTAAGGAATAGTTCCTCATATACAGGCTGGGGATATTACCTTTTTTAATACACTACCCACCATAAAAACGAAGGCAAAGACAGTAGACATGCCGGCTCTGTGATGATGGAGCAGAGGACATCCTCCATGTGCTATGCTTGTGCAGATCTGTTTTGGGGGAATGACGCATATGCTTGACAGGAAATGGGAAGAAAGAGGGATGAGGTCATGTAGGGGAGCAGAGATTGCTTGTTTTGAATCTACTGACACTAACAGAGATGTTCAATGATGAAGTTTCTCTGGAGGTTTGGGAAAAAGGATGTAGTCAGGACCACGAAGAAGCAGTGGAAGCTGCAACAGGCTCAACCAGCTAGCTTCTTTAGGCTAGTGGCTCTCTAACCTAAGCAGCTCAGCAGAGGAATTGGACACTCTAGAATCTAGCGGCTTTTCAGTCATAAGTTAGAGGGGAGCACCTTGTGGGGAAGCATGGGGAACACATGTTGGGACTTCACTCATGCACTTTAAAGGGAGGACTATCAGAACATGTTTTGATGAAAATTTGAAAGCTGTTAAGAGCATTTGCACTTTAACCCCCACACTGTCCTATGCACTTTAATTGGTGGCTGCCACACAATTCAGGGTCTGCTCAAATCCTTAGGATTTTTCAGTATGAATGAGATTTTACTGTTAGTCTGAAGGTTGCACGGCCTTGGGAGATCAACATTGGATTTGACATAGGCACCTACGCATTCTAGTTTGGTACTTTAAACATAAGGCAGCCAGGAAGGGTCTAAGCCTTGCTTCCTTAAGTTGCTTGTAAGACAACTGTTAAACTGATGAGGCCAGTACGGAAAGCTTGATATCTTTGGAGTCAGGAGGTGAATATCTGAGGGAGGTATGAGGTCTGAGGGCACTCTCATGCACCAAGAGAGGAGCTGATGGGAGAGCCTTTATCTTCTCATTTTTAAAATTATATGTCCTTAATTTCCAGCCTATTGCTATTTGCACATCACATTTTGCTGTCTGTTACTTTAGCTCATTTAGGACAGCGTGCAGAATAGAGGATTTTGGGGGACAGGGTTCACGCACGGATGGCTCTGTTTTCTCTCTGCTTTACATCAAATTATCAGGTAAGCTTCAAAGTATATATGTTGCTTTTGGTCAAATACATTGAGTAGTACAAAAAATATAAGGGTTTAGGGATAGCTAGTCATGTAAGAAGCATTTTCCTCTTAACTTATCTAAATTACTCATGGACAATAGATATGTATGCTTTATTCTGCTAACTGAATGAGTTATTTTACATGGAATCACAGATGGAATATTTTGCTATGCATTTTAAGGAAAAATGGATTTGGTTACAAATGTTTTCTGTGCTATACTGTGCATTTGTATTGGAATGATTTCAACCAATCAAGTAACAAAATATACTTTGGAACTCTAATACCTGTGGTGCAGGACAATGCAGCAAGCTAACTTGCTGCTCTGCCCTGTGCCACCATTCCCCAGTAAACATGCCACAGAGTAAGCCCTGTAAAATTGTGAATGGCCAAAGCATCATGAATTTCCGGCTATTTTAAAAACTCCTATTTTACGCTTTCCGATCCTGAGTACAATGTGAATTTTACCTTAGCAAAGAGATGGAGTAAATCACCGTTCAGGGGAATTATTTTCCCCATGGAGAAAAAACAGATTTGTTTTGCTCGTCAAGCTTCCTTTCAACTTGGGAGAGATCAAAATGTATTATTAAATCATTGCAATAAAAGTTAGTATATGGTGATTGATTAACCTGCATTTCAAGGCCTGGCAGAGAGAATAACATGAGTTGAAAGATGCGCACGTTTGAAATATGGTGAACCATATGGCCACCATTTGTATGAAACACCACATTTTAACACAAGAGTTTAGCATTCATATTAAATTAATTACCAATGTGCATTAAAGTGTTATTGAATATATTAAATGAATACGAATGAAATGTATTCATTAAATACTGAATCAATTGAATTTTATTAATACAAATTAAATGGGTGCAGAAAAATAAATGCATGTTTTAATTAGTTCTAACATGTTGCAAATAATGTTTGCAATTAAATAATTTGCCTGGCATATAAGAATTGTGAGGTGTGCAATAGGTTTATTATTGTATTAATGTGTATTAAGGCTTTCTTAACTTGACTAGGCCTGAAAAATGTATTTTGCAGGAGTAAAGGAAAATCTTGTGTTTTATTTTGTCCCCTCTGACCTAAATTATTTTCCTAAGTTGTTAATGTGATGTTTAGTGACCCATTGTATTGATGGCAAAGAAACATGTTTTAGAAACAACAATGTTGCTTTGTTTGTTCTAGCTATCTAGCAAGAAAGGACATTTGTAGTTCTCATGCGAAGCATTAGTTTGTTGTGTGTCGTGAAAAAGGGATCTTAACTAACAAAGTATTAGAAAATGTGATATTTTGGTGGAATCATATGAAGTCATGGAATCAACAATAGACTTTTGCTGAGGAGATTCTGAAAGGTTGCAAATTTGGTGGCCCCACCGCTAGCCATTGGATTTTAAAAGTGACGCCCAGAAGGTGCCCACCTGAAGAACCAATGAATGAATTGCGCATATTTTAATTAGTAGAGAACTTTGAAATTGATTTCAGTTCCCTTTATGGACTTCTCTTGAGCAGTTCTTCTTTGTGGAGTCTTGAGTTAGTTGAGTCCCTACTGTCTCGAAGTTGTCACCCTCTGTTTCTTTGAGTCCCCTGATGAGTTTTCTCATTATAGTCTTAATTGCCCTACTTGTTATGAGGTTTCAGTACTAATATGTCCAACTAATTCTGAACTGCTGATTCGTCCTACGTGCAGCCCGTGTTCTGCACTATCCTAGTGCTGCTGTCAATTGACTCCAGAAGAAGGTGACCGTCCTGCCTGATGAACTATTATTGTCTGCTGTCCCATGAGGAGAGGTGTAACTAAATGTGGTTTCTCATTTTCTTTTTTAGTTTAGGCACTTACACCAGCGTATTTTTAGAGTGAGTTACCCTAGTTAGATGATTTTTCTCAAATATTTTTGTCTTTCTTTTATTTTTGTTTTGTCTGCATGTGTTAGCCAGTTTCCACACATGCATATCCCAGTTCATGTTAGTGTTACGAAAACTCTGAAAGTGATTGTTCAAATTGTATTTTGATGATTTATTGATGTCACCATCATCTGCTTTGAATTCTAATAATAATGTGCATATTATGCTGTTGCTAATCTAGATCATTCTTTTGGAGTGTCTAACAGTATTGATGCTTAGTAGGTTAAATCTTTTCAGATGTTTTGGTCAGCTTATGTTTTGCATATATGTTTATAATTTAGTTTTGCACACCATTGACGTGACATTGATTTTGGGATTGTGATACAGCTTTGAAACTCTAACCGGTTTGTAGTTTTGATTTAGTTTTACATTTTTCATGGTATTTAAATTTGTTTATGATTTCATGTTATCGATTTGTGATTGTATGATTCTGATGACTACCTCCTTTACCAAGTCAAAAGATTTAGTCGACCTCTGAGGATGAGAATAGTGATGGTGTCTCACCAGCATGCTTGCGGTTTCTGAACGCAAGGCTGGAAGAAGACTTCCTTAGGCACACTAACAAACTACACATAATTGTATCCTATGAACAATTACACTTTGGGAAAGTGGAAGGTCCTAAAAAGTCACAACATTCCCTAGAGAATGCACAGAAATGTGTGCCAGGCTCAGATTTCTACTTTTACTTCTGGGAATGTTTCTGAATTGCAAAAAAAGTGTTTAAGTACATCAAGCAGAGTTGTAAATCTCTGCGGGCACATTTTCATTATTTTGTCAATGGCCTCCACGAGTTTTACTCCTCATTGTTTTTCTTGTGGTTTACTCAGTATGCATCTGGTGCACTGGTACGGCCAGACCGAGTTCTTCCATACAGTGATCTGATGTGTGAGTGTTGACTGATTATCACATAAGGACTGTGTCTGGCCTGTAAAAGGAAATTACTTTTTACTATAAGACAACATGATATCTCATATTTATTTTGTTTACCCCTCTAATGGTGAAGCAGAGCAAGTACATCATTAAGAGCTAATCTTGTTTCTAACACAGGATACAGCTGATGCATGATCGGCTGATGTGCTGCCATCAATACGATGATGATACACAAGTCCAAAGCACTGTCTCTCCAGGTCCCCTGGCTGGATACTTCGCCAATTGTCTAGCCGCAAAATATGTATGGATTTCCTGCAGCTGATGCAATCAACCACAACGTGCAGGCAGAGATGGACTAAGGAGTGATCTTTGTGAAAGGGGCCTGAACGTAATTACTTAACCAGAAGTTCAGGGGTCACCGTGCATCAGTATACACATCTGGTGTTGGCCAGGTCCTGCAAGTACCTGAAAAGTAGGCTGACATTTGGTTATTCATCCACAGAGGGGGTTAATTCAATGAACATGGAAGTACAGATGTGGTGCGTGCCATTCGTTGGGCAAGAGTTAGGAGAGCCTTTATGCCCCAACCAGCTCTGACAGCTAGAGAACAAGAGAATTTGTTAAGGCCGTTGTTAGTTCTGTTATAAAGTTGAATACTCAAGAGTTTGAGCCACCTGCGTCCCTTCTTTCTCCAACTTGACAAATGGCATACTTTTGGACCATGGGATTAACTCTTACCCCTTTATCCTCTTGAGGTTATCCAATGGAATTATTTACAATAGTGGTTACCAGTGGTTGAATTGCCTAAATAGAAGTGTGGGACTTTTGTACCTGAGTACCTCGAGGGTGGGGTTATTAATTGTGATGTGGATTCAGCTATGTGGCTAACAAGAAATTGTGATGTGGATTCAGCTACGTGGCTAACAAGAACAAAATAGTCTGCAACATTTTGTTGGCCTTTTACCATTAGGTAAATACACAGAGACCCTGGTTCACAAAGGTAAATTGCATTTTATTTACAAAGGTATTTTCTTAGTAGTATCTTTACGACTGTGGTATCTCTGCACATAAAAAAAGGACAGCCCTATATTTTTATGTGTGGAGACTCTGCAGTCATAAAGATACTACTAGTAAAATACCTTTTGTGAAGAGCATACAATCATAAACATGTACAAAAGTATAAGTTTACGTTTGTGACTCAGGCCTAAAAAATGTAATGCACACGCATAAATGAAAAATAAATCCAAGTTAAAGTAATCAATTCGAAATGTACACATACATTATGAAAGCTCATTTGGTTGATATGATCAACTGCAGAGGTCTGTGTGTGATCAGGCAGTCACAGAAATGAATCCTTGTTGGCAGAGTAAGAATTACACGTGTGTATTTAGTGGTACGAGATCCCATCCTGGCAGATTAATAGAACTATAAATAAGTTGTTATTTTAAAATTGTATTATACACAGTCTAAAATAGGCTGTTGCAAAATATTCAAAGAGATTTTGGGCCTGTTTTACATATTGACTGACAAGTTACTTCCTCACAATGGTGACGGATATCCTGTCTGCTGAAATCTAAATCCCTTAGAATATAATGGGATTTAGATTTTATCGGACAGAATATCCTTCATCGTTGTACCGGAGTAACTCATCCACCAAGATCTAAATCTGGCCCTTAGTGCTGAAGATAAAACAAGTACTTTCAAAACATATATTACATTTCTTGGTGCAAATACTTGTTTCTTCTTTCACTGTCTGCCTCTCCTTTGACTTCACATGACAGGAGATCACTTCATTCCATTTCAGCCCAAGGAACTCAAGGTTGGCATTAACTGTCCTGTAACAGTTGGTTTTTAACAAAATGTAGAGGAACTGTTTTTGTAAAACTAAGAAAGATCAGAAACACTGTTTCCAATAGGTCTCAATCTCTTCAACCAGTGGTTGTTACCAACTGTTACCAAAACATCAAGAATGCTTGTAGAGTTTCCTTGTAGGAGGTGATAGGTAATATTGCAGGGTGCATGCCTTGATTTGTAGTGCAGCATGATTATAGTGCTACATACCCCTGAAGAGGCTACAATCACTACAATTTGCATCTGGATCTGGTGACCTTTTGGAATGCATCATTAACAGGATCTTGGGTATAGCTGGCCTATATGGGAGGTGTTGGGTCAAGTGTAGGAGGTTTAAAGCTATGCTTCAAAGATCATGTGGTAAACATCACTGCGCCTACTTATGAGGGGTTGTAGAGAGTGTTAGATGAAGCTGCACACTTGTACTGTTTCAGGAGTGGTTAGTATTTCTGAAGTTGAAACTGTCAAAGTGCATAGCTTGTGGTTAGGTAGTGCGCACCCTAACCAGAGGGGCAGCGGAGTGTCACGTTGTGCTTTTACACCACAATGGCTTTATCACAAAAGGCCAAGAAAACCAGATGATAACATGGGCAAGGCAAGGATACTATTAAATGAGGGAAATTGTGCGAAATATGAGAAATAACAGTTGGAGAGACAATCAATACTGATGATGTAAGCAAGAGCTGGGCAGTCTAGTCCCTAGTGCTGTATATTTATTACTCATGGCAGAACACAAAGGCACAGTGTGGAGTCCAACTAGGAGGGTAATGAGAGTCAAGGGAGTTCATAGAAGGGAGGAATATATCAGAAAACATCTGTTAAGGGCATCCATAGAGGGTGCGCCACTTTTCTTGCATCACCCCTGCCCCACGTAACAGCACCATGGTTGCGCCGTGGTTACAATACGGCACACCATGGCAGTTGTTAGGACAATAGTGTCAAAACCTTTGACGTTAGTGCAGCAAAGCAGAGGGAGCCCCTTTGATTGAAATGGCTGCGACATTTTAAAGCCGACTTTGTGCAGGCATTAAGAATGACGGAAAAATGGTACAGTGAAATCTTGTAAATTTCACTGAGCCATTTTTTCACGCCTCCCTGCATCAGGACGCCCCTTGCATACATTATGCCTAGCGCAGGCATAATGTGTCTAAAAAGGTTTGGAAAGTGCCCCAATGCAAGCATTTCACCACTATGTAAATGCAGCGCGGGAGAAAAGACTCCTTAACGCTGCCTTAGCGTCGAAAAGAATGACGCTAGGGTGGCGAAAGGTGGCGGTACAGGCTTGTAAATATGCCCCTATGTTCATTGTCATGTGACATAATAAATAGGTAAAACAATTCACAGGGTAGAAATGCATGAAGCATAGTTTTGCAGTATGAAATGTTCCTATGGAAGTTCACTAAGGAGCATGCAGGACTAAAAGATGTTAATTATTGCTCTGTCTGTTGGAGGGAGAGAGGTTTTGTTAAATCAACATTTTAAATCAGAGGGATGTGCCTGTGCATTTCCTTGCTGGTGATGGCGAGGGAAATCTGATACAGTCACTGGCAATTACAACTGCAAGGCAAAAGACCCCACAACCAACCTTAAAATGTACATATCTGGGTGGATGTGACACCTCATACACCCATGATGATACTCCCCGGCCGTTTCAGATGATACTTCTACACCAAATTTAGTCATAAGTTGACACCAGACGTTCTTTTCATGCTTCAAAAGGTGGACAAGCTGAGCTCAGGTATCTTCTAGTCAGGCCTTGGTGTGATGACTGGAAAGATGAAGTGACATATTTAAGAGACCCTAGTGCTACCTTAGCGCCGCCATAGTTTCTTTTCTTTATGCTAAGGCAGCGCTAATGTTACTTTTTTCACATGCTATATTTACAAAGTGACACAATGCATGTATTGCACCACTTTGTAACCCCTTGCAGCACATCATGCCTGCACCAGATATAATATATGCAAGGGGGCATTCTGACACTAGGATGTCTGCACAAATGGTGCCTTGAAATTCAACACATTTCACTGCACCAGTTTTGGTGTCCTTTTTAATGCCTGCTCAAAGCAGGCGTTAAAATGACACTCTTAGAAAACCATAGGCCTCCTTGTACTTTGCTACACTAGCACCAACATTTTTGACCTAATGTAGCAAAGAGTCTCAATAACATAAAGAATGTTGACACTATTGTACTAACGACCACCATGGTGCACCATATTATAAATACAGCGCAAACATGGTGTTATTAGGTGACAGTAGAGGGGCGCAGATTAAGTGGCACATCATCTTTGATGCACCACCTTTTCTTAAATATGGGCCCAAATCCTAACCTTAAGGAAAACAAAATCACATTTTTAAACTAATCTAATTTGTCAAACGTGGATTTTGTGATGGTTGTTTGTCCTATTTATGATTCATCATACACTTAGTAAAATAACTAAACATTTTCATTTATTTCTTATACTTGTGCAAAAACGTTATATTTTGGCAACAAATACTTGAGGAAATGTAACCTGTTTAAAGCTGTGCTTAATTTGAAAAAAATAATAACTTCCAGGTCCTCGTCAGGAGGCCATTACAGCTTGCACCACCAGTTGCCCCTGCCTGTGCTACCCATGATAATACCAACACAACTACTAATCATCACACACTTACTGGTGTGACAGTTCAGACTTTTTTAGGAATGGAGTGGGTGGTATGTATTAATCATTTTTAAAGTATATTGAATTAATAACCAACTGTTGCTGTGCTCATCTCTAAATTCCATAGACAGCGCCAGCATGTGGCAGACTGTCATAAGTGCCAGTGTTGACAAATAAGTGGCAGTGCCGAGCACCGGAAATCACACTCTCAAATTAAGCAGTGGTTTCAAGACACTTTTCTTCCTTATTAAAATAAAAATAATAATGCTGGTGAATAAAGTTCACAGACCTTCAAAGATGAAGCAGATGTTAAAGATCTTATTTTTTTATATCATCTTTGGGCATGACATATCTTTTCACACTTAAAGGACAAAATGGAGATGTCTAATAGCGTAAACACATTGGTATGTCTACTGATGAAGCTCCCTTCAGTTTTACATTTGTGTGCTATTTGCTCATTTAAAGGAAAGGTTACAATGGATTTCTCCTATCGTCCTCCCCTATCAAACTAATTGGACTGCTTCGCAGTCCTTCCTACACAGACAAGACCAATCATCACCCTTGATCCATATTTCACCGGGTGCGATATGAGGGCTGATTAAGAAAAAAGGGTGCTTTTGACAGATTTTGAACATTACACATACCAGATAATTCCTTGCGAGCTGCTTAATGCCCCATTGATTTATTATAATTTGTGGATTTAAATGTTTTCTGATAATTTATTAGAATCAGTTGTAGTTTATCTAGATAATTTCTTGATATTTTCTTTGTCATTCGATGTGTGTTTAAAACATTTCAAACATGTTTACAAAGTGCTCTAACTGGCTTTCTGTAGTTGCACATATCCCGTTCAAGATCCTCTGCAACACCTTGAATTTTACCTGGGAAAATGCATAGAATTCTTGCAGAAACTGGCACCAAAATATGCCGTATACAATAACCTTCATCCAGCTTCAGCAGACCTGATCGTCCAGCAGTTTTTCAATGGTCTTAAACAAGACCTCCGTAGTAAAATGTCCCAGATTGTGATAACACCATAAACAAAGACATGAGAGCTGAACTAATTCATATGCGGTTCAGGAAACTCCTAAACCCCAAGATTTTTAAGCATACCTTTAATTGAACCTTCACCCAGCATGGGAGCTGTGATTTGAAAACATCTGATTAAATTCTCACATTCTCTAACTTGCCATTTTTCCTGTTAAACTGTATGTTTGTTATCACCTCTAGTAACTGAAAGGCAACAAGAACCCTAAAATAAAAAATATTATTATCTAAAGCTAACCAGTGATTGTTTCAAAACTAGTTAACAGTTGGTTCTGATTTACCTGTCCACTTTAATTACATGATACCTATGTCAGGCATTTTCATTTCACGCTGGTCTCTTATAGGGGTGTGTTAGACCTGTCAGCTCTTGGCGTGGATTCGCCTGTCTTTTGGCTTCTGATCTACTTCTTTTTTGATCCTGTGCTGAATTTCATGTTTTCTGGCATTAGGACAGTGGTCACTTTACCACTGCTGACCAGTGCTAAAGTGAAAGTGTTTTCTGTCTAACTTGTATTGGTGATTGGTGTATCCATGATTGGCATATCTGATTTACTAGTAAGCCTCTAGTATAGTGCCCCAGTGGTGCCCAGGGCTTTTAAATCAAATGCTACCAGTGGCCCTGGAACACTGATGATGTAACCCACATGAGTAGCCCTATAAACATCTCAGACCTACCACTGCAGTGTGCAGTATCTGTGTGTGCAGTTTTGAACTGCCAGTGGTGCACTTGCCAGGCCACAAATCTTCCCTTTTATTACACTTAAGCCACCTCTCAGGTAGGCCCAAGGCAGCCCTATGGGCAGGGTTCAGTATATTTTAAAAGTGGGACATGTATTGTTGTGTTTTACATGTCCTGATTGTGAAATACTGCTAAATTCAGTTCTCACTATTATAAGGCCTATCTCTCCTAAAGGGTAACGTGGGGATTGCCGTGGTAAATCTTTTAAGTGCAATTTCCTGTAGGGATCAGATAGAGATAAGGAGTCTCTAAACTCACGATTTTAAAATACACCTTTTGTCAAAGTTGTTTTTTTAATTGTAAATTTGAAAATGACACTTTTAGAAAGTGACCATTTTCTTGCTTAACCCCCTTCGCTGCCAGGCCTTTTCCCCCTCCTGTGCCAGGCCTTTTTTTGCCTATTTGGGGCAGTTTGAGCTTAGGCCCTCATAACTTTTTGTCCACATAAGCTAACCAAGCCAAATTTGCGTCCTTTTTTTCCAACATCCTAGGGATTCTAGAGGTACCCAGACTTTGTGGGTTCCCTTGAAGGAGGCCAAGAAATTGGCCAAAATACAGTGAAAATTTCGTTTTTTTCAAAAAAATTGGAAAAAGTGGCTGCAGAAGAAGGCTTGTGGATTTCCCCCTGAAAATGGCATCAACAAAGTGTTTGCAGTGCTAAACTCAGCAGCTTCCTAGCTTTCAGGAACAGGCAGACTTGAATCTGAAAACCCAATTTTTCAACACAATTTTGGCATTTTACTGGGGCATACCCCATTTTTGCATTTTTTTGTGCTTTCAGCCTCCTTCCAGTCAGTGACAGGAATGGGCATGAAACCAATGCTGGATCCCAGACACCTAACCATTTCTGAAAAGTAGACAAAATTCTGAATTCAGCAAGGGGTAATTTGTGTAGATCCTACAAGGGTTTCCTACAGAAAATAACAGCTGAAAAAGAAAAATATTGAAATTGAGGTGAAAAAACCATCAATTTTTCTCTACGTTTTACTCTGTAATTTTTCCCTGCAATGTCAGATTATGGAAAGCAATATACCGTTACGTCTGCTGGACTCCTCTGGTTGCGGGGATATATAGGGCTTGTAGGTTCATCAAGAACCCGAGGAACCCAGAGCCAATAAATGAGCTGCACCCTGCAGTGCGTTTTCATTCTATACCGGGTATACAGCAATTAATTTGCTGAAATATAAAGAGTAAAAAATTGCTATCAAGAAAACCTTTGCATTTCCAAAAAGGGCACAAGATAAGGTGCTGAGGAGCAGTGGTTATTTGCACATCTCTGAATTCCGGGGTGACCATACTAGCATGTGAATTATAGGGAATTTCTCAATTAGATGTCTTTTTTACACACTCTCCTATATTTGGAAGGAAAAAATGTAGAGAAAGACAAGGGGCAATAGCACTTGTTTTGCTAATCTATGTTCCCCCAAGTCTCCCGATAAAAATGATACCTCACTTGTGTGGGTAGGCCTAGCGCCCGCGACAGGAAACGCCCCAAAACACAACGTGGACACATCCCATTTTTTTTTAAAGAAAACAGAGGTGTTTTTTGCGAAGTGCCTACCTGTAGATTTTGGCCTCTAGCTCAGCCGGCACCAAGGGAAACCTACCAAACCTGTGAATTTCTGAAAACTAGAGACCTAGGGGATCCAAGGAGGGGTGACTTGTGGGGCTCGGACCAGGTTCTGTTACCCAGAATCCTTTGCAAACCTCAAAATTTGGCTAAAAAAACACATGTTCCTCACATTTCTGTGGCAGAAAGTTCTGGAATCTGAGAGGAGCCACAAATTTCCTTCCACCCAGCGTTCCCCCAACTCTCCCGATAAAAATGATACCTCACTTGCGTGGGTAGGCCTAGCGCCCGCGACAGGAAACACCCCAAAGCGCAACGTGGACACATCCAAAATTTTGGAAAAAAACAGAGGTGTTTTTTGCGAAGTGCCTACCTGTAGATTTTGGCCTCTAGCTCAGCCGGCACCCAGGGAAAACTACCAAACCTGTGCATTTCTGAAAACTAGAGACCTAGGGGAATCCAAGATTGGGTGACTTGCGGGGCTCGGACCAGGTTCTGTTACCCAGAATCCTTTGCAAACCTCAAAATTTAGCTAAAAAAACACATGTTCCTCACATTTCTGTGGCAGAAAGTTCTGGAATCTGAGAGGAGCCACAAATTTCCATCCACCCAGCGTTCCCCCAACTCTCCCGATAAAAATGATACCTCACTTGCGTGGGTAGGCCTAGCGCCCGCGACAGGAAACACCCCAAAGCGCAACGTGGACACATCCAAAATTTTGGAAGAAAACAGAGGTGTTTTTTGCGAAGTGCCTACCTGTAGATTTTGGCCTCTAGCTCAGCCGGCACCCAGGGAAACCTACCAAACCTGTGCATTTCTGAAAACTAGAGACCTAGGGGAATCCAAGATGGGGTGACTTGCGGGGCTCGGACCAGGTTCTGTTACCCAGAATCCTTTGCAAACCTCAAAATTTTGCTAAAAAAACACATGTTCCTCACATTTCTGTGGCAGAAAGTTCTGGAATCTGAGAGGAGCCACAAATTTCCTTCCACCCAGCGTTCCCCCAGCTCTCCCGATAAAAATGATACCTCACTTGCGTGGGTAGGCCTAGCGCCCGCGACAGGAAACACCCCAAATCGCAACGTGGACACATCCAAAATTTTGGAAGAAAACAGAGGTGTTTTTTGCGAAGTGCCTACCTGTAGATTTTGGCCTCTAGCTCAGCCGGCACCCAGGGAAACCTACCAAACCTGTGCATTTCTGAAAACTAGAGACCTAGGGGAATCCAAGATGGGGTGACTTGCGGGGCTCAGACCAGGTTCTGTTACCCAGAATCCTTTGCAAACCTCAAACTTTGGCTAAAAAAACACATGTTCCTCACATTTCTGTGGCAGAAAGTTCTGGAATCTGAGAGGAGCCACAAATTTCCTTCCACCCAGCATTCCCCCAACTCTCCCGATAAAAATGATACCTCACTTGCGTGGGTAGGCCTAGCGCCCGCGACAGGAAACACCCCAAAGCGCAACGTGGACACATCCAAAATTTTGGAAGAAAACAGAGGTGTTTTTTGCGAAGTGCCTACCTGTAGATTTTGGCCTCTAGCTCAGCCGGCACCCAGGGAAACCTACCAAACCTGTGCATTTCTGAAAACTAGAGACCTAGGGGAATCCAAGATGGGGTGACTTGCGGGGCTCGGACCAGGTTCTGTTACCCAGAATCCTTTGCAAACCTCAAACTTTGGCTAAAAAAACACATGTTCCTCACATTTCTGTGGCAGAAAGTTCTGGAATCTGAGAGGAGCCACAAATTTCCTTCCACCCAGCGTTCCCCCAACTCTCCCGATAAAAATGATACCTCACTTGCGTGGGTAGGCCTAGCGCCCGCGACAGGAAACACCCCAAAGCGCAACGTGGACACATCCAAAATTTTTGAAGAAAACACAGGTGTTTTTTGCGAAGTGCCTACCTGTAGATTTTGGCCTCTAGCTCAGGCAGCACCCAGGGAAACCTACCAAACCTGTGCATTTCTGAAAACTAGAGACCTAGGGGAATCCAAGATGGGGTGACTTGCGGGGCTCGGACCTGGTTCTGTTACCCAGAATCCTTTGCAAACCTCAAAATTTGGCTAAAAAAACACATGTTCCTCACATTTCTGTGGCAGAAAGTTCTGGAATCTGAGAGGAGCCACAAATTTCCTTCAACCCAGCGTTCCCCCAACTCTCCCGATAAAAATGATACCTCACTTGCGTGGGTAGGCCTAGCCCCCGCGACAGGAAACACCCCAAAGCGCAACGTGGACACATCCTAAATTTTGGAAAAAAACAGAGGTGTTTTTTGCGAAGTGCCTACTTGTAGATTTTGGCCTCTAGCTCAGCCGGCACCTAGGGAAACCTACCAAACCTGTGCATTTCTGAAAACTAGAGACCTAGGGGAATCCAAGGAGGGGTGACTTTCGGGGCTCGGACCAGGTTCTGTTATCCAGAATCCTTTGCAAACCTCAAAATTTGGTTAAAAAAACACATGTTCCTCACATTTCTGTGGCAGAAAGTTCTGGAATCTGAGAGGAGCCACAAATTGCCTTCCACCCAGCGTTCCCCCAAGTCTCCCGATAAAAATGATACCTCACTTGCGTGGGTAGGCCTAGCGCCCGCGACAGCAAACACCCCAAAGCGCAACGTGGACACATCCTAAATTTTGGAAGAAAACAGAGGTGTTTTTTGCGAAGTGCCTACCTGTAGATTTTGGCCTCTAGCTCAGCCGGCACCTAGGGAAACCTACCAAACCTGTGCATTTCTGAAAACTAGAGACCTAGGGGAATCCAAGGAGGGGTGACTTGCGGGGCTCGGACCAGGTTCTGTTACCCAGAATCCTTTGCAAACCTCAAAATTTGGCTAAAAAAACACATGTTCCTCACATTTCTGCGGCAGAAAGTTCTGGAATCTGAGAGGAGCCACAAATTTCCTTCCACCCAGCGTTCCCCCAACTCTCCCGATAAAAATGATACCTCACTTGCGTGGGTAGGCCTAGCGCCCGCGACAGGAAACACCCCAAAGCGCAACGTGGACACATCCAAAATTTTGGAAGAAAACAGAGGTGTTTTTTGCGAAGTGCCTACCTGTAGATTTTGGCCTCTAGCTCAGCCGGCACCCAGGGAAACCTACCAAACCTGTGCATTTCTGAAAACTAGAGACCTAGGGGAATCCAAGATGGGGTGACTTGCGGGGCTCGGACCAGGTTCTGTTACCCAGAATCCTTTGCAAACCTCAAACTTTGGCTAAAAAAACACATGTTCCTCACATTTCTGTGGCAGAAAGTTCTGGAATCTGAGAGGAGCCACAAATTTCCTTCCACCCAGCGTTCCCCCAACTCTCCCGATAAAAATGATACCTCACTTGCGTGGGTAGGCCTAGCGCCCGCGACAGGAAACACCCCAAAGCGCAACGTGGACACATCCAAAATTTTTGAAGAAAACAGAGGTGTTTTTTGCGAAGTGCCTACCTGTAGATTTTGGCCTCTAGCTCAGCCGGCACCCAGGGAAACCTACCAAACCTGTGCATTTCTGAAAACTAGAGACCTAGGGGAATCCAAGATGGGGTGACTTGCGGGGCTCGGACCTGGTTCTGTTACCCAGAATCCTTTGCAAACCTCAAAATTTGGCTAAAAAAACACATGTTCCTCACATTTCTGTGGCAGAAAGTTCTGGAATCTGAGAGGAGCCACAAATTTCCTTCCACCCAGCGTTCCCCCAACTCTCCCGATAAAAATGATACCTCACTTGCGTGGGTAGGCCTAGCCCCCGCGACAGGAAACACCCCAAAGCGCAACGTGGACACATCCTAAATTTTGGAAAAAAACAGAGGTGTTTTTTGCGAAGTGCCTACTTGTAGATTTTGGCCTCTAGCTCAGCCGGCACCTAGGGAAACCTACCAAACCTGTGCATTTCTGAAAACTAGAGACCTAGGGGAATCCAAGGAGGGGTGACTTGCGGGGCTCGGACCAGGTTCTGTTACCCAGAATCCTTTGCAAACCTCAAAATTTGGCTAAAAAAACACATGTTCCTCACATTTCTGTGGCAGAAAGTTCTGGAATCTGAGAGGAGCCACAAATTGCCTTCCACCCAGCGTTCCCCCAAGTCTCCCGATAAAAATGATACCTCACTTGCGTGGGTAGGCCTAGCGCCCGCGACAGGAAACACCCCAAAGCGCAACGTGGACACATCCTAAATTTTGGAAGAAAACAGAGGTGTTTTTTGCGAAGTGCCTACCTGTAGATTTTGGCCTCTAGCTCAGCCGGCACCCAGGGAAAACTACCAAACCTGTGCATTTCTGAAAACTAGAGACCTAGGGGAATCCAAGATTGGGTGACTTGCGGGGCTCGGACCAGGTTCTGTTACCCAGAATCCTTTGCAAACCTCAAAATTTAGCTAAAAAAACACATGTTCCTCACATTTCTGTGGCAGAAAGTTCTGGAATCTGAGAGGAGCCACAAATTTCCTTCCACCCAGCGTTCCCCCAACTCTCCCGATAAAAATGATACCTCACTTGCGTGGGTAGGCCTAGCGCCCGCGACAGGAAACACCCCAAAGCGCAACGTGGACACATCCAAAATTTTGGAAGAAAACAGAGGTGTTTTTTGCGAAGTGCCTACCTGTAGATTTTGGCCTCTAGCTCAGCCGGCACCCAGGGAAACCTACCAAACCTGTGCATTTCTGAAAACTAGAGACCTAGGGGAATCCAAGATGGGGTGACTTGCGGGGCTCGGACCAGGTTCTGTTACCCAGAATCCTTTGCAAACCTCAAAATTTTGCTAAAAAAACACATGTTCCTCACATTTCTGTGGCAGAAAGTTCTGGAATCTGAGAGGAGCCACAAATTTCCTTCCACCCAGCGTTCCCCCAGCTCTCCCGATAAAAATGATACCTCACTTGCGTGGGTAGGCCTAGCGCCCGCGACAGGAAACACCCCAAAGCGCAACGTGGACACATCCAAAATTTTGGAAGAAAACAGAGGTGTTTTTTGCGAAATGCCTACCTGTAGATTTTGGCCTCTAGCTCAGCCGGCACCAAGGGAAACCTACCAAACCTGTGCATTTCTGAAAACTAGAGACCTAGGGGAATCAAAGATGGGGTGACTTGCGGGGCTCAGACCAGGTTCTGTTACCCAGAATCCTTTGCAAACCTCAAACTTTGGCTAAAAAAACACATGTTCCTCACATTTCTGTGGCAGAAAGTTCTGGAATCTGAGAGGAGCCACAAATTTCCTTCCACCCAGCATTCCCCCAACTCTCCCGATAAAAATGATACCTCACTTGCGTGGGTAGGCCTAGCGCCCGCGACAGGAAACACCCCAAAGCGCAACGTGGACACATCCAAAATTTTGGAAGAAAACAGAGGTGTTTTTTGCGAAGTGCCTACCTGTAGATTTTGGCCTCTAGCTCAGCCGGCACCCAGGGAAACCTACCAAACCTGTGCATTTCTGAAAACTAGAGACCTAGGGGAATCCAAGATGGGGTGACTTGCGGGGCTCGGACCAGGTTCTGTTACCCAGAATCCTTTGCAAACCTCAAACTTTGGCTAAAAAAACACATGTTCCTCACATTTCTGTGGCAGAAAGTTCTGGAATCTGAGAGGAGCCACAAATTTCCTTCCACCCAGCGTTCCCCCAACTCTCCCGATAAAAATGATACCTCACTTGCGTGGGTAGGCCTAGCGCCCGCGACAGGAAACACCCCAAAGCGCAACGTGGACACATCCAAAATTTTTGATGAAAACAGAGGTGTTTTTTGCGAAGTGCCTACCTGTAGATTTTGGCCTCTAGCTCAGCCGGCACCCAGGGAAACCTTCCAAACCTGTGCATTTCTGAAAACTAGAGACCTAGGGGAATCCAAGATGGGGTGACTTGCGGGGCTCGGACCTGGTTCTGTTACCCAGAATCCTTTGCAAACCTCAAAATTTGGCTAAAAAAACACATGTTCCTCACATTTCTGTGGCAGAAAGTTCTGGAATCTGAGAGGAGCCACAAATTTCCTTCCACCCAGCGTTCCCCCAACTCTCCCGATAAAAATGATACCTCACTTGCGTGGGTAGGCCTAGCCCTCGCGACAGGAAACACCCCAAAGCGCAACGTGGACACATCCTAAATTTTGGAAAAAAACAGAGGTGTTTTTTGCGAAGAGCCTACTTGTAGATTTTGGCCTCTAGCTCAGCCGGCACCTAGGGAAACCTACCAAACCTGTGCATTTCTGAAAACTAGAGACCTAGGGGAATCCAAGGAGGGGTGACTTTCGGGGCTCGGACCAGGTTCTGTTACCCAGAATCCTTTGCAAACCTCAAAATTTGGCTAAAAAAACACTTGTTCCTCACATTTCTGTGGCAGAAAGTTCTGGAATCTGAGAGGAGCCACAAATTGCCTTCCACCCAGCGTTCCCCCAAGTCTCCCGATAAAAATGATACCTCACTTGCGTGGGTAGGCCTAGCGCCCGCGACAGGAAACACCCCAAAGCGCAACGTGGACACATCCTAAATTTTGGAAGAAAACAGAGGTGTTTTTTGCGAAGTGCCTACCTGTAGATTTTGGCCTCTAGCTCAGCCGGCACCTAGGGAAACCTACCAACCCTGTGCATTTCTGAAAACTAGAGACCTAGGGGAATCCAAGGAGGGGTGACTTGCGGGGCTCGGACCAGGTTCTGTTACCCAGAATCCTTTGCAAACCTCAAAATTTGGCTAAAAAAACACATGTTCCTCACATTTCTGCGGCAGAAAGTTCTGGAATCTGAGAGGAGCCACAAATTTCCTTCCACCCAGCGTTCCCCCAACTCTCCCGATAAAAATGATACCTCACTTGCGTGGGTAGGCCTAGCGCCCGCGACAGGAAACACCCCAAAGCGCAACGTGGACACATCCAAAATTTTGGAAGAAAACAGAGGTGTTTTTTGCGAAGTGCCTACCTGTAGATTTTGGCCTCTAGCTCAGCCGGCACCCAGGGAAACCTACCAAACCTGTGCATTTCTGAAAACTAGAGACCTAGGGGAATCCAAGATGGGGTGACTTGCGGGGCTCGGACCAGGTTCTGTTACCCAGAATCCTTTGCAAACCTCAAACTTTGGCTAAAAAAACACATGTTCCTCCCATTTCTGTGGCAGAAAGTTCTGGAATCTGAGAGGAGCCACAAATTTCCTTCCACCCAGCGTTCCCCCAACTCTCCCGATAAAAATGATACCTCACTTGCGTGGGTAGGCCTAGCGCCCGCGACAGGAAACACCCCAAAGCGCAACGTGGACCCATCCAAAATTTTTGAAGAAAACAGGTGTTTTTTGCGAAGTGCCTACCTGTAGATTTTGGCCTCTAGCTCACCCGGCACCCAGGGAAACCTACCAAACCTGTGCATTTCTGAAAACTAGAGACCTAGGGGAATCCAAGATGGGGTGACTTGCGGGGCTTGGACCTGGTTCTGTTACCCAGAATCCTTTGCAAACCTCAAAATTTGGCTAAAAAAACACATGTGCCTCACATTTCTGTGGCAGAAAGTTCTGGAATCTGAGAGGAGCCACAAATTTCCTTCCACCCAGCGTTCCCCCAACTCTCCCGATAAAAATGATACCTCACTTGCGTGGGTAGGCCTAGCCCCCGCGACAGGAAACACCCCAAAGCGCAACGTGGACACATCCTAAATTTTGGAAAAAAACAGAGGTGTTTTTTGCGAAGTGCCTACTTGTAGATTTTGGCCTCTAGCTCAGCCGGCACCTAGGGAAACCTACCAAACCTGTGCATTTCTGAAAACTAGAGACCTAGGGGAATCCAAGGAGGGGTGACTTGCGGGGCTCGGACCAGGTTCTGTTACCCAGAATCCTTTGCAAACCTCAAAATTTGGTTAAAAAAACACATGTTCCTCACATTTCTGTGGCAGAAAGTTCTGGAATCTGAGAGGAGCCTCAAAATGCCTTCCACCCAGCGTTCCCCCAAGTCTCCCGATAAAAATGATACCTCACTTGCGTGGGTAGGCCTAGCGCCCGCGACAGGAAACACCCCAAAGCGCAACGTGGACACATCCTAAATTTTGGAAGAAAACAGAGGTGTTTTTTGCGAAGTGCCTACCTGTAGATTTTAGCCTCTAGCTCAGCCGGCACCTAGGGAAACCTACCAAACCTGTGCATTTCTGAAAACTAGAGACCTAGGGGAATCCAAGGAGGGGTGACTTGCGGGGCTCGGACCAGGTTCTGTTACCCAGAATCCTTTGCAAACCTCAAAATTTGGCTAAAAAAACACATGTTCCTCACATTTCTGCGGCAGAAAGTTCTGGAATCTGAGAGGAGCCACAAATTTCCTTCCACCCAGCGTTCCCCCAACTCTCCCGATAAAAATGATACCTCACTTGCGTGGGTAGGCCTAGCGCCCGCGACAGGAAACACCCCAAAGCGCAACGTGGACACATCCTAAATTTTAGAAAAAAACAGAGGTGTTTTTTGCGAAGTGCCTACCTGTAGATTTTGGCCTCTAGCTCAGCTGGCACCTAGGGAAACCTACCAAACCTGTGCATTTCTGAAAACTAGAGACCTAGGGGAATCCAAGGAGGGGTGACTTGCGGGGCTCGGACCAGGTTCTGTTACCCAGAATCCTTTGCAAACCTCAAAATTTGGCTAAAAAAACACATGTTCCTCACATTTCTGTGGCAGAAAGTTCTGGAATCTGAGAGGAGCATCAAATTGACTTCCACCCAGCGTTCCCCCAAGTCTCCCGATAAAAATTATACCTCACTTGCGTGGGTAGGCCTAGCGCCCGCGTCAGGAAACACCCCAAAGCGCAACATGGACACATCCTAAATTTTGGAAGAAAACAGAGGTGTTTTTTGCGAAGTGCCTACCTGTAGATTTTGGCCTCTAGCTCAGCCGGCACCTAGGGAAACCTACCAAACCTGTGCATTTCTGAAAACTAGAGACCTAGGGGAATCCAAGGAGGGGTGACTTGCTGGGCTCGGACCAGGTTCTGTTACCCAGAATCCTTTGCAAACCTCAAAATTTGGCTAAAAAAACACATGTTCCTCACATTTATGTGGCAGAAAGTTCTGGAATCTGAGAGGAGCCACAAATTTCCTTCCACCCAGCGTTCCCCCAACTCTCCCGATAAAAATGATACCTCACTTGCGTGGGTAGGCCTAGCGCCCGCGACAGGAAACACCCCAAAGCGCAACGTGGACACATCCTAAATTTTGGAAAAAAACAGAGGTGTTTTTTGCGAAGTGCCTACCTGTAGATTTTGGCCTCTAGCTCAGCCTGCACCTAGGGAAACCTACCAAACCTGTGCATTTCTGAAAACTAGAGACCTAGGGGAATCCAAGGAGGGGTGACTTGCGGGGCTCGGACCAGGTTCTGTTACCCAGAATCCTTTGCAAACCTCAAAATTTGGCTAAAAAAACACATGTTCCTCACATTTCTGTGGCAGAAAGTTCTGGAATCTGAGAGGAGCAACAAATTGCCTTCCACCCAGCGTTCCCCCAAGTCTCCCGATAAAAATTATACCTCACTTGCGTGGGTAGGCCTAGCGCCCGCGACAGGAAACACCCCAAAGCGCAACGTGGACACATCCTAAATTTTGGAAGAAAACAGAGGTGTTTTTTGCGAAGTGCCTACCTGTAGATTTTGGCCTCTAGCTCAGCCGGCACCTAGGGAAACCTACCAAACCTGTGCATTTCTGAAAACTAGAGACCTAGGGGAATCCAAGATGGGGTGACTTGCGGGGCTCGGACCAGGTTCTGTTACCCAGAATCCTTTGCAAACCTCAAACTTTGGATAAAAAAACACATGTTCCTCACATTTCTGTGGCAGAAAGTTCTGGAATCTGAGAGGAGCCACAAATTTCCTTCCACCCAGCGTTCCCCCAACTCTCCCGATAAAAATGATACCTCACTTGCGTGGGTAGGCATAGCGCCCGCAACAGGAAACACCCCAAAGCGCAACGTGGACACATCCAAAATTTTGGAAGAAAACAGAGGTGTTTTTTGCGATGTGCCTACCTGTAGATTTTGGCCTCTAGCTCAGCCGGCACCCAGGGAAACCTACCAAACCTGTGCATTTCTGAAAACTAGAGACCTAGGGGAATCCAAGATGGGGTGACTTGCGGGGCTCGGACCTGGTTCTGTTACCCAGAATCCTTTGCAAACCTCAAAATTTGGCTAAAAAAACACATGTTCCTCACATTTCTGTGGCAGAAAGTTCTGGAATCTGAGAGGAGCAACAAATTGCCTTCCACCCAGCGTTCCCCCAAGTCTCCCGATAAAAATGATACCTCACTTGCGTGGGTAGGCCTAGCGCCCGCGACAGGAAACACCCCAAAGCGCAACGTGGACACATCCTAAATTTTGGAAGAAAACAGAGGTGTTTTTTGCGAAGTGCCTACCTGTAGATTTTGGCCTCTAGCTCAGCCGGCACATAGGGAAACCTACCAAACCTGTGCATTTCTGAAAACTAGAGACCTAGGGGAATCCAAGGAGGGGTGACTTGCGCGGCTCGGACCAGGTTCTGTTACCCAGAATCCTTTGCAAACCTCAAAATTTGGCTAGAAAAACACATGTTCCTCACATTTCTGTGGCAGAAAGTTCTGGAATCTGAGAGGAGCCGCAAAATTCCTTCCACCCAGCGTTCCCCCAACTCTCCCGATAAAAATGATACCTCTCTTGCGTGGGTAGGCCTAGCGCCCGCGACAGGAAACACCCCAAAGCGCAACGTGGACACATCCTAAATTTTGGAAGAAAACAGAGGTGTTTTTTGCGAAGTGCCTACCTGTAGATTTTGGTCTCTAGCTCAGCCGGCACCTAGGGAAACCTACCAAACCTGTGCATTTCTGAAAACTAGAGACCTAGGGGAATCCAAGGAGGGGTGACTTGCGGGGCTCGGACCAGGTTCTGTTACCCAGAATCCTTTGCAAACCTCAAAATTTGGCTAAAAAAACACATGTTCCTCACATTTATGTGGCAGAAAGTTCTGGAATCTGAGAGGAGCCACAAATTTCCTTCCACCCAGCGTTCCCCCAACTCTCCCGATAAAAATGATACCTCACTTGCGTGGGTAGGCCTAGCGCCCGCGACAGGAAACACCCCAAAGCGCAACGTGGACACATCCTAAATTTTGGAAAAAAACAGAGGTGTTTTTTGCGAAGTGCCTACCTGTAGATTTTGGCCTCTAGCTCAGCCTGCACCTAGGGAAACCTACCAAACCTGTGCATTTCTGAAAACTAGAGACCTAGGGGAATCCAAGGAGGGGTGACTTGCGGGGCTCGGACCAGGTTCTGTTACCCAGAATCCTTTGCAAACCTCAAAATTTGGCTAAAAAAACACATGTTCCTCACATTTCTGTGGCAGAAAGTTCTGGAATCTGAGAGGAGCAACAAATTGCCTTCCACCCAGCGTTCCCCCAAGTCTCCCGATAAAAATTATACCTCACTTGCGTGGGTAGGCCTAGCGCCCGCGACAGGAAACACCCCAAAGCGCAACGTGGACACATCCTAAATTTTGGAAGAAAACAGAGGTGTTTTTTGCGAAGTGCCTACCTGTAGATTTTGGCCTCTAGCTCAGCCGGCACCTAGGGAAACCTACCAAACCTGTGCATTTCTGAAAACTAGAGACCTAGGGGAATCCAAGATGGGGTGACTTGCGGGGCTCGGACCAGGTTCTGTTACCCAGAATCCTTTGCAAACCTCAAACTTTGGATAAAAAAACACATGATCCTCACATTTCTGTGGCAGAAAGTTCTGGAATCTGAGAGGAGCCACAAATTTCCTTCCACCCAGCGTTCCCCCAACTCTCCCGATAAAAATGATACCTCACTTGCGTGGGTAGGCATAGCGCCCGCAACAGGAAACACCCCAAAGCGCAACGTGGACACATCCAAAATTTTGGAAGAAAACAGAGGTGTTTTTTGCGAAGTGCCTACCTGTAGATTTTGGCCTCTAGCTCAGCCGGCACCCAGGGAAACCTACCAAACCTGTGCATTTCTGAAAACTAGAGACCTAGGGGAATCCAAGATGGGGTGACTTGCGGGGCTCGGACCTGGTTCTGTTACCCAGAATCCTTTGCAAACCTCAAAATTTGGCTAAAAAAACACATGTTCCTCACATTTCTGTGGCAGAAAGTTCTGGAATCTGAGAGGAGCCACAAATTTCCTTCCACCCATCGTTCCCCCAACTCTCCCGATAAAAATGATACCTCACTTGCGTGGGTAGGCCTAGCGCCCGCGACAGGAAACACCCCAAAGCGCAACGTGGACACATCCTAAATTTTGAAAAAAACAGAGGTGTTTTTTGCGAAGTGCCTACCTGTAGATTTTGGCCTCTAGCTCAGCCGGCACCTAGGGAAACCTACCAAACCTGTGCATTTCTGAAAACTAGAGACCTAGGGGAATCCAAGGAGGGGTGACTTGCGGGGCTCGGACCAGGTTCTGTTACCCAGAATCCTTTGCAAACCTCAAAATTTGGCTAAAAAAACACATGTTCCTCACATTTCTGTGGCAGAAAGTTCTGGAATCTGAGAGGAGCCACAAATTGCCTTCCACCCAGCGTTCCCCCAAGTCTCCCGATAAAAATGATACCTCACTTGCGTGGGTAGGCCTAGCGCCCGCGACAGGAAACACCCCAAAGCGCAACGTGGACACATCCTAAATTTTGGAAGAAAACAGAGGTGTTTTTTGCGAAGTGCCTACCTGTAGATTTTGGCCTCTAGCTCAGCCGGCACCTAGGGAAACCTACCAAACCTGTGCATTTCTGAAAACTAGAGACCTAGGGGAATCCAAGGAGGGGTGACTTGCGGGGCTCGGACCAGGTTCTGTTACCCAGAATCCTTTGCAAACCTCAAAATTTGGCTAAAAAAACACATGTTCCTCACATTTCTGCGGCAGAAAGTTCTGGAATCTGAGAGGAGCCACAAATTTCCTTCCACCCAGCGTTCCCCCAACTCTCCCGATAAAAATGATACCTCACTTGCGTGGGTAGGCCTAGCGCCCGCGACAGGAAACACCCCAAAGCGCAACGTGGACACATCCTAAATTTTGGAAAAAAACAGAGGTGTTTTTGGCGAAGTGCCTACCTGTAGATTTTGGCCTCTAGCTCAGCCGGCACCTAGGGAAACCTACCAAACCTGTGCATTTCTGAAAACTAGAGACCTAGGGGAATCCAAGGAGGGCTGACTTGCGGGGCTCGGACCAGGTTCTGTTACCCAGAATCCTTTGCAAACCTCAAAATTTGGCTAAAAAAACACATGTTCCTCACATTTCTGTGGCAGAAAGTTCTGGAATCTGAGAGGAGCAACAAATTGCCTTCCACCCAGCGTTCCCCCAAGTCTCCCGATAAAAATGATACCTCACTTGCGTGGGTAGGCCTAGCGCCCGCGACAGGAAACACCCCAAAGCGCAACGTGGACACATCCTAAATTTTGGAAAAAAACAGAGGTGTTTTTTGCGAAGTGCCTACCTGTAGATTTTGGCCTCTAGCTCAGCCGGCACCTAGGGAAACCTACCAAACCTGTGCATTTCTGAAAACTAGAGACCTAGGGGAATCCAAGGAGGGGTGACTTGCGGGGCTCGGACCAGGTTCTGTTACCCAGAATCCTTTGCAAACCTCAAAATTTGGCTAAAAAAACACATGTTCCTCACATTTCTGTGGCAGAAAGTTCTGGAATCTGAGAGGAGCAACAAATTGCCTTCCACCCAGCGTTCCCCCAAGTCTCCCGATAAAAATGATACCTCACTTGCGTGGGTAGGCCTAGCGCCCGCGACAGAAAACACCCCAAAGCGCAACGTGGACACATCCTAAATTTTGGAAGAAAACAGAGGTGTTTTTTGCGAAGTGCCTACCTGTAGATTTTGGCCTCTAGCTCAGCCGGCACCTAGGGAAACCTACCAAACCTGTGCATTTCTGAAAACTAGAGACCTAGGGGAATCCAAGGAGGGGTGACTTGCGGGGCTCGGACCAGGTTCTGTTACGCAGAATCCTTTGCAAACCTCAAAATTTGGCTAAAAAAACACATGTTCCTCACATTTCTGTGGCAGAAAGTTCTGGAATCTGAGAGGAGCAACAAATTGCCTTCCACCCAGCGTTCCCCCAAGTCTCCCGATAAAAATTATACCTTACTTGCGTGGGTAGGCCTAGCGCCCGCGACAGGAAACACCCCAAAGCGCAACGTGGACACATCCTAAATTTTGGAAGAAAACAGAGGTGTTTTTTGCGAAGTGCCTACCTGTAGATTTTGGCCTCTAGCTCAGCCGGCACCTAGGGAAACCTACCAAACCTGTGCATTTCTGAAAACTAGAGACCTAGGGGAATCCAAGGAGGGGTGACTTGCGGGGCTCGGACCAGGTTCTGTTACCCAGAATCCTTTGCAAACCTCAAAATTTGGCTAAAAAAACACATGTTCCTCACATTTCTGTGGCAGAAAGTTCTGGAATCTGAGAGGAGCCACAAATTTCCTTCCACCCAGCGTTCCCCCAACTCTCCCGATAAAAATGATACCTCACTTGCGTGGGTAGGCCTAGCGCCCGCGACAGGAAACACCCCAAAGCGCAACGTGGACACATCCTAAATTTTGGAAAAAACAGAGGTGTTTTTTGCGAAGTGCCTACCTGTAGATTTTGGCCTCTAGCTCAGCCGGCACCTAGGGAAACCTACCAAACCTGTGCATTTCTGAAAACTAGAGACCTAGGGGAATCCAAGGAGGGGTGACTTGCGGGGCTCGGACCAGGTTCTGTTACCCAGAATCCTTTGCAAACCTCAAAATTCGGCTAAAAAAACACGTGTTCCTCACATTTCTGTGGCAGAAAGTTCTGGAATCTAAGAGGAGCAACAAATTGCCTTCCACCCAGCGTTCCCCCAAGTCTCCCGATAAAAATTATACCTCACTTGCGTGGGTAGGCCTAGCGCCCGCGACAGGAAACACCCCAAAGCGCAACGTGGACACATCCTAAATTTTTGAAGAAAACAGAGGTGTTTTTTGCGAAGTGCCTACCTGTAGATTTTGGCCTCTAGCTCAGCCGGCACCTAGGGAAACCTACCAAACCTGTGCATTTCTGAAAACTAGAGACCTAGGGGAATCCAAGGAGGGGTGACTTGCGGGGCTCGGACCAGGTTCTGTTACCCAGAATCCTTTGCAAACCTCAAAATTTGGCTAGAAAAACACATGTTCCTCACATTTCTGTGGCAGAAAGTTCTGGAATCTGAGAGGAGCCGCAAATTTCCTTCCACCCAGCGTTCCCCCAAGTCTCCCGATAAAAATGATACCTCACTTGCGTGGGTAGGCCTAGCGCCCGCGACAGGAAACACCCCAAAGCGCAACGTGGACACATCCTAAATTTTGGAAGAAAACAGAGGTGTTTTTTGCGAAGTGCCTACCTGTAGATTTTGGCCTTTAGCTCAGCCGGCACCTAGGGAAACCTACCAAACCTGTGCATTTCTGAAAACTAGAGACCTAGGGGAATCCAAGGAGGGGTGACTTGCGGGGCTCGGACCAGGTTCTGTTACCCAGAATCCTTTGCAAACCTCAAAATTGGGCTAAAAAAACACATGTTCCTCACATTTCTGTGGCAGAAAGTTCTGGAATCTGAGAGGAGCAACAAATTGCCTTCCACCCAGCGTTCCCCCAAGTCTCCCGATAAAAATGATACCTCACTTGCGTGGGTAGGCCTAGCGCCCGCGACAGGAAACACCCCAAAGCGCAACGTGGACACATCCTAAATTTTGGAAGAAAACAGAGGTGTTTTTTGCGAAGTGCCTACCTGTAGATTTTGGCCTCTAGCTCAGCCGGCACATAGGGAAACCTACCAAACCTGTGCATTTCTGAAAACTAGAGACCTAGGGGAATCCAAGGAGGGGTGACTTGCGCGGCTCGGACCAGGTTCTGTTACCCAGAATCCTTTGCAAACCTCAAAATTTGGCTAGAAAAACACATGTTCCTCACATTTCTGTGGCAGAAAGTTCTGGAATCTGAGAGGAGCCGCAAATTTCCTTCCACCCAGCGTTCCCCCAAGTCTCCCGATAAAAATGATACCTCACTTGCGTGGGTAGGCCTAGCGCCCGCGACAGGAAACACCCCAAAGCGCAACGTGGACACATCCTAAATTTTGGAAAAAAACAGAGGTGTTTTTTGCGAAGTGCCTACCTGTAGATTTTGGCCTCTAGCTCAGCCGGCACCTAGGGAAACCTACCAAACCTGTGCATTTCTGAAAACTAGAGACCTAGGGGAATCCAAGGAGGGGTGACTTGCGGGGCTCGGACCAGGTTCTGTTACCCAGAATCCTCTGCAAACCTCAAAATTTGGCTAAAAAAACACATGTTCCTCACATCTCTGTGGCAGAAAGTTCTGGAATCTGAGAGGAGCCACAAATTTCCTTCCACCCAGCGTTCCCCCAAGTCTCCCGATAAAAATGATACCTCACTTGCGTGGGTAGGTCTACCGCCCGCGTCAGGAAACACCCCAAAGCGCAACGTGGACACATCCTATTTTTTGAAAGAAAACAGTGCCTACCTGTGGATTTTGGCCTCTAGCTCAGACAGCACCTAGGGAAACCTACCAAACCTGTGCATTTCTGAAAACTAGAGACCTAGGGGAATCCAAGGAGGGATGACTTGCGGGGCTCGGACCAGGTTCTGTTACCCAGAATCCTTTGCAAACCTCCAAATTTGGCTAAAAAAACACATGTTCCTCACATTTCTGTGGCAGAAAGTTCTGGAATCTGATAGGAGTCACAAATTTCCTTCCACCCAGCGTTTCCCCAAGTCTCCCGATAAAAATGATACCTCACTTGTGTGGGTGGGCCAGGTGCCTGCAACAGAATAAGGCCCAAAACCTGAAGGGATAGAAGGGATATCACAGCAAGTTTATAAGGGCATATTCCTTTATACATCTTTAGACGGACTCTGCTTTGGGGACCCACATAAGTGAGGTGTCATTTTACTTGGGAGACTGAGGGGAAAACTGGGGAGTAGGAATTTTGTGCTGGAGCGGTGATCCTACTAAGAAAAATCAGGAAAATATGCTTTTTTATGCAAATTTTGAGGTTTACAGAGGAGTCTGGGTAAGAAAATTTTGGGGGAGCCACGCAAGCCACACCTCCCTAGACTCCTTGGGGTGCCTAGTTTTAAAAAGTTTCTGGGTTTTGTAGGTTTCCCTACATGACGGCCGCACCCAGGACCAAAAACATAGGTGGGCCCTCCCCCCCAAACACAGGTATTTTTGGAATATATCACTTTGATGTGTGCACATACGTCTGTGATGTGCCAAACACTAAAATTGTGAAAAGAAACACACTTAGGTTATGTGAAGAAGACCCCTCACCCACCAACCAAGTTGGTGGCATGCTTCATCATCGGGGTCCCACCCGAGGCATCTAGCGTGTCTCAAGTGTGCTGCGACGCCTGATTACAGCGGAGCAGGTTTTGTCATTTGTACTACACATACTGGTTGGATTTGGCACGAGGGTGAGTGATGGTTCAGTAGATAAAATTTTATTAACAAGAGATTTCACAAAAGTGAAATGCACTGGTAATAACTGAAAGGCCAAAAAACTGAACCAATGACTCACAGCTCGTGAGCTGTAAAGCCACGACAAGGCACCAACCGCTTTACAGTCCATTCACACACCTTTCATACATGACATGCACTAGACCATTCACGCCGCCAGCCACGGGCCCAGCACATTACAAGACTCGCATCCACAGTCAGCGCCAGTCAAGGGCCCATCACTTTCATACGCCCACATGCCTGATACAGCAATCACACCAGCTGATGAGTGTGTGGACTGGCGTTTGGCCGGCACTGCCAGCCAAGTGCCACCCCACACACACCGCCAGCCAAGCGCCACCCCACACACACCACCAGCCAAGCGCCACCCCACACACACCGCCAGCCAAGCGCCACCCCACACACACCGCCAGCCAAGCGCCACCCCACACACACCGCCAGCCCAGCGCCACCCCACACACACCGCCAGCCAAGCACCACCCCACACACACCGCCAGCCAAGCGCCACCCCACACACACCGCCAGCCAAGCGCCACCCCACCCACGCCGCCAGCCAAGCGCCACTCTACACATGCCATCCCCTTTTTTTTGTTTTTAAACAACAAAGAAACCACTAATCATAAATTAGTACAAAACTACAAACACAAAAGCTCTAACTGAATACATGACTAATGCCAACCGTGAAACCGAACATATAAAAATATAAAACACCAGTTTACGCTCACGGAATTTCCCAATAATTCTTCTGTGTGTGGTAGCTCCTGAAACAGCCACCCACACACAGCCCAGGCTTTGAAGGACAATCAGGGCAGTACATCCTAGTCTCCTTCCTGATACCTCTTCGAGCACAGACTCTACATCTCTTAGCAGGAAAAAAAATTTGGGCCGTGGGAGGAATGTGCTCAGCAAAGTGACGATCTTTCAATCTAGCCACATCCTCCACCACTGCTTCTCTAGGAACTCTTGCCTGTTCCAGCACAACAAGGCTAGCTATGATAGACTCCTGAAATTTCACAAATGTCATCCTTGACTCTGGAGAACTATCCTTAAACACAACAAAAGCATTAAAAGTTGCCAAGTGGAACAAGTGAAGCGCTAATTTCTTATACCACACATAAGACTTACGAGCAGCAGTGTAAGGTTCTAACCTCTGATCTACTCTATCAACACCACCCATGTGCTTATTATAGTCTAAGATGCACACAGGTTTGCGCACTTCGGCAACCTGACCCCAAACAGCCACAGGTGAAGTACTCTCATCATGGATGGTGCTTAGCATGTATACATCCCTCTTGTCTACAAATTTCAGAGCTAGCAGCTCATCATTCCGCAAGGCACTGCACTGTCCCTTCTCAAGTTTTTTACAGACAAGCTCTTTTGGATAGCCTTTCCGATTAGAGCGGATTGTGCCACAAGCAACAGTGTCCACTCTGAACAACTCCTTGAACAACCGAACTCCAGTGTAGAAGTTATCTACATATAAATGGTGACCTTTGTTAAACAGTCGTCTACCAAGTTCCCACACAATTTTCTCACTAACTCCAAAAGTGGGAGGACAACCAGGGGGTCAATATTGGAATCCCTACCAGTGTAGACCCGGAAATTATAAACATATCCTGTACTACTTTCTGACAGCATATACAATTTAATTCCATACCGTGCCCTCTTGCTAGGAATGTACTGCCTAAAAACCAAACGACCCTTGAAAAGGACCAAAGACTCATCTACAGATATTTCTTTCCCTGGAACATAGATCTCTGAAAACCGATCTACCAAATGATCAAGGACAGGTCTAATCTTAAAAAGACGGTCAGAATCAGGATGATCTCGTGGCAAGGCTAAAGCATTATCTACAAAATGCAACATCCGAAGAAGAAGCTCATACCGGTTACGACTCATGATGGCAGGAAATATAGCAGTTGCCATCAAGGGACTAGTAGACCAATATGAAGACAGCGACGGCTTCCTTATCAGCCCCATCAAAAAAGTTAAACCCAAGAACTTTTTCAACTCTTCCAGATTTGTGGGAATCCACCGGCTAGCTCTAGAGTGTGGCCTAAGTCTGGCAGCGTTGTCCCTCAAAAACTGCTCTGCATACAAATTAGTCTGCTCAACAATCTCTTCCAAAAATATATTGTCCATAAACAACTCAAAAAAGTTGACGGGCAAAAAGTTTTCCGTATTAACTCGACACCCTGGAAAACCAGTAAACGCAGGCAACTGTGGCTGCTCCATGTTTGGTGCAACCCATGCGTCAGGTCTTCCAATGGGAAGCCTTTCAGCCGCTGGCTCCTGCACCATTGGCACATCACTGTCCTCCTCTAAAACAGGCCCTTCATCAGCACTGAGAGTGGCTTCATCATCAGATGATTCATCTCTGACAGAAAATTCACTTCCAGAATCCTGCACTTCCTCCTCTGCCTCAGATGCAGAGTCAGTCTCATATTCATGGTCAGAAGATGACTCAAAAAGCACACTAACAACCTGCTGAGCAGTCATCCTACGGCTGGCCATGATCCTTCCTACAAAAATTAACTGGACAAATACACCACCAACAACCAGCACTGTGTAAGATAAGTAACAAAGTATAGGTTTATCACTAAGAATTATAAACTCAAAAACTATACTGCTCACTTGCCTGAAAAAGCTTGACTCACCAGCAACTACTCTGCACAGCCACAGCAATCACCAACGATATCCCACTAAAAAGAGAAAAAAAAAAGCAAATTAGACATAAGACAACACAATAATCATTGTGCATAACTCTAAGGACAATTTCACACACAATCCTGCATTCAGTACACCACCTACAAACGTGTCATTCATGCATTGCAACAATACTCACTTGGAGTAAATTTATTTACTTACCTAAAACATGCAACTACGCAAACCGCAGGACAACTACTGCCAAAACTGCAACAAGCCACAGCAAAGTCAGCAAAAGCTTTGAACTAGAACAAAAAGGAGAAAAACTGTTATTATCATAAAAGCAAATACTTCGCCAGTTGACAAACACTCCGCCACTAACCATTTTTTCATTTTCCCTTGTGTCTAGTCTTCTCTGCTTGGGGGAAGATGGGCCTAAAAAAAAATAGGCCAATCTACCCCCAAGGGGAGGGGGCAGAAATCGCCCAGATTACATTGCACCCTTTGGGGGGGGCGACCCTTGCCCAAGGGGCCAAACCCCCACACAAAGCACACACACACACACATATAGTATCCCTGGCGCTATGGGGATTCAAGGGGGGCAGAACTGCCCAAAAATACATGTGAGCCCCTGGGGGCGACCCTTGCCCAAGGGGCCGCCCCCCAACACAAAAAATAAAAACCAACAATAAAATCCCTGGTGTCTAGTGGCTTTCTGCCCGGCGTAAAATAGGGCCAATCTGCCCCCAAGGGGGGCAGAAACAACGATAAATACATTGCGCCCCCGGGGGGAGCGACCCTTGCCCAAGGGGCCACCCCCCAACACAAAGCACACATACAAACATATCTTTCTGGCGCTATTGGGATTCTGCCCCCAAGAAAAAAAATAGGCCTCTCTGCCCCCAAGGGGGGCAGAACTGCCCAAAAATACATGTGGGCCCCTGGGGGCGACCCTTGCCCAAGGGGCCGCCCCCCAACACAAAAAATAAAAACCAACAATAAAATCCCTGGTGTCTAGTGGCTTTCTGCCCCCCTTGGGGGCAGATCGGCCTAAAAATAGGGCCAATCTGCCCCCAAGGGGGGCAGAAACGACAATAAATACATTGCGCCCCTGGGGGGAGCGACCCTTGCCCAAGGGGCCACCCCCCAACACAAAGCACACATACATACATATTATTTCTGGCGCTATTGGGATTCTGCCCCCCTTGGGGGCAGAAAGGCCTAAAAAAAATAGGCCTCTCTGCCCCCAAAGGGGGCAGAACTGCCCAAAAATACATGAGGGCCCCTGGGGGCGACCCTTGCCCAAGGGGCCGCCCCCCAACACAAAAAATAAAAATCAACAATAAAATCCCTGGTGTCTAGTGGCTTTCTGCCCCCAGGGCCAATCTGCCCCCAGGGGGGGCAGAAATGACGTAAAATACATTTGCCCCCAAAGGGGAGCGACCCTTGCCCAAGGGGTCGCTCCCCCACACCAATAAATACACACACATAACGAAATCCCTGGTGTCTAGTGGTTTTCTGCCCCCCTTGGGGGCAGATCGGCCTAAAAATAGGGCCAATCTGCCCCCAGGGGGTGCAGAAACGACGTAAAATACATTTGCCCCCAAAGGGGAGCGACCCTTGCCCAAGGGGTCGCTCCCCCACACCAATAAACACACACACACACACACATAACGAAATCCCTGGTGTCTAGTGGCTTTCTGCCCCCCTTGGGGGCAGATCGGCCTAAAAATAGGGCCAATCTGCCCCCAGGGGGGGCAGAAACGACGTAAAAAACATTTGCCCCCACAGGGGAGCGACCCTTGCCCAAGGGGTCGCTCCCCCACACCAATAAACACACACACAAACACACATAACGAGATCCCTGGTGTCTAGTGGGCATTCCTGCTGCCCGATCGCATCGCGATCGGGCAGCAGGAATGCTCAGAGACATCGAGGGAAAGGAAAACCCTTTCCTTTCCCTCGATGCCTCTCTCAGAGCACCCCCACCCCGCAGGAAGGTGAAATACTCACCTTCTCCCTTGACGCGCTGGAAGCAAATGGCTTCCAGCGCGTCATTCCCCCTTTCCATGAAATCAGCGCGCGATCGCGCGCTGACGTCATGGGGGGGGTGGAGGGGTGGGCGTGAAAGGGGAAGGGATTCCCCTTTCAGCCCTGGCCTGGGGGTGTTGGGGGGCGGCCCTCGGGGGAAGCGCTAGCGCTTCCCCCGACTGCCAGTCCCAGGACGTAATGGTTACGTCCATGGCGCCACACGGGCGCTGCCATGGACGTAACCATTACGTCCCTGGTGGGGAAGGGGTTAACTATTCTGTGCCTCTGCCTGTCTGCGGAATACACATCTAGGTCAGAATGACAGTTGGGCTGTTTGTGAATTCACTCTAGGCAGTCACACAAAGGGAGCTGAGGTGTGCCGTGCATATCCTGATGGGTCTTCCTGGGCTAGAGTGGTGGGAGGAGCAGATACTTGCACCTGAATAGGCCTGTGCCTGTCCTTACACAAAATAGTCTCAACCCCTCTGGAGTGTGTCTGGGGCTATGGCAGGAACAGGCAGGGTCTTGTGCACTACAAAGACTTTACTTTGAAGTTTGCCTACTTCAAGGGCAGAAATAGGTATAAGTACTGGACTTCTGGCCCCACAAAGTTAGAACACCTCTGGACTAAGGAAATTCTGCCAGGAAGAAGAGCTGGATGCTGCAGGAGGGACAGCCATTCTACCTGTTGCTTTGTTGTGCTGGCCTGCTGCTTCTCTCCTGGGAGTGAAAGGACTGGACGTTGCTTTTTACTCCCTACTTTCCAAGTGTCTCCATGAGCTTGAACTGAGATTGCCTCCTGTTAGAAGTCTCAGGGACGTCAAAGACTTAATCTGCTAGTGCCTGGGCTCTTCTGCTGAGAGTCCTGAAATGCCAAGTGGTGCCAACTCCAGTCTCTGAGTCCTTGGAAGATTAAGCTGGTGACCTGAAGAAGGAAATCCACGCATCAATGTGCTGCGGCAGAAAAATCAATGCAGTGGCTGTCTCTCGGCTGCAGAATCGACATAGCACCTGTTTTTACCGCTGCTCCATCAGCACAGTGCATCTGGATTTTCCACGCATTGTCTCCAGGGTGTCAATTTCTCATCCACCCTGCACCACAGTAAGGAACCGAGGCTGCGTGTCTGGAAATCTACACAACGCCTTTCTTGCTAGAAAGGAATCAACACATCACCTCCCCTGCCAGTAAGGAGCCTATACATCACCTTTCCTGCAAGAAAAGAATACGACGATGCATTGCTTTGCTTTTTGGCGCCTCACCTCCCCTTTGGCCTGCATCGTCTTTGTTTTTGACTCATCCTAGGTGCTTTGTGCTAAAAAGACACAATCATTGATTCCTATGGATTAAGGCTCATTTCCACTTTTAAAATGTGATATCTTTACTTGTGTAGGTTGGATTTTTGTTGTTTTGGTCTTGTTTAATTCAGATAAATATTGTCTATTTTCCTAAATTTGTGTGGGGTACTTTTGTCGTGTTTTCACTGTGTTACTCAGTGTGTGTGTACAAATACTTTACACATTGCCTCTGAGATAGGCCTGACTGCTCGTACCAAGCTACGGGTGGGCAGGGGTTATCTTAGCTGTGTGCGTCCCTTACCCTGACTAGAGTGAGGGTCCCGACTAGGACAGGGTACAAACCACTGCCAACTAGAGACCCCATTTCTAACAGGGTGTTGGCCTTGACCTGGCAGCCTTACCAGTGGCCAGACTACAAATTTAGAACACGACTGCCAGACTCATCTTTAGTAGCTTAGAGTTTTCTCGGACCAGGTCTTTTCTCTATTTCCCAGCTTCCAAGTCAAGTCACTTTAAGGTGATGTTTGGCATTCTTTCACAAGCGGGCATATTAATTTTGGATAAATTCCACCTCTCACCTACATTATGAATCTTTGGGCCTGATTTGAGAAAAGTGGCGCTGCATCCACTTTTCTTGCACCCCTTTAGCGCCCCCCAACACCATCATGTGTGCGCCGTATTTAATATACGATGCACCATGGCGGTAGTTAAGGAATACAGTCAAAATATTTGATGCTAGTTTCGTGCTTTGCAGGATTAGTGTAAAAGATGTTGACACTAACCCTGCAAAGCATATTGAGGCCCATTATAAATAATGGTGTGCCTCCTTTTAACACCTGCTCTGTGCAGGCGTTATAAATGCCACAATAAATGGTGCAAAAAAATCTTTTAGATTTGTTTGCGCCATTTTTTCAGCGCCCCTAATAGGGTAACACTCCCCCTTGCATACATTATGCCTGGTGCAGGCATAATGTGGCACAAGTGATTTTTGTCTCGTTGAGCCACATTAGCGTAAAAAAAATTACTCTAATGTGGCGCAAAGAGGCACTTAGGGCCAGATGTAGCAAAGGTTTTGAACGTCGCAAACAGCAAATTTCGCTGTTTGTAATGTGCAAAACCCACATCGCGATGCCCAATTCCCGTCTTGCGAGTCAGTAGCCTGGTTACCGACTCACAAAATGGGACTGCGAGTCGCAAATAGGAAGGGGTGTTCCCCTGCCTATTTGCGAGTCGCAACGCAATGCTGCATTGCTTTGTGACCGCGAACGTGGTCGCAAAGCAATCGCAGTTACCACCAGTGTGACACTGGTGGTAACCCATTCACAAAAGGGAAGGGGTCCCAATGGGACTCCTTCCCCTTTGTGAATGGCCTGAAAAACATTTTTTCAGAGCAGGCAATGGTCCTATGGACCACTGCCTGCTCTGAAAAAATGAAACTAAAACGTTTCATTTTTTCATTTTGTAATGCATCTCGTTTACATTTAAGGGCCACTGCCTGCTCTGAAAAAATGAAACTGAAACATTTCATTTTTTCATTTTGTAATGCATCTCGTTTTCCTTTAAGGAAAACGGGCTGCATTACAAAAAAAAACTGCTTTATTTAAAAGCAGTCACAGACATGGTGGTCTGCTGTCTCCAGCAGGCCACCATCCCTGTGAGTGATGCGAGTCGCAAGGGGGTCGCAAATTGCCACCCACCTCATTAATATTAATGAGGTGGGCCTTTGCGACCCCCTTGCGAGTCGCAGATGGTGTCAGGATCACCATCCTGCATCCTGAATTGCGACTCGCAATTTGCGAGTCGCAATTCAGGACATACCTACGTCTGGCTCTAGGTTCTCTTAAATTTGGGCCTTTGTTTCTTTTCCCTCAACCTGTCTCTAACTTTTAAAAAGTCAATTTTATTGATTGGTTTTCAGCAGACTGGCACCCCAACGTTGAAACATCTGAAGATGATATGACCATCCCCAGGACTTTAAATATGTGTCTATTTCAACTAAATTTGTGGTTTACAGAAATGCTTGCCTCGCTACCTACAAATGCGACCAAACACAATACATAGACACTTGACTGACTCTCGCTGTTAGCAGGCCGGTGCCCAAAAACACGTAACACGTGCATTGCAGAAACAACTTAAATAAAAATAAAATAAAAAAAACTCTCACATAAAAACAGTTAAGCAAGAGACCAATTAATTAATTATGTGTCTTCCATTAAGAACAACGAGGTATTTTTAACGAGCCACTCCAAGCAGGGATAGAGATGAAGTCAATCAAATAAACTATAGTTCTGGCTAATGCTGCCTTGCAGGGAATCCAAAATGCTGTTTTTAAAGGCGACGCTTCCTTTGCGTGTTAATTTCTGCTGTACCAGATACTAATTTTGCATTGGAAATATCACTGTATACTTGCAATCCGTCCGTGGTCTTAACCACATATTTGCTCTCATGACGTGGAATGAGCACATGCAAATGTTAATTATGCACATCCTGTATGCCATTTGTGCCCTTCCTGCTGAAAACAAATGTACGAGGCTTGGTACCACAGAAATAGATTTGTTGGCGCCCTTCATCAGATTGTGTGCAGAAAGCCTTTCCAAACAGATGCAGCTTGCAAGGAGGTGTCATTCCATGCCGCCTTTACCAGACAGCTGACTGCTTTGTGCTACCTAATCGAACATTGCAATTACACGGCTGTGTTTTGACAGCTGCAAGTGGGAAAAGAAACAAAGGGAAATAAAGAGGGAATTATTGCGTTAGAACAATTCTCACATATGGCATTTATTTTCTGCTTTGAAGTCTTTCAATTTCGAAGCAAACAATGAATTCCAAATTGAAGTAGGAACTTTGAAGTTAAGCGCAAAAAAGTCACTCAATTATGAACACATTCCATTGATTATTAATCCGTCTACCCTCACAAATAGACTACGGCTTAAAATCAAATCAAATCATTGGTTGTAAATCGCAACTACTCATCCATAAGGGTCTCAAGGTTGTTTTCTTTGAGCTTCAGTTTAAGAGCCAGGTCTTAAGGTCATTCCTGAATTGAGGTAGAGATAGTGACTGCCTAAGGTGCAGGGGCAGGGCGTTCCAGCTCTTTGCCCCGAGTTAGGCAAAAGATCTTCCACCAGCCAAGGTCTTCCGAATGCGGGGTGCGGTGGCCAGTGCTTAATGAGCAGAGCAAAGAGGTCTGGTGATGCGGTGGTTGAGGTAGTCAGGTCCTAGGTCGCGAGGACCTTGTAAGGACATACGAGGAGCTTGAAGTGAATTATTTTGGGGATTTCGGATTCTATTGTTTAGTGCTATTTTTCGCTTTTTATTATGAGCAAAGCTTGTCCGATCCAACATATCCTGATATTTAACTCGAGAGGCAAAAACATCTTAGAATCACTTCTAGCAGTAGAACAGTGATCATACCTGCTTTTAAAAAAATATGACGGGATGCAGCATAGAAATTCTGAAGGAACTGGGCCCCGTTAACGATTGGAAAGTTGCCATGCGATGATAGCATGTATTGTTTGCAGGCATCCGAGGAGCAAATACTTTGTCCATAAAAAATGATGTGGTGGTGCTGCATCCTCATGTTGGTACAGATTGAAGCCACTCTAGGCTGCGAATGTACGAAGGGATTGCCAGGTGATCCACTGATTTTGACAGAGTATGTGGTCATTGGTCAGCTAACAAGCAGATCAAGCCTAACTGAGGATACAGTTCAGTTGCACTGCCTCACCCCTCTCAACTGGACGCTTGTAGAAGCCTAATGCAAGTACAGCCTGTCCTAGTGCTTATCACTGGTGGCACTGTGCACAGCATACAACAGGTGGGTTATGATGGCCTTGAGGCTTTGGTAGTGTCTGGCAGAGTACACAGATCAGTGGTAAAAGGGAACTTTAAATTAGACCCAGAAGTAGGTTGTGTTGTTGTAATTGTGTGGTGGGTCTGTCACCGCAGTTCATGTAAGACACCCAGTTCACCAATTCCTGTGGGCATCAGCTAAATCTGACTGCAGAGACATCTTAGTGGCAGCCCGAAACTCCAGACTCGGGGGGGCCGGAAGACAGGGAGGGGAGGGGATGTGTACATGCAAGAAGATCAAGAGGGCTCAGCCTCAGACTATCTGTGCATGCCACTTCCATGTGTTCACACATAGTTTCTATTGGTGCTCACCATTCACCTGTGGCTTAATGCTCATTAAATCTTGCGTTTGATTGTTGCTTTTTTGCATTATTTCAAAAACTATGTAACAATGTGTTGCTTTGTCCAGGCCCAACGCAAATCATATGATCCGCGAAACAAAAGCTGAAATCTTTGGGGATGCAGTGTATGCTCCTCTTCCTGGTGTGTGTGAGAGTCATCCTCAAAGGCAATTCCCATTTTTTGACAGTCCTGATGGGGCCTGAAAATAGCTAACAGAACAGTGTCCCTTACGCCAATACTAACTGCTGCCATTCCCAGATCACCTGGCACATGGGCCCCAGGGAGGCCAGCTTCCATCTGCAGAGACCACAGGTATCGGAAATGTTCCTGGAAAGGACACTGTGACCGCAAAGATGCACCAGCCCCCTTAGACTCAGAAAAGGAAGATTCATGGGTCCCTCCCACTACCAAACCTCTAACCTTCGAAACAACCCAGACCCATGCCTAGGAAGTCAGTGACTGAGACTACATAGATGGATGAACAAGGAAATCTGTGATAGTTATACTACACTTTGCAAGCCAGCATCACTTTATACGTCTTTGTCTGTTGGGGGCCGGAGCCTGGGCTGTGGTCTCGAAGACCAACCTCTCCTTCTGCCCCACACTTCTTATGACGGGGATTGATTCAGGACGACAGATGCCTCAAGTTGGACTAAGTATCGGGCAGGGGTGTTGAGGGGAAGGAGGTTTGGTTTTCTCTTTATAAGGTTTGGTTTATTAATAGTTGTTCAAGCACTACACATTGCAGATATGATTCACAACGTTACACACTGTTCAGAGCCAAAATAGACTCCACCCTTGCCGTGGAGTTCACTGGGATGTGACTTAGACCCCTGGATGTCCACTGTGCACTTTACTACAGCCAATGCAGAGTTCCACAACAGTGCATTTATCAGGGTATTTGCGATGTAGAACATGAAATGACTGTTAGACAGAATTAAGTGCTCTGCTGTTTTGCAGTGTATTTGCAGACAGAGACCTCGGGTCATACTGCTGCAAGAAACACACCTCATGGGGTCCAACCGTACTATTTTTGTATGAAATGGATATACTAGATCCATTTGCCCATGTCTCTAGGAGAGTGGCAATTCTTCTTGACAACTCATTCCCAGTGGCAGTGTCCCTTGTGACCCTAGATCTCTTGCGTTCTCTTAGAGACTTGATAATACCTCTCTCGATTGGCAGATTCATTATGGGGAGGCCATTTTAATGGCATCCTGGGTCCTCTGGACCCCTGTTGAACACCAAACACAGCTCGCAGGGTGGGCTGGGGACTGGTGGCCCGTACTTCAGGCCTGGGGCTCTATGATGGCTCCTGGACCTGGAACCCCACAGCACGGGGATACACACATACATTGGCAGGACATGGTTCTCTCTCTCGTGTAGACCTCTTCCTGCTACTAGCACCTGACCTCCTCCACACATGAGGGTCTTGCATCCTCACTGGTGGGATATCTGACAAGGCCCCTGTCATCCTTTAGGTGGGAGACCCCATGGGGAATGGGTAAGACAAATATAGTGCCTCAATGCCTGGTTTCTCGCGGGCTGAGAGCTTACCTGGGCCCTGGAGTAAGACCTAGAGGATTTCCTCAATACTAACCAGGGGAGCGTGGCCTCACTGTGAATACTCTGAGAGGTGTGCAAGACCACTGTGTTGGGAAATGTGTATTTCCACAATAGGGGTCTGGTGCGAGAGACACAATCCTGGAGACCTCGATTCCCCAGCTCAAAACTCGCAATGGGGGCCATTTGCCAGACATACTTGCCTGTCGTTTGTCTGTGGAAAGGCTGAGTCAACTGTATTTCAATGTTGAATGTTATTGGAAGGCCTCAGCTGCAAGGGTGTATGAGTTGGGGAAACATTGTCCGGCTCCTGCACTAGCTTGCCACTTGGGACTTAGCTTCAAGAGTAGTGCTCCACATCACTAACCTAGACAACACAGATGACATATCGGGCCCTGATATGGTCACGGCCTTCACAGACTATTGTGAAACTGTATACTCTGTGAGGTATTGACCCCCACATGAGACACACAGCGTGCTAATTGCTGACTTTTCACTGCACAAGCTGACCACCACTGAATGCACTCTGACAGTGGAAGTGCCCAAAGACGCCCTTACGGATCTTAATGTGAGCAAGACCCTGGCCCAGATGAGTTCCCCACATAATATGATTGTTAGCAGAGGCATAGTATCCTTCCTCTCATTCTGGGGATGCTTCTGTAATCAGTAAAATGTGGGTACCTACCACCAGAAATAGACTTGGCCACTATAGTGCTCCTACTAAAATCTGACAAGCCCCTGACCTGGTGCAACCCATTTCCCTTATTAACACTGAGATTAAATATTATGCCAAAGCACTAGCAAGATGCCTGATAAAGGTACTCAGCAGACTCGTTCACACGGATCAATGTGGCTTCACCCCCCTGCACAGCACCAGACACTTCACTGTCAGAGCTCACCTCGCCTTGGCCAGATTCAGAGACTTACAAAGTGCCACAGCACTAATGCTCCTCAAGTCCAAAAAATCTTTCAACTCCCTAGATTGGGGTTATCTCCAATAAGTCCTTCTCAAAATAGGTTTGGAGCACAAGTTACTGTACAATATGTCCATCCCCTATTTGCCAGACCGCAAGCTCAGGTGCTGGTGAATAGAGTGGTTTCCTGCAGATTCCCTATCCACCGGGGCACCAAGCATGGTTGCCTCCTCTCTCCCATCTTTTTGCAGTGGTTATAGATCCCCTAGCAACTTGGATAGGTTGTAACACCCAGGTCAAGGGCTTTGACTGGGGAGTGGCAATGGAGGGCAGAATAGCCTTCACACCAACAACATTCTTTTATTCCAGGCACAATTGGCTGAGACGTGGCCTCGCCTCATGTCCATATGTGAAGCCTTTGTGAGGGCCTTAGGGTTGAAGGTGAACTGACATAAGTCAATCTAGGTCTCCCTCTGGTGATACAGGACAATGAGACTTAGCATTCTTCTCCAATTAAACTCCTGATCTTCCACTACTTGGGGATCCATATGTCATGGGATCTGGACAGCTCATTAAGCCTTAATCTTCATCCCCTCACCTGTAGAATTCAGGCAGATTTAAACAGATGGATTAAACTACCACTCAAAAAGCTTGAGGGGTTTAAAGAATGGGACATTATTGGCACGTCATGCCTGCGTGACATCTGGCAAAGTGATCATATGAAATCCTTCCAGGACCTTCAGACAGGGATTTCTCTCCATAAATCACAACTCCAACACACACTTTCCAACCATCAGGAGGCGCTGGTTGGACCTCCCTGTCATACTCCCTTGGAAGTTAGGTTACTCATGGTTCTGCTGTCCAGAAAATCTATTTCTCAAATTTACACAGCCGTGGTAAATCATTCCCCTTGTTCTCTGGGAGCCCTGAGAGGTAGCAGATTGGAGGGATGCTTGCATGACACTGCATTCCTTAGCAATTTCAGCCCGTCTGTGCCTTGTCCAATTGAAATACCTACACTGCACCAATAGTACACCCCAAAGTTTATGAAAACCCTGCAGACTTCTAGACCTTGCCTACACTCAATGCCATGGAGATGTGGGTGATTTCTTGTACATGGTGTGTAAATGGCCCACTATAGAGACGTATTGAATAGCCATTTTTGCTACTTCTTCTCAGGTTTTGGGACACCAGTTGGAGGCCTCAACTAGAGTTGGGAAGCACATAAGCGGAATGCATCTTAGTGGAGCTGGGAACATTACTGGCTGCAAAGGACATGGGCAAGTACTGGAAGTTTCTGGAAGCCCCATCCCTGGGAAATGTGGGTTGGGCATGGACCATTTGGCACAGCTGGAAGAACCAATTTGTCTAGCTCGGGGTGCCCTAGGAAACATCAGAAGATATGGGGGTAGTGGCTGACATATTATGGGCTGAACACCATGGGGGTGTGAATTCAGGGAGGTGGTATGAGTGGGTTGTGATATTCCTGAGCAATATCCTAAAGAGCCCCTGGAAGGGCCTTTTGTCAGTGTATTTGCTGTAAGGTGTTTTTATCACAATGAATACAATTTTGTTATTAAAAAACAATGTGTTGCTTACATTTTACATAATATGATTGTCTTTTATTGTTCATATATTCTTTCAAGATTCAGCCCCACCATTTTCATGGCATCAGGCATAGGGTTAGACGAGGTTGGACACTATTGAGAATGGGATCATTGAAAATGACAATACATAAATACTAGAGCCCTCAAAAAACTGATGCCCTCACTTCTTGGTTTATAAAGCATTTCCAGGGTATAGCGGCAGAGCCAGAGTAAAAATATAGATTATTTGAGGTGGGTGTCTATCCATCCTAAAGAATAATCACAACTTTTGTCAGGGTGAACCCTCAAAGACACAAAATTAATTTGAGCTTAACCTCCTGGTAGCTATGACACACAGCCAGCAAGATTAATTTAGGGTGGTGTGTACAGTTTTTGTGTAATACCAAAACAGTAATAAAGTCAAAATGCAAAACAGTAAAAATGCCAAACCGAATTAGCAAATATAGTAAATTTAATGAACAGAACGACACCAAAATTGCAAAAATCCATAGGAGGAACTAGAGATATGCAATTTTAAAGTTTTAATTAGAAATAGCCCCAAGAAGTAGAAAGTGAAAATGATAGTTAATGGTCATGCTAGACTGGAATCTATGTGCATTTGAGGCTGATCACGATGGAGCGTAAGTCGGATAAGCAAACCAGGTTCATCCTGGTGAAAGACAGACTTAGGCCCTTATTTTGACCCTGGCAGTCTGTGATAAAGTGGCGAGAATGCCGCCAACAGGCTGGCAGAAACTACCAGACAGCCAATGTACTACACCGACCACCAGGGTGGAAACAACAGGCACCACAGCGGTAGCCGCCTACAGCCAGGCAGAAGACAAAGTACCACCCACCATATTATGGCATAGCAAACCGCTACCTTTTCCGGGGCAGTACCAACACCATAAAAAGCCTGGCGGAAACAGAACACAAAAGTCAAAGGACTCACCATTGGAGACACAGGGAAGAACCACGCCGCCATGAAACCAGAACTGCATGTTTTCCCAATGATCTTCTACGTCATGCTCCACCATGAACACCAACGCCGGCGAAGATGACGACGGTGAGTACAGCGGCCTAGCACATAAGGGGGGGGAAACAAGAGTGACACGCACACACACCCCACACACCCCACACACACACACACCATACACACAAGCAGATGCACAAGAAAATTAATTTTCCACGATAATCAGCAAAATAATGCAAATACAACAGGAACTGACTACAGGGATTGTAATAAGATCAACATCAAAAATAATAAGTCAAGGTGGCAATGCAACATATATGTACACATTTACAAAAAAGGGACGCTGCCCAATCCATAGTTCACATGGGCCACATGGCCACAGGGCAAAGTCCAAGGCCCCACTTGATACCTGCACCAATACAGAGAGAACATTGCAGGGGCATCAATTGGCAAATAGGCAGGCACCTCGGGGGGGTACCTCAGCGGGATGCGGAAACAAGGCCATTGGTTCTAGAGGGGGCAATATGCCCTGTGCTTGGTCCTGGGGAGTGCAAGACCACAGTATCTGAAGTGGGAGACTTGTCCACTGGTTCTGGAGGGGGCAACATGCCCATTGCTCTTTGTCCTGGGGAGTGCAAGGCCACAGTCTCTCCAGTGGGTGACTTGCCCACTGGTTCTGGAGGGGGCAACATGCTTATTTCTCTTTGTCCTGGGGAGTGCAAAGCCACAGTCTCTCGAGTGGGTGACTTGCCCACTGGTTCTGTAGGGGGCAACATGCTTATTGTTCTTTAAGTCCTAGGGAGTGCAAGGCCACAGTCTTTCGAGTGGGTGACTTGCCCCCTGGTTCTGGAGAGGTCAACATGCCCTGTGCTTGGTCCTGGGGAGTGAAAGGCTACAGTTTCTCAAGTGGGTGACTTGCCCACACGTTCTGGAGGGGGCAACGTGCCCATTGCGCTTTGTCCTGGGGAGTGCAAGGCCACAGTCTCTCGAGTGGGTGAATACCACACTGGTTCGGGTGGGGGCAGCGGCACAGCAGCCCACTATATTGCGTCCGCTGGCGGCGACGGCTGCACTGTGGTGGTTGTTGTGGGAGGCTCCTGCTCAGCCCCTGCACCCTCCGATGGCTGCACTGTGGTGGTGGTTGTGGGAGGCTCCTGCTCAGGTGCACTATGTCATTACTTCTATCTTGTCTCTGATCTGTGACCTGCGGAGTGAGCATCATCTGTTGCTGTTCCATAGGGGCTTGAGGTATCTGCATTTGCTTTCTAGGTACCATAGGAACCTGCTGCTGCATTGGTTGTGATTGTATCACTTGAGTGCACGGTATTTGCACCTGCTGCATGGGTTGAAAATTCTGCACTTGGTTCTACAAGTTCGAATTAAGTCCTCTAGTTTTAGGGACTTTCACAGTTTGAAAAGTATTGATATCACCACCTTGCTGAACAACATCATCCTGCACCATCAATGGATACTCCCGCTTCCAGTGTCCCATGTTTCTGCTCAGATGACACAGTAACATCTTCTTCATCCCTTGCATATCATTTTGAACCACCACAGTACTCAAATCTGGACCACGATTCATATTAACTCCACAACCCCTACCTCTCATCTGGGGTTGGAACATAACAGATCCCTGCTGCTGCAGTATCTGTTGCACTAAAGCTCCCTGCACTCCTGTTTGAGCTGCCTTCATTTGCATCACTATCGCCTTCTCCTTCAGCTTTTTCTGCTTCAACTCAATCTCATCACTACAGTATTTTGCATACTGCAACAACTCATCAATTGGTTTCGCTTGCCAACAGATCAAATGACTTTTAGTCATCTTTCCTATTTCAGGTCTCAATTCTTCGACGAACCTGAACACAAAGTGCAGCATGTCTTTTGGCTTAAATGCTTCTTTACCACTGTACTTGAACGCTTTCAACAATCTCTGATAATAGGTATGTCTTGACTCTTTTGCCTCTGGCACTGTCCTATCAATCCTCTGCCAGTCAGTATTCTTAGGCGAGATTCCCGTCTTCAGGAACTCGATCACCTTATAATAATGTTTCATCACTTCAGGTGATCGTGCACCTGTAACTCTACCCCTTTCCGGTTCACTCGTCGGCCAATCCACTTCTCTCTTACATTCAACCAACATATCCGCTGGAACCACTATTTCCAACAAGGTATTCACGTCTTCCCACAAACAATTAGAAAGCTTCACAAATCTATCTATCTGCTGGTACCACTCAACCGGTTTCTCTCTCAGTTTTGAATAATCGTTTGTGAATGACAGAATAACACTCCTGTGCCATGGAACATGAACAAACTGCCTTCCTGGAATTTCCCTCTTCGGTACGATTTTTACTGGATCTTTTTCTTTCTTAGCACCTTCAGACCCTTCTTGGGAATCATGTTTCCGTTTATCCTTCTTCTTTACCCATCTTCCTTCCCACTTTTTTTAATGCTTCATTTCAAACGCTTTATTTTTTCAATTTCTATGTCATACATATCTGCCACGTCTGCCAATTTCTGGTGCATCTTGCCCACTTCTCTCGTAATCCTCGGACACAAATACCTCAGCTCTTCTTCTGTATAGGATTCTAACCTATTCACTCCCATCGTCCCTTCTACTAGCTCAGTTATTTCTGTATCCAACCTTAGATGATTTAGCTGCTCTTCACCCTTGGAAGTGTTTTGAGGAGTATTCAGACTATCCAACCACTCATTCAATTGCTGTGCTGTCAATCCCTGTAATAAGATATTACTCACATTCAGCAATGGTACCTGTTGTACCACTGCACCTGGAGTCTGCTGTGTCAAAAGCTTCAGGATTTGACTTGCACTCAGGCCAATCGCCGCATCTGGAAGCGCAACAAGTGGATAAGATCCATTAATGGTCTAGATCTTTCAAAGGTCTGACCCATAGACGATACCACCTGCACATGAACATTCGCTCCCCTCCTCATGAAGCTCTGTGACATTTCATCCTGTTCTCCTGCAATCGGCTTCTTTTGTGCAAATAATGGTACTGCTGGACCAACAGTAATCGCAGCAATATTGCATCTGGTGCTGCTCTGACACTTGCATTTTGTGGAAGGATTATTCCCATGTTCTGATTCATCACTGGTGTCACATCTGACTGTGTCCCTGTCATTGGTGTAAACTTCGGCAAACCCTGTGTCTGTGCCTGAGGCAACAACATTGGAGTCGGCTCAGTCTGAACTAGCATTGGCCTCGGAACCACTTGCTCCGATGCCACCACTAAGTTTTAAGTTGTCTCAAGAACTGGTACATCTGAATTAATTCTCTATATCAATGGTGGATGCATTTGCGCTTGGACCCCTAACTAGTCACTTAATTGGAAGTACTCTGCATTACCCCCTGTATCTGTCCATTATCTGTATGCATTGGTCCCACTGTTCCTGTCACTTGTGCTGGAGCAGTCGGACCAGAACTAGTACTTGGACCCCCATTATGTACTGCATATGGCGGAGGTCGATCCCTCAATATCTGTGTAATAAGATCCTCAACATCTGAATCTTCTTCATCTACACAAGGCTTTTTCTTCTTTTTATCTCTTGAACCCTTAGCACTCTTGTCATTTTCCTCTTTTTCATCTGACTCATCTTCCCCTGCAATAGCAGGAAACAACCTAACCCCCTGTAACGTTGTCATTCTCCACTTCTTTTGTTCCCAATCCCACCTTGCTTCTGCCAAGGACCTTTCTACCTACCTTACTCTCCTCTGGAACTTCATCTCTTGCTGCTGTCTGGCTACAAGTTCCCAAACTGCTAAAGCCTCAAACTTTGCTTGTCTCAGAAGTGGCTTCCTCTCATAAAATGTCATTCGCAACTGATCCAAACTTCTCAAATTGAACATTCCATGCTCTGGAAATACTAAAGCTCCCTGTTTCTCTGTCAATTTGCACCACTGCTTTAACCATAGACATGGTGCAACACCTTGCTCCTCCATCACAATAAATGCAGGAGAATGTTCTGGTGGGGTAGACTCCCCAACTGTCACCTTAATGTAAGAATCACCCTTCATGGCACTTCTGAACGCTTTAAAAAACTTAATTTTCTCTGTTGTATTTATTTCGATTCAAATAAGGAAATGGCTTTTACTCCCAAGATTCCGTTCACCCGCTTGCTCAACCAGTTGTCTCTTACGGACAGCTGCCAATCTGCTCAGAACTCTTCTCACTAACTAACCTATCCCAGCGCGGCTCACTCTGAAGTCACACTCATACACTGCAGCTGACAAAGCCTTGCGGCTTGTCCTCCTAATCTTCAACTCACACTGAACTAATGCAAAATTATTGTGAGCACTAACAAAAAAACAATAACCAAAACAAACCTGCTGGTTTACTATAGGGAAGGTACACAATCGCTTCAGAGACCTTACGGATTTTCACTGATGGCCCTTTCGCTCATGCAGCTATTCCTCTTTCTCAATCTCCGACATTTGCAAGCAAAATTCGATCCGCGAATTTCACTCCCAACTGATCAATGGGACTGTCCTGGTGCACATAGGACTGGCAAAATCTCAGTTGAAAATTTGTCTTACACACTTAACTCACACACCGACTTGTTGACCATGCCTGATCAACCTACTAAACCAGACAGATTACAACATATAACCAAGTGTCTCCTACACTTGTCAATATACTCTGGAGTCTTAGACCACGCACGGTCCATACATCACCAACAACCACATGGACAATTTTTTTTAGCACAAAGCGCCACGCATATACGAAGTTCGACGACTTCTCTACTCTCATACTGTGGAGTATGCACACTCCTACTAAGCCTCATCTGGAGTACACAAACTCCCTACTTTCCTCACACACATCACAATTCACCTGCAATTTGCATAAGCCTTTGCAAGTGCAATCCCACCTTCATACTATCACTTATACGCCAAGAACATACCCAACTTTACTAGTGGGATCCAGGATCTGGAAAAGTCATTTCTTGGCTTAAGGGGACATCATTCTTGCTACAATTGCCATTTCGAAAAACAAAAATTCAAACCTCATAAAATGAACAACTAACCCTAACTTAAACAACCACCATAACAACTAATCACCACATAACCAGTTCTCCAAGGAAACTAACCATAAAGCTGCTACCAAAAACCGCAAGTGCGCCTGGTCCTTAGTAAGTAAACTTACACGGGGACGTGTATAGGCCGATGAACCTTTTAGATCGCATGGAGTACCATAGCTATGTAGTAATTGATGAACATCAATTATCAATGTAATCAATCAAGTACCTCTAAGACAGTCATTAAGCATGAGACAATATATCAACATTTCATGAATAACCACAATTCCATTATATGTTTTATCAATTTTATTTCCCTATTAGTTACAATACTAAGTCATCAGGTTAGATCAAACTTTATTCAATCAACTCAGAATTAATTCATTAACGACCACCAATAACAAAATCTAATCAGAACTTGAGAAAACATATGCTCGAATGCTTCAGCATAAACCAACAAGGATGAATGTAACAGCATTAATAGCAGAGTTCAGGAATCAGTCCGTCAATCATTTGTCACTGTCAACGTCACCCAGAGGACCCTTACCTAGCATATGGGACTTCATGCAAAAAACTATTTCGAAAACGTGAATTTGGAAAGAGAAAAACTACAAAACAGCGCAGTTGCTACATAGAAGAAAGGCATCAAAGTTAATGAGTTACATTGTCATTGCTACCTATCCACAAAATGGATCAGCAACAAAGTCAGTCTTCATCTTCAGGTCATCAATCGATCAGCAATGCATCAGGCTCCCAAGAGCATGAGCCCAATGACAGAATCTCAAACCGTGTCTCTTGACGTCATCAATTCTCCCCTCGCATCTGAAGTTTTATCCCCTTGTCATGACTTTTTATTAGAGTTTTTCAGTCCATCCCCCTAATTCCTAATTGGTCAGTCAATCAGCAGATATGACTCTAACCTATAATATTAATTTGCCAAATCTATGAGTTCTAATATTTCTCCATCCCCAATTAGTGGATTGGTTCATTGTACGATGCCCTCATCATCCGGCTCATCAGGAATGGAAAATATTGCATCTTCTTCTCCATACGTGCTTCTGTTGTTCAAGTCCTGGGAAAGTACATAGAGTCTGTCTTACATCAAACTTGTTATATTTCCTAGTCCCTCATCTCTTGTTCGTCGGTTCATTGTAGAAAATTCTAGCTAAGCAGATTTTATTAATGTATGCAGTTCAGGGACAGTTCAATGGACCAGGTTCAGCGTCTGTATTAGGCCTGGAAAAACTAGGCCACGGCTAAGTTAATTCTACAAATTAATGCAAAACATAGGTTATACATCTTAATATGACATATTACTACATTATTATTATACACTTCATTTTTTCACACATTTTTAGTTCTTTTAGTACAAGTTTGTATAAGTGGCTGACATACCTCGTGGGCACATTTTGAAACATGCACAGAAACTTTTCTCTACGATTAATTTCTCTAAGAACTTTTGTAAATCATAACATATAAGCATTTATTAATCATTTCTAATTAGCATATCTGCATCAACACCATTACCACCAAGATCTAAATCAGACCCTTAATGATAAAGTACCTTAGTTACAGGTCACTCCATTCTATCTTTATAGAAGCTTGATGTAAACAATGATATTATGGTACACGATTTGTTGTCAGATTAAGTTATATACTCATTTTATGATAGTATTGTGATTGCTATCCCAAGTATATCTTCCAAATGCTAAAGTATGTTGTTATGAATCTTTAGTTGATAACATGTGGTAATACAGCATCTGTTTTTGCCAAACACCAGACACCGCCTTGATTCCGGGAGTACTTGTGGGTGTAAATAACATGTTACTACACCATCAGACATACAGAACAGAGACACACCACCTCTGCTCCCCATAGAAGGCTGGACACCTCTGGGACTGCATTACCAAGGTACGCACTACAAAGCTCTATTAACCCCTTCGCTGCCAGGCCTTTTCCCCCTCAGGTGACAAGCCTTTTTTTGGCTATTTGGGGCAGTTTGCGCTTAGGCCCTCATAACTTTTTGTCCACATAAGCTAGCCATGCCAAATTTGCATCCTTTTTTCCCAACATCATAGGAATTCTAGAGGTACCCAGATGTTGTGGGCTTCCCCTGAAGGAGACCAAGAAAGTAGCCAGAATACAGCAAAATCCTCTAGACCCTCTGTCTGACCGTAAAAAGCAGAGAAAGTGCACTGCTAAACCGGTCACTAAGTCAAAAAAACATTTCGAGGAGATAGACTTGCTATTTGAAGAGGTTGAGGCGATACTAAATTGTTCACCTAACCACAACAGTGCTTCCCTTGCAAAAAATGCTCTAGCTCACTCTGGGAAGATACAAGATTACTTTAGGAAAAAGACAAAGGATCAAGGCTTGGATCCAGTTTCGATCAACAGTGGCGCAACTCTATTAACAACGCAACAGTTACCTATCCCCCCCCCTCAAATGAAATAATAAATATGGCAAATGACCCGGTGTACAGGTGTGGATCTCCCCAAGTGGAAATAGAGGGTAATACTCCTAATCCTGTTATACCACTGAGTCCTGTGATCAAACTGATCTCGAAAATACCCTGTAGGAACCGGTTTGAGGTCTTAGCTGAGGATGATGAAATATCCAGAGTTTTTGATACAATTGCAGACAATAGCAATAAAGAGGCTATCCCTTGTACCCCAATTCCAGTTCCCGTCTCCCTCTTAATGCACCCCGCCACTGAGCCTAGCAACGTCCTTATACTCCAGAGAGTAGAAGAAGTTAGGTCCCTGGTGCTACAACTGGCCAAATGCTTCCAGGAGAGATTAGAGTGTGGATGCAAGTGTAATCCAAGGAACGAAGGGGCGAATGGAGGTCACATAGTGTCTGACCCAATACCATCAATCCGGCTTGTACAGGGGGGCCAGGCTACTGATCACAAAAAGGGGAAGACACATTGGCTGGCTTAGATGGGGATGCAACACGCTCTAAACCTGATTCTACACAAGAGAACCAACATAGTAAAAAAGCATTAGATGAGGGGGATATTACGGAAAACCATATTGCCATCAATAGCTGCCTCCCAGGGCTCTCAAACTATTTGTCACCAAAGAGCCTCAAAGAGATTGATAATCCCCCACTTAGGAGGCCCTATGTCATATCTAATGCCAGCGACTCATTCGCTCTCAAACCCTCCCTCGGTTGCTTTAGTGCCCCTCCCTACCAGAGAACTCCTCGCGACTCAGCCTTATTGTTAAACACCCAACGTCCTAAGCCTGGAAGAAATATTTTTTTTTTTAAAACAAGTCCTGAAATTGCTACCGGGGCTTAGTGAGGACCATGAGTCCAGGGTCAACAAAGTAATCCACTGGCTACGACATCAAGGAAACTGCCTATCGGTCATACGTTCAGATATCCGTAATACTAAGCGGTGGTGTCCTTCAGGGTCAACCCATGACGTAATCTCAATCGAGTTTCACGATAGATCCTTGGTTGAGGGTCTTATCCTGTTCAATGACCGAACCCATCATCTTATGGAACGAAGGAGGGGATGCATTTCTTTAGAGACAGTATTGGAGATGGAAGGCCAGCCACAAGTTTCCGGCTATTTATGTAGTAATGTAACCAGCAACCAGTTTAGGTACGCCCACCCTATCCGGCTCAACCCAGTATGACTGGCAACAGCCCAGGGAACAACTCTTGGGATTAATTTAGAGGAACCCAGTCCGTTGATTTCCGATGGACCTACCGACATAGAGTTGATTCCTGAGAAGCCCAACTCACAGCCACTAAGCCCTGTCTCTGAGGGAAAAGGCTTATCAATCATGACATGGAACGTAGCTGGCCTCGGGAGGAAATTAGATGACACTGACTGGTGTTCATACATAAACACCCAAGATATATGTCTCTTTCAAGAAGCATGGGCTGAAGAGCTGATTACCATAGATGGGTTCCTTTCTTTCAATGTGGCTGCCCAACCTTCTACAAAATTGACGGGTCGAGCTAAAGGAGGACTTTCGATGTTAATAAACAAAAATGTGCAGTGCACATACAAGACTCTAAAGTTTGATAGCCCAGATCTGATGGGGCTACAAATCATGTTCCAACAGAATTTTAACATAATTTTTGTCAATGTTTATGCTCGATCGGTTTCGCGAGGGGATGAGTCCCAGGTCTTAAAACAGCTTCTTGACTTCTTAGACACCCTACAATCAACCTCCTACTTAATAATAGCCGGGGACGTAAATTGCACTTTTGAACCCTCTGTGATACTAACTGGACTCACAGAGGATGAAGACCAAACATGGGGGATCCCACAGCTGACTAGTGATAGTTTTTGTTTTAATTCCTGTGTAGCTACCCAATTGGCATCCCTCTGTTTGAAGCATGGTCTCAGGGCATGTAATGGCCGCATGCCCTCTGACCTGGATACCGCACCCACTTTTAAACGAGGTTCAACTACAAGCGTAATTGATAATTGTTTAGCGGATGTGAGACTGTGGCCCTTTTTTAATGATATGAAGGTGGATGTTAGAAGCGAAAGCGACCATTATCCCTTGTTACTTTCCATGTCAGGCGATGTTTTTGATAGGATCTCAAACAAACAAATCACCTTGGTCCCTATTCCCACCATGAACTTTACATCTACGAAGGTCAGGTGGCCAAAGGTCCAGTCGAATCCATATCTGCTACGTGAGATTTACCTGGCTTTTATAGACATTTTTGCCTCATACCGCGACTACGATTCCAATGACATCCCCTTCTTATCCATACATGAAAATATGATCACAAGACTACAACGTATTTTCTACAGGAAGGCTGGGGCAAGATATCAGAGAGGCACCTCTAGCTCATGGTTTGACGAGTCCTGCCGCACGGCTAAGACAGGATTAAAAAGTGCTCTCATTTAAGGAACCCATTGGGAAATACAACTAGCTAGACGTATCTATAAAGTATCCATCACCCGAGCTAAAAAAACCTGGGAAGATACAATTTGGCAGGAGCTGTTGGATGCCACCCATTCCAACAACAACAAATTGTTCTGGGAATTGTTAGGCAAGTGAGAGAAAGAGGGCAGGATTGGTGTAAGAAGCCACATACAGTACAGCCAGAAAGATAGGTTGAGCATTTTTTAGGCCTATATGAAAAAATTGAGACCCCTATGATTCTAGCTACAGGGGAAGCAGGCCAAGACCTTCTCCCTATTCTTGATGAGCATCATGGGCCAGCTCCCCTTGCAGGGGGCTTACAGGACCTCAAGGGCCATATTTGCTTTACTATCAAAGAAACTGCTGAGGCTATCCGCTCTTTAAAACTTGGGAAATCTCCAGGTCCAGATAAAATTCTGGGGGATCTTTATTCATCAGAGCCAATAGTTTGGACATGGTATATCAACACACTCTCCAACAAAATCGCTGAAGGAGGGCAGATTCCCACGACATGGAAGGGTGCTGAAATTATTCCCATTCATAAAAAGGGTAATGTAAACCTCCCGACAAACTATAGACCAATCAGTTTAATTGACAACCTCCAAAAAATATTTGCCAAGCAACTGCTAGGTAGATTAACCTACTGGGCTACAGATCAGCATATTCTCTCTCCCCTTCAAGATGGATTTCGATCAAGGATCAGCACAGTAGACCAGGTCTTTAGACTGGCTATACTGTACTGGAAATACACAGCTCTGGCAAAACAACCACTATACATTGCTTTTGTTGATTTGAGATCAGCATTTGACCTAGTCCAGAGGGAAAAGCTGTGGGAGGTGCTACAAAAAATAGGGACTCCAGCTAATTTAATCCAACTTCTGAAGCAGCTGCATGAGGATACATACGCACAGGTGAGATGGGGTAACCTAGACGAACTAACGGACAAAATCCCCATAAACAGGGGTGTTCGCCAGGGTTGTGTGCTGGCACCATTTTTATTCTCTATTTTTATTAATGAGGTTGTACAGGTTTTAATGACATGTCAGAATGACGCCCCTACCCTACGCGCCCAAAAAATCCCAATCCTTCTTTTCGCTGACGATTCCCTTCTTATTTCTAAATCTCCCATGGGCCTCCAAACTCTCATCAATAGATTCAACTCCTTTTGCCGAGATTACGGCCTAGAGTTGAACCTTAAAAAAAACAAGCTAATGGCGTTTCGTTCAGGAGTGCGGAAGAAATGTATTACCCATTTAGAAGGGAACCTCCTGGACAAGGTTTCTTCTATAGATTACCTGGGCGTAAGGTTTACCGATAATCTGAATTGGGCAGAACAGGTCAATAAAAGTGTGGGTCGCCTGCAGCACGGTGCAGCATCCATCCTGCGTTTCTATAGGGGTACGACAGCAAAAACTGTCTCCCCGGCAATCAAGATCTATATTGCCAGAGCACAGGGTGCTGCTGCATACGGAGCTGAGGTCTGGGGTTTTACTGATTGCAACAGGCTAACCATCAGTGAGAATAGTTTTGCGAGGTCTTTATGTGCTTGTCCCCCTAGTACTCCATTGATACCATTGTTCTTAGATCTGGGCCTGAGACGCATAGCTGATCTAATTATTTTAAGACCATTACTATACTGGATAAGGCTATGGACTGTCCCAGAATTAGACGTTTACAAGGCCTCACTCCAAGACCTGCTAAAGTGTTCTAACTCAATCACTACTCCCTGGGCAAACATGTATCCAGATGGTTCAATAAATTAGGCCTCGGTCATTTTTGGGAGGAACCCCATAAACTAGAAAAAGTTCACTCCAATGTACTGAAACGTGCATACTGGTCTTATGTATGCAACGATTATATCACCCACAGAACCTACGGCTCCTTAACAAATCATTTCATAGATTTTAAGTGGTATCCACAATTCGAACCATACCTAGACAATATACCTGACATTTTAGGCAAAAGTTTATACGCCAGATTCCGCTTTGGGTCGCTGCCGCTGCAGTCATTGGTGTGTAGATGGGGTACAAAAACAGATACAGATATATGGCCAGCTTGTGGTGCAAAATCCGAAACAGACGAACATTTTATGTTCTTTTGCCCTGCTTACTCCCTTCCAGGTCTAAGTGGATCCGTAACATCTGTCGCGAAATGGGGATAGGAGATTGTGCCTCTGCTCTGAGGATTTTAAAAAGCCACCACTCCACGGTTTTAATACACGCTGTTAGTAAATATTTATCAGTAGCATGGCGTATATGCAATTTCACTGCTAGGATTGTGTTTTAACTACAAGCGGCCTACATTTTTATTCCTTATAGAACTGCAGGGGGGGGTTGCAGTTGTATTATGTGTACTGAGAATTTTAACTGAATCATGTTCTTAGGTATTTATGTTTTATATATTATTATTATTATTATTATCATTATTGGATTTTATTTTTCTATTACTACTGTATATTCGCTTTGATGATCGATTGATCGAATAAAGCATGTGTAAATCACAATCACAAATCACAGCAAAAATGTAATTTAAAAAAAAACAAAAATGATAAAAAAGGGCTGCAGAAGAAGGGTCGTGTTTTTTTCCCTGAAAACGGATTCAACAAAGGGTTTGCAGAGCTAAAATCACCATCTTCCCAGCTTTCAGGAACAAGCAGACTTGAATCAGAAAACCCCATTTTTAGACACAATTGTGGCATTTTACTGGGACATACCCAATTTTTACTATTTTTGTGCTTTCAGCCTCCTTCCACTTAGTGACAGAAATGGGTGTGAAACCAATGCTGGATCCCAGAACCCTAAACATTTCTAAAAAGTAGACAAAATTCTGAATTCAGCAAGAGGTAATTTGTGTAGATCCTACAAGTATTTTACTACAGAAAATAACAGCTGAAATAAAAAAATATTGAAATTGAAGTGGAAAAAACCAGCCATTTTTTTCCACGTTTTACTCTGTAACTTTTTCCTGCGATGTCAGAGTTTTGAAAGCAATATATTGATAAGTCTGCTAGACTCTTCTGGTTGCGGAGATATATAGGGCTTGTAGGTTCATCAAGAACTCTAGGTACCCAGAGCCAATAAGTGAGCTGCACCTTGCAATGGGTTTTCATTCTATACCGGGTATACAGCAATTCATTTGCTGAAATATAAAAAGTGAAAAATAGGTATCAAGAAAACCTTTGTATTTCCAAAATGGGCACAGGATAAGGTGATGAGAAGCAGTGGTTATTTGCATATCTCTGAATTCCGGGGTGCCCATACTAGCATGTGAATTACAGGGCATTTCTCAAATAGACGTCTTTTTTACACACTGTCTTACATTTGGAAGGAAAAAATGTAGAGAAAGACATGGGGCAATAACACTTGTTTTGCTATTCTGTGTTCAATCAACTCTCCCGATAAAAATGGTACCTCACTTATGTGGGTAGGCCTAATGCTCGCAACAGGAAACGCAACATGGACACATCACATTTTTACATTGAAATCTGACTTTTTTTTTTGCAAAGTGCCTAGTTGTAGATATTGGCCTCTAGCTGATCCGTCTTGTAGGGAAACCTACTAAGCCTGTGCATTTTTAAAACTAGACACCTAGGGGAATCAAATATGGGGTGACTTGTGGGGCTCTGACCAGATTCTGTTACCTAGAGTCCTTTGCAAACCTCAAAATCTGGCCAAAAAACACTTTTTCCTCTCCTTTCGCTGACAGAAAGTTCTGGAATCTCAGAGGAGCCACAAATTTCCTTCCACCCAGCGTTCCCCCAAGTCTCCAAATAGAAATGGTACCTCACTTGTGTGGGTAGGACTAGCACCTGCGAGAGGAAATGCCCCAAAACACAACATGGACACATCACATTTTCCCACAGAAAACAGAGCAGCTTTTTGCAACGTGCCTAGCTGTGGATTTTGACCTCTAGCTCAGCCGGCACCTAGGGAAAGCTACCAAACCTGCGCATTTTTTAAAACTAGACACTTAGGGGAATCCAAGACGGGGTGACTTGTGGGGCTCTGATCTGGTTCTGTTACACAGAATCCTTTGCAAACCTCAAACTTTGGCCAAAAAAAACACTTTTTCCTCTTCTTTCGGTGACAGAAAGTTCTGGAATCTGAGAGGAGCCATGAATGTCCTTCCACCCAGCGTTTCCCCAAGTCTCTCGATAAAAATTGTACCTCACTTGTGTGTAAAGGCCTAGCGCCTGCAACATGAAATGACCCAAAACACAATGTGGACACATCACATTTTCCCAAAGAAAACTGAGCTGTTTTTTGCAAAGTGCCTAGATGTGGATTTGGCCCTCTAGCTCAACCGGCACCTAGGGAAACCTAGCAAACCTGCACATTTCTGAAAACTAGAGACCTAGGGGAATCCAAGATGGGGTGACTTGTGGGGCTCTGACCAGGTTGTGTTACCCAGAATCTTTTGCAAACCTCAAAATTTGAACAAATAAACACTTTTTCCTCTCTTTTTGGTGACAGAAAGTTCTGGAATCCGAGAGTAGCCACAAATTTCCTTCCACCCAGCATTCCCCCAAGTCTCCCGATAAAAATGGTACCTCACTTGTGTGGGTAGGCCTAGTGCCTAGGACAGGAAATGCCCCAAAACACAATATGGGCACAGCACATTTTCCCAAAGAAAACAGAGCTGTTTTTTGCAAAGTGCCTAGCTGTGGATTTTGGCCTCTAGCTCATCCGGCACCTAAGGAAACCTAGCAAACCTGCGCATTCTTTAAAACTAGACACCTAGGGGAATCCAAGATGGGGTCACTTGTGGGGCTTTGACCAGGTTCTGTTGCCCAGAATCCTTTGCAAACCTCAAAATGTAGCCATAAAAACACTTTTTCCTCTCATTTCGGTGACAGAAAGCTCTGGAATCTGAGAAGAGCCACAGATTTCCCCCAAGTCTCCTGATAAAAATAGTACCTCACTTTTGTGGTTAGGCCTAGTGCTCACGAAAGGAAATGCCCCAAAACACTATCTGGACACATCAAAATTATCAAATACAAAACTACCTGCTTTTGAGGGGGGGTCCTTTGTTTTGGGTCCTGGGCTCAGCAGCCATCTAGGGAAACCTACCAAACCCAGACATTTCTGAAATCTAGACACCAGAAGGAGTCCAGGGAGGTTTGACTTGCATGGATCCCACTATGATTTCTTACCCAGAATCCTCTGAAAACCCCACATTTAGCGAAAAAAACACTTTTTTCCCACATTTCCAACCATCCAACGTTCCCCTCAGTCTCCCAGTAGATGAGACAATGTTGGGTGGTAGGAATTCTGTGGTTTCCTGCTGATTCTGGGAGGTTCCACCACATAAATGTGGGAAAAAATGTGATTTTCCAGCAAAGTTGGAGGGCATTGTGGGTAAGAAATGGTGCGGGGTGCATGTGAAGCACACCACCCTGGAATCAACAAGATGTTTAGTTTCCAGATGTGTCAGGGTCTTGTGGATTTTTCTACATGGCAGCGTCCCAAAGTCAAAAAAGTGCAGCCCTCACTACTCCAAGAGGGACGATTTTGAGAGTTACCAAGTTGTAAAACCCAAATGTAAAAGCAAAACCCAAATAAATCAAATGTCTTCTTGCTTGCCGTGGGATAAGATATTTTATTGTGCGGGGGAGAGATTAAAGACTGTTACCCCCTTGAGTTGAGGTGAGGGCATAACCAGGCCCATACTGGTTGGTAGCCACCACCCAACTATTTTTTTATTTTTTAAATTCCATGCCATCTAGTAGACTTTGTGCCACCGGGGTGCAGAACAACTTTGGCCCCATTTATTTGGCGTGGGAGTATGGCCATACCCCGCCCTCTTATTTTGAAAAAAAAATCTACCCTGGTCTCTGGTGGGCAGATAGGCCTTCCAAAAATAGGCCGATCTGTCCCCTCGGGGAACAGATATGGCCAACACTAATGTGCCCCCATGGGGAGCGACCCTTGCCCAAGGGGTCTCCCCCCAAACAAAACATGCACATACACACACACCAGTCCCTTGTGTCTAGTGGTTTCTGCCCCCATTGGGGGTAGATTGGCCTAACAAAAGTAGGCTGATCTGGCAGAAATGGCCTAAACACAATTTGCCACCCAGGGGAGCGACCCTTAACTAGGGTGTTGCTCCCCGTACATAAAAACATAAAGTAAGTAAAAAATATATATATCCCTGGTCTCTAGAGATTTCGCCCCCCCCGGGGGCAGATCGGCCTAATTATATTAGGCCTATCTGCCTTCGGGGGGGGGCAGAAAAGGGCTAAAAATATGTTGCGTCCCCTGGGGAGCTGCCCTTGCCCAAAGGGCCGCTCCCCTTATTTGTTAGTATAAAAAAAAAATCCCTGGTTTCTAGTGGCTTCTGTCCCCCCCCCTCCCGGGGGCAGAATGGCCTAAAAATAATTTGGCCCCCCGTTGAGCGATCCCTGCCTAAGGGGTCGCTCCCCACACATAAATGTAAAAAACATATATATATATAGCCCTGGTGTCTAGTGAAATGGCCTAAAACTTATTTGCCCCCTGGGGAGTGGCCCTTGCCCGAAGGGCCGCTCCCCTTATGCGTAAGTGTAATAAAAAAAAAAATCCCTGGTGTATAGTGGTTTCTGTCCCCCCCGGGGGCAGATTGGCCTAATTATATCCCGGAGAGACAGAAATTTCCTAAAAACAATTAGGTCCCCCAGGGAGAGACCCTTGCCGAAGGGGTCGCTCCCTACACATAAAAGAAAAAAAATGATCCCTGGTGTCTAGGAGTATTCTGCCCCAAGGGGGGGCAGAAATAGCCTAAAAATTATTTGTCACCCCTGGGGAGCGGTCCTATAGCCAAGGGTCTGCACCCCTCATGTCCATTTAAAAAAAAAAGAATTCCCTCGTGTCTAGTGGGCATTTCTGCTGCTCGATCACCTCGCAATTTGCAACACCCTTGAGACTCGCGGCACTCACAGGGATGGTGGCCTGCTGGAGACAGCAGACCACTATGTCTGTGACTGCTTTTAAATAAAGCAGTTTTTTTGTAATGCAGGCCATTTTCCTTAAAGGAAAACAAGATGCATTACAAAAATAAAGAATGAAACCTTTTTATTCCATTTTTTCAGAGCATAGGACCACTGCCTGCTCTGGAAAAATGTTTTTAATGGCATTCACAAAGGGGAAGGGGTCCCATGAGGACCCCTTCCCTTTTGCGAATGGGTTACCACCCATTTGAAATGGGTGCTAACTGCGATTGGTTTGCGACCGCGTTCGCAGTCACAAAGCAATCTGGCATTGCACTGCGACTCGCAATTAGGAAGGGGACTCCCCTTCCTAATTGCGACTCGCAAAACGGGTTTTGTGCATTGCATAGTGCAGTTTGCATGTCGCAAACAGTGAAAATCATTGTTTGCGACGTGCAAATTGTTTCCGACATCTGACCCTAAATTATCACCCATGGAAGTGTCCATGCTTAACAAAGGACTAGGTTTCGAACCCACTCATTATGAAGAAGATCCAATCCACCTTAACTGCGAGGTCAATGCCATGTTCCGGAAGGTTCGCTTACACTTCTTCTTCAAAAATCAACCTATCCCTCCCGCTGACGAAGATACAAACCTGAGGAATCCCTCCACATTCATGCCACCTTCTACCCCGGTACCTATTGAAGTACTTGCCTTTGAAAAAGCAGTGTGCCATGAAATTGAGTTACTACAACCAACTGCACATTTTCAGAATGTGTCTAACAATGAAAGAGAAGAGATCCGCATGCTATCCCATCATCTAGATCTTATTATAAAACCAGCAGACAAAGGAGGTGCTATTGTGATCCAGGACAACACCGCCTACAGTCAAGAATGCCTGGGACTACTAAGTGACGCCATATAATATGAACCCACCCCCTTTAATCCCACGATGCGTTTACAAAAAACAATTCGAGGGCTGATCAATGAGGCTGAGAGCACCGATTGGATAACTCATTTAGAAGCCAAATTTCTGGACACTAAAGAGTCAAGGATTCCCTATTACAACTGTCTTCCTAAAAACCACAAGGGGACTCCTCCGCCGGGTCACCCCATTGTGTCAGGCATAGGTTCCCTCCTAGAACCTCTGTCTAAATTTTGTGACTTCTTTCTACAGCCTATTGTCCAAAAAACCCCCACTTTCTTGAAAGATACCAAGGATACATTGATACTACTAAACAGCGTCAACGACAGTGGAACCACGGATATGTTGATATGCTTGGTGTGGAGGCATTATACACTAACATACCACAGGATGCCACTCTGGAAGCAGTTGAAGATATTCTTAGTTCTATGCCTTGGCCTTACAAAACTCCCACTACATTTATTTTACGTTGTGCGAGTCTAGCTCTAAAAGAGAACTTTTTTCAATTTGAGAATCAACTATACCAACAAATACAAGGGACTTCAACAGGGAGTACATTTGCACCTAGTCTGGCCTTCCTGTGTATGTACACCTTCGAACAACGACATATCTTACCATCCACACAACCTTTATCTTCTAACATTTGTGGTGTTCATATATAGATGACATTTTAGTGCTTTGGAAGGGTAACACTGACCAGACTAAGGTGTTTATCAAATGGATTAACACTTTAGATAGACACTTACGTTTTAGTGACAATTTTTCCACTGAAGAGGTCTCTTTTCTTGATCAACGTGTCTTATTGACTGATGGATTCTTACATTCATCTATTTTTCACAGGAATAGCCTACTACTTTTTGGCAGTCATCATCCAAAATCCCGAAGGATGAACCTACCTTTCAGTCAGTTTTTGAGACTGAGACGTAACTGCACTGAAATCTCTGACTTGCATAGCCAAGCAGAACTTCTTAGTCAGAAGTTGAAAAATCGTAATTACCCACAACGGATCATTGGACGGGCCAGAAAAAGAGCTTGTGATATACACAGAGATGTTCTTTTGAGTGAAACTACACGTGAACCCCTAATCAGGTTAACTTGTGTCACCACTTTCACACCTTTAAGCAATCGTGTGAAGAAGATTCTTAAAAAACATTGGTCCATCTTGAATAGTTCAGGGGGACCCTAACATGCACTCTATATGCTTTCAAACGCACACAAAACATTAAAGACCTATTGTAGGAAAGTACCATCTTGCCTGGCATGTTACCCCCATATGTCACTGTGTATATGTTGTTTTAGTCTATGTGTCACTGGGACCCTGCCAGGAAGGGCCCCAGTGCTCATAAGTGTGTGCCATGTATGTGTTCCCTGTGTGATGACTAACTGTCTCACTGAGGCTCTGCTAACCAGAACCTCAGTGGTTATGCTCTCTCTGCTTTCCAAATTGTCACTAACAGGCTAGTGACCAATTTCACCAATTCACATTGGCATACTGGAACACCCTTATAATTCCCTAGTATATGGTACTGAAGTACCCAGGGTATTGGGGTTCCAGGAAATCCCTATGGGCTGTAGCATTTCTTTTGCCACCCATGGGGAGATCTGACTATTCTTACACAGGCCTGCCAGTGCAGCCTGAGTGGAATAACGTCCACGTTATTTCAGAGCCATTTACCACTGCACTTAAGTAACTTATAAGTCACCTATATGTCTAACCTTCACCTGGTGAAGGTTCGGTGCAAAGTTACTTAGTGTGTGGGCACCCTGGCACTAGCCAAGGTGCCCCCACATTGTTCCGGGCAAATTCCCCGGACTTTATGAGTGCGGGGACACCATTACACGCGTGCACTATACATAGGTCACTACCTATGTATAGCGTCACAATGGTAACTCCGAACATGGCCATGTAACATGTCTAAGATCATGGAATTGTCACCCCAATGCCATTCTGGCATTGGGGAGACAATTCCATGATCCCCCGGGTCTCTAGCACAGAACCCCGGTACTGCCAAACTACCTTTCCGGGGTCTCCACTGCAGCTGCTGCTGCTGCCAACCCCTCAGACAGGTTTCTGACCTCCTGGGGTCCAGGCAGCCCTGGCCCAGGAAGGCAGAACAAAGGATTTCCTCTGAGAGAGGGCGTAACACCCTCTCCCTTTGGAAATAGGTGTGATGGCTGGGGAGGAGTAGCCTCCCCCAGCCTCTGGAAATGCTTTGATGGACACAGATGCTGGCCATCTCTGCATAAGCCAGTCTACACCGGTTTAGGGATCCCCTAGCCCTGCTCTGGTGCGAAACTGGACAAAGGAAAGGGGAGTGACCACTCCCCTGACCTGCACCTCCCAGGGGGGGTGCCCAGAGCTCCTCCAGTGTGCCCCAGACCTCTGCCATCTTGGAAACAGAGGTGTTGCTGGCACACTTGACTGCTCTGAGTGGCCAGTGCCAGCAGGTGACATCAGAGACTCCTTTTGATAGGCTCTTACTTCTATTAGTAGCCAATCCTCCTTCCTAGGTAGCCAAACCTCCTTTTCTGGCTATTTAGGGTCTCTGCTTTGGGGAATTCTTCAGATACCGAATGCAAGAGCTCACCAGAGTTCCTCTGCATCTCCCTCTTCACCTTCTGCCAAAGGATCCACCGCTGACTGCTCAGGACGCCTGCAAAATCGCAACAAAGTAGCAAAGACGACTACTGCAACCTTGTATCGCTTCATCCTGCCGGCTTTCTCGCCTTTATCCTGGTGGTGCATGCTCTGGGGATAGCCTGCCTCCTTCTTGCACCAGGAGCTCTGAAGAAATCTCCCGTGGGTCGATGGAATCTTCCCCCTGCAACCGCAGGCAACAAAAACTGCATCACCGGTCCTCTGGGTCCCCTCTCAGCACGACGAACGTGGTCCCTGGAACTCAGCAACTCTGTCCAAGTGACTCCCACAGTCCAGTGACTCTTCAGTCCAAGTTTGGTGGAGGTAAGTCCTTGCCTCCCCACGCTAGACTGCATTACTGGGTACCGCATGATTTGCAGCTGCTCCGGCTCCTGTGCAGTCTTCCAGGATTTCCTTCATGCACAGCCAAGCCTCGGTCCCCGACACTCTAACCTGCAGTGCACAACCTTCTGAGTTGTCGTCCGGCGTCGTTGGACTCCCTTTTGTGACTTTGCGTGGACTCTGGTTCACTCCTCTTCTAAGTGCCTGTTCAGGTACTTCTGCGGGTGCTGCCTGCTTCTGTGAGGGCTCCCTGATTTGCTGGGTGCCCCCTCTGTCTCCTCATCTAAGTGGCGACATCCTGGTCCCTCCTGGGCCACAGCAGCATCCAAAAACCTTCACCACAACCCTTGCAGCTAGCAAGGCTTGGTTGCAGTTTTTCTGCGTGAGAACTCCTCTGCAAGCTTCTTCACGACGTGGGACATCCATCCTCCAAAAGGGGAGGTTCCTAGTCCTCTTCGTTCTTGCAAAACACCAAGCTTCTTCCAACCAGTGGCCGCTTCCTTGCACCCTCAGCTGGCATTTCCTGGGCTCCTGCCCACTCTCGACACTGTCGCGACTCTTGGACTTGGTCCCCTTGTCTTATAGGTACTCAGGTCCAGAAATCCACTGTTGTTGCATTGCTGGTGTTGGTTTTCCTTGCAGAATCCCCCTATCACGACTTGTGCTCTCTGGGGGTTGTAGGTGCACTTTACAGCTACCTTACAGGGTCTTGGGGTGGGCTATTTTTCTAACCCTTACTGTTTTCTTACAGTCCCAGCAACCCTCTACAAGCTCACATAGGTTTGGGGTCCATTCGTGGTTCGCATTCCACTTTTGGAGTATATGGTTTGTGTTGCCCCTATGCCTATGTGCTCCTATTGCAATCTATTGTACCTTTACACTGCTTGCATTACTTCCTTTTGCTATTACTGCATAATTTTGGTATTGTGTACATATATCTTGTGTATATTTGGCATCCTCATACTGAGGGTACTCACTGAGATACTTTTGGCATATTGTCATAAAAATAAAGTACCTTTATTTTTAGTATATCTGTGTATTGTGTTTTCTTATGATATTGTGCATATGACACCAGTGGTATAGTAGGAGCTTTGCATGTCTTCTAGTTCAGCCTAAGCTGCTCTGCTATAGCTACCTTCTATCAGCCTAAGCTGCTAGAAACACCTCTTCTACACTAATAAGGGATAACTGGAACTGGCACAAGGTGTAAGTACCTCTGGTACCCACTACAAGCCAGACCAGCCTCCTACACCTAGTGGTACACACCAGACCTTTACCTCTACAAAATCGTGACACCACCCTTCCTGTATCCTGGCTAGTAGTCACAGGACATTATCCCTGCGGTGGTTGCAATGTCTGTCCCTTCTCTATGCACACCCAGGAATTAGACCTGGGAGGGACTACTAACTGGCGGTTATTGATACATACGAACTGCCGTACTAAGAACTCCATTTATATGATGACCTGTCCATGCGGTCTCTGCTGTATTGGGATGACTACTAGGATGGTTAAGACCCGGATTAATGAACATCGCAGCACTATAAGATGCCAGCAATCATCCACAAAACTGAGTTAATACTTTTTTGAGTTTCACCACACACCGGACGATCTTAGATGGGTAGTACTGGAACGTGTAACAAATAACAAGGACTGCACCAGAAAACCATTTGAAAAAGAACAACGCTGGGTATTTAGACTACGGACACACCAGACAGGACTGAATGACGATATTCCCTTGCTGGAATTCACCCACTGCTAAATTCCCTTTTATATATTAAATACCCAGACTCTACAACTTGCCTTATGCCTTTATCTGCATTAAAAACATTCATATATCTTTATGACTTTTTTGGGGCATGTATTCTACTGTAATTCAGTAGGTTTCTTTCCCGGACATGTTTTTTGATTCATTGATTACCTATACAAACGCACATCCAGCTGTATAAGGGATAATTCAAACTATACCCTTTGACTGCAAAATATCTTCCTCCTAGAGTATCTACATAAATTAGAACATGGGTAGTCTCTCCAAGATGGCCGCACCTCCTGGTGGACTATTTAGTCCTTTTTCCTTTTGTTTGTGTTTCTTTTATTCCCTATGCTCCACTCTAAGATGGCCACCATTTTAATATTTGAGTAGCAGTCCTCTTTCTACTCCGACACTCTGATTGATTACTGGCAACTTTATTTACTAGCCCTGCGTTCCTGTATCATCTTTCCGGGAGCACGGAGCAGGGGTAGGTGTTCACCACTGTGTGGACGCACGGAGCTCGGTAAGTTGTGTTCATCATTTCTCCTCCGCCTTTGCTGTGATTGACTGGGGGAGCGTATACACTCTTTTGATTAGCAAGACAGCTCTCGGTTTAAACGCCTCGACCTTCTGCTGCTTGGCAGGAGCTGTTTTTGCAATGCATTTTCCATTATCGATATTGACCTAACTTATACCACATTAATCGCTTGGTGGGAGCTGTTTTCTTATTATATCACATTACTTATGGCCTGAGCGATTGATTAGTTTGACACTAACGGGCTATCTATTCAAACCCCTATGTGAATTTCATACGATGGTTCTTGAGTTGATTGTAGACAAAGCCCTCATGAAGATTACACACTTTGGTGGGATTTTTTATTACTGATCAACGAATTGGCACCTCAGGTTTTTATTACTACATTTATTGGTTTTATCCTGTGATAGATGGAAGAAACTACTACACTGATCTCTACATTTTACGACCAGTTTGTGCCATTTTGTTTATGACAACCTTCTTTGAGGTGGTGTTTCTTTAATTGTTTACATCTGTATATCCCCAGGTATCTAGACCAGCTTGGACCACTGACATTTGTTGCTATCCAGATGGGGCCCATCTTTTAAAATAAGGAGGGAAAGGATACTTCCTGTCTGTGTTTGTTTCACTACATTGTACACGTCACACCAGGGATGATTCACTAGTGTGGTCCGAATCTCCCTACCCCTTCACATTGCACGCTATTTTATCTGTGACATTGTTTGATATGTTTTCACCTTTTTTCATTTTTAGGTTCCTGTGAATAACTGCACTATTGGCTTAATGCAGTGTGAGAATTAAGTAGGTTTTGTCCTGACGAATCGCACTGATCTTTACTGACTTTAAATGCGAGAAACATGTTGACCTTTGTTTGAGGCAGTATAGGGATTACTGTACTGACACTCGACACACTCTCTGACTATAGGGATTGTAAATAACCTTTTTTTCATAATTTTCTGATTAGGGTTGATTAGACATTACAACTAATCTTCTTCCCCTACACTATTGTTTTTAATCATGACAGGGGTTTATTCTCTATTAAATATTAATTCCTTATACCGCTAGTCATTTTCATCTTCACATATTTTTTGTACCAATCCCACATTCTAGCACTCACCAACTGGCACTTCTACACTAAATAGATCTCCAGCAAATAATCCCCTTGAGAGACACGTCAGGCATTGCAGTGCCGGCCTGACGAGGAGCAAAGCACGATGATGAAGCATGTCACCAATTGGTGAATGAGGGCTCTTGTTCCAACTAGATCAGACTCACAGGAACATCTCTTTACTTCTTTTGTTAATATTCCTTTTCGTTCTGGAACTGTGTACTTTCTTTTTTTGTTAAGCTTGATGAGAGTACCATACACAGGACCATTTGTCTCTTTTTAAAAACTCCCGACACACTAGCCCTCTCTGTTTTGTTTCTGATAATTTAGTACAGCTTTTTGCTGTAGGGCATTTAAATACTCCTACCCCGGTGGATTCTCACCTGTGGTAGTCATGGCAGACCTACAAGGCCTGAGTTTTCACGATGATATCGTCCAAGCTATTTTACAAGCGTCATCTGTATTAGGTGATGATCACAGTGGTCCGTCTGGATGCTCCAAGAAGGATTCGGACAGACAATCTAGTCTGAAAAAAGATCTAATTAAAACAGTCTTACATGGTACCATTATGACAGAATAACTTAGGGCTAATATCTCACCTAACAGTTTGATAGTCACCAACGTTCCCAGGATTTTTCTACAAGGCTTACAGTTTCGGAAAGATTGGGCACAAGTCTCGTGGAAATGTACACATGATTGGCTGGTGTTAATAATCAACACCTCAAAACGACTGGCCGACTCTATCACTATTCAAATTTCTATGATGGAAACTCCATCAACACTTCTGTCCAACTGACGTAGTTTAAGTCTCGTCTGGCAGAGATTAATGCAGAATTAAACAAGACTAAAGAACATTTAACTCGTCAAAAGATTTCCAAATTACAAAAAGATATCAAAAAATTCAGCAGAGAGAAGATATACCCTTACACAAAAGATGACTACCAATGGGAGGGTGGTTCAGAATCATCAGATGATACAGATGATTCCCACCAGAAATTTCGCACACCACATTATAGCTCCAGTTCTGATGGTTGGAGCAATGATGACGAGCGGAAAACGCATCGGAACCACCAATTTCCCCCTGACCTCTCCTTTTTTATATCCTCAGTTTCCGATGTGGCAGTAACTCCCCTAACCTTTCTTCAAACCACAACCATAGATTCCTTACAATCGTTTTTTTAGGAAGAGGCTGGGCCAGGGACAGAGGCAGAAACAGAGGAAGAGGGGCGAGCGTACATTGGACCCAAGAAGAACCACAGATGGTAACCAGAAGCTGCAGTGCAGTACCATCGAAGAAACCTTAGTCGGCAATCTATCTGACACTATATTATCACCTTTGGAAGTGTCTGTGCTAAACAAAGGACTAGGTTTCGAACCCACTCCTAAAGAAGATCCCTTCCGCCTTAACTGCGAGGTCACTGCCATGTTCCGGAAGGTTTGCTTACACTTCTTCAAAAATCAACCTATCCCTCCCTTAACGCAGATACAAACCTGAGAAATCCCCCACATTCATCCCACCTTCTACCTCTGTAACTATTGAAGTACTTGCCTTTGAAAAAGCAGTGCGCCATGAAATTGAGTTACTACAACCAACTCCACATTTTCAGAATGTGTCTAACAGTGAAAGATAAGCGATCCACATGCTATCCCATCATCCAGATTTTATTATAAAACCAGCAGACAAAGGAGGTGCTATTGTGATCCAGGACAAAACCGCCTACAGACAAGAATGCCTGAGACTACTAAGTGACGCCATGTATTATGAACCCATCCCCTTTGATCCCACTCTGCGTTTACAAAGGACAATTCGAGGGCTGATCAATAAGGGTGAGAGTTCAGATTGGATAACCCATTTAGAAGCCAAATTTCTGGAAACTAAAGACCCAAGGATTCCCTATTTCTACTGTCTTCCTAAAATCCACAAGGGGACTCCTCTGCTGGGTCACCCCATTGTGTCAGGCATAGGTTCCCTCCTAGAACCTCTGTCTAAATTTTGTGACTTCTTTCTACATCCTATTGTCCAAAAATAAACCACTGTCTTGAAAGATACCAGGATTCATTGATACTACTAGACAGCGTCAACAATAGTGGAACCACGGATATGTTGATATGCTTGGTGTGGAGGCATTATACACTAACATACCACAGGATGCCACTCTGGAAGCAGTTGAAGATATTCTTAGTTCTATACCTTGGCCTTACAAAACTCCCACTACATTTATTTTACATTGTGCGAGTCTAGCTCTAAAAGATAACTTTTTTCAATTTTAGAATCAACTATACTACCAAATACAAGGGCATTCAATGGGGAGCACATTTGCCCCTAGTCTGGCCTGCCTGTATATGTACACCTTCGAACAACGACATATCTCACCATCCACACAACCTTTCCTTCTAACATTCGATTGTGGCATCGATATATGGATCACATTTTACTGCTTTAGAAGGGTAACACTACCAGGCTAAGGCGTTTATCAAATGGATTAACACCTTGGATAGACACTTACGTTTTAGTGCCAATTTTTCCACTGAAGAGGTCTCCTTTCTTGATCTACGTATCATATTGACTGATGGATTCTTACATTCATCTATTTTTCACAAACCTACAGATAGGAATAGCCTACTACTTTTTGGCAGTCATCATCCAAAATCCCTAAGGATGAACCTACCTTTCGGTCAGTTTTTGAGACTGAGACGTAACTGTACCGAAATCTCTGACTTTCATAGCCAAGCAGAACTTCTTAGTCAGAAGTTGCAAATTCGTAATTACCCACAACGGATCATTGGACAGGCCAGAAAAAGAGCTTGTAATACACCCAGAGATGTTCTTCTGAGTGAAACTACACGTGAACCCCTAATCAGATTAACCCATGTTACCACTTTCACACCTTTAAGCAAGCATGTGAAGAAGATTATTAAAAAACATTGGTCCATCTTGAATAGTTCAGGGGAGACCCTAACATTGCCCTCTATTTGCTTTCAAACGCACACAGAACATTAAAGACCTAGTGGTACACACCAGACCTTTACCTCTACGAAATCGTGACACCACCCTTCCTGTATCCTGGCTAGGAGTCACAGGACATTATCCCTGCGGTGGTTGCAATGTCTGTCCCTTCTCTTTGCACACCCAGGAATTAGACCTGGGAGAGACTACTAAATGGCAATTATTGATACATACGAACTGCCGTACTAAGAACTCCATTTATATGATCACCTGTCCATGCGGTCTCTGCTATATTGGGATGACTACTAGGATGGTTAAGACCCGGATTAATGAACATCGCCACACTATAAGATGCCAGCGATCATCCACAAAACTGAGTAAACACTTTATTGAGTTTCACCACACACCTGACGATCTTAGATGGGTAGTACTGGAACGTGTAACAAATACCAAGGACTGCACCAGAAAACCATTTGAAAAAGAACAACGCTGGGTATTTAGACTAGGGACACACCAGACAAGATTGAATGACGATATTCCCTTGCTGGAATTCACCCACCGCTAATTTCCCTTTTATATATTAAATACCCAGGCCCATATTTATACCTTTTTAGTGCCATGTTTGAGTGGCTTTTTGACGCAAAAACGGTGCAAACTTACAAAATACAATTGTATTTTGCAAGTTTGCGCCACTTTTGCATAAATAAATAACACACATGCGGCACTAAAAAAGTATAAATATGGGTCCCAATCACTACAACATCCCTCATGCCTTTATCTGCATTAAAAACATTCACATATCTTTATGACAGTTTTTGGGCATGTATTCTACCGTAATTTAGTAGGTTTCTTTCCAGGATATATTTTTTGATTCATTTATTACCTATACAAATGCCCATCCAGTTATATAAGGGTTAATTCAAACTATACCCTTTGACTGCAAAATATCTTCCTCCTAGAGTATCTACATAAATTAGAACATGGGTAGTCTCTCCAAGATGGCCGCACCTCCTGGTGGACTATTTAGTCCTTTTTCCTGTTGTTTGTGTTTCTTTTATTCCCAATGCTCCACTTTAAGTTGGCCACCATTTTAATATTTGAGTAGCAGTCCTCTTTCTACTCCGACGCTCTGATTGATTACCAGCACCTTAATGTACTAGCCCTGCGTTCCCGTATCATCTTTCCGGGAGCACGCAGCAGGGGTAGGTGTTCACCCCTGGGTGGACGCATGGAGCTCGGTACGTTGTGTTCATCATTTCTCCTCTGTCTTTGCTGTGATTGACTGGGGCAACGTATATACGCTTTTGATTAGCAAGACAGCTCTCGGTTTAAACGCCTCGACCTTCTGCTGCTTGGCGGGAGCTGTTTCTGCAAAGCATTTTCAACTATCGATATTGACCTAACTTATAACACATTACTCGCTTGATGGGAGCCGTCTCTTTTATATAACATTACTTACGGCCTGACCGATTGATTAGTTTGGCACAAACTGGGCTATCTATTCAAACCCCTATGAGAATTTGATACAATGGTTCTTGGGTTGATTGTAGACAAAGCCCTCATGAAGATTACACACTTTGGTGGGATTTTTTATTACTGATCAACGAATTGGCACCTTGGGTTTTTATTACTACATTTATTAGTGTTATCCTGTGATAGATGGAAGAAACTACTACACTGATCTCTACATTTTACGAACAGTTTGTGCCATTTTGTTTATGACAACCTTCTTTGAGGTGGTATTTCTTTAATTGTTTACATCTGTATATCCCCAGGTATCTAGACCAGCTTGGACCACTGATGTTTGTTGCTATCCCAATGGGGCCCATCTTTTAAAATAAGGAGGGAAAGGATACTTCCTCTAAATTTAGAGGACAATATGTATTGTCTGTGTTTGTTTCATTACATTGTACACTTCACACCAGGGATGAGTCACTAGTGTGGTCCGAATCTCCCTACCCCTTCACAGTGCACGCTGTTTTATCTGTGACATTGTTTGATATGTTTTCCCCTTTTTTCATTTTTAGGTTCCTGTGAATAACTCAACTCCAGGCTTAATGCAGTATGAGAATGAGGTAGGTTTGGTCCTGACGAATCGCACTGATCTTTACTGACTTTAAACGCGAGAAACATGTTGACCTTTGTTTGAGGCAGTATAGGGATTACTGTACTGACACTCAACACACTCTCTGACTATAGGGATTGTAAATAACCTTTTTTCATACTTCTTCTGATTAGGGTTGATTAGACATTACAACTAATCTTCTTCCCCTGCACTATTGTTTTTAATCATGACAGGGGTTTAATCTCTATTAAATATTAATTCCTTAAACCTCTAGTCATTTTTATCTTCACATATTTTTTGTACCAATCCCACATTCTAGCACTCACCAACTCGCATTTCTACACTAAAAAGATCTCCAGCAAATAACTCCTTTGAGAGATACGTCAGGCATTGCAGTGCTGGCCTGACAAGGAGCAAAGCACGATGATGTAGCATGTCACCAATTGGTGAATGAGGGCTCTTGTTCCAACTAGATCAGACTCACAGGAACATCTTGTTACTTCTTGTGTTAATATTCCTTTTCGTTCTGGAACTGTGTACTTTCTTTTTTTGTTAAGCTTTATGAGAGTACCATACACAGGGCCATTTGTCTCTTTTTGAAAACTCCCGACACACTAGCCCTCTCTGTTTTTTTTCTGATAATTTAGTACAGCTTTTTTCTGTAGAGCATTTAAATACTCCTACCCCGGTGGATTCTCACCTGTGGTAGTCATGGCAGTACAACAAGGCCTGAGTTTTGATGATGATATCGTCCAAGCTATCTTACAAGCGCCATCTATATTAGGCGACGATCACAGTGGTCCGTCTGGATGCTCCAAGAAGGAGTGGGACAAACTATCTAGTCTGAAAAAATTTCTAATGAAAACAGTCTTACATGGTATCATTATGACAGAATATCTTAGGGCTAATATCTCACTTAATGGTTTGATAGTCACCAACATTCCCAGGATTTTTCTACATGCTTACAGTTTCAGAAAGATTGGGCCCAAGTCTCGTGGAAATTTACACGTGATTGCCTGGTGTTGATAATCAACACCTCAAAACGACTGGCCGACTCTATCACTATTCAAATTTCTATGATGGAAACTCCATCAAGACTACTGTCCAACTGACGCAGTTTAAGTCTCGTCTGGCAGAGATTAATGCAGAATTAAACAAGACTAAAGAACATTTGACTCGTCAAAAGATTTCCAAATTACAAAAAGATATTAAAAAAATTCAGCAGAGAGAAGATATACCCTTAAACAAAAGATGACTACCAACGGGAGGGTGGTTCAGAATCATCAGATGATACAGATGATTCCCACCGTAAATTTTGGACACCACATTATAGCTCCAGTTCTGATGGTTGGAGCAATGATGACGAGCGGAAAACACATTGGAACCACCAATTTCCCCCTGCTAACATGACGTCTCCCTTTTTATATCCTCAGTTTCCAATGTGGCAGCAACCCCCCCTACTCTTTCTTCAAACCACAACCATAGATTCCTTACAATTCTTTTTTAGGAAGAGGCCGGGCCAGGGGAAGAAACAGAGAAATAGGGTGGAGCTTACATTGGACCCAAGAAGAACCACAGATGGTAACCACAAGCTGCAGTGCAGTACCATCGAAGAAACCTTTAGTAGTCAATATATCTGACACTCTATTATCACCTTTGGAAGTGTCTGTGCTCAACAAAGGACTAGGTTTCGTACCCACTCCTAAAGAAGATCCCTTCCGCCTTAACTGTGAGGTCACTGCCATGTTCCGGAAGGTTCGCTTACACTTCTTCAAAAATCAACCTATCCCTCCCCCTACCAGAGATACAAACCTGAGGAATCCCTCCACATTCATGCCACCTTCTACCTTGGTCTCTATTGAAGTACTTGCCTTTGAAAAAGCAGTGTGCCATGAAATTGAGTTACCAGAACCAACTGCACATTTTTAGAATGTGTCTAACAGTGAAAGAGAAGCAATCTGCATGCTATCCCATCATCCAGATATTATTATAAAACCAGCAGACAAAGGAGGTGCTATTGTGATCCAGGACAAAACCGCCTACAGACAAGAATGCCTGAGACTACTAAATGACGCCATGTATTATGAACACATCCCCTTTGATCCCACTTTGCGTTTACAAAGAACAGTTCGAGGGCTGATCAAGGAGGCTGAGAGCTCCGATTGGATAACCCATTTAGAAGCCAAATTTCTGTACACTAAAGAGCCAAGGATTCCCTATTTCTACTGTCTTCCTAAGATGCACAAGGGTACTCCTCTGCTGGGTCACCCCATTGTGTCAGGCATAGTTTCCCTCCTAGAACCTCTGTCTAAATTTTGTGACTTCTTTCTACAGCCTATTGTCCAAAAAAAAAAACACTTTCTTGAAAGATACCAAGGAGACATTGACACTACTAGACAGCGTCAACAACAGTGGAACCACGGATATGTTGATATGCTTGATGTGGAGGCATTATACACTAACATACCACAGGATGCCACTCTGGAAGCAGTTGAAGATATTCTTAGTTCTATGCTTTGGCCTTACAAAACTCCCACTACACTTATTTTACATTGTGTGAGTCTAGCTCTAAAAGATAACTTTTTTCAATTTTAGAATCAACTATACCACCAAATGCAAGGGCATTCAATGGGGAGCACATTTGCACCTAGTCTGGCCTGCCTGTATATGTACACCTTCGAACAACGACATATCTCACCATCCACACAGCCTTTCCTTCTAACATTTGATTGTGGCATCGATATATGGATCACATTTTACTGCTTTGGAAGGGTAACACTACCAGGCTAAGGCGTTTATCAAATGGATTAACACCTTGGATAGACACTTACGTTTTAGTGCCGATTTTTCCACTGAAGAGGTCTCCTTTCTTGATCTACGTATCATATTGACTGATGGATTCTTACATTCATCTATTTTTCACAAACCTACAGATAGGAATAGCCTACTACTTTTTGGCAGTCATCATCCAAAATCCCTAAGGATGAACCTACCTTTCGGTCAGTTTTTGAGACTGAGACGTAACTGTACCGAAATCTCTGACTTTCATAGCCAAGGAGAACAGGAGTCAGAAGTTGCAAATTCGTAATTACCCACAACGGATCATTGGACAGGCCAGAAAAAGAGCTCGTAATATACCCAGAGATGTTCTTTTGAGTGAAACTACACGTGAACCACTAATCAGATTAACCCATGTTACCACTTTCACACCTTTAAGCAATTGTGTGAAGAAGATTATTAAAAAACATTGGTTCATCTTGAATAGTTCAGGGGAGACCCTAACATGCCCTCTATTTGCCTTCATACGCACACAAAACATTAAAGACCTAGTGGTACACACCAGATCTTTACATCTACGAAATTGTGACTGCACCCTTCCTGTATCCTGGCTAGGCGTCACAGGAAATTATCCCTGAGGTGGTTGCAATGTCTGTCCCTTCTCTATGCACACCCAGGAATTGGACCTGACATGTAAGTATGTGTACTCATGGTTGCTACTGTTGCCGTTGTTGTTTGTTCCGGAGTCGTTGGGCAAGCAGGAGTAGCAGGAAGACGTCTCGTAAACGTTCAAGGTGGCTCTAAATGAGTATGGCTTCCTGAATGTGAGTATCTCCATTTATACTGTTGGTTTCAGCCAGAAACCTTGGTGGTGTGCAACTTCGTAATCTCTCCAGCAGAAACATGGTCCTCTTTGTGAATGGCTCTGAAAACATCCTATGGACCACTGCCTGCTCTGAAAAAATGGAACAAAAACGTTTCATTTTTTCGTGTGTATTACAACTCGTTTTCATTTAAGGAACGCGGGCTGCAATACAAAAAAAAAAAAACTGCTTTATTATAAAGCAGTCACAGACATGGTGGTCTGCTGTCTCCAGCAGGCTACCATCCCTGTGACTGCTGCGAATCGCAAGGGGGTCGCATTAATATTAATGAGGTGGGTCTTTGCAACCCCCTTGCGATTCGCAGATGGTGTCAGGGACACCATCCTGCATCTGGGTTTGCGAATTGCAAATTGCGAGTCGCTCAGACTCGCAATTTGCAAGTCGCAAACTCAGACTTACCTACATCTGGCACTTGGTTCTTATAGATCCCCAGAACCTCAGGGTGTGAGGATTCTCACCAGAGTGAGGGGTCAACTGATGCATGCTGGATCACTTGTTTCAGAATCCTCATAAACCGTTCTATGACACCGTTGGCCTGAGGCTACAAGGGTGTACTTTTTTGATGCTTGACAATGAGTATAGTCAGAAACTCCTTAAACTTGTTGTTGAATAGTGGACCATTGTCAGACTTCAAAGTGTGCTTTATACCACACACTGCAAATATATCATCCAGTCACTCAATAACTTTGTTGTGTGTTTGTCAATGTCATGTCCTCCACCAGAGTAAATTGGGAATGCTCGTCAATGACCACCATTAAATGGTGTCTGTTTTGCAGGGGCCCAAAGAAGTCTACTGTGACTCTTTCCCATGCATGCGCAGGAAGATCAGACATGGTTAGTGGATTCTGGGTCATCTTAGGAGCCAGGCAATTGCACAGATGACATTCCTGTAATTCCCTCTCAACTTTCTCATCCAAGCACGGAACCACACTCGATCTCTCAAGGCCCTCTTGGTGGCTACAAAGCCACAATATCCTTCATGAGTGAATTCAATGACTTTTTGTCTCAGACTCACAGGAGTGACAATCCCTGATCCTCTCAGCACAATGCCTTCTTTAGTGACCGACAGTTCATCTTGGACATTTCTATAGTTTTTAAATTTAACATTGTCACTTATAGGTCGAACACTCTTTCCATGACTGTGCTGAAATTATATTTTTAAGGTCAAGCAAGTCCCCACAGGTGGAGTTGAACAATGTTCCCACTGTGTAATTAAATACTGATCTATGTCTGGTTGCTCGGTGCAGAAAGTAATTTCCCCAATGATTAGAACAGAACATTTCCTCATAATTCGCTGTGTTCATATTCACATCATCACTTTCAAATACAGTGTAATCTTGCAGCTCAGCAGGCATAGAATCAACTGTTTTAACATCTCAGTCATCAGAAACAACACCGGGGTAAATACATAAGTTATTGATATTTTAAATACATAAGGAATTGGGATAACCTCCGTAGGCCTATATATATCAAATGGAACTTTATCCCAAACAATCCCATCTAGAATTGGTACTGCTGAAATGTTCACAAGGGACAATTCTCTTAGGTCCTTATGCGAGGAGAGATATGGTGTTGAAACTTCATCCACTGGCTCAACAGAAGTGCGTTCAGGAAGATATTTACCATTTTTCAGGAGGAAAAAAACAGTCACAAAACCAATCCATAACAGATAGGCAAGCAATGTCAGAAATATCAACAGATAAATCCATGGAAAAATCAAATCGTTATTTTGGGCCATACATACAGCTTACATGTGTTTGAAACAGTTTCAGTTGCAGGTGCAAATGAAGTCAAAGAAAAGTCATCAAGGTCAATGAAATAACCAGAAACAGTCTCTGCGAAAACAGGACCTGTTGCATTCCTGGTGGATGAATTTACTTTGCGTGGAGGTTCATAGAAGACGATGTTGTCAGTTTGCTTTACTTTGGAGTAAAAGACACCCACATCTTGGACAGTTCTTGTCAGAGAAGTGGTAGCGGGAATCAGCAGAAGCTCCTTCACTGTCCTCCCCATGCTCAAGGAGGCATTTGTAGCAGCAGTGTACATGCTGGTATATTCAGAAACGTTGTTGTTTCTTCTTTAAAGAGGTATGTCCTGTTGGGTAATGAGAGGGGACTGGGACTACCCAAGAGATCTCCGAGTCTACTGTGCAGGATTGGTCACATGGTGCAACTTCATGTTGTCAATGGAGACAAATCTGTTCCATTTGGAACCTGGCAGTAGTGGTAGAATGACAGTTCTGGAGCCTTGAATCCCCAGGACTGGAACCGGTGCTCTGCAGGATGGGCCAAATTCCTTATTCACCAGCGATTGTCTCATAAACCAGATTCCAGACTTTAGGAATACAGCCTGTAGAAGTTGTTATTCATAAAGTGGCAGCACTGGTGGATTCATTATCATCACAAAATTGTTGAAGTTCCTATAAAACAGTGAGAAATTCATTTATATCAAAAGGTGTGTCTGTGCCACCATGCCAGCACCATCTAGATCTGGAACATACATAAGTATCCCAAAGAGGATCTTGGAAGGCATGCCTCCCCCCAATGACCGTCTTGGCAGATTTTTCAGTACTCTCTGGACACCATATAGGTGATTGTATTGTATTGTATTGTATTGTATTGTAATAGTATTTATATAGCGCTTACTACCCCCGACGTGGCTTCGAAGCGCTTTTCGGTGAGTAGCACGCTACTCTGGAACCCAACAAGAATTAGTGATGGATTAGTATCGGGAAATATGAGTACAGTTTTAGTATTATTATGAGTTAATTTGAGCCGCGGATATGAGAGTTTGTTAGATTGATTGGAGTAATGGAGGGGTGGAGGAGGAAAGAAATCCAGAAGTGTTAATTGGGGGTATATCCTTCCTTTACTTAACCCAAAGGCTTGGGATGAGTAAAGGGGGATGGGGAAGGGAAGAGTCTGTGTAAGGGTTAGGGAGAGCATGGCAGCAGGGTGAGATAAATGAGGGAGAATTTAGAAGGGTTGTGTGGGAGGTCATGGTGGTAGAGTGAGGTTTGGTGAGTTAGATCTGGAAGCGGAGGGAAGAGCTTAGGCAGAGTTATTTGGGAGATGAAAGTAGTAGAAAGGATTTGGGATGAGTCAGAGTGGGAACGGAGGATAGTTTGATAGAGACATGACATATGATGATGGGTAGATAAGTGTGATAAGATGAGAGCAGGAATTCATAGATATCTAGTATAACAACCCACCCAGGAGCCATGCAATGACCCACGAACATGCCAAGCACAAAAACAACATATACACATACTTACATACATATATATATATATACATACACACATACACACACACATACAAACACACATGAATACACACACATATGCACATACAATACATAATTAGAACCATAGGTAAATATACTTAGTCAAACAGGTTTAAAGAGTGTGTGTGTATTTTATTGTTATGACATAGCAGCAATACATATTTTCTAAAGAACTATACATAACTAGAAATATACACATAATCAGAAAAAATATTTTCAACAAAGGCATATGCAGTCCATAGTTGTTTGAATATGGTGGTTATGAAGGAAAGAGCCAACTCTTGAGTAGTTTTCAGAAGACAAGAAAGTTATATGTGGCTCTTATAGTTGGGGGTAATGAATTCCATAGTTTGGCTGCTTGAACGGAGAAGGATGTACCACCTATAGTCTTTTTCTGTATGGTGGTGTTCTAAGGCGGGTGCCAATCTTGAGCGGAGGTTTCTTTGTTGAATGTATTTGGTTATTTTGTTTCTGATAAAAAGTGGTCCTGTTCCATGTATAGCTTTGTGGGTAATACAAAGCAGCGTGAAAGTGCATCTTCTGGCAACGAGTAACCAGTGTAGTGCTCTCAAGGCAGGGGAGATGTGGGCTTGCGGCTTTACATGTAATAGTAGACTGGCTGCGGAATTCTGGATACGTTGTAGTTGTTTCATAATCGATAGATATGATCCATGGTAGAGGCCATTGGCATAATCCAATTTGGATAGTACAAGCGAGATAGTAGCTTGCACCTTGTGTGGAAATCCGAGGTGGGGGAAGATGCGTCGTAAAGTCTTCAAGGTGATGAAGCTTGTTCGTGCTAATTTGTCCACTTGGGCATTCACAGTTAACTTGGAATCCATGGTGATTCCAAGGTATTTAACTTCCTTGGTTAATTGAGGAGGTGGTCCAAGATCGTCAGGCCAGACTCACAGAGGGTCATAATTTTTCCAGTCACCACATATGAGTATTTCTGTTTTGGAGGTATTTAGTTTGAGATGGCTCCAGGTCATCCACTGATCAACGGCTCTGAGGCAACTGAAGATTTGTGAGTTTTTAATGTTTTTGGGGCATTCTAATTTAAGTAGTATTTGTGTGTCAACTGCATAGTTGTAGCATGTGAGATGGAAATAATTGATCAGTTCTGGTAAAGATATTATGTAGATGTTGAAAAGCAAAGGTGATATGATTGGTCCTTGGGGGACCCCTGCTTTTGTGAGGTAGGGTTCGGACGAGAAGGGGGACGAGTGGATGATATTAGATCTTTTTTGAAGATATGAAGTAATCCAGTCGAGAGCAATCCCTTGTATGTCGGCTTCGTGGAGTCTTTGAATTAGGGTGTCATGGTCAACCATATCAAAGGCAGCTGAGAGGTCCAAGAGAAGTAGTGCAGCGACTCCATTGTGGTTGACTGTGTTTTTAAGATCATCCCAGATTGCTACAAGTGCAGATTCAGTGATTCTTCCTGGGCGGAATCCATTCTGGAAGTCTGATAGTATAGAATTGTCTTCAATGTATTGTGACATCTGGGCGAATGCTGCTCTTTCTATCAATTTGCCCAGGAAAGGTCCATTTGTGTCTGATCTGTAGTTGTTGGGGTCTTGCAGGTCTAGGTTTTTTTTTTTTAATAACAGTCGTATATATGCCTTTTTCAGGTCTACAGGAAAAGTTCCTGTAGTTAAAGAGTTGTTGATGATTCTTCTTACAGGTGTGGCAGCAGAAGTAGATAGAAGAATGTTCTTGAAGATTTGTGGCTGGCAAGGGTCAGAAGGGCAACCGGAAGGTCTACTTGCTTTGACCAAATCCATAAATTCACCTTGGGATATTTGTTTGAAGGACTGTAGAGGTTGGGTTGGTTTATTCTTAGAGGGTATTTTAGGAAAGGGGTTGGTGCTGCTGGTTTTCTTCTGTTTTAAATAGGAGTCCAATGTGTCTGCCTTGGTTGTGTAGTGAGTTGCCAATTTGTTTGTGAAATCTTGAGTAGTGGGATGTCTTCCTTCCATACATGTAGGTTTTCGAAATTCATTGAGAATTTTATAAAATTCCTTGGTTGTAGATTGAGCATTTTGAATTCTCTCTGAGTAGTAACTTTTTTTAGCTTTTTTGATCGATGATTTGTATATTCTGTTAAGTTTGTTTAGCTGCAGTTTGTCTTGACTGTTGTTTTTTTTCAGCCAGGTCCGCTGCAACTTTCTGATTTGTTCTGATGTGATGGAGCCAACTGCAGCCTGACAATACTCTAGCTGTTAAGGGCTGCTTTAGGTCATGATTTCTCCTCTCCACAACAGAATTACCCCCAGGATGATATGGGGATGAGTAATGGAGGTCCACAACCATTGTCTTCATGGCGTCCCAGAATGCCCTAGAGGCAGAGCTAGGGCCCTGATCTGAGTGGAATGCTGCAACCCCATATGAATAGATAAAGACCAGCAAGTCTTTTATAACAGTACGAGGATCAGCCGACCCTTGTCCCCATACCCACAGGAATCTAGAACAAGAATCAGCAGCAACTAAAATGCATTTGTGTGTCCCATCATGTAGTAAGGGACTACAATGGTCCAGGCATACACATTGTAGTGGCCTATTGGACACTAAGAAGGATGCCTGTGGTGGGTGTTTGATGTTGGAGCCCTTTTTTTGCTGGAAAACGTCACAGCAAAGGACATATTGCTTAGTCTGTTTGTAGAGACCAAGCCACCAGAAGCATTTCTGCAAGAGTGATATTGTGGCTGCTACATCAGCGTGAGCTGATGCGACATCCTCATGCGCTGCTTTAATAAGATCTAATCTCTGGCCTTGGTTCGGAATCACTCGATCTTCCACTCCAGTGATTGTGGCAAAGGCAACATTCTATGCACTGATGTGGTAGGAATATTTTGTAGGGTATGCTTTTTAATGAGGCTTGCCCTCAGACGAAGCTTTCACGGCAGCCTGAATCTCATTATCCAATCTCATCTGAGAACGAGTCACTGCAGCAACAGAAGCCGTAGCTACTGAAGATTTGGACTTTTCATCAGCCAAAGTGTTTCCTATAATGTGTAATCCTACACATTGGTGGCCCAATGTATGCACTACATGTGCATTTGGTAACTTATCCTTAGGATCAGCCACCCTCCCCCACAGAGTTCTGTGTTTTATTGTGTTCCCCTTTGAGTCCCTGAACCTGTTCAACAGACAATGCTCGAGATAATCACAGGACACAGTAGTACGAATCACACACAATCAATGTGAGCTATTCTTGAGCCACATGTTCCAGTGCCAAGATAAAAGCTTTAAGCTCAGCCAACTGAGTGGTTCAGTCCCCTAGGGTCTGCGTGAAGGTATACTGATGGTGTAATACACCATCCCTCATCACTCCGTTCACAGATGGGCAAGCAGCTGAGTATTGATGATTTATACCTACAGCTTGTTTTGCTGAATCATCAGTGTAAATAACAGTTTGGTATCTGTCAAGGGGCAAGATGGTAAGAGGTGCACAGTACTCCTGTTCGTCCTGGAGAAATTCTTTTGTTTGAAGTTTGGGTCAAAGATGTAGTTAATATCAGTGGCAGTCAGGCAGGTTGCCCATTGAATCCAATGTGGATGCAATGCTCTAGTGTTAGGAATGCTTGCTTTTGTGACAGCCTCTTAGGCTGGCACCAGGGTAACAACAATAATGTGTGTCCCTCGGGCAAGTGGCCTCTCTTTTGTGACAGTCATCTGTGTAACATTCAGAATCTGTTCTGTGGGTGCAAAGCGTTGTTCTGCATTTTAGCATAAATGTGATTTATATGCTATGGGCACCTTGTCGCCTTCATTAAAGGTGACATAGGTGAACCCAATGGCAAAGGTAAATATTCTGATGGCCACATTTGATTTGCTGTCAAGTGTGTGTGAGTGATTTGCTTCTGGCATGTCTTGCTGAAATCATCCATGGATGCACATGTGTTCAACTGTCCAGTGTCTGCTTGAGAAATCGAAGTGAATTAAGTTATATAATGGTTTGATGCTTTGTACATAATCAGGAATGTAAGTTCTTCCAAAGTTAAAGAAGCCAAGAAAAGACTGAAATTTCTTGATGGTATTTGGTGGTTGAAGTTGGGCACATTGTTCTAAAAAGTGTGAAGCCAGGCTCTTGTCCTCATTTGAAAGCTCATATACCAGGAACAATACACTAAGAAAGGCTATTTTAGTTTTTTTTTTGTTATTGAATTTACAGCCAAGGATTGCAAACCCTAAAACGATCCGATCAACCCTTGCTAAATGAATGTTGAGGTTGTCTTCTTTGAGATAGATGTTATCCACATAGGACAACGCCTCTGGATCAATATTGTGCAATATTTATGTTACACAGGCTGAGAACTACCCTGGGCTGTTCTTATAGCCCTGGGGCAAACGTTTTTTGTGAGCCAAATGAGAATGCACTCAAGTCCTGACTTTCATGCCCTACGTTTTGGCAGAAAAAACTGTTGGAAATATGCAAAGTTGTTTTCTATTTTTTACGCACTTTGTTGTCAATTAGTGCAGTGCTGTGTGAATTTTAGATTGTGTATGCGTGTGTATAGTTGTTTGTCTGTAAACTAAGACAATTCTATAGGAAAAGTCTGGTTTTGCAATGGGGAATAATACACTATTCATTGCAAAGAGACAGGGCTCTATTACTACCTGGTACTCAAGATGAGGGAGAACTTCTCTCACTGGAGCCCGTAGCCTCATGTTTAACAGGATATTGGAGCTATGGCTGGGGTATAGACCTAATAGGTATTACATGGTAGGTGGAATCCTTATCCCATCCTACATGGTTATGGAACAGCGCTTATGCCTGCGCCAAAGCCCAGCCAATAGCGTAGGTTCTTTTACCACATCTGGAGCAAGATCTGAGAAAGAAGGCAAAATCACATCTTCCCCATGTGGGACCTTTAGGACATATTCGGGTGGCCAGTCTCTTTCTGCCAATAAGATATCACAATTAAGTCCTTCCCAAAAAATTACACTATAGTGCACTCCATGTCTTCCTAAATTTGGATATTTAAAAAATAAAGCCTGTTGGGTGGAAGAACGCAGTCTTGACTGCAAGAGAGATGTTAGTTGCTGTCACATCCAGATGATCTTTCACACTCTGTCGACATATCGTGACTTCTGCCTCGCTGTCCAAAAAGGTCACTGCCCAAGTTGTGTTCCTAAGCAATGTTCTCAAGTTTGCTGGCATGTTTTATTGAAATTGCTGTCACCTTTTTCTTTATAAATTGTGGCTTTTACTGTGGGCATTTGTCTTCTTTCTTGTCTGAAGTCTGCTGTAAGTCTTTCTTCTGTTTTATGTAGTCAAGACTTTGCTCTGATCAACCCACTCTCTCCCTCCTTTTCTTTGGTGTGTCCTGAAAGGAACAAGAGAGAGGTGACTCAGTATACCTGTCAGGAGCCTTTAAAGTTTCTCTATTTCTGAGTTTATGTCTCCTTTTGGAGCTCTCCGAATGCAGAGAGTCTGCTCTTTGACTTCTTTTTCTTTCTTTAGTTTTTTTATCCCAGCATTTTTTAGAACCCTCCTGTGCTTGTTTAGTACCGTCCTTAGAGGTGGTACTCTGAATTTCAGGCTTCTTCGGCTTGACTCCCAAACTATCCCATCCTATACTAGTAGAGGTGTCGTAAATCATTTTCGGTATTTGACGCTCCTGTTCCAACTGTGGAATCTCCTGGAACCACTGGCGTATAGCCAACGCTACTGCTTCCCATTTAATGTTACTGAGTATTATTGAAGAGACTGTGTCGAAGTCACGCATCAGTCTCATCCCCAAGTCTAGGCCTAAAGCAGCCCCATGCTCATTTAAATTTTTTTTAACAGTTACGATAAGTTGGCAAGTGTTGGGATACCGTGTGTGGTAGTGTAAATTGCACAGAAGACTGTACCCCATGAGGTGTAGCTGTCCACTGAGAGAACCATTACGAATGGCAAGCACATTGTGAGAATTTTATGTTTATCTTTGGGACCTGTATGGGGAAGCACTACTTCCAGCTGGTAAGTTTTTTGTACTATCCAGAATAGAATCTTCTCACATTCTGTGGGCGCTTTGCCCATGATAGAATGCACTGTTTGTGGGTAAATCCCGGTAACGGGCAATCGCGGACCAGCTGGTGCAGCCCGTGCTGGAGCCGTATTCATAGCAAATTGTACCAATTGTCTATGAAGTTGTACTAGCCCATTATAAAGTGTGTGTGCATTGCTATTTTCATTGCCTGTATATCAGGATGTGGTATGTATGTGGCAAACATAGGCCAGGTTGGTCCGTCATTACTCAAGGGACCTAATTTCGCAGGTTGTATTACATGTGGTAGGGCGCCATTAAAGCAATTTTGATGTTCTTGATAGGAAAACAGTATCTCTAGACAATGGTAAGCTTGGTACTGCTGCGGTACAATTGCAATTTTATATGTGTGAATTGCATGTGTTCTGTCATCTTCCTCAGGAAAGGTGACCCAGGAATAGAATGTTTGGTAAGCATAATTATCTTCTACTAAAAATGTGACATCCCTGCCCTCATTTGCTAATCCATGGGCTTCTAAGTGTTGTTTTAATGCGTGTCTGACATTTTCTGAAATGTCTATGGCATTAGCCATGTTGAATAATGGGAACAGGGGAGGAACACCAAATGGGGAGAAGTCCTTTTAAGAGTTCAAGCTTGAACAACCTACAGCCTAGTTAGGTACTCCCTGTTCAGCTAAGGAGGTTTATTCCTAAGTCCACTGACTTCTCCATATAATGGTACTTAGGGTACCTGCTGTGTGTGAGACAGAGATACTCAGGATATCCATAAATTAGTGCCAAAACACCATCGTTGGTGGCACCATGTCGTAGTTGGACTCTCGCTCCTAGGCGAGACTGCTGGTTTGGGGATGACAGCACTTTTGATTCTAGGTGACTAAGCCACTCTTACAACAAGTCACAACTGTTGGCCGAACCCTCCCCGCTCACAAACAGTACCTCACCAAAAACCCAAACAGTAAAAGGTGATTTCTGGCAGCCTTTTGCATGGACTCTAGAGAAGACCTCTCAGGCTTGTTGAGATGGAACGGAAATGATCCTTTTCTTAGTCTCAATCACACACAGGCAGTGAAGGAGCTGCAGGAGAGTCTTCAATATATTTATTGAAAAAATTGCAATCTATGATAAAATGCATGAGCTGCAATGACTAGCATAATGAACAGTAAAAGAAACATTATTGTGAAAATGAGAGTTGTGAATACAAACCTCCCACCATTTTACAATAAAAATGAGATGTAAAATTCCTAGCAAAGATAACCTAATCTCTAACCTCATTAGAGCTAGGTATGGTAAACCTAATCTGCCAGTGTCATGTCTAAAAGAAGCACTCCTCCTCCCCCATAACCCTTGTTAACTTGGATTTGGGGCTCTAGACTCTGTGGTGACACAAAGGCTGAGTTCTGCAGCAAGGTGACGTGTAGCATAACATATGGAAGGAATCCCTCTAATGATCCTAATGATCTTGTTCGAGTAATATGTATTTATACAGATCATGTAGGACCCTTGACACAGGTATGTTCCCAAACAACAGATGAGGAGGCAGACTTGTGGCGGTAATTATATAAACAATTCCCAACAAGTGTACATTATGTTCCTGTCACACGTAAGTGAGAATGGGACATGATGTTAATACCTATCTACATCACTGACCATGACACCTTCACTGAGTGGCACTGATAATGCAAATCAAAACATTTCTATAATTATAAACAATGGCAGCCATCTTAAAAGAAATAATAAAGTTAATGGACTAAAGCAGAGCAAGCTAAGTATGTTAAGTCACTAGTCAAAGGGCTAAGCTAAACTCCTGAGTCCAAATAAAAACTAAATTGTATTCACCACACCATCATCAGTTGGTGATAAATAGTGAGCTATTCAATAAAAAAATGTAACAATGTAGTCTCGAAAATATTTTCTTTAGGCAGGCTTTGTGTAGCAGAGCCAAGAAGGGGTTTCAAGATGTCACCCTATTGGTACATGACAACTGGCCAAAGACTCAAAAACGTGGACAAAAAAAGAAGAAAAAAAAACCAAAGAGGTCTCTAAAAGAAGCAGACTTCAAACAGTCCATATAAAAGTCAGAAATACACCATGTTACTGTGCTGAACGCGACATCCCTGTGGGTGCACACACTCACAGCAGCCGCACCAAGGTCTTCTGCCACAAAATGATCCGGGTGCTCCATTGTTCTCCCACCCCCTCTTTCTCTGCTGATTTATCCCCAAACATAGCTAGCCTGTGCTATCGGCTGCCAGTGGTCCAGCTCCCAGCCCCTGTCCTAGTTGGCTGATGGACACATAGGTAATGGAGTCCCTGCCTGACCCTTACAAAATAATGCATCTCTGTCCTAGAAGCAAGAATGTATCAGCAGCCGCCGCAGAGAGAAAGGAAGCGAGAAGAAGGACCCAGATCTGACAGGTAGGACATGCTGAAAAGTCTCCTGTTTATGTGGTGCTTCCCACTTCATGCATACCCTTTGATTAATGTGACTGTGGCTGGTTGTGTTTTGCAGCAGCAGGTAACACTGTACTGACTCTGAAATTTGTGTTTGCATCCAGGCCTCTGGGCACGATGCTCCCAGCTGCTGCTAAATTGTTAGTGCTCCCAGACCCTTGTCTGGTTGGCACCATTCTTGTGCTTACATACTTACAGTTGGCAGCCTTTGACAAGGCAAGTAAAAAGGGCTTGGGGTACTGACAGGCCCTTTGCGATGAGACTTTGTTGACAGATAGTGGGGAATAAGGTGGCTTGGACATATACACATGTCTAGGGGGAATCCAGCACTAAAATGGAATGTATTGACTTGATTTGTATTGGAAAAGCACTTAACCGACTTCGATTCTAACAGCCAAATCAACTCCTGAAAATCTACATTATAATGCATGCACATAATTCACTTAAAAGATCATTATAAATATGTTATTGTATTGTTTTTAAGCAGCACTTTACACTTGAAGATTTACAAAATAGTTTACTATTTAGTTAGAAATATTTAATTGCATGTTGCCACAAAAATGTAACGTCATAATCTCGAAAATATTTTCTATAGGCAGATTTGAATGGCAGAGCCAAAAATGTGTCAGTGGGTAGTAAACTCTGCCACTTCACGGCAGGCAAAATGTTTGCTAAACTCTGTGATCCAAATGGAGCATGGAGTGAATAAAACTCCTCCAATGGAGCATAGTTTACTGCCCACCAGGATCGGGAGTCATCTCTCCATCAGAAAATAAGTTCCCAAAGAAATTGAGTTGTGAAATTCACACTTTTCAGAGTGTAATGTGAAACCTACATCTGTGTGTAACTGAGACACGTGTTTGAGAGTCTCATAATGTTCCTTCCATGTTGTTCCAAACATCAGTATATTGTCACTGTGTTTGAAGGCATGTGTAACAGGTTGAATAATTCTTTGAAAAACATCTTGGAATATTTCTGAAGCAGATGACACTCCAAAGCTCAATCTTTTGTATTTGATCAAACCAACATGAGTCAAAAAGTGTTAATGTACTTGCAGTATCTTTCAGTTTGAGTTAATGGTATTCTTTGTTCAGGTCACAGCAGGAGAAAACTTTAGTTCCATTCAGTTGCATAATCATACCTGCAATGTATGGACCAGGATGTCTCTCTCTCTCGAATACTTTGTTGTCTCATGTCCACACAGATGTGCACTGCACCTCCAATGTCTTTTTGTAGAACCACCACTATGGGCGACATCCATGGTGTGGGACCAGTAGAAAGCTCTGGATGATGTTGTGTTTTAGCAAAGCTTCTAATTCTTTCTCAACTGCTTCTTGTGGATTAAATGCTATTCTGTGATGTCGCTGTGCAACAAACCACGTCTTTTTGTGCACTAGGTTGCCTTCAATGAGTCCTGAGTTAGCAATGGTTTGGAAGCAGCCCCCTTTGTTTTGGACACTGTGAATCACAGTACAGGGGGCACAGTGTGAAATTGCTCAACGGGCATTATATTGATTGATACACCTTTATTAATTACAAGGGTTATGGGATAGCTGTTGTCTTTTAGTTTGATGATTTGGGGGCAATATCCATAACAGTTTTGTTATATTAATTTACTTGTTTATATCATTTGTTTGGCCTCTTTACACGCCCAAATGCCCACATGTGCATGTCACTCTTTTTGAGATATGATCATTGCACATTTACGCTCTTCGACGTCACTCGATGATGATTTTGAGTGATCATTGTAGGATGAACTTTATGACGATCAACTTCATTTAGTTTCCATCTGTCACAGCTGAGGTTGTGTTTTGTCTTTGTGGGGATGGCAAGATGCTTCTGGAATCCATTTTCACACCTTGCAGTGATGCACTTGGATTCTCTTTTTCTTTGCAAACCACTCTGAAGTGGTTCTCTTTTCCACAACATTTGTATATCTGTTTGATAGCTTGACATTTGCTGTCATCTGGAAATGAAAACTAAACATCAGAAACACAGTCTTTCTTTCTTTGAACATGTTGACTTATAGGCATCAGCTTGGGGTTTGTGTTTACTCTTCATGACCAGTGCTGATTCCCTTTTCTTGGTTCCTGCTTCCATGTGGTGGCTTGCCGATCTGCTCATTCCTCGGCTCTCGGTACCTTTTCTAGACTGAGTGTCTCTTTTCTGAATGAGTCCGACAAGAAACCATCAATGACTCTGAGGCACATGGTTTCTTCATCCATAAATTTTCAAACTTACAATGTTTGATGAGCACATCAAGTATCTCAACAAACTCATCCATTGTCTCACAAACTTGTTGCCTCGCCTGACTGAAAATGCACCTTTCATAATCAATGTTCTGCATTGGATTGATCTTGGCTCCTAATGCTTTGACTCAGTCTGTGAGATTTTCTTTACCACTTATTTAATTCCATCGCCAGCAAGACTCATCATTTACTTCTTCCAGGGTGTCTATGAGGTCATCAAAAGTCGATCCATGTGGTTCATCTGGTGTCAATATTCTATTTTTTGGCGAGGTCTAATGGTGGCAGAGGTTTCAAAAATGCTGCATGATGCTTCGTATGGACTTGAGTGGAGCTTGCTCTCCACATACGCCAACTGCATGCTTCTTTTCACTGGCCTTGGAGCACATGGCATGCACTAGCAGTTTGATATTTTCTTGCAAACTCTCAGGGAGAGCAGTCTTGTTTCTTCAAGGCAAGTAACCCCTATTTGTCATCAGTTGTTGTGTTCTCCCCATCCCGGGAGCATGTACACGAAAACGCCACCCATGGAGCTTGTAGTCAATGTCTTTATTTATCAATGTACAACATTCAACTGACTACTAATTATCTCCTAACCATTAATGACCACACCTTAACACCTCCCAGAATGATTGTGTACTCCATAGGCTGTGGGGTCCTAGTGCTCACAGTCCTAAGACACTACAATTGCAAAGACCCTTTTCAGTGTGTGTTGAATTGTGGTCTGAATTTGAGAATCAAGGGACTGCGAAAAGAGAAGCATGGGCACCTCAGGGAGTAGAATACATTTTTAATGTATTGTTACAGTTTTCATCAAAGGAAGGGGAAAATTGGGAGAATTGGCTAAAAGATAGTAACCTTATTGGTCTAGAGCATCACTAATAGGGGGTAGGCTGTAAAAAAAAGTAACTAGTAGTATAATAAAAAGGAAAACAACAATACCACTACCAAAGTGACTTCCTTTCTTTGGAAGAACTTGCTCGCCTTTTTTTGCTTTTTGTACGGGGCAAACAAACTGATGAGGCACAGCTATGTGATAAAAAAACAAGCATAGAGAAGAGTAGTTGAAATATAAATTGGCCTACACGCTAAAGCATGACAGGCAGACCAATGTTTACACTGTTTGATGTAACACAGTGGCCTTATCTGCCCGTGGAAAAGCAAATGGGTGCATGTCGAAAAACACCCACATAGTAACCCTGAGATACCAGAGAACAGAGGTGGGCAGTACATCACTGAAAGAACAATGTCAGAAAACAGAGCAAATTTCAAATAGCTAGATGATGTATGACAGGAAAAAGTAGCACCTGCTACGACCCCTGGAGGCATTGGCAGCGCAAATGACACTCAAGAGAAAAAATCGTGAATGGTGCAGAACAAAGGGCACAAGCGTAACATAAGTTTGAGGTGGGGCACATGAAGCAGAAGAATGAGAACGCGAGGGGTCTGAGAAAGTGGAAAAGAAACAATAGCTTATAAAGTGTGAATAAAACTATGCAAGAGGCTAAAAAAAATATATAGAAATGTTGAAAAGTAATGTTACAAAATGAGCAAGAGAGAATAAGCAAGTCTTTGGGAGATAAAAAAGGTACTTTCCTGCCAAATGAACCAAAAACAAAAGAAGACAGAGGGCCTGATTTAGATTTCAGCCAATGGGTTACTCCATCACAATGCTAGCAGATATCTCACCTTCGAAAATATAAATCCTATATGAAATAATGGGATTTATATTTCGGCAGGCAGGATATCCGTCACCGTTGTGACAGAGTAACCTCTCCGGAGAAATCTAAATCAGGCCCAGTCTTCAAGTGGTGCAGATTTGTACTTGTTCACCATTTTAGGATAAAAGTTTTGTGACATAAGTGTGTTTGCTTAAAATAGTCTGCTGACTAAATACCACTGAAGTTAATATAACTTCTGTTAACTTTGGGGCCGGGAGCACTGGGGTGCAGTCAGCTCCTTACCTTCATGAACCCCCAATTCCTGCTGCTCTAATGGCAGCTACACAACTGAATGTATGAAGTTTTACACACAAATGAGTGAGATAAATGTTTAGCATTTAGAAAGGAATAGTCACCAGTCTCCATGAAAAAAGGTCGCAATAGGTTGCCACTCATGTCACTCGGGACGTACTTCAGTGACACCAATCATTAGTGTAAAATGTCATTTATTTAGGACAGGATTTAAACAAGATTACATTATTTTACTTTCAATGTATACACCCCAACTTTAACAGAGCCCCAACCCTTCTAGATTTCCTTGCTCATCTTTTTCACTTCAAAACCCGCATTTCACTTTCACTCCACTAGACACTCCCCTTTCCCTTTCATGCCCTCCTTGCTTCGTGCATCCCCCACACTCTGATCCTTCACCTGCTTGTTTTTCCCCTTGGAAGGGTGGCCAAGCCCGCATCTGGCTCTCCACCCTCCCCCATCTACTGCCAACCAGCATAAACCAACTTGGTGTTTTGTTGCCCCACCCAAGGAAAAACGGACACACTACTGCAACCTTATTGTCCTATTCCTGCTCTCTGAGCCACATCTTCTCTCCCCACAAATCCCCCATCACTCTGTCTGCCCTGAAAAGTGCCTCATCTTGTTCTTTGATGTCTTCATGCTTTAAGACTTTATCCCATGTGACCAACAGAAAACCCTCATAGCCCGATTCAGTATTTTGCGAGCCCGCTCCATGCTTAACTGCCCCTCTCCACGCTCGTCGGGGCACAAACTCAGTCCATACCAAGCAGGTACCAGGCAACCTCTGCTTGAGGAGTTCCAAATCTGTCTGCATGTGTTGCAGTAGTGTGAGCCCTGACAGCTTCACAAGGTCATTTTCCCCCAGGTGAATCAACAGTAAGTCAGGACAACCCCAGTTCAGCAAACTAGCAGTAATAAATGGAAGCAGACTTCCCCACCTCATGTCACTTTTTCCCCACCAGAAAACTTCATGATGTCTGCTAGGGAGTCCCAGCACACATCCGTACAATCTGTTTTTCTGCAAACTTCACCACCCAGTGGATAAAGGAATGGCCGACCAGCCATGTTACCATCTTGTCTTTCTGTGGGCCAGACACACACCCTGAAAACAAAAAGAACTGTAAAGGTTGCCACAAGATTTAACACCCTCATTCAAAATCTGAGTTAAACTAACTAGCCAGGATGGGTCCAGAACAAGAACATCACTAGGGCCTCACGTAGCGCTTGCAGCATCTAGAGTTCCATCTACCTATTGCCCTAATCCTTGCCCAGTCCCAGCCCAAATGGGCTGCAGCAGTAGCTGCCCTGATCCTGAAGGAATGAGTGCCAAAATCAAGGGCGGGATGACCCATCCACTTCAGAGCCATCCTTAACACCTGCAAAAGGTGGAAACTAGTAAGCTTTGCCCCATCCTATGCACAAAAACTCCACTTTCTCCTGTCAAGTGCTGCACGCCCCAAAAACTCAACCATTCCCACACTGGGCACATTACCACCTCTGTCCAGCCATACCCATTTCCCTTTCCCCAACTGATCAGTCTTAGAGTGCCTTAGCCAAATCCCCAAATGGTCCCATGCAGGCAAACCTCCTTAATCTTCACACCTACTCCCCTCCCAACCCCCAACAATTCAGATACTCGAAACGCCCCAAAAAACATCCACACCACGCATAAATGAAACAACGCCAACTGGTATTCGTCAGTGCAGCATACCGGCAAAACATGCAAGAGCTCCAATAATAACTCAAAAGTGATGGGCTCTCTAGATGCCCTACTTGAACTTGATCTAACCCTGCCCCAGCCTTTCAGCATCTTACCCATCAAGTCGTTAAGCGCTGGATCAAAACTAAAAAAGAGTTTCCCGTAAAAGGAGACCCCTGCCAACTTGCCACCAATGGTCGCCGGGGACAAACCTTCTCCAATCAGAAACAGCACACAACGCAACACGCGTGACTCTAGCTCCTCATGTCTCTGAAACCAAAAATTGCCTGAACACAACTCGAAGGATCGAAACTCCAACCATGCCAGCCTGTAACTCCGCTGAGTGGATTCCGCTAAGGGCATCTCCACCAGCCCAGTGATCATCACGCCCCCCCACTCCCAAATGTCTGCGGGGACCGCAGTCTTGTTCTGCTCTGCTCCTGGTGCCAATGTGCGAAAACGTTGCCATTGTGAACGAGACAGGAAATCTGTAATCTCGTTGTATACCCCAGGTATGTGCACAGCTTTGAAGATAACATTTAATGATAAACAACTAAGCATAAACTGGCGCAACAATCGCTAAACTCTGAGGTCCCTCACTCGCTGTCTGTTGAATAGATCAACGACTGTCATGTTGTCAACCCTAAAAACCATGGTCCTATTGGCCAGCTCATGCCCCCATACTGCCAAGGCCACCAAAAGTGGAAAAAACTCAAGGAAAGCAATGCTCCTTGCTTGTTGCAACCATTGCGTGGACCATCTTTCTGCGTACCATCTCCCATCCCAGAAAATCCAGAAGCCTGTGGCTCCTTCCGTATCGGAAAAAATCTGTACTTGCCACACAGTATCGGCGTCGCAGAAAAACATGGATACACCATTGAAATCTGCTAAAAAGGTTTCCCACACCTTGATATCCTGCCTCAAGCCTACTGAGACTTGGATCCTATGGTGTGGCAGCACCGCTCCTGACATAGCTAACCCCAAACGCCTACAGAGTCCTTCCTTCCCTTACTACCCTGCAAGCGAAATTAAGGTAGCCTAGCAGCTTCTGAGCTGTCCACAGATCAATCTTGCGGAGCACTCGCACGGTGCCCAAAAATTCCAACATCTCCTTTACCTTAGGCGCCGGCAATGTGGCCACCAAGACGTTCGCATCCAACTCTATGCTCAAGAAGGTTAGGACTGATTTCGGCCATTCTGTCTTCTCTGGAGCCAAGGGCACCCCCACCTGCTGAGCTAGCTCTTGAAAGGCCGTCAGCGCCCACCCACAAGCCCCAGAAGTGTCTGTCCCTACAAACAGGAAATCATCCAAATAGTGAGTCACCATCTGTTGCCCACTCTGTTTGACAAAAACCCACTGTAGGAAGGCACTGAAAGCTTCGATAAGGGCGCATTAAATGGTGCAACCCATAGGAAGTACCCTGTCAACATAAATGACCCGTCTAGTTACATACCCAGCAGATCAAAATCCTCCGGGTGTATTGGCAGCAGCCTGAAGGCGGACTGAATATCACATTTTGCCAATTCAGCACCTTCCCCACACCCCCTGACCAGCTTGATGGCATCATCTACCGATGCGTAAACCAGCTTAGTGTCTTCGGGTGCAAGGAACTCATTAACAGAGGTACCCTCCAATCAGGACAAGTGATGAATTAGGCGAAACTCACCTGGGGCCTTTTTTGGCACTACCCCCAAAGGAGATATCATTAAATCCACACTTGGCCAATCATAATAAGGCCACGCAATTCTGCCTAATGACACCTCTTTAGCCAATTTGGCCCGTACCACCTGCGCCATCTCCTTGGCAGACCATAAATTGTCAGCCCATCTCCTCAGCTGTGGACCCTGATAGCCCACCCGAAAACCCTCCCGAAAACCCCACTCTAACTTACAAGCCTTGTCAGTATCTGGATAACTATGTAGCCAGGGCAGAAGAGTCTCCAGCCTAATTGGCGTAGGACCCTTTTGGCACAGGAGCACCCTGCATGCCTCGTCCTATGGACACCCTCCATTGCTCCAGTAGGCTGGAGAGGGAAAAGCATTGTGTGACAGGATGACAACCCCTGCACTTGGAGCAGCCATGTTTAAACCCTGCAGGGCTGCCTTGAACAGAAGCCTTTATTGATATTCCAGCATGCTCCTGTTGTGTCCGTTGACCCATGCCCGCCCCTCTCTGGGCTGGACGGGCCTGAAAAGGCTTGTAAACTATGGGCAAGCTACTTTCAGTATGTGTATACGCTGTGGACTGAGCTGACGCCATCCACTGCACCCACAGTTCAGGGTCTACGTCACCCCATGGTTTATCTGGATTGACGCTCACCTTAGCCCTGAATTCTTCATCATAGCTCAGCCATGCGAAACCTCCAAAATGTATCTGGGCCTTCCGTATAATATCCATATACTTAAAAAGCGCTATGGCCCTATCTGGGAACTTCTCACAGTATATGCTGGCAAAAATCAAAAAGGCTGATGTCCAGTTATCCATTGTGATTGGGACTCTCGGCCTACGCGCTAGCTCCCACTCCTCTTCCTTGGATCCCTCTTTGCTCAACTGTCTTGGGGGGGCTGGACGCGCCTCGCTCCCGCCCTCCCGGCGCTTTTTTACACTTTTGCGGCCCCCCACCCCCTCCTTTCAGGCGAAGAACACACGGCTACAACTGCTGCTACCCGGCTCGACGCGGTACGCGTCGGCCACACCATGCTGACCCAGGCCTGGTCGAGAGTGTCAGGCCTGAGTAGGTCGGCCGGCTGCGCCAATGGTGCGAAGCACGGCCCTCACCGCTTCAGCGTCGTGGCTTGTTGCCATGGTGCTGAAGCAATAGCGGTGAAATGGCGCAGCAAAGATATCCGGCAAGGCCCAACGCCACAAGCCGGTAGAAAAATGACATTTGCCTTACTAAAAACCCCTAACCGCAGCCAAATTCCTTCCCACTCGATAGTCGGTGCGGAAAGAGGCCAATCCCTCCCCCCACACCCTGTTTAAACACCCACCCCTAGGCCCTTCCCCACTTACCTGCAGCCTATCCTGTCCTGCTGGCGTTACTTCCTACTCTGTCAAATGTGCCCGCGGAGAGACTACAGCGAGTCTCTCTCTCTCTGTGTGCCCCTCCATTCGAACATATTACGATTGTTCAACTGAAGAGAAAGTCTCCAAAGTTCCTTTTTTTTCAGCTTCCTCTGCTTTCCCCAGACAATGTAACCCAATTACAATCACGGCTCCCTTTATCTACCTTGCAAGGCTCAGGCAGGCTCAATTGTGTGGGGATTTAAACCTGTTAACCTCAGATTATGCTGATGTTTCATTCAGGTGCTTTAAGAAACTAAGTTGTCCTTCCAGCTTCTCAAAGAATACCAACCCACACTCCAAATGCTACTTGTCTTTTGCTTTTTGTCATAAGGGTTGGAACATTTTACATTTATGAGAGTGAAAGGCGTACATAGAACATCCAGAGCCACCTTTACTTGACATGCTTTCCATAAAGAAGCCCACTTGCCCTTCCATGAGGACGCTATCGTTAGGTACGTAAGCGCGCGTGCACACACTCACACACACACATGCAATAGCGTCTTCCAGCAACGGATATTGATTTGGTTGTTGAGTTACTTCTGACTAAGTAGTACTGTTTAAAACCAGATAGACAGGAGTTAAGGATCTGTAAAGCCAGAGTACAATGAAACAAAGGAGAGAGGTGTCTGACTAAAGCAAACATGCAGAAGCTCCCTCCGTTCCTAAAAATCTTTACTTGGATGTACAGAAATCCATAAAAGAGTGCAATTAAAAAAAACAAATCGTATTTCATCAGCAAAAAAGCATGCATATAGCAACTATATAAATATAATAAATGAATAAAAACATATAAAACCGGGTATACCTACAAATCATTGACATATCAAATTATTAAAAAACCACTGTCATTGGCCATGTTAAGTAATGTCCACAGTCATAGACATAAATATTTAAGATCATGCAGGCCCGGAAAGCATTTACTACCTTGCTGTATCACTGGCATATCGAGATATACAGAGGGTGCAGAATTGATCTGGTAGAATAGCATCTCTTTCTCAATGCCACCAATTGTCTTAAAACATTAAAAACCACCCAACACACATCTTCATTGCCCATACTCTGTAAGTAACATAAACCATCCAAGTTGCCTCTTATGTTTGCTCTCTGCAGCATAGGAAGCAGGAAGTCACACCTTGGGGCCTCATACAAGGAACAGAATATTAAAAATTGCATGTTTTTTGTGCCAAAAATTATTCACATCTGTACCTTGAAGGTTGTGGAACAAACAATATTGGGTGGGGAAAGCCACAGCAATGTGGATCCTGAAAAAATCTAAAAAGAGAAAGGTACTGTCTATAAAGAGGTTTAGCCACCCAGGACAGATAAGGTGTCATGCCATCTTTTGTCGACAAAGAGACATATCTTATCAGTGCAGGCATGCCTTAGCTTTCCTTAATCTGATGTTAGATAGTAAATTAGAAATGCATCTTTTACTATATATTGGTGGTCATTACAACCCTGGCGGATGGTGTTAAAGCGGCGGTAAGACCGCCAACAGGCCGGCGTTAACATTTTTGGAATTATGACCGTGGAGGAAACCGCCAACAAAGACAGCCACTTTAGCACTCCGACAGTCACGGCGGTACAAACAAACAGCTCGGCGGTCACCGCCAACAGACAGGTGGAGGACAATGTACCGCCCACACTATTATAACAGGCCAATCCACCACCTTTTCCGGGGCAGATTCACCGCGGATAAAAACACGGCAGAAACAGGCATTTCAAATGAAAAACGCTCACCTCTACACACTCCACGAGGAAGGAGGACACCATGGAGCAGGAACTCCATATTCTTCCTGCGATAGTCTTCCTGCTCCTGTACCAGGAGCACCAACGCCGGCGGCGAAGACCACAGTGAGTACTGCACCTACGACACAGGGGAGGGGGGAGGCAAAAAACTGGGACACACACACGCAACACCCCCACCCCCCCACCCACACCCATTACAACACACACACCAATGCATATCTATACATTACAGTTACATCCCCCAACCCCCCCCCCGGAAGAATGCAAAGACAAAAGGAAATGAGTGTAACCATTGTAATATATCAAAATTCAGTAAGCAAAAATATACATACATACACTATTAACAAAATATACACCACGATTAATAGTCCAGGTATTGCACCATTTATAGTCCGTGGACCACTGGGCCCAAAATGCATGGGCGAGGCACACACACGATACCAGATCAAAACAGAGTAAACACTGCTGGGGCATCAGATAGAAATACAACAGGCACCTCAGGGGGAAGGGAAGGGGGGGCACTTCAGCCGGATAAGTGCACGATGCCAGATCCACGAAGGGCCTCCATGCCCATTGATGTATCCTGGGGAGTGCAAAGCCACAGTCTCTTATGTCTCTCCAGTGGGTGGTTTGCCCACTGTACCATCATGAGGAGTGCAAAGCCACCGTCTCACAAGTCTCCACAGTGGGTGGTTTGCCCACTGTACCATCCTGGGGAGTGCAAAGCCACAGTCTCTCAAGTCTCCCCAGTGGGTGGTTTGCCCACTGCTGCATCCTGGGGAGTGCAAATCCACAGTCTCACAAGTCTCTACAGTGGGTGGTTTGCCCACTGTACCATCCTGGGGAGTGCAAAGCCACAGTCTCACAAGTCTCTACAGTGGGTGGTTTGCCCACTTTACCATCCTGGAGAGTGCAAAGCCACAGTCTCTCAAGTCTCTCCAGTGGGTGGTTTGCCCACTGCTGCATCCTGGGGAGTGCAAAGCCAAAGTCTCACAAGTCTCTACAGTGGGTGGTTTGCCCACTGTACCATCCTGGGGAGTGCAAAGCCACAGTCTCTCAAGTGGATAACAGTTTCCATTGGTTCTGGAGGGGGCTTGGTGCCCAGAGTGCTTCATCCTGCCAAGGACAGAGGTAATGGATGCATGTCTCCACTAGTTCTGGACGGGGACTGGTGCCCAGAGTGCTTCATCCTGTGCAGGACAGAGGTAGTGGATGCATGTCTCCACTGGTTCTGGAGGGGGCTTGGTGCCCAGAGTGCTTCATCCTGTGCAGGACAGAGGTAGTGGATGCATGTCTCCACTAGTTCTGGAGGGGGCTTGGTGCCCAGAGTGCTTCATCCTGTGCAGGACAGAGGTAGTGGATGCATGTCTCCACTGGTTCTGGAGGGGGACTGGTGCCCAGAGTGCATCACTCACCCCGTGACGGTCCCTGTTGCGTCAGTGCCCCTGCCGCTCATGGGCTAGCGGTGCTTGAGTTGGCAGTCCTTGCCCTGTTCAGCGGTGCTTGCCCTGTTCAGCAGTGCTTGACTTGGCGGTCCTTGCCCTGTTCAGCGGTGCTTGCCCTGTTCAGTGGTGCTTGACTTGGCGGTGCTTGCACTGTTCAATGGTGCTTGACTTGGCGGTCCTTGCCCTGTTCAGTAGTGCTTGCCCTGTTCAGCGGTGCTTGACTTGGCGGTCCTTGCCCTGTTCAGCGGTGCTTGCCCTGTTCAGCGGTGCTTCACTTGGCGGTCCTTGCCCTGTTCAGCGGTGCATGCCCTGTTCAGCGGTGCTTGACTTGGCGGTGCTTGCCCTGTTCAGCAGTGCTTGACTTGGCGGTCCTTGCCCTGTTCAGCAGTGCTTGCCCTGTTCAGCGGTGCTTAACTTGGCGGTCCTTGCCCTGTTCAGCGTTGCTTGCCCTGTTCAGCGGTGCTTGACTTGGCGGTCCTTGCCCTGTTCAGCAGTGCTTGCCCTGTTCAGCGGTGCTTGACTTGCCGGTGCTTGACCTGTTCAGCGGTGCTTGACTTGGCGGTCCTTGCCCTGTTCAGCGGTGCTTGCCCTGTTCAGCGGTGCTTGACTTGGCGGTCCTTGCCCTGTTCAGCAGTGCTTGCCCTGTTCAGCGGTGCTTGACTTAGCGGTCCTTGCCCTGTTCAGCGGTGCTTGACTTGGCGGTCCTTCATTGCCCAGCTGGGCTGGGGCTGGCAGTCCTTCATTGGTCAGCTGGGCTGTGGCTGGCGGGGCCCTCCTGGGCAGCTGGGCTGTGGCTGGCGGAGCACTCCTGGGCAGCTGGGCTGTGGCTGGCGGGGTCCTCCTGGGCAGCTGGGCTGTGGCTGGTGGGGCCCTCCTGGGCAGCTGGGCTGTGGCTGGCGGGGTCCTCCGGGGCAGCTGGGCTGCGGCTGGCGGTGGCCTCCTGGCCAGTGACAATGGGGCTGGTGGTGGCCTCCTGGCCAGCGACGATGGGGCTGGCGGTGGCCTCCTGGCCAGCGGGAATGATGGCGGTCTTCTCCGCCGTGCTGCTCCTCCCAGACTTGCCAGGTTTCTTCTGCCCCTTCCCCACCTTGGGAGGAGTCACAGCTGAGTCCACACTCCCCCCGGGACCCCTTTCAGCTGCTTGGGTGGCTGAAGTCTTCCCCCTCTCCCACCGGGCACTGGCCAACTTCTGGTGCTTCACGGGGGGACTGGCTGTGCTGTGGCTCCGTGACACACTGGCTGGCCTGGTGGCCGGTGCACTCCGCATACCTGTGACAACAGGCACCACTGGTCCCAGAGATTTTGTGGCTGAGGTGCTAGTTCGGGACCTATGAGTTGGACGGGGCGGTGGTGGGAAATAGGTTAACGGTGGACAGGAAAAGTTGTTTGGAGACACTGGAACGGGTAGCTGGAGGGGGTTTGGGAGTGGAGGAAGAGGTGGTGGTTGTAGGAGGTGTAAGTTTTGTGGCTTTGAGTGCAGGTGCATGCGCTGGAGGCTGTCTTGAGGTGGATGTATGTTGGGTGGGTGTGTGCCTGCGTTTGTGTATCTTAGGAGGGGGCGTCACAAACACACTGGGAGAGGACACAGGGGACGTGTGAATGGTAGTGGGGGTGGTGAGTGCACGTGAGCGGGGTGTGGTGGTGGGAGTTCTGGTGCGGGACGTAGTGGCTGTAGTGGTAGTGCATGCAGGTGTGAGTGGAGACGAGACTGGGAGGGAGGAGGGAGATGAGGAGGAGGGGGACACAGTGGAGGCAGGCGATGTTGGTATGTCTGTATGTGTGTGATGCTTGCGTGAGTGCCTGTGGAATGTGTGGTGCTTATGTTTGCCTGAGCTTCCCTTGTGTGGTGAGGTGTGTGCAGGCTGGTCTGATGGTGTGCTTGGGATAGGCAAAGGTACAGGGGATTGGGTCTGGGTGGAGGAAGTTGGAGGGGGGAGGCTAGACACAGGGACAATGGTTGCCATGAGTGCTGAGGCCAGAGTTTGAAAGGTTTGATGAAGGGCCGCCTGACCAGAATGAATGCCATCCAGGAATGCATTGGTTTGTTGCAACTCCCTTTCTACACCCTGGATGGCATTCAAAATGGTAGACTGCCCAACAGTGAGGGACCTGAGGAGGTCAACAGAGGTGACAGGGGCAGGGGCTTAGGTGCCTGGGGCGAAGGTGATGCCCACCCTCCTGGGTGAGCGGGCATGGGGCGAAGGCTGAGGGGCTGCTGGGAGGGCGGTACTGGTTGGGGGGGTGGCGGCTGTACCTGTAGTAGTGGGGGGCACAGATGTGGCCACCACCACAAGGGAGCTCTCATCTGAGGACAAGTCTGTGTCGCTGGTTTCAGCTCCTGTCCCCGCAGTGGTGCTCCCCTCGCCCTCCGTCCCACTGGTGTATTCAGAGTCCGTAGTGTGGCCCTCCATGGCCATGTGGGATGCAGCTCCCTCATGCTCTGGTGCCACTGCTCCTCCGCCTGATGATGCTAATGCACACAAGAACAGGGAGACCGCAAAAAATCGGTGGGGGAAACAGAAGAAAGACATGTTGAGTGCATGGATGGCTTACCGCTACCGTTGGAGGACAATACAGACACAGCAGCCCCCTGCACTACGTCGCGCTGTTGGGCTCTACAGTGCAATTCCTGGGAAATGGCCTACAAGGCTATGGATGACATCTGCACACATAGATGACACAGGGGCATGAATAGCTGTACTTGGCACTCTACAGAGGTGTTGTGGTGGGGGGCCACAGGGCCATGCCTTACGAAGGGGCCTAGCCTACGGAACTCACCCTGGCCTAGGGAAACCCACAGCCCTCCTCCCACACCCAGACCCCTCCACTGTGCGCAAAGTAAGCTGAATGAGAGTGTACTCACCTCCTTGTGTCTGCTGTGATGCCCTCAAGTGCCCATCCAACTCCGGGTAGGCCACCCCCAGGATCCAGAACATCAAGGGGTCATGGTTCGACGGGCACCCCTCCCATGTTGGGAGGGCATCCCCAGCTGAGCCTCCGCCGTCTTCTTGCTCCAGCGGCGAATGTCCTCCCATCTTTTACGGCAGTGGGTGCTCCGTCTGTGGTGGACCCCCAGGGTCCGGACGTCCTTGGCGATGGCACGCAAAATATTCTTCTTCTGGTGGACGCTGACCTACATGAAATGTACAGGGGTAGAAGAGAAGTCATTACCAGCTGCGCCGTCAAAGTGAGTGGCCCCCATCCCTACCCTTACCATGTGGCACATGCACCCACCGTCTTTCATGCACTCAGAACTCTGCCCCCTTCTTTCTTACAACCAGCCCTCTCCACACAGGCATAGCCCATACAACAAGCTCCCTGTGTACTTACCTGTTGGTATGGAGGACCGTAGAGTAGCGTGTACTGGGGGAGGACCCCATTGACGAGCTTCTCCAACTCCTCCGATGTGAAGGCACAAGCTCTTTCCCCAGACGCACTAGCCATTGTCTCTTCCAGACCGAGGTCACAGCAGCACTTTCAGGTATCAAGTGATTCAACAGATAGAAAATGGCGGTCACGTCCGCGGCGGTGCGTACCATCACCGCCGGCGTACATCGTCATTGGCTCCTGGGACCCATAGGGTCCAATGTTAACCAATGCAGCATTGCGCCGCGGTCTTCGACCGCCTACCGCGACGGTGTACAACTCCAGCGCAGTTACCTCACATCCCACTGTCCCACTTTAGAGGTCAGGCAGCCGCCATTTCAGGGGCCCACATGGTCTAATTACCAACTGCGTCACACATACCTAGGCCTACTCTCAACACACATACAGGCCAGATTTTGTGTATGAATGGTGTTCTGTGTAGACTGTGGGTACATACCTCTGAGTTGTTTGACTCTGTGCTCGCTGTTGTCCTTCATAGGCACCGTCCGCTGGATCATGTGAGGAGATGGCGGAATCCTCTGGTGTACCGACCGCTGGTGGACCTGTCGACAATGGAGGAAAAATTTTGATTATCACCTACAGGTTTGACCGTGCCACAATCCAGGAACTGTGTACACAGTTGGAGCCTGACCTGATTTCAGCAATCCGCCATCCCACAGGAATCCCCCCTCAAGTGCAGGTGCTATCAGTGCTCCATTTCCTTGCAAGTGGGTCTTTTCAAACAACTGTGGCCATGGCATCAGGGATGTCCCAGCCTATGTTTTCCAACATATTGTCCAGAGTGTTGTCTGCCCTGCTGAAACACATGCGGAGCTACATCATTTTCCCTCAGGTGGAGGACTTGCCTACAGTGAAAGGTGACTTCTATTCCCTTGGACATATCCCCAACATCATAGGTGCCATTGATGGGACCCATGTGGCTTTGGTCCCCCCCACAGGAGTGAACAGGTGTACAGGAACCGGACGAGTTATCATTCCATGAATGTACAGATGGTATGTTTGGCCGACCAGTATATCTCCCATGTGAATGCCAAAGTGGGACAGTGGGATGACAATCAGGGTGGTCTCATTTCTTGGTGGGGGTCTTGGCATCGTGCTCTGTCTTGTTCCTGGATCTCAGGGACCGTTTGCAGGGTGGTTCTCCGTCTGCAGGGGGTGGGGTGCTGGTGTGGTTGTCCTGTGGCGGTGCCTTCCTGTCCACTAGCGCCGGCAGAGGTGCTGGGCAGTTCATCGTCCATGCTAGTGTCAGGGGCCCCTTGTAGTGCCACAGTGTCCCTCCTGATGTTGAGTATTTCCTTCAGCACCCCTACGATGGTGCCCAGGGCGGAGCTGATGGTCCTGAGTTCCTCCCTGAACCTCAAATACTGTTCCTCCTGCATGCGCTGGGTCTCCTGAAACTTGGCCAGTACCGTTGCCATCGTCTCCTGGGAGTGGTGGTATGCTCCCATGATGGAGGAGAGGGCCTTGTGGAGAGTGGGTTCCCTTGGCCTGTCCGCCCCCTGTCGCACAGCAGCCCTCTCAGTTCCCCTCTGTTCCTGGGCCTCCGTCCCCTGAACCGTGTGCCCACTGCCACTGCCCCCAGGTCCCCGTTGTTGTTGGGGTGGTGGGTTATCCTGGGTTCCCTGTAGTGATGGACACACAGCTGATTGACGTGTCCTGGGGACGGAGGTATGGGCCCACTGGATGGGTGCTGTGCTGGTGTTACCAGAGGTGGGAAGGTCTGTGGTGGCCTGTGCCTGTGTGAGGGGAACCGATTGTCCCGAAGCCCACGACGGTCTGGGCTGGTCATCTAGATCCAGGTGGACAGAGCTGCTGTCATCACTGTGGGCCTCTTCTGTGGGTGGAGTGGAGATATCTGGACCCTCCTGTCTGGTGACGTTGGGTAGTGGTCCTGCAGGGGTGGAAAGGCATGATTATTGCATCTGTGTGTGTCATGGTGTGCAATGGGTTGGTGACCATGTACCCCAGTGCTTGCATTCCTGTGTGGGAGCTTGTGTGATGATGGTTTAGGGGGGTGTATGGGTATGTGCAGTGGGCTTGTTTTAGTGATGGGTGTCCATGCGTTGGTGTTACATGCATGGTGTTGGGATGGGTGGTTTGTGATATTGGTACATTTGTGAGGAATTGGAGTGATAGGGGTGGGGGCGAGGGTGGGGGTATGTGATAGCATGCAGGTAGGGTGGGGGATATGGTAGTTAAAGGTTTGACTTACCGGAGTCCATTCCTCCACCGACTCCTGCGAGGCCCTCAGGCTGCAGAATCGCCAAGACCTGCTCCTCCCATGGTGTTAGTTGTGGGTGAGGAGGTGGGGGTCCACCGCCAGTCCGCTAAACCGCCTGGTGGTGTCTTGAGACCACGGAACGCACCTTCCCCTGTAGGTCGTTCCACCTCTTCCTGATGTCCTCCCGATTTCTTGGGTGTTGTCCCACTGCGTTGACCCTGTCGACTATTCTTCGCCATAGCTCCATCTTCCTTGCAATTGAGGTGTTCTGCTCCTGGGATCCAAATAGCTGTGGCTCTACCCGGACGATTTCCTCCACCATGACCCTGAGCTCCTCCTCCGAAAACCTGGGGTGTCTTTGCCGTGCCATGGGGTGGTGTAGGTGATGTGTGGGGTGGTGTGTATGGCGATAAGTGTGGTGATATGTAGTGGTGTGTGGTGTTTTGTGTGTGGAAGTTGTGTGGGTGATGGTCTTGTGTGCCTGTGGATGCTAGTTTGTGGATGGTGGTGTCTCTCTCTGGCCTTCTCTCTGTAATATTGGTCGTAGGGGTTTGTGGGTGATGTGTGTGTGTGTTTTATATTGTAATGGGTGTGTGGGAGTGGTGTGTGTATGTGTATCAGGTGTGTGTATATGGAATTGTTCAATGTGGCGGTGTTTTGTGTAAGTGTGTGTATTTTGAGCGCGGCGGTGTGTACCGCCAATGGAATACCGCGGTTGAAACACCGCCGCGTGGTTTCGTGTGTCGTGTTAGTGTGGCGTATTTCTGTTGGTGTGACGGTGGAGGCTTTTATTTCGCCAGTTTATCACTGACCTTTGGTGTGGCAGACTTGTGGGGGTGTCTGAATTTTGTCGGATTCCGAGATGTGCGTCACAATAGCTGTGGCGGAATTCCGCGGCTGCGGCGGTGTATTGGCGGTCTTCTGCACGGTGGTAATCGCATTTTACCGCCAATGTTGGAATGAGGGCCATTGTGTCTTTGAAGAGATGGTAATCAGAATATCATACAGAGTTTTTAAATCTATTGCTTCAAAGGTCCTCCTAAGATAGGACAGACAAGGGATATCAGTCACCCATGCTAAGATTAAAAAATTAGAGATACAAGCGTGCATCAATGAAGCCTCCAAAATTTGTCCATACCTTGATCCAGTACAGTAAAGGAGCAATAAGTCGACTAAATAGGGAAGCAAAGTGGGACAGTGGGATGACAATCAGGGTGGTCTCATTTCTTGGCGGGGGTCTTGGCATTGTGCTCTGTCTTGTTCCTGGATCTAAATAGGGAAGCCCCAGTTCTTCATGGCAAACTTACAAGGCCCTTGCGCCCCTCAGCACCACATTTGTGGCAAAATCTTTGCTGCAAATGGGACGCTAATGGGCCACTACCATAGCGCCATATTTACAAGGTGGCACAAACTAGGTTTGCACCACATTGTAAAACCTTCACACCACATCATGCATAATATATGTGTGATGTATGCAAAGTGGGCATTCCCTGATTGGAGTGTAGCTAAAAATGGCACAATTTCTAGCATCATTTTTAACGCCTGCTTGAAGCAGGCATTAAAATGAGGCTCCCATTGATTTCAATGGGCCTCTTAACACTATACTGGATTATCGTCATTTTTTTAATGCTAATCCAGCATAGCGTTACAATAGCATTAAAAAATGACACTATTGCCCCTAACATACTCCATGGTGCACCAAATTGTAAATGGTGGTGTTAGAGAACATAAGGGGGCTGCAAGACACGTGGTGTGCCACTTTCATGTAAATATGGCCCCAAGTTGCAGAGCCCTGAAGGGCCTGCAATAATCTTTTAAGGAACACATTTTCAACCTTTTGTTGATATTCCACGTTTGCATAGCCTCATATATGTGCCCCATAGGAGACTGCTGAAATGCATTTCATTTTATACAGGTTCTTCAGCTCTTTAATTAGTTTTTGGCCAAGTTTCTGGGAAAATCTAAAATGTCAGTGTTATTCTTGAAGCAAATTGTCCTAACTGTTAAAAGGTGCTTCAAAGCCAAAGAGGATCTGAATGGAATCCTCAAATAATTAAAATGATGTACCTTCTCCAGTACCGTGCCCCCCATCTTAAAGGTTTTGGACTTTGTGTTGCAGGGCCCGCATGTCATAGCAAAGGATTTACTGTGATTTATTTTAAAGTCCAATGTGGAGATTTAATTTGAAAATCCATATAGTAGGATTTTCAGACCATTTGCCATGCTAGCAGCTAGTGCGGCGTCATCCGCATACAGTAAAATTGGAATCTGGTGGGCCCTCATGCAGGGAATAGCTTTTCTGAGTTGGACCAGGTGTCTGGAAATTCCACTTATATACAACAGAAATAAAAAAAAAATGCGTGGATACATCCCTGCCTAACATCCAGTGTAACCTTTATAAAAGGGGTCATTTCACTTTGAGGCCCAAAACACACTTTCAGCAACAGATCCTGATGAAGGCACTTCAATGCTGCTAAGTGGTCTGGCTCTACTCCCATCCCTTCCGAAATAGGCCCAGAGTTTTTGATGATTAACTAGATAAAATGTGAATGATAAATCGATAATGGCCATGTGGAGTGACCCCTTTTTTGCTAGAACATACTTGTCCAATAGAAAATACAAATTAAGGCACTGGTTGATTGTGCCAACCCTGGGTCTGAAGCCAAATTGTACACTTGACAGTATTTTATTGTCTGATGCCCAGTTTTTCAGGTGTTCCAGTAACACTCTGCCCAGGATCTTCATGCTTGAGTCAATCAAGGAAATAGGTATGTAACACATTGGGGAAGACCTACCAACTTTTTTTATAAATGGGGATGATTAATGCTTGTTACCATGAAGAGGGAATGTATCCTGCTGCCACATTCCTGAAAACATTCATTAACAATGGGGTCCACAGTTCTATATTTGACTTGTAGACATCCACTGGAACTCCGTCCGGACATGATGTATGTTTTTTATTACAGTCTCCACTTCCTTAACATCAAAACATAAAGCTTCTACTGGAATTTTGCAACTATTCTGTTATTTCAGTACACGAGGAAGTAGGGATAGGAGAAACGGCCTCAGGATGAAAGATGGCCAAAAAAATCACCATCCATTTCTCAGCACGGATCAATGACTCTATTTTCAGGGTACTAGCATCAGAAAAGTGATTCCTATTCATTATACTCCAGAAGAGCTTGTTATCTCTTAGTATAGCAGCCTTTTGTAAGTAATCCCATGTATGTGCCCTAATTTTTCCTCTCTATGAGCCGCAATTTATATGGATGTCTAGCCAACCTAACTTGTTCTGCTGGGCAGGTTGAATTGTGCAGAAGGTTTTTTAACTTCTTAGGTGCTGCTGAACAATCAGCGTTGTAACACCTACAGAAGGGTTTTTCCTTGTTGGGTACTTCCACAGTAAGTTTTTGTGATATGGCAGTACATAACTTTTCAAACCCCAATTGTAGAACTTGGCCTAGAGGATCCTCAGCAAGGCACATAAAATAAGAGGGGTGTGATTGATGACCAGCTGTTTTAAAAATGATTCTGGGTTTATCTTGTCTCATTTTATTTGTACGCCTCTTTTACTTGTGACCATCTTATAACCTTGCTTGTCCATATGAGCCGCTTTTAACTCAAGGCACAGAGATAAAACTAATGTGGTATGATTACTCATGCAGTGTGTTTGAACCCTGAAGTCCTGAAAAATGGGGACCAAATCATGGAATATAAACATAACATCAATGGTACTACCAGGGTTGCAACCCATAAAAGTGGGAGGTAGGGTTCCTTCCTTCTTAAAGGGTATCAAATTGCTTGCTGGAACAAGAGTGAGTCTTAAAATAAGACTATGTAGAGCATCCCCATACGGTGAATGTGAGAAATGGGTAAGATTTTTATCTTCGATATTCACTAGACCACACACCCGTTTAGCATTTAACTTTCCTAATTTTAATGTAAAATCCCCAACCCAGGGCACCATTGTTTCGTCTTTGCTAAAAAGTGCAACACAAAATTTTCAAAGTGATCAAAAGACTCCACATCGGTTGCCTTGAAATTATTCTGACAGAAGTTAATTACCAAGATGTGAAAATCACCACAACCAGACAGTAAAATCACTAAAAAAATAGGGAAGTGATCAAACCCTAGATATTTTTGTGGCAGGGATCAGAACTGAAATCAGGATTGCATGTTCCCCTTAGCTCTATCTGCAAGGGATTGACGGGCTGGCTCCCAGAAAGCATGAAACACATTTATATGGTTTGCATCTTCCCTCCATGTTTCCTACAAATAAATAATGTCTCTATCTTTTTTTAAATTATGCAGGTCAGGATTATTTACCTTGACCTGCAGCCCAGCTGTGTTCCATGAAAGCAATGTGCAAGCTGTTCCAGTTACAATCTGTGGTGAGGCACATTCATTTGTCCTTATGTTATGAAGAAGCGAGGTGTCAGTTCGGGCATCATTTGGAGCTGGCGTGAGTCAATCAATTTGGTCCTATTTAGCAATGATAAAATGTATTTGAAATTTTGTAGTGTGAAAGAGGTAGCAGGACATTGGAGAGCCGGGTATTGGATCACGTTGCTCAGTCTATAGAAAAATCCTAATGGCAAATCTTCAATCCGGGTTGATAGATGCCTGGGGTATTCTAGAATAGGTAAAATCTGACTTGCCGTCTCTATGCCTCTAAAGTTGACAACCACTCAGTCAGCGGTATCTCCTGTCTGAATAGTTCCCACTTAATCCATCCTGAAAATATGATTTATGTGACTGTAAGTTACTTTCTGGTTGGCCAAGTTCTTATTCAACCAGTGGATCACCTTGTTTTTTAATTGGCTATTATTTTCATTTTGTCCAGTACTTAGGGACGGGACTCCTTTCAGTATAATGACATAGGTAAAGGCCTGCAGCAGTAGCTGCAAGGTATTTATCCTCAGCAGTGTTTTCGCAAGGGCTCTGGAATGGCTATGAGTCAGCTGATGTGCTGAGATGCTCCATGCACCTTCCTTGGGACTTGAGAGGTTTATAGCCTTCCTATTTCTCTCCACTGGTAGTTCATCATTTTCTTGTCTGCTATCATATGCAGGGGCCACAACATCCATTCGCTCTGGGTTCTGGACCGGATCACTTTCTACTACTGATGGTGAGTGACTGCAAACACCAGGAAGTGAGTAGGCCTTATTTAAGTCCTTGTGCACAGAAGAAAGGTGCTCTTCGAACTTGGTCAGGCGTGTTATGATCAGAGCTAAAGCTTCATGTAAAATGGTTGAAAGGGCAGAGCACATTGGCTCTGTTCTCAGGATCCTGCAGGTAACTTCCAGTTTCCCACCTGCTACATTTGTAGCCTATCTTGTGAGGGAGCCTGCGGGTAATTTTGAATTGCTGAGTAGGATCTCTTTGCTTGTAAGCCACCCTTTGTCCCTTTTCTTTTACCGTGTCTTGGTTTGGAAGCTTCTGAACAAACCATTTTAACTGTGGGGACAGGTGGGTGACTTACTTTACGTATATTTTGAAGCTGGAGTTCCTCTACATATCCCATTGGGAGGTTGCAGTCCCTCCACAAATATCACTGTGACAGCTGTGGGTGAGGACAGAGATAACCTCCTTTCCACCAGTTCAATTCCTTTGTTTAATACCCCCACAGCCCATTAGAGGCATCTTTCCAATGCAGACCGAGGAAAGGAGATAATAGGACTCACAAGCGGTGCTGGTGCTGGCAATGTTACCTTTTTTTACCCATTTTTGACCTCAAGTACTTTTAATCTCCAACCACCCGACAAGCTAGAATCAGTAATCTTTTAGATTTCTTTACACCATTGTTCGGCCCCTCTAACAGTGGAATGTCCCCTTGCATTTATTATGCCTGGCACAGCATAATGTGGCACAAAGGTTACAAAGCAGCTCACTGCATGCATTGCGTCACTTTGTAAACCTGGTGTGGGGATTTTGGCCTTGTTGGGCTACATTAGCGTAGAAAATTGACACTAATGTGGCGCAAGGAGGCCCTTTTAAAACTGGGCCCAAACTTCTTCAGGCTGGCAATTCCAAGCACAAAACTGAGGAGACAAGGATCCCTGATTTGGTCATTTTGTACGTTAAACATTTACTTTCATTGTCTTCAAACAAATTAATGTTTGTGTTAGACAATATCTTTGAGTTGTATTTACAGTGTGTGGTGTGAGTAGAGCAATTAACTACTGGAAAGGGTGGCATCTCAGTTGGCTACACTTGGAAGTGTTTGACCATAATTGCACCATAAGGCTACAGTTGTCCTCCTCTGTCTCTGATAACTTTTAATGTTTCACAGAAATAGATAAAAGTACCCAGAGAGATATGAGTGGGCACCTGGGGTGGTACCACCACTCAAGAATTAGGACTATGTGTTGTATTTACTGTTGACCATATTGCTGAGTCCTCAGAGTATGGTGTTATTGTATAAGCACTTGTGAGTAGTACTGCATCAGTTGGTATGTATGGCCCACTCTCTATTCATATACTTAGCAGAAACACTGTGCGGGAAATAAGATGTACTTTGCTAATAGGACTGAAGCCTAGTGTTGTGAGTCCCAGCAATCATAATACATTTCAACCTTTCTCCTACATTTTACAGTGGAAATAAAGCAACAGACTATTTACCAAGGCACCTCGTGGATAAAGGACATCTCATATATCAAGTAAAATTGACCAAAGCAAGTTTCATAAGCCTTTTTCTTGTTTGTGACTTTCTTCCGGAATAACCTGGTGTGCATCGTAAGTATTGTAGCCTTAGATTAGGGTTGGTGGGTGAGCAAGGTTAATGGCAATCATCTAAATTGTGGGAATATATATATATATATATATGTATAATATCTGCTCACACCTCAATCACCGAGAGATACCTCTGCACAGTATTGGTTTATGGACACCAAATGGATGGTAGCTGCAGTTTAATGAGTCAGCCTCTTACTAAGAAAGCACTGACCATGCCACACACCTGCTTATAAATATATATTTTATATAATTGTCAATTCTGAGCAAGTCAAAATCATAATAATTGTAATTTTGCAGGTGTGTTTTGTAATGCAGTAATTTGCCTGCACAAGAGAACACCTAAATATAGCATAATAGACGTATGATAATTATATCACAGATCAGAATATGTGTATGTCTTAAGTGCATATAGCATGCATTTGATTGAAATACTAAAGTGAAGTACTGCAATTTTTTAATGAAACAATACTTCACAATTTACTAATCACAATTTATAAATCACATCATAAGAAGGCTTGCAAATAGTCTACGCCGCTCGCAATCGCTCTGGAAAGCATTCCAACCCACCATTTTTCATCCACTGCACCACTCTAAATACAGGCCAACCCTATGCAAATCAGTACTGGCTCGGCTCTTCAAGGGATCAAGTCCATTATGAACTGCCAGGCAAGACTCCCTCAAAAGACCCCCAGGCATAGTGTCAGCCTTATTACACCTGTTAGTGAGGTAAGCCTGGGTGCTGTGGCACAACGGGCAAAAGATCAATGTCTGTTCATATCTGTGGCCACTTCCAGTGTAACACACGCAAGGTGAAGGGAGAAATGCTGGCAAATAGTCTCAACCACTGTGTTACACCTAACAGCCTTAAGGTAGTCTTCCCTCAATCTTTTTGCCTTCCGCCTCCTGTTTCAGTAGTATCTTTTGTTGGCCTCAAGACTAGTGCAAAGGTGCATGTGTTTTTAACTTAAACATGGTAACATTGGTGTACCTACAATTAGCATAATTCATTTATTTGTAAGTCCCTTGTCAAGTGGTAGACCATGTACTCAGGGCCTGTAAATTAAATGCTACTAGTGGGCCTGAGGAGCTGACTGTGCCACGCACTCAAATAGCCCTGTTAACATGTCTTAGGACTACCATTGCAGAACCTGTGTGTACAGTTTCACTGCCACTTCACCTTGGCATTTCAAACCTCTTGCCAGGCCTTAAACTCTTCTGTTTTTTGAAAAACAATGTTTATTGGTTTTTGGCATGCAAGGACGTCACACACGATCCAGACTTTGACCCACAAGGCACAGTGGAACAAGCAGCTGTAGCAACAAGGCAACTTACAGGTAGCATTACAATGGTTGATTCAGACCAGAGTGTCCCCGCTATTTACCTCAAATCCTTTCATGTTTTGCAGGATGGCCTCTGACTTCAGACACGTGCTTCTCCAGTTGCGCACACCAGTCCACTCCACATAGTCATTGTGACAACGTAGAGGGCAAGGGGTCCTTACAATGGGTTGCAATATCTCGTTTGGCCACCATGGTAGCCATTCCAAGAAATGTCCGACCTACTCTCGATCCCCTGTACCTTCAATGACCTTCCAGGAGCAACATCAATGGAGAAAGGTCTACCTCCCTGCCCAGAACCCCTCACAGCTCACCCACTACATCAGTCCAGCAACGTGTGATCTCAGGACATGATCAAAATATATGATAAAAGTCAGCTTGAGTGTGAAAAACAGTAGGAGCATGTGGAACTAAGGAGGAGGCCTTCCCTGTATAGTCGGTCCAGAGTGAGATAGGCATGACAGATGTGGAAGGTCTGCACCAGGCGCAGTCTGAAGGAGATAATTATAAACCCAGGGGCCATCACTGCATGTTGCCTGTCCTTCTCTTCCAAGGGGCCCAGCAAACCCTCCCATCGAGTTCGAAGGTAGCTCAGTGTGTCAGGGGCATTAATGGTCAAGGTGCAGAACATCTAGGAGACACCCCACTTCCCCAGTGCACCCATCAGGAGTTTGGCTTCCAGGGGGATAATTTCCAGAAGGAGCCTGTCATGTGCTTTGTGGGTATTCAATGCATGCTGCAGTTGCAGGTAGTTATAGAATTGCGAGGAGGCAAGTCTGTATCTGTTTGGTACTCCTGAAAAAAGTGTGTGCCAGTCCGTACGTTGCTCAGTTGCATAATGCCGATGGTAACCCACCTCATAAGTCCCATTTAGTGTGACAGAGCACCACCCTCTAGGTGAGCAAGACCACTAAAGTCACACCGGGATACAATAGGAACAGGAGTGCCATATAACATGGCCATTATCCGAGGGAACCCCAACCAGGTCGGCTCCACCGGGTAGGGAGGGTCCGACCACCCCCACTGAAACAGTCATTGATTACCAGAAGTTAGGAAGTGAGATAATAGAGAGAGAGCAATCGTATGGCGCCCGCTTACATTTAGTAAGTGCTACTTGTGGCCTGGAGTTGTGCCAGAGATATGAAGTTGCCATTAAGTCCATCTCTCAGAACCAGTGGGGGGCAGTAATTGTGGAAAAGTTTGGAAAATGTATCAGAATTTCAGTAGTACCATCATTTTGAACAGGGCAATCTTGCCCATCACGTTCAGTGGCAGTGATTACCATTTCTTTAGGTCCTCCTTGGTACTTGGATGAGTGGAGTAAGATTGAGGGACCAGGCAAGCTCAGGGTGAAGTGCTACTTGTAAACCAAGGTAGCGGAAGCTCAACCTTTGAATGCATATGTCAGTTTGTCAAATCACACAGTCCTGTGCCTGTGATAGAGGCACTAAGTGATCTGGCTGGTTTAAGTTACAGGCCTGATGCTTCTACAAAAATCTGGAGGATTTGGAGACAGCATGGGTCACTCGTTTCAGGATCTTCAAGAAACAGTAGAATGTCATCTTCATGTAATGCAATGCGGTCTTTGTGTTCCAGGTCCCATATTCATCTCTGTACCTGTGCGTTACAATGAAGAAGCCGTGCAAGGGACTCTATAGCGAGCGCAGAAAGGAGGGGGGACAGGAGGTGGCGCTGCTGGGTCCCACGTCTTATGGGGAAAGCATCCAAACCATACCATCAATCTGTACCCTTGTAGTTGGGTTGGAGTATAACGTTCAAATGTAACCACAAAATCGGGGCCCAATTCTGAATCCCCGCAGGCCTTGGTAAAGATATCCCCAGTCCAGCGTATCAAATGCCTTCTCAAAATCTATGAGAAGCAGAGCCAGTTGGGGTGTCAGTAAATGATGATGGACGAGGCTGACATGGAGACGTCGAAGGCAGTACCTCATACTCCTGTTGGGCATAAAGCCACATTAATCTATATGGATAAGTGTGGGAAGGACCCTTTTGATGGGTGTGACCTAGATTGTTGCGAAGATCTTAAGCTCCACTATGATTAGAGAGATTGTTTGATAGTCCACATAGGAGGTAGGCAGTAGCTGTGTCTCTGGGATGACAACAATAGCGTCCGTGTCAATTTCCAGTGGGAAGGAACCATTCTCCAATGCCTCCTTGTAGAGAGTGAGCAATCAAGGGGTAAGAGTCTCTCTAAATGTATAAAACTCCTTGGGTCCTGGAGTCTTCCCAGATGCCATGGTCACCCCCTCTGCTGTCAGGGGTTGGTCCAGCATCCAAATCTGAGGCTGCAACAGTTGAAGAATCAATCAATCAATCATAGAATTTATAAAACGCACTACTCACCCCTGAGGGTCTCAAGGCGCTGAGGTTGGGGGGGAGGCTGCTACTGCTCGCACAGCCATGTCTTGAGAAGTCTCCTGAAGGTAAGTAGGTCCTTAGTCTGATGCAGGTGGGTCGGAGGAGTGTTCCACGTCTTGGCGGCGAGGTGGGAGAACGATCTGCTGCAAGTGGTTGTTCTGTGGATGCATGGGCAAGGTCAGCGGAGGGAAGCTGTCAGGTCAGGGTGTAGAAGCAGGGCCGTCTGTTGAGGTATTCTGGTCCGGTGTTGTGCAGTGCCTTGTGAGCGTGGGTGAGGAGTTTGAACGTGATTCTCTTGTTGACGGGGACCAGTGTAGGTCTCTCATGTGGGCTGTGATGTGGCATTGGCAAGGGGTGTCCAGGATGAGACGTGCAGAGGCGTTTTGGATGCGCTGTAGCCTTTTCTGGAGTTTGGCCGTGGTTCCTGCGAAGAGGGCATTGCTGTAGTCCAGTTTGTTGCTTACGAGGGCATGGGTGACTGTTCTTCTCGTTTTAGTGGTGATCCATTTGTAGATCTTCTGAAGCATGTGGAGGTTGTTGAAGCAGAGGGAGGAGATGGCGTTGACTTGCTGGGTCATATATAGTGAAGAGTCCAGGATGAATCCCAGGTGGTGTCGGTGCGGTTCCCAGTGTGGCAGGCCACCAGATGTCACCCGATCCAGAGTTTGAGCTATGGCACAAATGGTGCATTGCAGACAGCCATCGGCTATTTCAGGTATCACTCGGCTCGCCTGCGGTCGAGTGGATAGTCAATACAATAATTTGCCATTTTTGTCCCCCAAGCAATAGACCCTGGTGGTCGAGGCACACTAAATGTGCTTTGCTGCTTCAGGTGACAGAAGACAAGTGTCCTCATGGGTTACCTCAAGCTGCCGGAGAGTGTGGCCAGGGGGATCAATGGGAGGAAAACCTCCAAGTGAAGGGTGTGACTTTCTAATTTTAGATCCACTCTTTCTCTCTCATTTTGCTTTTATCATGGCCTTTGATGGTGGCTTTGCTGGCCGTCCAAAGGATTCCAGCAGAGCATTCAGTGCCATTGTTAGTGTGAAAATAATCTTTCATTTCATCTTCAAGTTCCTGTGTATATATCTCATCTTGAAGGTACCAGACATAAAGCCGACATTTGGGACGTAGGGCATCACTGTTTACCCCGAAGTGGAGGAGGACCGGGGCACGGTCAGAGATCCCATATGGTATGATTTGTACCTGGGATACTGTGAGACATTCAGTAGCTGGCATGAATATAAAGTCAATACACAAATGTGTGTGTTATGCTGCTGAGGCGTGGGTATGCAGCTGTTGTCTGGGATTCCATAATCTCCAGGTGTCACAGAGGCCCATCCAGAGCGGCTTCCCAAACCAAGAAGTGCTGAGCACCTGTATGACACTGTGCAGAAGTACTGCTGGTAGGATTCATTTCCAGGGCAGGGACTTTGTTGAAGTCGCTTCCCACCACTGAGAGACTGTCATAGCCTTGGTGCAGGAATGGACAGTAGCTACCATTAGGAATGTCTCCTGAAACATCAGGACATAGGGAAGAAATCAATGGGCATAGCGCAGTACCACAGAGCACTTCACGCAGCCCAGCAGTCCGCTAATGTTCAGGACATAACATGAAAGGCCATTACATTTGTATGAGGGAGTTGCATGGGAGCAAGCTAGCGAGGGCCACCCAGAATATTAAAATGGTAGCCTATGGAGCGCCTCTTGTTGCCTGTGTAACATGTCTGTGTTCCTGATTTAGCAGGTGGAGCAGTGTAATGCATCCAAGTGTCTAAGTGTGGTTATGAATAGTAAGCAAAACACACCCAGCAACTTAGCAGTAAAAGAACAATCCCCAACCCATACTTCAACTCCAAAAGCATCTGTCACCCCCAAAATTCCAACTAGGGTAAGGGCAAGATGGCACCCACATGATCATGGCCAGTCGTAGCTCCCTTACTCGTTCCCCAGCTCTGCTGGTGCACGGAGGAACACCCCCCCCGCAAAGCCCTGAGAGGGGCGATCCAGTAGTGTGACAGTTTGGGACATTAGTGCTCTGTTTTTTGGGTCCAAGTCAATGGCACCTGGGAAGATTTGTCCAGAGACTCACTATGGCATCTGGAGCCTGCGTGTCCATGTTGTTTTGAGGGCTGCCCGCTGGTTCACCAGGAAGGAGGGTTGGCAATCTTCTCCTCAGCCAAGCATGATGGCTCCTAAACTCACTAGATGAGCGAAGGCTCGATAGCCAGAGGCATCAGAGAATGGTGGGACTTGCTACCCCTTCACAGCTCCAGGAAGTAAAAATTATCGGCGAAGCTAAATCATCAGAAATATCAAAATTCCTCATGAGGCCCTCAGGGGAAGAGACTCTGCGGAGGGCTTGCATGCTGAGCATGGTGCTGGTAATATTGCCAGCTGGAGCCAGCCGGAGCAGTGAGGTGAGTGCCGGGAGGGTGATGCAGGATACACCATCGGGTCACTCAGGGGATCCTCGGGGAGCAAGAGAGGGACTGGACATCACAAATATCCTATTCTGAGCAGACACATGCTTGGATGCATGCTGAGTTGCAGCACAATGGGTCCGGAGGAGAAACGACAGGACTGAGGTACCGGTGGATGGGGATGGGATGCGAATGTGGATGAGTCCAGGGTCCAACAGCCACCAAGTGCTGTAAAGAGTGGAGTGTCTAGCTGTGATAAGCAGCCCCCCAGGTCCGCATGGGCTGATTCAGGTGCAAGAGGGGGGACTGAAATAGGGACTGGGGAGAAGTTTTTCTCTTTGTTGGATACTTCGAGCTGGTCAGGGGAGGATGAAGTGTCAGATTCAGCTTAGGCTAGTGGGGGGAGTCGGGAAACCCCAAGGGCTGATGATCCATCCCCGAGGCCAGCTGGTATTGGCACAGTCAGGCGAAAGAAAAAGAGGGAAGGCAGTGAAACAGGTGGAGTTGTCCTTGGGGGAAAGGATCTGCTCTGGGACTATTCAACTGTACAGGTCTTGGGCATCACTGAGCATGGTAGCAAATTGGAGAGCAAGGTGGACCATGAATCTTTAGAGGGGAAGTATTATGGCACACAGAGACCAACTCAAAACTGAGAGCGGGAAGACTCAAGTTGCTTGCTGCAAAATGTAACTGGATATCCGAAGTGACAAAATCTTGCTTAGAATTTGCAAAAGGGATTTGGGATGCTGAAAATCATATCTCCACCATGAAAGATGATCTCTCAGCCCAGAAGGAAGCCTCTAGTTTACTACAAGCACAAGCAGAAAACACACAACAGAAACTCGAAGATTTCGAGAACAGACTGAGATGTAATAACTTTTGTGCGCTGGGTATTGTGGAAGGGGCCATTCAGCAGTTTGTGGTAGAATTGTTCAAGGAAGCCCTTCCGGAGCTCTCAGAGTGGTCCTGGGAGGTCAAAGTTCAAAGAACGCACAAGTTCCTGTTTGTCTAAAGGTCAAGACTGGGTCATGGAAGGGACAGACCCAGAGCTATCCTCAGTTACCTGGATAACTTTTTGCTGTGACAATCTTTGTATGGCTTGACCAGATCAAAAGAGATCAGCTAAGGGTCAGGATGTTTTTGTTAGGTCTGGCTATTGTCAAGCAACGGTGGAGAAGAGGTGGAGTCTGCGTCAGCTGATTTCAGCTTTCCAGGACAAGGGTGCTCAAGCAATGTTGCTAAATCCAGCTAAACTCAAAGTCAAAGTTAAAAATTGTTTTTATTCTTTTACCTCCAAAAGCAAATCCAAGGAATTCTTGGAGACCCTGAAGCCGGACTGAGAGTATGACTGAGTTATGTCAAACCTGACTAAATGCTATAGTTTGTGACTGTTGAGGAGGTGTGGGGGGAAATCCACCTAGTATTGAGAGGGGGAGGATGGATAAAACGAGGAAACTAAGGTCCAGACTTACAAGGCCCTATCACCAGTGGTTCAGTTAGTTACAAGAGCAACCCAGATGGACACGGAGCTCCGCCTTTATCAGCGGGAGGACAGGCGACTAGACAGCCACTGGCACTCCTTATTATTGGAAGTGTCTTAAGTACACTAGGACCACATAATAACTACAAGAGGTAATTTACCCTCTACTTCAGAAGATGTGTATCCTCAATATCCTCTGTATTCCTTACTTGATGTTCACCCATTACTATTTCCTTTTTACAGGACTATGAGAGCATGTATAACATTCCTTAAATCAACTCATCACCTATTGAGTTTTCGTAGGTAAACAGCATACCCTATAATATAGTGCCTTATATTTGCTTGATTTCAATTAAATATAGTTTATTGTGCTTTCATAATATTTCTGGACTGAGATGCAGCACATGTCCAGTTGGCCAGTGTGTAAACAATTGCTTTATTGCAACCAGTAAGTATTTCTTCCTCTTGTCATCTTTATCTTGATATTAAACCTTTAAACTTACTCATTATTCTTATTGTCAGTTCCCCAGGTCATTGTCTGTCCTGATGAGACTGTAACACTCCCTACAAGGGCCATAACACTGTCTACAACCAATTAGACAGACCTTTTGTTTCTTTCATTCCATAGATGAAATTCCCTATGGATGTATTTGTATAAAACTATATGGAGACTGTCTGGATGGTCAAATATTATCACACCAATGAATGTTTAATGACAGTGAAGTTCTTTGAGGTGTTTGTTCACTTGGGGAGCACTGTGTTGCACTATGTATTTGTGTCTTTTGAAAAATATTCTGTCTAATGTTTTCGGTAAATTATGATACATGTTTTTCCTTTATTGGAGTACTGGTGCATAACCTATTGCCACCGGAGCATCAGTTTTAGTGCTCCAGTGGCGCTATGCACTGCACCATATTTACATGTTGACATGAAGCCACTTTTTTGGCTTAACACCACCTTGTATATACGGCCCCTTCACACGCAGCACTTTGAGTGGAACAGGCATGCAATGGGTGTTGCTGTGGGCATGCCACAGCAACACCCATTGCATTTTGATGCTGCCCCATATTTATGAGCTTTCATAAATGTGTGGCAGCGCGAACATCTGACGCCACCCATGGGGTGGCATTAGCATGGTGCAACAAGGAGAAATGTTTTCATTTCTCCACATTTTTTGTTCTTTCTTTGTGTGATGCATTCTTCACAAAAAACAATCTACCCCTGTAATGCTATCTGTATTTAAACACTGGTTCCATCTTGACCACTGACTCCATTTTGTGCTTAGCTTAGCTCCAAACCCCGTCACATTGATGGCACAGGTATTTTTCCACGTACAGCTTGTTAATGTGTTTTTGCTTTTTCTCACCAGGGAAGAGAACATAACATGGGGGAGGAATGCAGATAAGGATGTACCAGGCTGAGAATATTTATGGTAAAGCAGGGTGCAGCTCGGTATTGGAAATACACTGTTTTTGCAACACTGACCTGGTACTGCCAGCACTTGAATTTCAGAACTTACTCAAAGGGAGCGGGTTTCTAGAACCTTCCTCTTAAGTTTGTTTAAAGTATAGGAGGTTAGGAGGCTTGATAACCCGGAGAGAAGGAACTAATCGCTGGGAATGGACGCACTGCCCAGAGAGTAATCCCATCAGGGTTGTTCTCTTTTGTCTCGTTGTCAAGGGTTCCACAACTTGAATTTGGCAGACAAAGGATGATGTTGAAGTCAAGCCCCATGGTGGTGCATTATTAATTCCTATATCTAGCTTTGCGGTGTGCATATAGTTGCTATATAAATATATTATATTCATTGTAAATGTATTGCATTTTCTTTGATTATTATTCTACTGTTGTGAATATTTTAAGAGTTGCACTTGTATTGCTCACGTTGTTATCTTCGTGCAATTTGGGAAGTGCTTTAATAAATTCATTACTCAGACTAAGACTGCTGCATTCTTTACATTCCTTTCACTTTGCTTCCTCTTGGACTGAAGTAAAGCAGAATACCCCCTCAATGCAGCCATCCTTGTACTGTGGCACAGAGGTGGCTGCATTGATGCTCTGCAGCAAATTTTGTGCCACGCAGGGGAAAACACAGTGATGCGCCATATTCTTGTGTATACGGTGCATCCCTGCATTTTGAAAATGACAGAGAATTGCAGTGCCAAACTTGACAGAGGGTCACACTGCCATTTTCTTGTAAATCAAGGTCTAAGTATTGAAGCTAGTAAGAGTTGTAAAGGGGACTGGGTCAGGGAGCCCGTACTCTATCATGAATGGGTCCCCTCGATCCATATTTCCACAGGGCTTGGCTAGGGGTTGCGGGGGCTCATGTTTTGGGATTGGGGGGCGAGGGTCACTTTGGGAGAGTGGTTGCACAAGGGTGGTGGAGAGGGTGATAGGGCAAGGATGTCCGTTCAGATTTTTTTTTCAAAAAGGCCAGGGGCCTTTGGAGTTTCAGGGGTGTTCTTAGAACCTGCAGTAGTCAGAGTCTGAAGTCCCATTTACGTAAGTGCATGTTAATAAATGAATGCAACAAGCAACACAATGATGGGAGATAAGTTCCTTTTCCACTCTGTCAAGATTTTTGGGCTCAATGACAAAGAGAAGAGGCTGAGAACTGCACTAGGGCTTAATTCCATGTGCATAGACATTGTTTGTATTCAGGAGGTTCACATTCCCTGGGGGAGGCGCTAGGTATTCAAGGATTTGGGCCTACCTGTATTAGGCTGCTCTGAGCAGGAGAGTACATCCTGAAGGGTGGCAATTCTTGCCAAAAGTTCTCCTGGTATAACTGGGTGCTCATGAGCAGATAAGTTGGGTCAATGGACTATTGTGGAGTGTAAAATGGGTTCTACCTGGTTCATTCTGTGTACCATGTAAGGATCTCATGTTGATGAACCCGCGGTTTGGGATACACTAAACTGTTAGTTCTCCCAACATCCCTTACCATTGGTGGTATGTGGGGATTTTAACATTTACTTGATGGTCAATGGTGAGTCTGTGAGGGCCAGGATTATGTGGGGCATAGGGGACACGCTATCTGGCTGCTGGGCAAACAAGGACACATCACCTAGGGTGGGACTACGTCCCCCAGGCTCCTCCACTTTAATTGCACTTTATAAGTGCAGGCAACAACCGCTGCACAGGATGGGCTATCTGGCTGCTCGACACGCAAGGACACATTGTCTGGGGTGGGACTACGTTCCCCAGGCTCCTCCACTTTTATTGCGCTTTAAAAGCGCAGGTAATGACAGCTGCGCAGGACGCGCTATCTGGCTGCTGGGCACACAAGGAAACATTGCCTGGGTTGGGACTACATCCCCAAGGCTCCTCCACTTTCATCGCGCTTTATAAGCGCAGCTATCGACCGTTGGACGGGACGCGCTATCTGGCTGCTGGGCACACAAGGACACATCACCTGGGGTGGGACTACATCCCCCAGGCTCCTCCACTTTCATCGCACTTTATAAGTGCAGACAACGACCACTGCACAGGATGGGCTATCTGGCTGCTGGGCACGCAAGGACACATCGTCTGGGGTGGGACTACATCCCCTAGGCTCCTCCGCTTTCATTGTGCTTTATAAGCGCAAGCAACGACCGATGCACAGGACGCCCGTGGGACGCCCCCGGGTGAGTGCCCGGGCAAAGACCGGGCCAAGATGGGCCTGTCTTCACCCATCATTGCCCGATATAGGCTGGGCTGGGTGTATCTCCCTGACTTTTTGAAGTAAGTTATTTATGGAAGCTCACCCCACGCTTTATTTTGCCACTTTATTTATAATTCCTGCTGCTCTGTGATGGGGAGATGTAAAGCTGTGGACGTTCCTGCACCGTCTAGTGGTATAAAAAAATCAAACAAACAGTCAAAAAATCAAACGAGTTCGTTATCTAATAAAGGAAGTAATCTCCTAGAAGTTATTGACATATTATTTGAAGAGGTGGAGGCTATTCTAAGAAGCAATTCCAACCCACCTTCCATAAAGTGTGGTACCTCTGCAAACAAAATTCCTGATATATTTAAGAAGTTGCAATTACCCAACTCCCTCACAGAGACTGACCCAAATCTGGCACCTCAAGTTCTTAGGTTGAATTCTGTATTGACCACCACCTTGTGCAGCGTCCTGGGCGTTGCATCTTGCGCCACTGGTGAGCCTCCTACGGGGAATGAGGCTCCCTGCCTCCCATTTTGCCTGGAGGTTACAGTGGTTTCCAACATACCGTGTTCAAATCGGTTCAGGCCCCAGGTGGAGGATGGTGGATACTATGACTGTGCCACACACACACAATCTGGAGTCTGTGCTGATGGTAACATTATGATCAATTTGCCCTTGGACACTGGCAGACTGTTATTGTCTTGTGAGGGAATTGATTTGGTCACTATTCTTCAGAGGTTGGATGAAGTTAAGAGCCTGGTGCTACTGGTGATGGACAACCTAACGGGGGACCTAGCACTGAAGTTTATGTGCATTTGTCAGAGGTTAAACAGGGGTGGGATTATGCCTGCTCCATGGATTTTGTCCACTGGCTCCATCTTGCCCGAATCCAGGCCCAGAGCAGGCATTCTTCGCCTCTGGCTTGTTACCTCTCCCCCTTTAGAAAGTTAATCTGCACACTGTGTTGAGAGATCCCAGGCTGCGCCTGTAACTGTAAGGCGGAGGTATAATACAGTTTTCAAGGGTAGGAATCCCTGTAGGTCACAAAGGCCCACTGAAGCCCAGTTTACTGATCGTGTTAAGGGTCCCCGGGGGGATGGTGGTACTCAGGTGCCTGCTGGGGTAGCAACCTCTACAGTGCAACTTACCAAGTCCTCTGATGTGAACAGGCAGAACCACTGCACTCAAACAGCGTATTGCTCAGATATGGTACATAGAATCATTTAAGCGCAGTGGATTCCTAAGAAAAACATTCCAGGTTCTTCTTGTGTTCAAGTAGATCTTTTATTCGGATTGTTTAGTCCATAGTATGTTCATACAAGGCACAGCCAACACGTGTTTCATCACACCTGTGACTTTATCAAGGCTATAGAGGTTGTGAATGAAGTAGTAAATCCCAGGATGACAAATGAGTCGTACCTGGGGACTCAATTTGACAGACAGACTCTCCAACATCCATACCCTCTGACTTACCAAGGTCCACGCCTCCCCTTGAGTTTGAGCTTTACATGCAACCTTCTCCCTGTGTTTACTAACAGGGTAATTTTTTCACTATACCCCCGGTTTACTGAAGACTCGATTGTACACCTGACTACTATCCATTACAGTGTTCCCCAGGTACGACTCATCCGTCATCCTGGGATTTACTACATCATTCACAACCTTGATAAAGTCACAGGTGTGACGAAACATGTGTTGGCTGTGCCTTGTATGAACATACTATGGACTAAACAATCCGAATAAAAGATCTACTGGAACACAAGAAGGGCCTGGAATGTTTTTCTTAGGAATCCACTACGCTTAAATGATTCTATGTACCATATCTGAGCAATACGCTGTTTGAGTGCGGTGGTTGTGCCTGTTCATGTTATGTTGTGTATTTTGTACACTATATAGTGCCTTTTGGGTAGTAGGGCACTTGACCACACACACCAATTATTCCTTCCACTAATACATTATACCACTTTGGACACCGTTCTGGTTGTGCGGTTGATATCATTTACTGCCTCCCTAAGTCCTCTGATGTGATGCTGTATGTCAGGCTGGCACAAGTCGGCTAGCTTTTACGAAACAGGGTCAAGGTCTAAGCAGTAAAGGAGGCACCATTTACATGGCTGAGGTACCTACGATTCTCTGATTAATAAGGTTACCTACTGGTTACATGCCCAGCGTACCTGCCTCTCCGTTATGCGTGCAGATTTTCTTGAGGTGGGCAGACATAGTCAACCTGGTTCAAATTTTGGTTTTATTTCTATCCGCTTTGTGGATAGGTTGTTGGTGGACAAACTCATGGATTTCAAATTACGCACTTGCCATTTTAGGTATTCTAGAGGGGTTGGTATCCAACTCAAATTTTTCCCGCCCATTGTCTGTCCACTTACATCCCATGATAGCCTAGTTTTACCCAAAAGTGTGCTCTAGCTCCAGCGGTAAATGCTTCCCATATACTACCAGAAATTGATTGACTAAATACTGATCTATATTCAACAGCCTCAACTTCGTCCTTAGAGGTTAAATTTGGAGTTTCCGATGAGGATAAAAATCATAGGGAGGCCCAGCGTCCCAGGCCTAGAATTGTTGCAATTAGTTCAGAATTATCCATTATTTCTAGGAATTTAGCTGGGCTTGGCAGGAAGATGGGAGATCCTGAGTGGGTCAACTACATAAACAAACAGGACATATGCTTTTTTCAGGACACATGGGTTGAAGACCAAGTTTATATGGATGGGTTCTTATCTTACTGTGTTGCGGCTCAGCCCGCAGAGGGGGGTATAGGTCATGCTAAAGGGGGCTTATTAATACTGTTAAATAAGAAACTACAGTGTGACCATTCTGTATTAAAAATAAACACCCCCGATTTATTGGGAGTACAACTTATATTTGATTGAAATTTTAAGGTTACCATAATTAATGTATATGCCAGGTCTGTCCCGGGCGGACTAGAGTCTCAGACCCTGGCCTCAGCTGTCTGAATTTATGGACACACTGCATTCCTTGACAATTTGGAAGTTGCAGGAAATATGAATTGTACCTTTGAACCCTCTTGTTTAAGTAGTGATTTAACGGTTGAAGAGGATGAACTTTGGGGTATTCCATAATTAATGAATAAGCAACTCTGTATTCTGTCTTGTGCTGCTTCCCAATTGACATCTTTATGTCTTAAATATGGACTTAGGGCTTGTAATGGTCTTACTCCCTCCGATTCAAGTATTGCACCTACTTTTAAGTGAGGTCAGTCCTCAAATGTTATTGATAATTTTTTAGTGGATGTCAGGCTATGGCCTTGAAGGTGGATTCTCATCATAAGAGTGATCATAATCCCTTTCTTCTTACCTTACACAATGGCGTATTTAGGAGATCACTGAATGATCACCTTACTGTGGTCCCAGAGCAACTGTTGGATAATAGCCATACTTGTGTTAGCTGGCCAAAAGTGTTTTCTAACCCTAATTTGATCAAGGGAACTTACCAACTGTTTATTGATGTTATGGCCGATTACAAGGAGTACGAAGTTAATATCATTCCTATTCTCAGTATTCATGAAGATATGATGAAGAAACTGCAGAGTTTTTTTATAGGAAGACCATCGCCAGGTATTCTGATGATAATTCTAAAATTAATGAGTGGTTTAATAAGGATTGTTCCAAGGCCAAGCTAGCATTAAAATCAGTTATTATGACACGTTCTCAGGAGGCAATAAAATCAGCCAGATTCTCCTATAATAAGACCATAACACAGGCAAAGAAAAGATGGGCAGATACAACTTGGCAAAATTTGCTTGATGCAATTAAATACAATGATAACACGACATTTTGGAAGCTACTGTCTAATAGACAAAGAGGGGGTAAGAGTACAACTCATACCCACATTCAACCTGAAAGCTGGGTGGACCATTTTTCCAAACTTTATGCTCCACCTTGCAATCTCCTCATTTATTAATCTCTTCCTCAGCAGCCGATCAGAACGTGCCATTTGCCTGATGATCTAGGAACAGATTTTTTTATTTCTGAAGATCCAATTATTTTTATGCTGGGGGAAACTACAGCAGCAATTAATTCCTTTAAATCTGCCAAAGCACCAGGCCCAGACAAGATACTGGGGGATCTCTATAAATGTGAACCAGTAATATGGTCCTGGTTTATAAATATTTTCTCGATAAGATAGCAGCTGGGGGCCAAATTCCTAGTACTTGGAAAGGGGCTGAAATAACTCCCATCTATAAAAAGGTTGATGTGAGCTCCCATGTAAATTAAAGACCTATTAGCCTTATTGATGACCTCCAGAAATTGTTTGCTAAACAGCTCTTGGACAGGTTATTGAGTTGGGCCCAAGACCATCAGGTGTGATCTTCACTCTAGGCAGGCTTTCGCCCAAAAACCAGTACAGTAGATCAGGATTTCATGCTGATGCTTCTTTACTGGAAATATGTAGTTCTTGCTAAGCAAAATCTATATGTCGTTTTTGTGGACCTTCGGTCTGCTTTCAACATGGTTCCCAGAGAAAAACTATGGGACGTACTGCACAGAATGGGTACTCCTACCAATATAATCTATCTATTACAACGGCTAAATGAGAACACATACGCCCAGGTCAAATGAGGTAACCAGGGACAATTACCAGATCATATTGCCATCCAGTGGGGGGTTCGTCAAGGATGTGCTTTGGCCCCAACTCTATTTACCTTATTTATAAATGAGGTGGTACAAGCTTTGTCTCTCGGCCAGAAAGACGCCCCCTTTTAAAATGCGCAGAAAATACCCATACTACTTTTTGCAGATTACTTCCTCCTTATTTCCAAGACCCCAGTGGGTATTCAGATTCTTGTTGACCGGTTTAAATCATTCTGTGTAGGTTATGGCCTGGAACTGAATGCTAGTAAAACTAAATTAATGGTGTTTAGTTCAGTATCAGTCAGGAGATGTACCATCATTTTAGACGGGACCCCTTTAAGCAAGGTTAGTTCAATAGACTATTTGGTATTGAGGATTTCAAATAATTTACATTGGGAAGATCATATTAGTAAAAGTGCAGCACTTCTTCGGCATAGGTCAGGCGCCATCCTGCGTTTTTATAAAAGCACTGCAACAAAAGCTGTTTCTCTCGGCTATTACGATCTATTTGGTAAAGGCGGAGGGTGCCTATGGTGCTGAGTTGTGGGGATTTTGTAACACAAACAGACTGTCTCTGGGTGTAAACAGCTTTGCTAGGGCACTACTCGCGTGCCCACGTAGCATACCCTTGATCACTTTTTTTCTGGGTCTTGGGTTTAATCGCATTTCTGATATGATAGCTCTGAGACCCTTACTCTTTTGGGTAAGGATCTGGACCACACCAGAGCTCACTACTTACAGGGACTCTCTTCTTGACATCTTAAAAAGACCTAATGCGGTTTCTATCCCATGGCTCAGGTATGTGTCAAAATGGTTTCGCACCTTGGGGCCTGAGAATTACTGGGAGAATCCACAGAATTTAGGGAAGGCACACAAACTGTCTTTGCAACCTGTTTACTGGTCCTATGTGAGAAACAATCTTCTTCGTTGTACATCACATGGTTGGTTGACTAATCAATTTATTGATTTTATTCATGTAATATCCCCAATTTGAATCATATTTAGATCTTATTCCTGATTCATTGGGCAAGAGTTTGTACGCCCGTTTCCGTTGTGGGTGTTTACCGCTGCTGTCTCTAACGGGCAGCTGGAGATTACCATCAACATCCGATCTATGTCCCGCCTGCTACAACACTATTGAATCTGCTGAATATTTTATGGTTTTTTTTGCCCGGCATATGCCCTTTCCTGGCGTAAGTGGACTTGTACAGTTTGCCTGAATTTGGGCATAAGACAACGCAGCATTGCCTTAAGGATTTTGAAAAGTGTTCGATTATTTTAATTTTTGTGGTTAGCAAGTTCCTTGTGGCTGCACGGCATATACGTACCTGTCTTTAACATTTATTTAAAATATTTTGTAATAAGTATGCTATAGGTGAGAAAATGTACATAAACTTAATCATACACCATAGCTGCTAGGCATCTGTTTATCTTTATTATGTTGCCATGTGCTCGACAAACCTCCTGAACTTTGATGATTGACCTTGTGCTCGCAGCCTTAGGCTGCAATCTTCTTATCGCTGTAATTTACTTGTTCTAACCATAGTTCCGAGAATTTTTGTGCTTAGTCAGTAACTGCCAGAACAGGTTCGTACAGGTCGTTGCCACCTCCTGCCAGCTGCATCAGTACCTTCTCCCACCACACGTGTATCCCTGAAATATTCTGAAGGCCGCAGAGGACCTTGAATACGCTAGGGGTGGAGTTGTCCTCTGACTAAGCAGTTTTGTGTGTATATAAGGTTGGGTGCCCCAGAGTGAAGGGGCAGCCTCCCTAGGATAGTCACTTGACTGTCCTGGGACTCTGTATTAGCTTGAGCTATAATCCACGTAATAAACGTCTCTTTATTCCTCCAGTTGGTGACTCCGCTTGATTTGTGTACTCTCTGCTAAACGGACCCTGAGGACTAGGGTGTCCCTCCACCGCTGGGAAGGAGACCCCGGGTGGGGATTCTATCTTTCCTGGTTCCTCATAGGATAAGGAATGGAAGGTTTTATACTTTACTGCAAATGTTGATTGATTTTTTAACTTTTTCAATGTTTTAAGTTATTTATTTATCTTTCTTTTTTCTTCTCTCTTTTTATCCAATTTATGATTTTTCTTTTTGCTCAATGGTTTTCTTTGCTTTGATGGTTATGTTTGACCGAATAAAGCTTGTGTTACTACTTACTACTATGTGGGGCATAAGCCAGTAGCATTTAAAGCTCTAGAGTGGTTAGTGGCTGATCAGGGGCTCATTGACATCTGGGCTAAACAAAAGCTCCAGAACCCGGATTTACTTTTTATTCGGTACCACACAACAAGCTGGTTCAGTTGGACTATTTTTTTAGTCCATTTCAGGGGCTGTGGAACCAATTTAGAAGAATCCCCCCGAATATTGTCAGATCATAACCCCTTAGTCCTTGAAATCTCAGTAGTGGGCTTTTGTAGGCCCTAGTGGGTGTTTACCTTCGATACGAAACTATTTATGGATGAGTCTTATATTGAACATATGTGCTTTTTGGTGTGGGATTTCTGGCAATGAATAGAGGTAGGACCTCTTTGGAAGTCATGTGGGAAGCCCTGAAGGCAGGGTTAAGGGGACAGACCCTGAGTCTGGGTTTGAAAACTCAAAAGAGAAAACAAAGAGATTTGCTAAATCTTTACAAGGAACTGGCTCCAGCCAAGGAAGAGTTAACCAGGGTGGTGTCAGAAGGGCGCATTACTTGTGAAACTCAGTCACAAATAGCTAAATGTACATCCAAAATCAACCAAGGCTTTAAAGTGGAAATTCCACATATGTACCAAGTATGCAGTGCACAGTGTTATTAATCTGGGGAATCCACTGACAGGTTACTTGTGATGCAGATTAGGCAGAAGGAGGCAAGTGGTTTGATACAAGCAGTTAAGGACTCCAGGGACAATGTTCTAAAAGATTTGCCAGGGATTGTTAGGACCTTTCAAGAGTACTACCAAGTTATTTTCTCAGAGGAAACAGACCTCTTAGCTGCTAGGGTTGGAAAGTATCTCGAGGGGGACAGAGAGGGAAAGGGTGAGTGCGAAAGATTGGGGTTGGTTGGACTCACCCACTACATCTGAAGAGATTTTGGTGGCCATAGATACATTGGCGGTAGGAACAGCTGCCGACCCAATACCCTGACACTGGAATTCTATAAAACTTTGATCTCAGAATTGCAGCAGGACATACTCCAACTGTTCCGAGGTGCAGAGCAGGGTGAAACCCCGGCCTCCTGTGGGTGTGCAAATATGGTAATTTGTAAAAAGAAAGATAAATCCCCTTTTTTGACTTGGTCCTATAAGCCTATATCCTTATTAAATGTTGATGGGAAGATCTATGCTAAGGTTCTTGCATCTAGATTGGGTAGAGTTATTCCCCCACTTGTTTCAGACAGACAGCATGGGTTAATTCTTGGTAGAGGGACGGTTGAGCATGTTAGGAGGGTGATTACAATGTTCAATATTATTGCCCCTCATGGAATCCCCCTGGGTTTGATCTTATTGGATGCTGAGAAAGCATTTGATTTTTTGACATAGCAATTTGTATGGACAGTGAGCAACATAAAGGCCTCGGGGAAGGATTTATAGGGGCCATTAGGACATTATATAAGAACCCAGCGGCCAGGCTACACATTTCAGGCTTGGAGTCAGAGGATATTTATATTGCAAGAAGAACAAGGCAGGAATGTCCTTGTTCACCCCTGCTCTTTGCCCTGTATATTGACCCCTTTTTATTGCCAAACTATAACAGAACTTGGGTCTTAGACCTATAACTCAGCATTCTTGAGACTATAAAGTATTTGCATATGCTAGTGATGTGGCAGTGGTCTCCACTGATCCGGGGGTCACCGTAACTAAAATTGAGAGCCTCGCTAAAAAGTTTGGGTGTTAAATGCTGACACAGTTTATTTGCACAGACTGTGCGGGCTCTAGAGATCAGTGGGTCATTCCTGAAGCAGTTTACTTAGGTATGAGAATTACAGACAGTATTTATCATTTGGTAGGCATCAACATGCCCCCTACACTGGATGAACTTGAAAGAATGAACCACTTGCATCTCTCTCTTGTAGATAGGAGCAATGTGATTAAGATGTCTGTATGGCCAGAGGTACTCTACTTATTTCAGGTCCTTAGAGATTGGTAAGGTGTGGCTCAGGAAGTTAGAGTCATTATGCCTTAGTTTTATGTTGGCTATGAAAAACCAAGGAGAGCTGCCAGGGAGGTAAGGTGGATGGCTAGTTCCAAAATATACTGTGTACTATTAGGCTTGCATGCTGCAAAACATGGCCATATTGTTAACAGGGGACATCAGTTGGCTAAGCATGATAGAGGCCCCAAATATGTGCAAACTGTTGTTCGGGGAGGAATTAAGGGCAAACTTTCTGAAGATCATGGAACCTAGTCATTATAAAAAAAACGCTTTAAGGTTTTGAAGGCTGCTCATAAAGTATTGAGTGAATTGAAATGGAAGTTAGCTCTTGGGAAGGTGAATTATTACACACCTACCTTTGCACTGAATGTGTTGCCCTCTATCTTTCAAGGTTCGGTAATGAAGAAGTGGAGGCAGAAAGAGCTTTCATTGATAGGAGATTTATATTACAATGCTCAAGTTTTCTCTTTTTAGACCTGCAGGAGCTGTATGACTTCCCGAAAGAGGATTTTTTAAAATATCTGGAAAACAGAGATTTTCTTTTTAAGAATAGTAAAGTGCTACGGGGTATGGTCAAGAGCCCGTTCATTGAGTCCATCAGGCTCAACCAGAAGAACGAATGTATCTATGATTCATTGGTGTAGATGCAGGAGTATGATTTAGAAGCACAGAATATTAAATGGAACGCTGGACTTGGTAAGGATAACATGGTGATTCAGAATTTTCTGGCTCTCTGTAATAGGATGTTAATCACTGCTAGTCTGTAGAGCCAGCAATTTAAGACTATCTTTGATCTACAGTACGTGCTGGAAAGGCTGGTCAAATGGGAAGGGGATGCGAGAGAAGATGTAGATGTTGTGGTGCAGAAATGGTTGTTATTGGTCACATGTTTTTTGTCTGTTCTAAGCTAGACCCCCCTTATTCAGTCTATTGCAGAGTTTCTGAGCAGTGTACTCGGGCAACAATTACAGTTAGATGCCCAAATGCTGCTTTTAGGGCTAGTGAACAATACAGATTGCCTCATTTCAAGGAACACAAATGTCCTGTTGATATTTATTACAATGGCGGTGGCATGTCTGTACATCGCCACTGACTGGCTAAAAACTGAACACCCAATCTCCTCCACGTTGACGTCTAGGTTTTTGGCAATATATAATATGGAGGCAGGTTTGTATAGGCTCAAGGGGCTCAGAAGCCGCCATCAGGGTGAACAGCTCTGGGAGCCAGTTACCAGATGGTTTGCAGAGGTTTAAGCTTGCTTATGGGAGGATATTTGCCCTCTTTCTAATGCTTTTCTGATGGGGTGAGCTTTTAGTCTGTGTACAATGTCAATGGAATCTTTGTTGATCTAGCAAATTAATTTGCTGGTTATTTTATTAATTGAATGTTCTTCTCTATTCTGCTCTGGCCTGTTAACTGTGACCTAACTTAATTGTATCCATGAACTGGCAAAAAAATCTATAAAAAACATTGACAAAAAAACAAACTTCCCACTAAAGCAAAAACCAACTCATAGACAGGCGGGCAATGATGGACCCTCCTTACGGTAGTATCTAGGATGACCAAAAGTTAATTCAGAACATAATGAATAGGCCTAGTCAGTGCCCCCTGTTCCAGAGACAATAGACGCAATAGCGACTAACAATAAGGGCTCAATGATAAGTCAGATTTTGCCTCTGGCATGGGCTAAGAGGGAGATCCTCATGGTGCTCCCCATCTTGGTTTGGGAAGTTGTCAGTTCTCTGCAGGGGAAGATGCAGATCCAATTTGTGCATTGGTGGCTCTGGTGCAACCTGACCCGGGGAAGGTGAGCTTGCCCTCGTGGTGTCACGTCCCAGTGGACCCAAACCTTTTTCTGCTTTGGGGCAGCACTGGTGTTCACCACTGGGGAGGGCGAACAACCCATTTAGCAGAACTGTTTGTCGCCCAGTGAACCAGTCCCAGGTAGTCTCCAGGGTGTCAAAGAAGTGTGTCTTGCTGGTGTGAATGACTTTGAGCCTGGCCGGGAACAGAAGCATGTAGGAGAGATTGAGCACTTTAAGCTTCTGCTTGACCGAAGCACAAGAGCATGGCTGCACCTTTACCGCCTTAGTATAGTCTGGAAAGATAAGTATTTTTGAGTCTTGATACCTTAGGTCCCAGAGGGATTGGGCTTCTCTCTGGATGGTGACCCTGCCTTTAAAATTAAGGATGCATGCTATCAACAGCCTTTGGTGTGCACAGGCAGGCGGTTTTGGCATCAGGGCCCTGTGTGCTCTTTCAACAACGAACCAAGGGGACAACTTCTCGGATCACATCCAGGATTTTATCCAGTGTTCAAAGAATTCGTCAACTTGAGGTAGCTCCAGGATCTCTGGAAACCCCATGCATCATAGATTATTACACTGTGATCGGTTTTCAGTATCTTCTGCACAATGATGAAGCTCCGCTGTGTGTGAAAGGAGGCGGAGAACTCAGTTTTGAAGTTAGATACCTCATCTTCCACAGTGAAAAGGTAGTCTTCAGCCTCAGTAATCCTTCCTGTGGCAATGAGCAGATCGGGATGCAGAAGGGCTAGATCAACATGAACCTCACCAGTTTTAGTTTCAGCAACAGCCTAGGATTAATGTATGGCTTTCTGGATTGTGGCCAGATCATGCTCCCAGGGGTGTTGTTTTGTCTGCTGCAGACTTGGGAGGAGGTCGGGCAAGTAGTCCTATTCTTCCCATGTTAACATTAGAGAATCAAGGGTACACACAGAGTACAGCCCAGCCCTACTTGTTCTACAAGCACAATAGCACAAGCAGCCAGGCACCCATGGGAGGTGTTATGTCACAGCTGAAATCCAGGTCATGGTAGGTGAGAAATCAGGAGCACAAGAGCATAGTGGATCAGCTCTTCTGAGTCCCTCTCCCAGTGGGTAGCAGGAAACAGCCTTAGGACAAGGAGATCACTCTCCATGGACAGGTAAGCAGAAAGAAACCACAAAAAGTGTGGTTGACAACAGGGGTGGAAACTATAGTTGCAGCCATTCCACAATCTTTGTCCAACTATTGGGGTGGAGGGGACGTGGGGCAATGCTGGTACAGTTTGCAGGGGTGCTAAACACTCCATGGGAGACAAGAGGACCCCTCCCCAATCCCTGGTCCACGAAATTATATTTGCACAGGTTATTCAGGGGCCTGTTCTTATGTCCCACGTGCTGATGGTCCACTTCTCCATCAGGTGCCCCACGCTGCTCCACTCTGGTCGCACCCAGACAGATGGCAGGCAGGAGTGAGGTCACTTCAGGGGAGCCTCTCTCATTTAGTGATGTGGAGGACACAGAGTTTCACCCCTCTAAGGGCCTCTCCACTATCATTGAGTTTGCAGAGGTGGCAGGATCTACGGGGTGGGCCCCAGCGGGCTCAAGGAGGATTATATCTGGGCAACAGGAGTGGCAAGGTATCCTTGCAGTGGTACCTCACATGAGCAGCCCACTTTGGAGCCTGCGTGGCTGACCCACTCCTGGCGTACCTCAGACTGACACAGGGAAGGCCACACCCACCCCAGGTGCACTCACTCCTTGCTGATGAGACGCCTCACTCCCCCACATCATCCAGCGCTCCAGGCAGGGCAAGCCTCAGGCAGTGCTCAGTTTAGCTGCTCCCACAACAGGTCACACAGTCCCTCAGTTCATGCAACAGCACTATCTCCACACCAGGGCCACCATCTTTGACAATAGGTGATGGCTCACGGCAGCCACCATCCAGCTGTGGGCGAAGAGCAGTCCCCCACGACGTGCAGGTTGCAGGACAGGATCAGGGGCACTTCACTCTTGGCTGAATGAGCCAGAGAGCGTCCTGATAGGCAGTGAATGGTGGAGGATGACAGTGGGGTCAGGAGGATTCCTAGAGTGTGACTGCCATCTTGACACCCAAAGCCACACTCAAAACTCCCTTCTTATTATATAAGTCACAATTGAGGTAGACACTTGGTAGCCCATAGAGCAGGATGCTATGTAACTAAAAGGCAGGATATATACTTTTAAGCTTTACATGTCCTCATAATGAAAAACTCCCAAAGTCTTTTTTCATTACTGTGAGGCCTACTCTTCTCATAGACCAACATTAGGAATTTCTTAATATAGTTTTAAGCTGTAATTTCTGAACAGAAAGGAGTAGTTACATCATGTTTCATATAATTGGAATGGTAATGATAAATCCTCTTTACTAGTAAAGTTAGATTTAACATTACTACTTTAAAAATGCCACTTTTAGAAAGTGGGCATTTTTCTGCTCTTACTGCTCTCTGTGTCTTACAGCCAGTCTCTAATACACATCTGGGCAAGATGATAGCTACACTTTGTGCATTCAATCTAGACAGCCACAAACACAGGAAGGGTGGATATGACAAAGAACGTATCTGCATTCACCTGCATTCTGATGAGGCTTCCTAAGCTGGAAGGGTGGAGGGGAGCTCACACTTACACTTCAATCAGGAAGTGCCTATCCCCACATAAACAGCTGATTATCTCCCACTGATAGTCTGGAGCCGGGGCTGGGATGAAAAGGGGACTTGTGCACTTCAAGGAGATCCTTTGAAGCTACCCCAACTTTAATGGCAGTTTTTTGGTATAAGTAGTGGGGCTCAGACCCTACCAAATCAGATCCCTACTGGACTTGGGAAGACTTCTGCTGGAGTAAAGACTGCTGTGCTATAAGGATTGCCACTCTGCCTGGAATGAGTGTACCAAGGAACTGCTTCTCTGCTTTGTTGAGATTCCCTGCTGCCTGTTGATCTCTACCCCGTTGAGGACAACAACTGGACCCATCCTGCTGAACCAGGGTAGACTCTAGGGGCTTGCTGGCTTTCCTTCGGTTTCAGGGACATCAAAGACTCCCTGTAACTCTCCTGGTGCTGCTGGACTCTAACATCTGTAGGGCCCCTCTGAGGCCTCTGTCTGAGGTGCCCCTCTCCAGTTCTGGGTCTCACAGGGGTTCTGCACCTGATTCTGAGAAAAACCCACTCGTCGCCTCAAGTGTGTGTAACATTTCACTGCATCACTCTTCAAAGCCGACGCACAGGCTGCTCAATGACATTGGATTCACAGCCTCCATGGCTCGACGATGACACTCAGTGTGGCTTGACGAAGACAGACTGCATTAACTTCACCAGAGCTTGATGACAACGTGGGACCCCTTTTGCGCAGCTCAATGGCAAAGCAGTAGATTGTTGACATTGACCAACTATCTATAGAAGGCACTTTGCTAGTGGGACCTGTCTGAACCCTGTAGCCGCTTGTTGACATTGACCAACTATCTATAGAAGGCACTTTGCTAGTGGGACCTGTCTGAACCCTGTAGCCGGTTGGCCTGAACTTTGGATTTGCACCTGTCGCTTGTGACCTCAAGTAGCCTTTTGACTGATAGTGACTTCTAAGCACTATGTTTGCAGTTAATCTTTAAAAATTAATATCTTGGCATCTACTTATTGGATTGTTGTTCCTTTGGTCTTGTTTTACTCAGATAAATGTTCTCTGTTTTTATAAGCGTGTGGGGTCTTTTTGTCCTGTTTTCTTTGTGTTACTGTGCGTGTGTGTGTGTGCTGCACAAATACTTTACACAATGCCTCTCAGTTAAGCCTGAATGCTCTATGACAAGCTACCGGGCGTGAGAACAAGTTAATTTAGGTTGTGTAAGTGACTTACCCTGACTAGGATTGTTGTCCCTACTTAAGACAGGGTGCATACATCTGCCAGCTAGAAACCCAATTTCTAACATTGGTGATCAGTGGTTAGGATAGGACTTGTGTTTGTGCAATACCATATAGCAACTGAGAGCCTGATTTAGATCTTGGCGAGTAAAAGGCCAGCTGCCAGTTTTCCATCGGAAAACCCGCCTGCTGTCTTATCGGTCCGCCCGGCCGATTGAGATGTTGGTAGGATCATAGGCAAAACACCGTCCGGGTCCCGCTAACTCCACCAAGAATTTCCAGACACTTTGACGGCAACATTGGGAATAGAGGCTGATGGCGGGACTCCTGCCACCTTTACCGCTGAACACATTTGGCTGTACCTTAACACCAAGCCAACTGTGGTGGTCCGACTTCCATACCTGACTAGGTGGGTTGGAGGGGAAAGGGGCACAAAACCTACCTTTTTCCACATTTCCACTTCTGTTTTGGACTGGTCCCAAATGGACATCACCTGCGGGCACTGCTGCCACTGGACCACAGAGGACACACAACACTCCCATTGCCAAACTTGAAGATAGAGATACTGTATGTACTGTGCTCATTGTGTGGGCACTGCACATGAGTTCGGGACTTCTGCAGAAATATATATGCCTCAGATATTGTTTCAAAAATAAATCTGCCATGCATATGTGTTATTATGAGTCCACTTGTGTATGTGAGTCAGTTTGTGTACGTCTGTGAGATATTGGATTGGTTGGTTGAGGTGGAGGGAGCTGGAATGGGTAATGTGGTTGTGTCTGTGTGTGCCACATGCATGTGGGTCTGATGTCTGTTGTGTGTTTTGGGTTGTGTATTGTGTTGCTGTGTACAACATTCAGGTGTGTGTTGCTGTTATGTGGTGATCATGAATGTGATGGGTGCAATTGTGCTTTTGTGTGCGTGTGTTTATATAGATGAGTGTGTCATTGTGTTGGTTGTTGTGATTGTGTTTTATGTGTCTGCATCTGTGTGTAGTATCAATCGTGGGTGTATGTTATGTTATGGATGGATAGGAATGTGTGTTATCTGCATGTAGATGTGTTGTGGTGGAATGGCAATGGATAATTGTGTGTATGTTTTGTGTTGTATTGTGTGTTGTGCTGGTAGACACATGTGGCTAAAGTACAGTGTGTGTGATTGTCACTTACCTTTATGTGATAGCCAATGCCTTTGTACAATGCCAAGTGGCTCCTGCGATGGTCACCCACCATCCCAAAACCTGCCGCCAGCACACCGCCTGCAGCACTGTAACAACTTGATATGGCGAGTGGAACACTGTTGACTTGGTGGTGTTTTCGAGACCAGGGCAGCGGCTTATTGACAGAAATACCGCCAAGATCTAAATCAGGACCTCAGAGTTCATTATAACTCTGCATTAAGCTCAATACAGACCTATTCCTCCTGATTAGCAAACATTTTGTCTGTTGTTGTTGTGGGTACACTAGCACATCCAAGAGCTCAATTATAGTAAGATGCTGTTGCTTGCAACATTCAGACTTATTTATGTATATTCATTACATCCTTGAATATTAAGTTTGCAATAACCAATGCTTGTTGATTATGCACATTGTATTCCACCTGCTCCAATTGTAACTGCCAAAACATGTGCTCTTCATGTGATCTGTATTGAACATGTGCCACAATCAGGAGGATAATTTCTCATTTCCTTAACAAGCAACCAACTGCATTTCCACCTGCTCCACTTGTAAATGACAAAACATATGCTCTTCACAATGTGATCTGTATTGAACATGTGCCACAATCAGCAGGATAATTGCTCAACTGCCAAAAGGAACATGGGCACATTTGAGTATTTAAGGAGGCTTGTGAGTCTGAGGCCTTCCTTGGCTTCATACCTATTAGAGCAGTTTCCAGTCAAGTAAAGTTCCTTGCCCTCTTGTCTGCCTCCAGTCAAATTCCAGTGCAAGTCAAGTTCCTTGTTCTCCAGCCTTCCTCCAGTCAAGTTTCAGCATTCCTCATTCTCCGACCAACTTCCAGTCGAGTTCCAGCCTTTCTCATCCTCCAGAGAGCCTCCAGTCGTGTTCCGACGATCCTTACCCTCAGGTCAACTAAGTGCAGAATTCCAGCTCTCCTCTTCCATCTTCTACTGACAATCCCATATTTCCTGTAAAAGTGAGAAAATAAGAAAGGTGAAAAACCCCAGCTTGGGTTCTTCTGAAATTTCCAAGCAAGCAGCTTCATTTCAAGGTAAAGAAAGATAAATTGTTTAAATGAAATAAAACAGAACTCTGTCTTTAAAATAATTTATGACAATAAGAACTGGTGTGATTTATCTCTCATGATACCGCTAAACAGACACTAAGGAAAGATGTATTTCCTGTAACAAGCACTCCCCTGAGAATTAGGAGATTGGAAATAGAGCAAGTTTATCAAAACTGTTATTGGCAAGAAATTGCGCCAGAACACAAAGAAGCCCTTTAGTCAACTTGATTGTTTTTGAGTTTTGACATTGCTTCAGAGACTCTGAAAATATTGTAAAAATAGGAAGAGAATTGTTCAGCCTTACAAAAAGGAATGCCCAATGTGTCAACAATAACTGACATTATGCAATATTCAATAGTTTATGTAAGTTCAATGTATTAATGAAGTAATTCTTTTGCAACCCAGAATCCAAAAAACCCAAGAATTCAGTATTTTGAGAAACCAGAAGCCTGGCGCCCAACACGCTACCCAGTCCAGGGTCCAGCAGTCAAATTCTGCAGTGCACGAAGCAGAAACTGGTATTTTCTCCTTTGCTCTTCCCAAAAACCCCTTCCCTTTGAGGACTTGTGAGAGGGCAATGTACTCTCCATTGTGGTCACATTAGTCCTCACCAGGATAGGGGAGTTGTCTTTGCCACATCGGAATGCCTGGAATTGCGGTGAGTGGCTTGCAGATAACAGTTGTATACTAATTGGCATTTTTTAATTTTCATTTCTCTCTGAACTGACATCTTTTGATTTTAACTAAGCCCTTTTGCCCAAGTCCCATTTTCTCTGCTATGTATGTGGTACTGCCTGGCAATATGGAATTTGAGCTTGACACTCTGCAGCCATACACCATGGGCCATCTCAAGGGGTTCTGTCAGGAGAGATTTGTGTTCCACAAGGGAACTGGCAAGAAGGCAGAGTTTCAGAAAGTCTAGAGAGCATGGGCAGAGGCCCACCCAGATGGAGAAGTGGATGATGAGGGATCTGTGGATGGATTCGATCAGAGCTTGACAGACAATCCTGTCATGCAGCCTATGGGAGGAGGGGGTAGAGGACCTCAGTCAACCTTCTCTCAGGACTGAAAATCCCATCTAGACAAGACAAGCAGTGTATCTTCAAGGAGCATGTCCTCAGAGGAGCCGGTGAACTGAAAGGAGGAGATAAAACTCCGGATAGAGCTTGCCAAGATGGAGAAGCACAAGGAGCAGACCCTTGCCATTCTAAGATTGAAAAGGAGCAACCTCTGGAGGCAATGGATGAGATGGGGCATGACATAGACAAATGGTCTGCAGTCTATGAGGTGGGTCTGAGAGTGCACAAGGTCCCAGAGGAGCTCTGGGGTGGTAGTATTTAGAGGTACATGCCCACAGTGGTGAGGGACACATTCCTTACACTAGATGTGAAGTAACAGACATGCTACACTGCAATAAAGACAACATGTTTGGACTGACCTCTGAGAGGTATAGGCTCAGATTCAGGGGTGGCTACAAGAACTCATCACAGACATGAGTGCCTTTCCTGGATTGGCATGGAAAACCAGCCCCTCTGTCTACCCCCAGTGAGATGGATAGGGCTCCTCCAGTGGCCACCCTGGAGTTCACTGAGGAGAACACTGCTCTCCTTGGTGACTTGCCTACACCTGCTGACTGCATGTAAAAGGAGAACCCACGAATGAGGCGTTCTGTAGGGCACAGAGGGAGTGCCCCTACCTTGGGGGCATGCGAAAACAGGCTAAGCCCAAGCAGCAGGTTATATCTCTGGAAGCTATCACATTTACTGGGAGGACAAGCTCCTTTACAGTGAGTCTAAGGTTCCTGTGCATGGGACAACAAGGGCACTGGTGGTCCCCCAATGCTACAGAGCCTTACTAGTGGAGCTGGCTCGTGAGGTTCCCTGTTAGGACACTTGGATCAAGACAAGACCTTTGCAAGGCATGTCCCCCACTTTTATTGGCCTAAGATCAGGACTTCCTCAGGCACATTCTGCAGGACCTGTGTTACCTGCCAGGCCAGTGGGAAGACGGGGAAAAGCTACAAGCTCCCCTAGAACCCGTTGTTAGCACCCACTTTGAAAGGCTGGGCGTCGACATTGTTAGGCCTATGGATCCCCAGACTACTTCTGGTCACAGATTTATCCTGGTTCTGGTGGATCATGCACGCAGTACCCAGATGCTATCCCTCTGAGGACCACCATTGCACCTGTGGTAGGAAAGTTTCTGGTGAGGATATTCACCCAGGTGGGTTTCCCCAAACAAAGTTGTGTCTGACAGCGACACAAACTTAATTTCTGCATATATGCAGTCCATGTGGAAAGAGTGTGGAGTAACTTACAGATTCCGAACCCCTAAGCATCCCCAAATCAATGGGCTTGTTGTGAGGTGCAACAAGACCCTTAAAAGCATGATCAGAAGTCTGCCTGAGGGCCTGAGGAAAAAGTGGGATAGCCTCTTGCCCTGCCTGTTGTTTGCCTACAGGGCGGTACCACAGATCGTAGTGGGCTTCAGCTCATCTGAGCTTCTGTACGGGCACTTTGTCAGAGGCCCTCTCAGTTTGGTAAAGGAGGGATGGGAGCAAGCTCCCAAAGAAGTTCTCCAGGACCTAGTGAACTATATTCCGGCCTTCGGGAGACAAATGGCTAAGTTGTGGGAAGAAGCTTCTGACAACGTATAAACCAGTTGCTGTGAAGAAAGAGTGGTATGACCAAACTTCTACCACTGTGGAATTCTAGCCTGGGCAAAATATATGGGTTATGGAATCTGTGGAACCTAGTCCAGTCCTGTGGTTCTGGCACCAAAAGCTGCCCCCTGGGCACCATTCCTGAACTGAAGTTCTGTGTCAATTATAGAGAGCTAAATTCTGTGACCGAGACTGATTCTCACCTCATCTCAAGGCCGGGTGAGCCCATTGACAGTTTAGGGGCTGTTCCGTACCTAAGTACATTTGATCTTACATCAGGGTACTGGCAGATCACCCTAAAAGAATGTGCTAAGGAGAGGTCAGCCTTCTCCATCCCAGAAGGCCCCTATTAGTTTAGGGTGATTCCTTTTGGATTAAAGAACACTCTTGTCACCTTCCAGAGGTTGGTTAACAAGGTTCTTGCTGGATTGGAGGCTTTCTAAGCTGTCTATCTGTTTGGAATAGTTTTCTCCATCAGCACCTCTTTCACCTCCGGGAAGTGCTTCAGACCCTGCAACAGTCAGGCCTGACTATCAAGGCCAGTAAGTACAAGATAGGGAAGAGGTCGGTGGTGTACTTACCCCTGGTGGGCAGGGTATATTTTTACAAACTGGGTTGTTGGCTGACTAGAGTGTGAGCCCTCATCAAACAGCAACCACAATCCATGTCAGGGTGAGCCACAAGTCAACCCTGAATTAATCTGTAGCTTGGCACAGAGCAGTCAGGCTTAAATTAGAGGCAATGTGTAAAGTATTTGTGCAACACTTCAAACAGTTCTAAAGTGAAAATCACCATACAAAAAAGGATCCGACACCAAGTTAGAATAAGAGAACTCACTTTAACAAACAAAACAAGATCAATATAAAAAAAATCCAATCATTAAAACCATAGATATGCATTTTTAAAGATTTTTAGTGAAAATAGCATCAATAAGCACAAATCGTCAACTGTAGATATATGATCGTGCCAGACCAGGACAGAGTCACAAATAAAGGCCAACTGCCATGGAGCAAGGGCTGGCTACAGGGACACAGTTAGGCTAGCTGAACACAGTACCTTAAATCCTGGTTTGCAGAGCATTGCGAGGATCCATGTCGAAGATGCGTCGCACAGCAGAAGCGGTGTGTCAGTTATGAGGTGCAATGAAGCTGCGATTTGAGGGCCTTCATCAATGTTGAGGGGCTTGCAATGCAAAGTCTAGTATAGGGCATGTGGCATGCCATCGTGGGGTTGTGTCGGTTCCAAGGAGCTGTGAGGCTGCAATGCAAAGTTTGTCTTCATCATCAGGCCACTGTCACCAAGAGATACAAGGGCATTGCACAGAGGATGCATCACGCAGCCGCGGTTTGATAGGTTGTGATATAGGTCTTTGTGACGGGTCCAATTAATGGAGCATCAGTGTCAGTTTTGGTTGGGTTTGTGCCATGCAGCAGAGGAGTTGCATTGTTTCTGCTGAATCGACAGAGGCTGGCAGAGCACCCTAAGCCCACTTTCAAGGGTCCAGGACTGGGATGGCGCCACTTGGTAAGGGAGGCTCACAGGTGGCAGGGTCAATTTGCAGGTGTAATGTTGTCGGGAGCCTGCTATGCCCCTTATGCTTCTGATCAAGAGGCAAGCCAATTAACTCTTGCAGTCACTCTGGGTTCTGGATTCAAGGGATATAGGCCAAGTCCTTCTCACCCAGGTGAGAGGGCAGCAGGCAGCTGATCAGCACAGCAGGGCAACCGTTCTTTAGAGCAGCAGTTCAGCAGAGCAGCATACCTTTCAGAACAATAACAGTCCTTCTTCTTGGCAGGGTATCCACAGGTCCAGAAGTGTAGTGAAGAGCCAGCACCTGAGGTCCAGTGTTTATACCTAGTTGTGCCTTTGAAGTGGGGGGAACCTACTAGAGGCATGCCTTTGATGTGGACAGGTGCCTTACCTTCCTGGCCTGGCACCAGACGAACCACAGGGAGTATGCAGCCCTTTGTGTGGAGACAGGGCACATCCTATTCAAGTGTAATTAGGTCTGGGCCAAGCTCTCCCCTCACACGAAAACACCTCATTGTGTCTGGCTGTCTAGGAGGAATACACAAAACCCATCTGTCAACTGCACCCAGTCAGACTCAAAGAAAGACTTCAGGCACTAAATGGCAAAGGCAGAAAAATGGCAACTTTCTTGAAAAAATGCATTAAAGTAATTTAAAATTCAAATTTCACCATAAGCTAGAACTTTTCATTACAATTCCAAAGACACCAAACATGAATTGGTTATTTGTTTTCATTTAGGTTTGGAAACTACACTTATAAAATGTAATACAGTAACTCCAAAGTTATCCTATGGGAGTGGTAGGCCTAACAGTTGTGACAAACAACTTTAAGAGCTTTTCACTACAGAAATGTAAAACTTGAAAACACATGTCCAACTTTTTCAATACACTGCACCCTGCCCTCTAGGCTATCCAGGGCCTACTCTAGGAGTGATGAATATGTATTAAAAAGGAAGGTTTGGAACTGGCAAAAGGTTAATTTTGCCAGGTCAAAATGGCAGTTTAAAACTGCAAACAAACAGAGGCTACAACGACAGGCCTGAGAATAGTTTGAAGTGCTACTTGAGTGGGTGGCACAATCAGTACTGCAGGCCCACTATTAGCATTTCATTTACAGGCCTGGGTACAGGTAATGCTACTTAAATAGGGACTTACATGTAAATTAGGTATGAAAATTGGGTATGAGCCAATCTTACTATTTTTTAAAGAAGAGAACAAAAACACTTTAGCACTGTTTAGCAGAGGTAATGAGTGCAGAGACCTAAGGCCAGCAAACAGGAGGTCAGCAGAAACAGGAGATCGGAATGCAAAATGTTAGGAGGAGAACCACACCAAGGATGCTAGGTCTAACAACAGACATCGAACGATTGCCCACTAATTGGTGACATTCTTCACTATAGGGATTGCTCCTAAATTGTAAACTACTTGAACCACTGCCTGAACTTTTATCAGCCCACCAGACACCTCCACTCCGCTTCCCTTTCCCTTATCCACACCCCCCATCTGATGTAGCAGATGTGGAGGTTGCTCCTTCTCTTACCTAGCAGCAAAGACATGGAATGATCTTCCCTTTCATCTCCGCAGCTTCCCATCTCTTTCAGAGTTCCAAACGTCCCTGAACACCTGGCTATTCAACTAATCAACTAGACCCTGCAAGTGCCTGGATACCCTCACGGGGGACAAGAAGGCTTTACAAATCTACTGATTGATTGAGAGAAACTTCTTGGACTTGAAGTTGTGTATTCTTGCCTTGGACTGCCAATAGGCACAAACAATACTCCATTAACACACCACTGAAACCTCCTCATTTTTAATCTTGCAGCCTGAGAAAGAAACCTTTATTACTCACTTGAATCCCAGTCAAACCATTCTGATTTTCTGGAAAGTTTCTCACTTTGATAAAACTATGTTTGTTAGTCACATCAGTACATAATGTCTGATACCATTCTCAACTTGCTAAATCTCATTGTATTGTAGAGCATAATACTACAATGTCTTAGAGTCCACCTGTTCATCAAAAATTAATAGAGAAATCAAGATTCATCACAGGGTGGGACAATTACAAGAGAGATCTTGAAAAACTGTAGATGATAGTCACTTTCAATTATTTGATTGTTAAAGAGATATTATCAAAGGAACTCCCTGGAAACAAATATGTCGTCAATAAATGTAGGCAAGAGGCCACCGACCCAGATCAGATAGACAGGCTCATCATTTAAGTGTCCTTTATCTAGACTCCTTGTCTCAACAGACACTGTGAACTAACAATTGTTCCCTTGCTAATAACTGCATTGTTATCTGAATGTGTGCCAACCAAATAGCAATATTTATCAAATTCCTTTAGTGCTAGAGATCTTAGTTGAGCACATGCAGCCCACTTTAAGCAACAACTGTACACTTCAAATAATCATCTGGTTATTATTCAGTCAATGTAATGCCATTATTAGTTCATAAACATAAATATTGGGTAACTCACGGTGGTTAACAAGAAACACAATGCAATCTGATGTACAAATCAAGAGTTGCATTGCAACAGTTCTCCTCATATATTCTATTGCACCAAAAATCCATCAGTGGAGTGATTTATGGGTTCCTGGTCAAGAACACTGGCTGTTCTTGAAGCTTTATTCCCACACTTACTAGGTGGCATAGCTTAACTTGTAGGGACGTCCTTCAATGTTGATTTGTGTAATTAAATTTCCTTTGTAACATAAGATTATTTTTTAGCATATATATACTCCACTTCCAACATTGTTCCCTCTATGTGGGGATAGGACAAATAGGAGCACCCTAATAAATAGACGTATTACACTCATACACAGTGTTTTAAGTGGAATGTAAAGCTCGCCATCCACAGAAGACATTACTTCAGTTCTCCGGACAACTCTGCTGCCTGCTTACTCACATACCTGATACAGCGCTATACAAATCATTTGATAAAGCAAAAGGACGTTCTAAAATATATTTTTTATAATTTTCATTTTGTATTGCATGAAAATAGTCAAGGTGGACATTCAAATGTCATAAGACATCTACAGAGGTAGTTGGAAGGGATATGAAGAGTTTAATTGTTCAGTATTATTATTCCAAATTCTTGAAGCAGTTGCTTAAAAAATGTGACAAGATGGAAACTGCTGCAGATCAGAATGATACAAGGCAGAGGAAATTGAAGCTGTGATGACTTCTTTCTACACCTGCAGTTTTTAGCTTGTGTTGTTATTTGGTTGTGTTTGCTTTCAAGAGTTTACAAATGATAAACACTGGCCTGAAAATTATCACTATTTGATGAGAATGCTTTGAAGCTCTGAAAATAACGATGACATAGAAGTGACGTAGCTGTGTGAGTCAATGTTGGTACTACCGATTATTTTGCAGCGTCGACTAGAGTTGTGAAGAGTTTAATGGCTGGAGATTGCAATACTGTCTATCGGATCCTAGGTGATAAAGAAGAATTTTGTACTTTTGGAGTCCAAGTTTTCTCTGTGTCTTCCAGTCCCATATTGTGGGAAGCAATCCTTATGACATGAACTTGATGCATTCTGGTTTAACTTTAAGTAAAGCAGTGCATCACCCATGGCTGCTGCTGCTGGCTTCTTGATTCTGAAGTGCACTGGGCCGTGCTGACCAGGCCCCAGTGCATTTGCTCTGACTCCTCAAAGTGTATGTTCAACTGTCTCAATTAATGAGAAGGACATGTTTGTTTATACTTTACATGTTCTGACAGTGGAAACTCACTGTAGCAAGGCCTGTGACCCCACTGGCTATTGTTGAGTTTCACTAACACATGAGCTACCTGCTAATTTCCATTTGAGACCCCCAAACCTAGTATCCTAAGGTATGAAATGAATGATTACATTAAACCAGACAATGCTGAAGTTGGATTTAGGGTACCTTTTAACACACAGGTGACTTTAGAAAGTTATCACTTCTTGCCTCAAAATTGTAGTAGCTGTTTCTGATTAACTGCACCAGTTGTCAACTGAGACAGCCTGCTGCCCTATAGCTAAAAAGTAAAAGAGCTCCCAGGAAAGGGAACAAAGTGTCTGCTAGAGATAGAAGGAATGGGTTCCTTCTGCCAGGATGGCCCAGGGCTGTGGCCACTTATGGCCCAGGGCTGTGGCCACTTATGGCCCAGCTTCAAAGGGACACTGCCTCTGAGAAACAAATGTGAGTCACACCTTACCTTGCCTACTCTAATGTGTAGTGGACAGGCTAGCACATCCTCCAGGGGCAAAACCCTCAGAAGAAACCAGTTTTCCAGGAGAGGTGGCCCATTATACTGGGCACACCTCAGGGATATGCACATGGCTCTCTCCTAGGAAAGAAGGGTCTCGACATCTTGAATATGGACAGATAGATGCATTATGGGATTGTTTAGTGACAACCCCACAGGTGACATTATAACAGTGGGTAGGGTTGAGCTGTGTGAATTGTAGCCCCATTGGCAAATGAGTCCTCCTCACCCACAAACTCAAAATTGGCATAAAAGTTGTATGCCTGGCTTCCATCCTCAGGATACTGCTAGACTCTAAATGAAAAAAGAACTACTGCAACTGCTGAATCTGTGGATCCTAGAAAGAGAGGAAGACTGTACCTGCTGCACATACTGGACCAAGACAGGGCTTCAGAAAGACAAGGACGGCTCCTGCTGTTGAACCTAGGAAGGAGACCCCAAGGGCTTGGCCTGGTCCCACTCATGCATGGACTAGAATAGCTAGTTGGATAGCCTCCTGCTCAGCTTCAGGAACACAAAACTTAAATAAGCCCTGCACCAGAAAAGTGCTGGCTGACCAGTTTGCCTGGACTCCGCTGGTGACACTGAGAGATCAAATCCTAGCCCCAAAGAGGTCCTTCTCTGGTTCTGAACCCTCGGCTAGTGTGTACTCTTTCACAAATATAGGGCTGGAATTTGTGAGCCAAAGACAACAGTTTTTGAACAGAGAGTCCAAGGCTCATACTCTACTGCTACTTGTTGTTTAGTGGGTAGACTTGACAGCAACAAAAACCAAGGCTTTCATCGGACCCTGGACTTCGACAATCCATCAACACTGAATCCAAAGCTGGACTCCAGTTGCAGAAGACTCCACCAACTCCAATATTATGAGAAAAAGATTCTGAAAAGCTTTTAAGTTTCAAGTACAAAGGTAAAATCTTGTCGGGGAGCAAACCGTTGCCCGTATCCGACTCAACAACAAAAACAGCAGAATTGCTATTCAAGTTTAACAGTTCAAAGAAAATCCAAGTATATGAAACTGAGCAGTCCTGTGGTTAAAAAATTACAAGTCCTTTGGCAGACATCCCACAAAACCAGATATGAATGGACTTTGGACCCAGCTGCTACCAGCACAGTGGTTTATAGACGAAGGGCTTGGTCTATAACCAGGTTGTGTTCGAGGGCCTCATGAAGTATACTGGCTGCATATGTATGTAAGCCACGTACTGTTGACTTTGGGTGCAGGGCCTGTGCAGTACGCTTTCCACTTAACTACTTCTGGAAGGACTTTGGACATTTGCATGGGATCTAGGTGAAGGTCTTGACCTGCAACAGGTTTTGTGCCAGTCCCTGACCAACCAAAGCAGCTACACACAGTGTTTGGGCATGCACACTTGCCTCTGAGTGAAGTACCTGGCCTAGTGCAAACCATTAGCTAGCCCTTGTTTTACTACATTTTTCACTGTTTGCTGAAGTTCCTGGCAGCTAGCCCCATGCCAGTGCCTGTGGTCCCTTTGCAAGCGCTCTGACCATGCCTAAATGCACTGTGTTTTTTTTAAATGTAAAGAAAATGTAGTCTCTGACCTGTAAAATATAAACGCATTTAGTTTATTTTGGTTATAAAAAAATCTATAAAAAGTACATGCACGTAAAAATCTGACTGAGCAACATACAAAAAATACTACGTCACGAAATGAAACACTTCTGCGTGATACACAGATAAACACATTAAAATCACATGATTGTGAACAATCAAAGCCATTACTTATAAAGTGCAAAAGCATTATAACCACTATTCTGTGTTGAATGTACTAGAATCTACGGCCATCAACCGGATTTCTTCAGAATGGCACTACAGAAATGCGCAATCTCAATGCATGGATCTTCACCCCCTGGACTTGCCTCCATTACGATTCCGAGACCCTCCTCTGCCTCAACACTGGACGTCTCAGCAACTGCTGCACCATCTCCCCCAAGGACACCCACAGACCTTTTACCTGCAGGAACTGCAACTTCAGCCTCAGCAAGCTGAAGGTACTCTACTGCCTGCTCCTGAACATCCGCCTCCTCCACAAACATGCCACCAAACTCTGGGAGTTGATCGCCACCACCTGACAGGACATCACCTTCCTTACTGAGACCTAGACCAACCCCACCTTGGATCCAGACATCTCCTTCGCCATTCCCAATGGTTATAGCATCCTAAGGAGGAACCCTCCCTCCAGCCCGGGCGGAGGACTCAGTATTGTACACAAGTCCTCACTACGTGTCAAGACCATCCCAGAAGAACAATGAATCACCATGGATCACCTTCACTTCCTGGTCCACTCCCACCACAAATCCTCCATCCACAGCACCCTGGTGTACAGGCCACTCGGCCCCGCCCAGCTTTCATGGACGTAGTCGTAGACATCGCTACCCCCCACGCCCTGGCATCAGTTGACTACCTCCTCCTCGGCAACCGGAATTTCCACCTCAAGGACCGCACCAACCCAAACACCACCTCTCTACTCGACAACCTTGTCACCCTCGGCCTCAGACAGCTGGTCTCTGCACCTACACACATCAGAGGACACACACTGGACCCCATCTTCACCTCAAGCAACGGGATCACCATCAAGACCATCTCCAATGCAGACTGGACTGACCACTGCTGCATACACTTCACAATCACCGCACTCAACAGCCGCACCCTCACCTCCAGGACACCTCCACAGGAAACAGAACAAAATCACCAACGAGCAACTCACCTTATTGCTCGTCAAATTCCTCCCTCGCCTCATTCAGAGCCACAACCGCCATCCACCGATGAAGAATCAAGAACGCAAGGAAGGACGCACCCCGGGAGTGGATCAACTCCTCGCACACAACTCTAAGGAACTCTTCTCAGTCATCAACGAGTTCACAGGACCCCCCTCCAAAGCCACCAGCATCCCCCGTCACAGGACCTTTGCGACAAACTTCCATCCTTTCCCCACTACAAGATCCAGGACATCTACAACAGCTTCCTCCTGGAAAATCCTGGCACCAGAACCTGTGATCGACCCAGCCCCCAGAACCAATCCAGACCATCCACATCTGGTCCATGCTCACCACAGAGGAAGCAGTCAACTTCACGAATAACACCAACTCCAGAGCCCCTATGGACCCCTGCCCGCACCGCATAAACATCAGAGCCAGCGCATCCATCGCCCTGAGCTCCGGGACACAATCAACTGCTCCATAAAAATGGTCACCTTCCCTGAGGATAGGAAACACGCCGAAATACTCCCTCTCCTGAATAAACCTTCGGCTGACCCATCAGAACTAAAGAACCTCCGGCCCATCTCGAAAGCAATCAATGCACAACTACGGAACTTCATTGAAGCCAACAATTCCCTGGACAGCTCCCAGTCCGGCTTCCACAGCAATCAGAGCACGGAGACAGCCCTCCTAGCAGCCACAGACGACATCCGATTACTTCTAGACCACAGCCATACTTCAGCACTCATACTCCTCGACCTCTCAGCAGCATTCAACACAGTCTCCCATAGCACGCTGCGCACCAGACTCCACAACAGGAATCAACGAAAGAGCCCTGGAATGGATCCACTACTTCCTCTCCAGGAGGAAGCAGAAGGTCAGACTCCCACCCTACACTTCCAGACCCACAGGAGTCAACTGTGAAGTCCCCCAAGGATCCTCATTGAGTCCCACACTGTTCAAAGTATACATGGCCCCTCTCGCCACCTAGTCAGAAGCCACGGTGTGACCATCGTGTCATATGCTGATGACACTCAACTCATCATTTCCCTCACCGAAGACCCGGACATGGCCAAAAGGAACTTCCACTTAGGAATGGAAGCCATCACCAACTGGATGAGAGAAAGCTGCCTCAAGCTTAACTCTGACAAGACTGAGCTCATCATCCTCAGAAATGCCACCTCAGCTAGGGTCGACTACTGGTGTCCCACATCACACAGTGCCCTCATGTACTGACTGAGCACGCCTGCAACTTAGGAATCATCTGCAACTCCTCCCTATCCATGACCCGCCAGGTAAACTCTGTCACCTCCTCCAGCACACACTCCACAAACTTCGGAAGATCTACAGATCCCAGCACACTGTCGTAGGACAGCCATCAACACCTTAGTCACTAGCAAGCTCCACTAGGGCAATGCCCTCTACGCCGGCACATCAACTAGGAACATTAAACAACTACAACTCATCCAGATTGCCGCCGCCAGACTCATGCTGGACCTCCCTCGGCAGGAGCACATCTCCTAACACCTAAGGACCTTCCACTGGCTACTGGTAGAGAAGCGAATCACCTTCAAGCTTCTCACCCACACGTACAAGGCCATACACAATGCAGGACCAGCCTACCTGAACCACCTCATCTCCTTCCACACCCCACCATATCCCTCCGCTCCACCCACATGGCCCTGGCCACCATCCCTTGTATCCACAAAACCACCGCCGGAGGACGATCCTTCACTTACACTGCAGCAAAGAGCTGGAACAACCTCCCCCTCAATCTCAGACAAAGCCTGTTGCTCACCATCTTCAGGAAGAACCTCAAGACGTGGCTCTTCAGATGAGGCCCCTTCTCTCCTCCCCAGCACCTTGACACTATCACTGGTGAGTAGCAGCGCTTTACAAATATTGATTGATTGATTGATTGAGAAGCTAAATACTGCTAAGCAACTTACATTCTCCTAACATTAAAACACTGAATTAAAGAACTATCTAAAATCCCACATGCATAGGATCAAAGGGACTTTACTAGAGACAAAAATGTATGTTGACGTATGGATAAAAAAAAGTGGAGCAGTTTGGTCTCACCAACCTAACACTGACAGACTGTCCAGTCTTAGCCATCTGGAGACAGATGGATTTGTAAATTATTTGAAATATGTTACGGTATGTAAATCATTTTCTGTAGGTTGTAAAATTTGAAACAAACAGTCTTTAGCTCTGACATATGCATTAATACTCACTAAATGTAGATAGTCTGAAGAAAAATAAAGGTGAGATGTGTTTGAATTGCCGTTTGCAGGGACTTGCCACTGGCACTTATTTCTAGACGCTAGCATTTATTTATGACAGTCTACCACAGAATGGCACCAATTAAAGTTTTGCACAGAGGTGATCAACAAATTATTCAATATTAATCGATTAAATATTTTATTTGGTTATCCAAGAACCATCGAAGTATACATTATAAATCAAAACACTCAAAGAAATCTATGAAAACAGTACAATACAACCCTAGTGATCCTAGTGGACACATAGGGGGTTATTCCAACTTTGGAGAAAGTGGTAATCCGTCCCAAAAGTGACTGTAAAGTGACGGATATACCACCAGCCGTATTACGAGTCCATTATATCCTATGGAACTCGTAATACGGCTGGTGGTAAATCCGTCTCATTTGGGACGGATTACCACCTCCTCCAAAGTTGGAATAACCCCCATAGTTCCTCAAAACTAAAACATCCATAGCAAAGTTAAAATAGTTCTAAAATAATGCCATATGAAAGTACCAGTGCTGTTAGCTCCGTGGAAACATGTTAAAAAACTCAAAATAATTGCCATCAGATAAAAGTAATGTACAGAATGATCAGAAGACAGTCACTAATAAAGGCTTGCACCATTTGTACCAAACTTTCAATACAAAATTACAAACTGCAAAAACAATTGTGGACAAGGTATCACTATTCAGGATTCACAGAGCTTCTAGATGTTGGGTTACCACTAAGTTCAAGCAAGCTGGATTGAATCCACCTACAACGAGACCCCCTTTGCTCCAGGCAATAAAACAATATGTGTGCCTCTGACTCAGAATTGAGACCTTAGGCAGGGCACAAGCTTATGCCCAGTTCTTCCCCCTTTTACTAGTAAGGGATCTCAATTGGAGAGTGCCTAATGTGAAGAGGTTGTACAGGCTCTTGGCTAATGGCGGCAAAATTTGGTCCAAGAACAGTTTAAAACAAGGGTTAGGCTTAAACTAAAAAAACTTTTTTGTCAAATGGCCCAGTTCTCCATTGGTTACATAGTGGTCATAAATATATACCCAACAGCAGGATTTCAGGCCAGCGAGATCAGCTTTACAAAGTGAGTTTGGTTCAAACCAAAATCTCCACAGGCACAGTCTATGTAACCAGTCTAAAACAAATTTCACCCAGGGTACTTTCTTAGCATTGGTTGTTTTTACTAGATCCCTTAGAGAATCTCTGTAATCACTGTGATTGGGTGTAGACCAAAGATGGACCCAATAAACAAGGGGCTTTAGTGAGGCAAGATCAGCAATTCTCTTTAGACCCAGATCAAATAAGAGTGGAACAAGAGGGTTGCTAATTGGTACAGAGAGCAACTTCCATACAAATTTATTCTCAGCAGTGGCCAGTCGGTTGGTATCAGTATAACCCCAGACCTCAGCACCAAAGTGCACATCGCTTTGGGCTTTAGCAAGATAAACCTCTAACGCCGGTGATACTGAGCAGGAACTAATTTTTTTATGTAGCCTTAAAATAATATTAGATCTATAGTCAATTGTCAGGGTAAGTTGTGCCACCCATCCAAATATGTTTGATAATTTAACCCCTAAATATTCAAAACTATGAGCCCTCTTCACTGTTATGCTGCCTGCTCGAATGGTATCATTCTTGACAACACCAGAGCCGAACATGAGATATTTAGTTTTATTGACCTTCTACTCTAAGCCCCTGGGCAAGCAAAAATCTAAAAAGTTATTAAACAAAAAATGCAACCCAATGGGTGTTTTCAAAATTAGGAGTGAGTCGTCAGCAAAAAGGAGAATGGGGGCTTTCTTATGATTTAAGCTGGATGAATCATTCTTGCATTTGACGTACACCATGCCTAATAGGGATGCGTTCTGTTAATTCTCCCTGGCCGCTCCATCGAACCTGGGCAAAATTCTCAATATGTTACTTCACAATAAGCTGAAGAACATTCCCAGCAATAGCCATGTTCACCAAGATGTGCTACAAGTTATCGCGAAGGATAAGATCGGAAGCTACTCTAAGATTGAAAGAAGGCCACAGAGTCTTTGATTAGATAATAGAGCATATCTCCAATAAAGAGTAATGAATCTAAAACTTGGTCAGAACGGCTTGTCCTGGGATAAAAAACAGCTTGAAGGGGAGGGGGGACAAAATTTGCTCACCTTCCACCCAATCACGTAATTTATCTTGCAAAGATCTTTTGCAAATTGTCAATAAGACTGATTGGCCTGCAATTTCAAGGAGCACAGTCATCACCCTTCTTATAAACTGAAATTAGCTCAACCCCTCTCTATGAGTCTGGAATCTCCCCTCCCGCTAAAATGGCATTTGACACCAGACTTCTGTAACCAGTCCAGATCAGGGGTTCTGCCTTATACAGATACCCCAGAATGTTATCACGGTCAGGGGCTTTTTCTGTTTTTAATAAGTCAGTAGCCTTTTCAGTGTCTTCAAGGGTGAAAAATACTACGCCATCATCGTCCACTAGAACAGTAGTATCAGTCGCCTGACCCAGGCTCAAGGGTAAATCACCAGTACTTACTAGAGTGTATAGCTTGGTAAAATGGGAGACCCAGCTATCTTGGTGGATGTGATGATGATATGTTCTCTATCCCTAAGTTCTACCCTGTGCAGCTATGTACCAGAAGGATTAATTATCTTTCATTTTGACAACAACAAGCATATCCGCCAGATCTTTTCATCCCAATTTCTTTTGGCCTTATTCAGGGGAGAGTTGTTGTTTCATCTTGCTTCTTGAATGTCTTACCTATTAAACCCCTTAACAGCTGTTCTTAGATATAAATTGGCTAATTTACAATTGATGTCAAACCATTTACTCTCAGTCCTTTGTAGGAGTTTCTTATGGCCCATCTCTTTGTGAAATAATTTCTGCAATTCATTAAACAATTGGTTATGTATATTGAGAATAGGAATGTTAGAGCTAGAAAGGCTCACAAAATCAGATAGATAGAACACAAACAGGTCATAAGTTTCAGAATACAACTTATGATTGGACATCACACAAGGCCAACAAACGTATTGACGGTTATTAGCTAAAATAGGTTTGGGGACTAAAGTAGAGCAGGCATTGTTTTTCTTCCTCAGGGCTTCCCCTGTTCAGATTAATTCCAAAGCATTATGGTCACCATCCAACCAGGGCTCCACTCTCATGTCACCCAACAATGGACACAGTCTCACATTCAATAAAATCTAATCAATGACACTAGAGTAGGAACCTCTTTTAAATCTGGGGCCCTCTTAGGATCTGAAGTAGTGCGACCATTGCATGCCCCCAGCCAACAATCATAGAAGTTATATGGTGGTAGAAACGTTACTCGTTGGCTTCCCTGTGAAAAGGGTAATATTCCACATTTCATCCTCCGCATCAGTTAACTCATTAATGGATTAAGAAGGATCAAAGGAGGTATTAAGGTCCCCCGCTATTACTATTTTTACATTCGAATTATTAGATTCAAGGACATTTTCCAAAAGAGATAAAATAGGGGACTCTATATTTGTCTTAACATGTCTTACAGACACATTTATAAAAGCCAATTGTATGCCAGAGGGAAATATAACAATGACCCCCATCATGTCAGGCAGTCTATTTGCAGCAGAATATGTGAGCTAGCAAGATCGTTCCTATGCAAAATCATCAAACCACCAATAGCCCTCCCTGTTTTCTCTGGGAGTTTAGCTTCCACACTATATGAAGTGAACCCTTTTAAATACACTTTTTCGGGGGCCCATGTATCTTGGATCATGCGGATACAACTGTCTTCAATATAGATCAAGCACTCAGAATCCACAAGTTTCGACTTTATACCAGCCAGATTCCATAACATAATGATAATGCTCACTTGAGTGTCTAGACCCCTCTGGGGAGCAACAACATTCACAGGCTGTGATGGTACCCCTGTAGCTAATTCATATGTACCATCATTATTACCTAGCGGATCACCAAAGCTAATATCATGATCAGGGGTTCTGGCAACACTGCAGATGTTAAAACAGAGGGTCTTCTTAGTAGAGGGACATATGAAAGATTTGACAGGATGACACAAGTCAATCAACTGCATCCAAATAAGGGACATCATCAGACTCAGAATGAATAAATTCTGATGGGCCTGACACAGGAGGATTCTAATGATGGTCAATGGTTGGGCTATTACAGGGATAAAATGCTTTTAACCTGATTTCTGTCTTTTGGCCTTCTTCGAGGTGGCAGGTGCGCAGTTCAAAGTTCGTAAGATTTTCAACCATCTCATTAGTACACATCATTACCGTAATATGATCGTATATGGATAGGTGAGACAAATATCTTTTAACATAGGCAATGTATGATCTAATTACCGAGAGACAATTGCGTTTCATTCTTAGGCAATATATAACTTTTTTTTTTAGTGCTTCTTTGTCATCAAAGGATCCAGAGTTCAATTTAGGCACCTGGGTCATATATATTGTCATCTTAGAAATTATTTTGCAATCAATTGACTCCAAATGAGATGGGCACTCAAAGTATACTGATTTTGCAGGTGAACGTTTCTTGTCCTGGCAAATTTAACCCTTCCTGATATTGCTTGTGGAGACTTTATAATAGTGCTTTGGAAAAATTAAGACTAGTTTTTAGCCTTTTAGCTATTAATCTTCCCTGTGGGAGGATAATGGTGGTTAGCACTCGCAGGAAATGTCAGGCTAAAAATGTTGTTAAGATGGGAGTCCCTCTTGGCCAAATGGTTTGATTGCATTGTATCTACTGCCGGCCCGATTGCACGGAATCTCCAGAAATGGCCACTGGCTCTTGCCGGTAGTTAGAATGTTCAATATTTGACTGGGAAATTTCCTTTGCATAAGGGTTAGCTCCTGAGTGAACTATTATGACCTCATTGTGCCTACAACTCACAAGTGTCCACAGCAATACAGTTTATTTTGAGAGTCTATAATCAAGTTAAAAAAATTATTAGGCTCTTTAGGTGGTCTAACTTGCAGTGAAGTGTTTCAGAATCATCAGCGCTTGCCAACACTTGATGAATGATACTAGTTTCACCAGCAGAGTGGGTACTATTCTCCCTCAGAAAGAGCTCAGTAGCGTCTGTGAGAGGCGGGTCAACGTCTCTATTAGTGGCTAGAGGAGCAAAACTGTTGGAACACGGCACATTCGGTATAACAATGACTTTGGGAGATAGAGGCTGCCTAGATGATGCCAATGGAATGCTAGGAAACTAACTCTGCTGGGCTAGATCAGTTTCCACATCCACATCCTCGGGGCACTGGAATAGTACTAGCTGGAATAGCTATTTTATTCAGAGCATTGGTAGTGGCAGTAGATGGGGATGAAGGATTCTTAGCTGTCTTGAATATATCTGGAATCTTATTTCTATGTCAGGACTGGAGGCTTCGGATTATGCTTCTCTTTCTTTACTGTCAATAAAAACAGCAGCCAATAAGTTTACAGAAAATGAAAAACTAAAGCTCCAATGAACACCTGTAGTCTAGCCTGACCAATCCCAGGTTAGCACCTCACTATAAGATTCACCAAAACAATAGTCCTTCCTCTTTCTTTGCTGCTGCTCAGCTGAAGTTAAGTCACATTTTCCTTCTGATAACGATTTATTGTATGGTTGCTCTTTTCATTGAATATGTACTAGGGCTGTGGAGTGGGAGCGGGGCTGAACAGCGCTCGGTTGATGGACTTTTATACTTGGACACGCTTGCGGTCCTGCCCTTGTGCAATTGAACTGCTGGGTTGGGGACTTTCCCTTTCCCGATCGCTCAGTGCAGCTTTGTTCCCTGTAGCCTGAGTGTCTCGCCCACCCGAACGTGAGGTATTTTCCTTTCGGCACGGCAGGTTGTTGATCCCTTCAGGAAATTTCAGGCCTCCCTGGGAGGCCTGCTGAGCGCTGTCGCCAAGAGCAGTCTGCTCTCTATTTTTAGCACTTCCTTCGTGCATGCGCACGGCTGGAGTTCCGATTTCGAATCGTATTTCGGTCAAGTGCTGCGCGTGGAGTGGGCAAAGCTTATTTTCATGCCCCTGGAACGGCCGATGGGGCCAAACACGTTTGAGGCCTGGCCTAGAAGGTTATTGCAGGTGCTCCCTCCACATAGTATTGGGCCCTTTTGACCCAGAGTCTCATTGATTGCCAGAACGTTTTTTTCTTCTGTCATTGTTGAACCAGTAGGGGGTTTCCTCCCCGCCATAGAACTCCTTCTGTGCTTCCGCTCTGGCTTATTTTGCCGAGGAGGACGAATACTATCAGGAAGAGGTGGAAGGACCCTTCCCTGAACAGATGGAGGAAAGATTGGTGCAGGTCCTTGGCCACCACGTACAAGACTCAGTTTAATTAAAGCATTGAAACCCTTTGCGGCGCCCTTGGTCAGATATGGGCAAAGAGAGTTGATGGGACCTCCACCCTCTGGGTCACGGATTAGAGAGTCTCAATCTGAGGAAGGCGGTTTTAATTCCAGAACATCCTTGGGTTCTTTATCCTCGGCAGACATTCTTTCTCAAATTGCCAGTGCGATCCTTAGGGATCACGAATATGGTCCTGGTCTTGCTGCCTAATTTCCCACCGCCATCAGACTCACGCAAAGAACTCTCGCAGTCTTCGGATTCTCATTCAGACTCGGAGTTCTCTGAGCCAAAGCAATCTGGTAAATGCAAGCGTAAATCCCATCACATTCCAGATGAGATGATGTCTCAAAATAATTTATTGTTTGACCCTGAGAACATCATTCACCCGCGTTCCACAGAATGGGTTCAATGAGTGGAAGTCGCCCACTATGTGCAGGATAGAATGTGCAGGAGTTTCGATAAGGATGTGTGCCTTTGGATCCGGAGGCCGTTCTTGAATGGGCACAGAGAGCCATCTGTCTCCTGGGAAACGCAAACTGTGCCATGTCCACTGAGCTCAGAAAATCCTTTCTTATGCGCATAGACCCTAAGTTGGCGGAACTGGCTCCTACCGAACCAGGTTCTCTGGCTAATGGACTACTTTTCGGAGACAAATTTGTTAAGGACTTGGGTAAATATGTTTCCACCTTCACAGCGCTAGTTAAAGCCCAATCTTCAATCAAACGGATGTTCTGTGGTGGCCTTTTTACCAGGGCCGGACGCTACAGAGGTCGTGCGCCAGGCCTAGGTTTCCAACAGACCTCCAACAACTGCGCCCCTAGAGGCCGAGGTTACTACCAATCCTCATCAGGATTTTATCCATCCAGAGCCAGAAGAGGCCGAGGTCGCGGTTTCCGAGGAAAAGATTCACAGCGCAATAAAGACTCCTCCGCCTCAGGTGAAAATTATCCTCTTTTTCAGAGGTAATCCTTAGGGGGAGATTAAAGACTCATGCTCAGGCTTGGGGTCGTATTACTCAGGACCCCTGGGTGCTGCAGACGGTTCGGATTTCAGACTAGAGTTTTATTCCACCCTGGTTCAACACCATCTCCCTCTTCCTCTTCTTTTTCCCAAAAGGAGAGTGCCTTTATAGATGTGGAAATCGAAGATCTTCTTCACAAAAACACAATAGTCCGCTCAACTCCACATCCAAACGGGTTTGTCAGTACTATTTTCCTAGTACAAAAGAAGGGCGGAGGCTTTCGCCTAGTACTAAATTTTAAAGATTTCAATTCCTGGATAGTCTATTGCCATTTCAAGAAGGCATCCATTTATTACAAGATCTGCTACTAGAAGGAGATTGGTTAGTGCGTCTAGATCTCAAAGACGCCTATTTAACGGTGCCCATTTTTTGTCCACATGGACGTTTCCTGCAGTTTCTTTGGCGTCACCAATGGTACGAGCTCAAGGTTCTCCCCTTTGGCTTATCCTCCACCCCTTGGTGTTTCACCAAATTGCTTCGCCCCGTAGCGCAATTCCTTCGAGAATGAGGCGTTTGCCTCATCATTTATCTTGACGACATGTTAATCATCGCCCAATCCAAAGACTTATCCTTACTCCCTCTGTCCTGGGTGATTCAACTCCTCCAAGATCTGGGATTCTTAATCAACAGAGTGAAGTCAGTAACTCTCCCCTCACAATGTGTAGAATTCATAGGCTTTCAGGTGGAATCGGTTCAGGCCCAGCTAAGGTTACCATTGACGAAACGGTCTTCAATCAGGAAAGAGTTATGGAAAGCCCTTGCCTCTCCGACTATATCCTTACGGCTTTTGGCACGGTTGGTGGGGCTGCTGGCTTCGTCAATTCAGGCGATTTTCCCAGGCCTGTTACACTATCGGGCTCTTCAACGTCTAAAGATTTTGCAAATGTCTAGCTTATACGGAACAGATTCCATTATCGGAGAAAGCCAAAATGGACATCATGTGGTGGCTGTACCACATGGAGGCCTGGAACGGCAGGGCCATTTTTGCGTCCTCGCCAGAGATTGTGATAGAATCAGATGCCAGTCAGTGGGGTTGGGGAGCTCGTTGTGGCTCGGTGGAGACGGGAGGACGGTGGTCCTCGGAAGAACTGAATCTTCACATCAATTGCTTGGAGTTACTAGCGAGATCCTTTCCGATTTGCTCGCTCTTCCCCAGCAAAGCCAATTGTTGCATTCTGCTTCGAATGGACAACATCTAAGCAGTAAGATATATAAATCGACTGGGCGGGACCAGATCTCGCATGCTAGCAGAGATTGCCAAGGAGTTTAGGCATTATTGTCTTCGGAACCAAATTCATGTGATAGCAGAGTACATACCTGGTCATTCCAATGTGGTGGTGTATTGGAACTCTCGTTTTCTGAGAGACAGCAGCGACTGCAAGCTTTCCGGAAACGTTGGCAAATGCCAGGAGTTTCAGGAGAAGCTAAGTTCTTCCTAACTCAATCATGGGCTCCCTCCACCCATAAACGTTATGAAGCCTCCTGGAGGAGATGGGTGGGTTGGTGCAGTGAACGGAGTATTGATCCCTTGGGGGCCCAGATTTCCATGATTGCTAATTTCCTCTCGGAATTGGCAACTCAAGGGCTCGCTTACAGAACTGTTAATAATTTCAGATCTGCAATCCCGGCGGGACATCCGCACGTGAACGGTAAGCCCGTTGGAGAACGTCCTTTGATTTCAAAAATCCTTTGGGGTATTCGAATGGTTAATCCTCCTCAAACATGTTTTTCTGTTCTATGGGACGTGGATGTTGTCCTTTGTTTTATCAGGTCTTGGGCGTCCAATGATGCGTTGTCATATAAACAATTATCTGTCAAATTTACGGTTCTTCTATGTCTAATCTCGTGCAGACGGGTATCAGATGTAAGAGCGTTGGATTTGACAGGGAGAGTATTTACTCCCTCCGGAGTTTCATTCACAATTTCTAGACGTACAAAAACTGCAACTAAATGTATTTCGTGCCCTGCTTTTCTCCATAATCAGAAATTGTGTGTGGTGCGATTTTTGAGGTCTTATGAGAACTGTACACAGGAATGCCGTAGAGATGTAGGGGGTGAACTGTTGATTTCTCTGCAAAGACCTTATGGCCCCGTGTCTTCAGCTACTTTAGCTAGATAGGTCAAATGGCTTTTGGGGGAGGCTGGAATAGATACTTCTATTTTTGGCGCTCACTCGATTCGGGGAGCTATGGCACCTAAGTCTCTAGTCATGGCAGCGGCAGATTGGTCTTCAGACAGCACATTTAAAGTGTTTAATCACAAACCTATTGTGGATATTGCGACAACAGTGGTGGATCGCCTTTAAACTAGCATAATCCGAAGCCTCCGGTCCTGAGATAGAATAAAAAAGATTCTAGCTAACACGTCAAGAATTTTCATTTCTATTAAGGACTTGGAGGTGAGGATTATACCACCCGTATATTGAAAATGGTAATTCTATTGACTGTTAAATATTTAATGATTATGATGCTTATGCTGAGATGTGGTGTGATCTTAAAAAAAATGTTACCCCCCTGTTTTTGTGATTCAGTTTTTCCAAATGGTATCATGGGTGCTTTTCCTTTGTTCTAGGTGCAGGTAAAAAAGGCGAGTGATCCTTTGGATAGAGGATGGTTCGAGCTCATTTCTCCGTCGATTGTTGGTCATCATATTCCGCTGCAAGTTGATGATATTATGGAGAAATGGTCGTCTGACGCAAAGAAAGAGGAAAGACTATTGTCATGGTGACTCATAGTGAGGGTTTAACCTGGGATTGGTCAGGCTAGACTACAGGTTTTCATGGGTGCTGTAGTTTGTCATTTTCTGTAAACTTATTGGCTGCTGTTTTTATTGACAGTAAAGAAAGAGAAGCATAATCCTTGCCTCCATGTCCTTAATAGAAATGAAAATTCTTGACGCCTTAGCTAGGATTTTTTTTTATTTGACCTCCTTTTCTTTTGGGGAGCTTTAGTGTTCAATAAACTATCCATAATCCACAAATAATGTGGTGAAGACGGGCCCGGTCACGTTCACGTGCGTCCCGTCCTGCAGGATAGATGCTGCGCTAAAGAATATATTGGGCCTCTCCTGGCCCCTTCTTGCAGCCCCAGAGGATGCTGGGAGACCCAGTTCCACCCCAGCTGTCAGGGAAGGCTGGCAATGAGGCAGGCAAGGGAGCTGATCGAAAGTAACCAATATTCTAAATATTTAAATTTTAAAAATAAGAAAAACAAAGGTACAGGCTGAGGTCATCTAGAATAGGTCAATATGGCACACTTGTATTGGGTGATGGTTGGTATTTGGCAGTGCTTGCAGGGTGTGCCAACCATAGTGGTGATCTGAGAAATACCTCGACCTTTGGAACTAATATTTTAACTAATGGTACAGTGTTTTGGTGTATTAAACAAGTGAAATCAGACGATAGTATTAATCCGTTTTTGCAAAAACGTACTATAAAAGCTTAAAGGTAACATTAAAGCGTTTCCTAAAATGTCAGGATTGAATCTTGGCCAGTATTCCCTTCAAGTATCAGGATTCTGTAATGCTGAAAACACTTTGTAATGGCTGAGTTCACTCATCCTTTGGGAGGAACTGGGTAAAAAACCAGAAACCTTCAAATTCTCATGCATAAAGAAACTTCACACGTTGAGTGCGCACCTCCAACCCCCTCCTGGGAGAGTGTTCTTTTACCTTGCTTGCTCTTTTTTCCATTTACTTTACGAATTGAATTTCTGATGGGGAAATCATATCCACAGAGACCGTGTTGAATTCACTGTCAGGTGTTTCTAGCATTAATTAACATGTCCTTTCAAACAAAGCCTTTGTTAGAATCAAATGTATTCGGGTTTAGTCAGTAAGTTATACTTAATGGAGCTGGTTCGATCAACACGAAGAACCAAAGTGAAGCATTAGCGAGGTATATGCAGCATGAAGGGTCCTGTCAGGTGCTTCCTTTTAACAAATCGCATGAATAAAAAGGTGACTTAAAAACCTCGACAGTAATTCTTTGATGCAAAGAGTGATGTAGTTGTGCTCATTTCGACCTATTGAGCATAATAACTGCTATTTAAATAGTGTGAGCTAGGAGAGGAACTACTTCCGGGTATTTAAATCTTAGATATTACAATTACGAATTCCCTGGCACTCATTTTATCAACAATGAAATATGAAAGGTCGAATCAGTCCTTGAATGGATTAGGCCTGTGACTATCAAAAGGTAATACGCAAAACATGTTTATAAATAAATAATAGATACAAACACATAAAAAATGTCTATGAAAAATATGTTCTGCAAAGATGCCGTTTTTAAATGGAAGCTCAAACTGGTTGCAAGCATTCCTAGACTTTGACAGATGAAGACACCCAGACTCATAAAGAAGAAGTGATTTTTGCTCACACTCACTTGGCAAAACACTGCGTTTAGTGTCCTTTTGCCAGGGCTGCCAGCTAAGCCCGTAGAAAAGACGTCTCTAACCTCTGCTTGGTAGTTTATATGATACTGTTTATCATGAGGATTGTTAATGGTAGAGTTGTGCCAACATCCAAGTGGAGTCCTCAGGACATAACTTCTTCCTCCGCAAAGTTTTCTTTATGGACACCGGCAGTGGGAGTGATGCTCATGCGGTGGCAATCAGACTGATATGAGTTAAGGGGTACGCTGTAAATGGAAGATGAACCATGCGGAAATAACAACCTCGCAAGCCAGGACCTCAACAGAATTCAAAAGCTGAGATCTCGGAGATCAAAGCAGAGGGAGTAGTAGAATGTACAAAGTGCTTTCCTAATTAAGGAAACTCCCTGCATATTTTCCCCAAGCAAACTGCTGATAACTCCCATGACCACGCATATTCTTGGAGAAAACACAAGTATGGGTTTGTGACCCACTGCACTAAATGGTAAAGCGATGGGGTTTAAAGAAAGCATTAGACTTATCGGTCCTGTGGATATGGAGAAAGATTGGACTAGCAATGGAGGAGATGGAGACTCAGAATATAAAGGCAGACCATGAAGACTGAGGTTTGAGAACGTTCTTTGAAGCCCACAAACTCTATAACAGAGATAGAAGCAGACTGCCTGAAAGATTGTCTGCTACATGAATAGGTGAGATAGGTGGTGTCTGCCTTAGAGGTGGGCAACTCAACAAATTAACTGAGAGAGCAGAACCTGGCTGCGCCATTATGCATTTTCAGAAAGGGAAATTAAATGTACTCAGCAAATATATATAGTGTGTTTAAAAGTAGTCATGCAAACAAAGAAAATTGAAAGTCATAAACTGAAACACATTTATAAGTAGAAATGTGGAATGATCCTATGCATATCACCTACATGCCATATTATTCCATATATGAATATTATGATTTCCTAGTTAATCAACTTTTTCATAGTTATTCCTCCTTTATTTTACTTAGGTGAAATGCAAAAATAACCATGTACCTGAATGTGCATTGAGGTTGATGCTAAATTAGCTGGAGTTAAGGCCTAGAACAGTTTTTCTTGTGTTTAATCCTTAACATGAAAGTTTGCTTTCGCTGTGTATTTCTTTGCTTGCAGGTGCTTCTACAGAAACCTTCTCTTAATGAAATGCTTAATATTAGTTAAAGATCGGGACTGGGTATGAGAAGACAGTTTGCCAAGGATTGGTGAAGGGGAACTCCCCTCTTGATTCCTGAAAACAAGAAAAGATACAAGGTCGTCCTGATGGCTGAACCAAGATAATATTTGTGACTGTGCATGGACTATGGAAAGTTACTGACAGTGACATAAATTAACTGAAGCTTTACGGAATAAGAATGTTTTAGCTTTTTAGGGATTCAGCCCCTTTTTACCCTGTGAGTGAAACTTTAGAAACTTAGGGCCTATTTTACAAGACCGATTGCGCAGGACGGTGCAGTAAGTGCCTTGCTGCACCACCCTTCACCACCAGGAAAAGGCAGAAATGTGGCGTATCAACAAGATATGGCACATTTCTGTCCTCTCCCCCTCCGCTGGTGCAGATATTGCTGCCAAGTACCAATGCAGGCACCCTTGCATCATGGTGCAAGGGTGCCTGCATTGTGGGGATGATCGTCTTTGTGCAGGAAGGGATGCCTTCCTGCACAAAAACAATTACAATAGGTGTTTTCCTCTTTCTATGTGTCCTGCAGAATGCAAACTGGGAGAAATAAACATATTTCTCCCTGTTGCGTCACTCTTAGGCCACCCCTAAGGTGGCGTAGGAATCTGATACATTCCCAGACTTGAAATTCTGGGAATGCGTCAGATTCCTTCAGGTTCCATGGGTGGTGCATAGTAACACCCCAAGCAACACCCATGGAATGCCCCTTTCACGCAGCGTTATGCATAAAAGGGGTCCATATTTACGCAGCCATGAAAAGCCACACAAATAAATGATGCTCCAGTGGTCTTTACTGTGGCTCTTAGAGAGGTACAGTACAATGTTTTTCTTTGCTTGGGTGATGTGTATTTATGCTACCCATATCTCTCTTACAAGAACTTCTACTGAGGTTTCTGTGGTGCTGACACTTTTATGTCATTCTTTGTTTCCTTATGCTAGAGCATTTTAGGATTTCCTATAGTTTATGAAACTAGTTAGACTTCTATAAATAAAAATTTTAGGCAGGCAAATCAAAGCCTGAATTTCAAGCACCAAGTATTGTTTCTCATTTTCTGTATTGTTGCTACTGCAGTTTGAGTATGTCTCATGTTGGTGAGTTTTAACTTAATCCAACTCTGTATCTGACCTTTGGTAATTCTGTACTTGTATAGCATGTTTTTGAGACTCATTTGCATTAATTTGACTTTGAATTTGCAATAAACCTTTTGAACTTTCACTTTTTTCTCTGAGATTTGTGTGACCAAGTGGGTTGCAGTGTAATTGAAGTTCAAGGTTTTAACGTGTTTCTTTTCACCCACTATAACTTAGAAAGAGATTAATTGGCCCCAGGATATCAGTAACAGTGTCAGATGCTGGATCAGAGCCACACAAAGGTCTGGCTTGAATCATAGAGCTTGCACAAGAGCGGAGACCTAAAAAAGATTTGCTATGTAAATCATACAAACAAAACCACATAAAATATAACCAGGGCTCTTAAAACTTAAAAAAAGTGTAATTCTGTAATATGTGGCAGCTTTACCATTAACCCCTCCCATGCCCAGTACGAACTGGTCTCATCCCGGCACGCGGTTGCCATGTGCCTGGGACGAGACCAGCTCATCCTGCACTTGGCCCACGGGGAGCGCTAGGCCCCCCGGGCCTCCCTCCCACACCCCCCAGTCGGGGATGGAAGGCGAATCGCTTACCCTTCCACCCGACCCCCCCTTGGCAATTGACGTCATCAGAAGCTGCCGAGGATGCGCTGGAAGCCATTTGCTTCCAGCGCATCGAGAAGAGAGGACTTCATCAGGTAAGTCTCTCTCTTTTGGGGGTTTTGGGGGGGGATACAGACACAGGGGTAAAGGTAAGGGTTTTTCCTTTCCCCCTGTGCCTGTTTTCAATAAGTTCCCGCTCCACGATCTCGGGGGTCCCGTGATCGTGGAGCAGGAATCCCCAATAGGCACCAGGGATTTCCTTTCAATTTTATTTAGGGGAGCCACCCCTTGGGCAAGGGTCACTCCCCTGGGGGGCAATTTTTTTTTGGGCCGATCTGCCCCCAGGGGGTCGAAACCCACTAGACTACCAGGGATTTTTATTATTGAAGTTTTTGGGCAGCGACCCCTTAGGAAAGGGTCGCTGCCCCAGGGGCAATATTTTTTTATATGTTTCGCCCCCCCCCCGGGCTAGATCGGCCATGTTTTTGGCCGATCTCACCCTGGTGGGTCGAAACTCACTAGGCCCCAGGTATTGTGTGGTGTGTGTATGTGTGTTTGTGTGTTTGGGGGCACCCCTTGGGCAAGGGCCACCCCCCCCAAAAGGGGGGTAATTAGTATTGACCATTTCTGCCCCTCAGAGGCAGATGAGCCTATTTCTTTTAGGCCCATCTGCCCCCAAGGCCAGCAGAAACCACCAATAGGGATATTTTTTCCCCCTTTTTTTGTTTTGTCCTGGGGGTTCCCCCTTTCGCCCCCTTTGGCAAGGCTTGCCCCTAAAGGGGGCACAGAGCTGTTGGCCATTTCTGCCCCCCCCCCTTGGGGGCAGATCAGCCTATTTTTTTTACTCCCATCTGCCCCCAAGGGGGGCAGAATCCACTTAGGCACCAGGGATCTTGTGTGTGTGTTTTGTGTGGGGGTCGGCCCTTTTGGCAATGGTTGCCCCCCAAAGGGGGGCACATTACTGATGGCCATTTCTGCTCCCCTTGGGGGCAGATCGGGCTATTTCTTTTAGGCCTATCTGCCCCCAAGGGGGCAGAAGCCACCAAGACGTGAGATCATTTATATTTTTTTGTTCTCCTTAGTTTTTTTGTGCTGGGGGTGCCCCCTTTGGCAAGGGTTGCCCCACCAAACAGGGTACAGAGCTGTTGGCCATTTCTGCCCCCATTGGGGGCAGATCTGCCTATTTTATTTAGGCCCATAGGCGCCAGAGATCTTGTGTGTGTGTGTGCGTGTTTGGTGGGGGGGGCAGCCCGTTTGGCAAGGGTCACCCCCGAAGGGGGGCACATTACTGATGGCCATTTCTGCTCCCATTGGGGGCAGATTTGCCTATTTTTTTTAGGCCCATTTGCCCCCAAGTGGGGCAGAAGCCACTTAGACACCAGGGACAATTTCTAAGTTCTTGGTGGCGGGGTGTTTGTCAACTGGCGAACTATTTGTATTTGCGATTATAACAGTTTATTTCTTCTTTTTGTTCTAGTTCAAAACTTTTGCTTCCTTTGCTGTGGATCCTTGGCAGTAGTTGTCCTGCGGTTTGCATAGTTGCATGTTTTAGGTAAGTAAAAGCAATTTACTCCAAAGGAGTATTGTTGACATGCATGAATGACATGTTTGTAGGTGATGTACTAAATGCAGGATTATGTGTGAAATTGTCCTTAAATTTGAGCACAATGATATTTGTGTTGTCATATGTCTAATTTGCTTTTTTCTTTTTTCTTTTTAGTGGGATATCATTGGTGATTGCTGCGTCTGTGCAGAGTAGTTGCTGGTGAGTACCTTTTTCAGGCAAGTGAGTGGTATAGTTTTTTTGCTACATAACTCTTTGTGATAAAGCTACACTTTGTTTATTACTTATTTTAGTGCTGGTTGTTGTTGGCAATCCATTTGTTGTTACAAAGGATCATGGCTAACCGCAGAGTGACCGCTCAGCAGGTTATTGACATGCTTTTTGAGTCGTCTTCTGACCATGATTATGAGACTGACTCTGCATCTGAGGCAGAGAAGGAAGTGAAGGATTTTGGCAGTGAGTTTTCTGTCCAAGAGGATTCTTCTGATGACGAAGCCACTCTCTGTGCAGATGAAGGGCCTGTTTTAGAGGAGGACATTGGTGTGCCAAGAGGGCAGCAGCCTGGGGCTGAAAGGTTTCCCATTAGAAGACCTGACACCTGGATTGCCCCAAACATGGAGCAGCCACATTTACCTGCATTTACTGGTATCCCAAAGTGTAAAGTCAGTACGGAAACTTTTTGTCTGTCAATTTCTTTCACTTGTTCATGGACAATGTATTTTTGGAAGAGATTGTGGAGCAGACTAATTTGTGTGTAGAGCAATATTTGAGGGACAACGCTGCCAGACTTAGGCCTCAGTCTAGAGCTACTCAGTGGGTTCCCACATATCTGGAAGAGATGAAAAAGTTTTTAAGGTTGACTTTTTTGATGGGGTTGATAAGGAAGCCGTCACTGGCTTCTTATTGGTCTACTAGTCTCTTGATGGCAACGGCTATATTTCCTGCAACTATGACTCGTAATTGCCATTTGCTTCTTCTTCGTATGCTGCATTTTGTAGACAATGCTTTAGCCTTGCCATGAGATCACCCTGATTGTGACCGTCTTTTTAAGATTAGGCCTGTCCTTGACCATTTTGTAGATCGGTTTTCAGAGGTCTATGTTCCAGGCAAAAAGATAAGTGTGGACGAGTCTTTGGTCCTTTTCAAGGGGCGTTTAGTTTTTAAGCAGTACATTCCTAGTAAGAGGGCACGGTATGGAATTAAATTGTATATGCTGTCAGAAAGTAATACAGGATACGTGTATAATTTCCGGGTCTACACTGGTAGGGATTCCAGTATTGACCCTCCTGGTTGTCTGCCCACTTTTGAAGTTAGTGAGAAAATTGTGTGGGAACTTGGTAGACGAATGTTGAACGAAGGTCACCATTTGTACATAGATAATTTCTACACTGGAGTGCAGTTGTTCAAGGAGTTGTTTAGAGTGGACACTGTTGCTTGTGGCACAATCCGTTCTAACCGGAAAGGCTATCCAAGGGAGCTTTTCTGTAAAAAACGTGATGTGGGACAGTGCAGTTCCTTGCTGAATAATGAGCTGCTAGCTCTGAAATTTTTAAAAAGGAGGGATGTGTACATGCTATCTACCATCCATGATAACAGTACTTCCCTTGTGACTGTTTGGGGTCAGGTTGCTGAAGTACACAAACCTGCGTGCATTTTGAACTACAATAGGCACATGGGTGGTGTTGATAGAGTAGATCAGAGGTTGGAACCTTTACTGCTCTTCGTAAGCCTTACATGTGGAATAAAAAGTTGGCCCTACATTGATTTCATTTGCCAACTTTCAATGCTTTTATTGTGTTCAAGGATTGTTCACCTGAGTCAAATTGGTTACATTTCAGGAGTCAGTTATAGAGAGCCTTATTGTCGTGGAAGAGGCAAGAGTTCCTAGAGTAGCAGTGGTAAAGGATGTGGCTAGATTGAAAGATCACCACTTCCAGATCACATTCCTCCCACTCCCAAAAAGGCTTGCCCACTAAGAAATATAGAGTATGTGCCCGAAGAGGTATCCAGAGGGAGAGCCGGAATGTACTGCCCCGATTGCCCTTCAAAGCCTGGGCTGTGTGTGGCTGGCTGTTTCAGGAGTTACAACACCAAGAAAGTTTTTTGGGAAATTCCGTGAGCGTGAACTGCCTATTTTTTATTTTCATATGTGAAGTTTCATGGTTGGCATTACTGTTATGTATTTAGTTAGAGCTTTTGTGTTTGTAATTTTGTACTTATTTTATAATTAGTGGTTTCTTTGTTGTTTAAAAACAAAACAAAAAGTGATGGCAGTGTGTGTGGGGTGGCGCTTGGCTGGCGGTGTGTGTGGGGTGGCGCTTGGCTGGCGGTGTGTGTGGGGTGACGCTTGACTGGCGGTGTGCTTGGGGTGGCGCTTGGCTGGCAGTGTGCGTGGGGTGGTGCGTGGCTGGCGGTGTTCGTGGGGTGGCACTTGGATGGCAGTGTGCGTGGGGTGGCGCTTGGCTGGCGGTGTGCATGAAGTGGCCCTTGGCTGGCGATGTGTGTGGAGTGACGCTTGGCTGGCGGTGCCAGCCAATGTCAGTCCCCACACTCCCATCAGCTAGTGTGATTGCTGTATCAGGCATGTGGGTGCATGTCAGTGATGGGCCCTTGAGTGATGCTGTCTGTCGATGCGAGTGTTGTAATGTGCTGGGCCCATGGCTGGCGGCGTGAATGGTCTTGTGCAAGTCATGCATGAAAGGTGTGTGAATGGACTGTAAAAGGGCTAGTGCCTTGACGCGGCTTTACAGCTCACGAGCTGTGAGTCATTGGTTCAGTTTTTTGGCCTTTCAGTTATAAACAGTGCATTTCACTTTTGTGAAATCTCTTGTTAATAAAATTTGATCTACTGAACCATCACTTTTAGTGTTTGGGACATCACAGACGTACGTTGACACATCAAAATGATATATAACAAAACTACCTGTGTTTGGGGGGTAGGGGACACCTATGTTTTTGGTCCTGGGTGCGGCCTTCATCTAGAGAAACCTACCAAACCCAGACATTTTTTAAAACTAGACACCCCAAGGAGTCCAGGTAGGTGTGGCTTGCATGAATCCCCCAACATTTTCCTACCTAGACTCCTCCGCAAACCTCAAAAATGCTTAAAAAAACAAATTTACCTAACTTTTCTTTGTAGGATCACCGCTCTGGTACAAATTTCCTACTCCCCAGCGTTCCCCTCAGTCTCCCAAGTAAAACAACACCTCACTTGTGTGGGTCCACAAAGCAGAGTCAGCCTAAAGGTGCATAAAAGAAAAATATATGCTTATCAACTCGCTGTGCTATCCTCTCAATCTCTACAGGTTTTTGGCCTTTTTCTGTTGCAGGCACCTGCCCACCCACACAAGTAAGGTATAATTTTTATTCGGAGCCTTGGGGGAACGCTGGGTGGAAGGAAATTTGGGATTCGTCTCAGATTCCAGAACTTTCTGTCAACGGAATGTGAGGAAAAAGTGGTTTTAGCACAATTTTGAGGTTTGCAAAGGATTCCGGGAAACACACGTCAACCCATCTTGGATTCCCCTAGGTCTCTAGTTTTAAAAAATGCCCAGGTTTGGTAGGTTTCCCTAGGTGCCGACTGAGCTAGAGGCCAAAATCCACAGGTAGGCACTTTGCAACAAAAAAAAACGTGTTTTCTTTGGGAAAATGTGATGTGTCCACGTTGAGTTTTGGAGGATTTCCTGTCGCGGGCACTAGGCCTACCCACACAAGTGAGGCATAATTTTTATCGGGAGACTTGGGGGAATGCTGGGTGGAAGGAAATCTGTGGCTCCTCTCAGATTCCAGAACTTTCTGTCACCGAAATGTGAGGAAAAAGTGTTTTTTTAGCCAAATGTTGAGGTTTGCAAAGATTCTGGGTAACAGAACCTGGTGAGAGCCCCACCCCATCTTGGATTCCCCTAGGTGTCTAGTTGTCAAAGATGCCGGCTGAGCTAGAGGCCAAAATCCACAGGAAGGCACCTTGCAAAAAACACCTCTGTTTTCTTTGGGAACATGTGATGTGTCCATGTTGTGTTTTGGGGCATTTCCTGTTGCAGGCGAAAGGCCTACCCACACAAGTGACGTACCATTTTTATCGGGAGACTAACATAGAATAGCAAAACAGGTGTCATTGTCCCTTGTCTTTCTCTACATTTTTTCCTCCCATATATAAGACTGTGTGTAAAAAAGACATCTATTTGAGAATGCCCTGTAATTCACATGCTAGTATTGGCACCGCGGAATTCAGAGATGTGCAAATAACCACTGCTTCTCAACACCTTATCTTGTGCACATTTTAGAAATACAAAGGTTTTCTTGATAGCTATTTTTCACTCTTTATATTTCAGCAAATGAATTGCTGGATACCAGCATAGAATTAAAACCCACTGCAAGGTGCAGCTCATTTATTGGCTCTGGGTTTCTAGGGTTCTTGATGAACCTATAAGCCCTATATATCCCCGCAACCAGAAGAGTCCAGCAGACGTAACGGTATATTGCTTTAAAAAATCTGACATCGCAGGAAAAAGTTACAGAGTAAAACGTAGAGAAAAATGGCTGTTTTTTTTGTTCACCTCAATTTCAATATTTTTTTATTTCAGTTGTTATTTTCTGTAGGAAACCCTTGTAGGATTTTCACAAATTACCCATTGCTGAATTCAGAATTTTGTCTACTTTTCAGAAATGTTTAGATTTCTGGGATCCAGCATTGGTTTCATACCCATTTCTGTCACTGACTGGAAGGAGGCTGAAAGCACTAAGGGCCAGATGTAGCAAAGGTTTTTACCCATTCTGTGTCTATGGGAAAAAGTGTTTGTACATATGGCCCAAAAAATCGTAAAAATGGGCTATGTCCCAGTAAAATGCCAAAAATGTGTTGAAAAATTGGGTTGTATGATTCAAGTCTGCCTGTTCCTGAAAGCTGGTGATTTTGGCACTACAAACCCTTTGTTGATGCCATTTTCAGGGAAAAAACACAAGCCTTCTTCTGCAGCCCTTCTTTCCCATGTTTTTTAAAAAAAAAATCATTTTCACTGTATTTTAGCTAATTTCTTGGTATCCTTCAGGGGATCCCACATAGTCTGGGTACCTATAAAATCCCTAGGATGTTGGAAAAAAAGGATGCAAATTTGGCTTGGGTAGCTTATGTGGACAAAACGTTATGAGGGCCTAACCACACCCTGCCCCAAATACCCCAAAAAAAGGCCTGGCACCTGAAGGGGAAAAGGTCTGGCAGCGAAGGCGTTAAAAGGGCAAGTTATAGCACTGTACTGAGAAGTACTTATTAAAAGTGCTAGTTTTGCGTAACTGCTAGTCTGAACTCACATATTTGAAAGTGTTTTCATATGTGATAAATAAATTAAAAAAGAGCCTGTCTGGTGAGCAAAATCTTTCTGCATGGTCTTTTGCTGTTTTATTCGTTTTACTACTCCTTTAATTTGTTGTATCTGATGGTCCACTCTCATTAAGCTAGCTAACTAGACAGGTATAAAGATACCTCATGGTCTATTGTGAGCCCCCTGTGCTCCTGAAGCCCCTTTGTACATTTGAAACCCCCTAGGTCAACGTACCTCCCTGCTCTCCGTAAACTAAACACATGAACCTGAAGGCACCATTCAACTTTCTATATACAGGTAACCTTACTACGTTTGTTGAATTGTCTTAGTGACTCCTTTGCTCTGTATTGGTTTTAGGTGTTTTTAGGATGTCTCGGTCCTGAACCCTAAATAATACCACTGTCAAAATAAACCATTTCGGTCGAGTCGATTGCAGTTCTCCATTATAAACAGTGCACTCTCCAAACTTTAGCTATATGCAAACTGCGTCAATTTCTCATTGTTTCTGTACAGCATATCATTGTTTTTGTGCCTTTCCATTCAAGTAGCACTCATGTATCACCGAAGTTAGAATATAATTAACATGAGACCTTCCCGATCATTGGCCAGGGGTCTCTGTTTTATTTCTGTATTTTGATGGGTGTATTTAATTTGTGACTCCCTTTTTCATTTCCGATTAAAATGTCTTCATGACCTTGCTATTCATATTGAAAATTGCCACTATCATACTTTAAATACTGTATTACATCTTCTGTGGTGTTAGGTGCTCTATATTGTTTATTCTCATTATTATTTTTAATACTATTCATAGTTAAAATATATTTTGCATATTACTTTTAAAGTATTGAATTACCATATGAAACGATGATCATTCGTACTCTGCTGCAACTGTGATGTTTGTGTTGCACTCTCGCCACACTTAGGTTAATCCTTGCCTGCTTATCAATGTCTACACAGAGTCATGAAGACTTGGTTGAGGCCCACTTTGTATTGCAAGCTAGGGCCTTACCCGCTGCTTTGCAGGGACCTTCAATTTCTCCTGTTAAGTGAGCTCACTGGAACCTGTGACCGCCTGCTCCAGAGAACTAAGCATGACAATAGAGTAGCTCTTTTAAGCAGTGTAAATGTTATATTATTTGCATTGCTCACGCAAAACCAGAAATCGAACTGAACACTTTAGACAAAACGTAACGCAAAGGTACAAAACTGCACTGAGAATGCCACTGTTGGCTACATAATAGTTTCAAACAAAGCCAACTGAAAAACACAATATCAGTAACGGAAAAATAAAAACTTAATCGGTCTCAGGTCTTCAAAGTAAACTTCAGCACTCAGAGGGCAAATTATAAGTATTTCTGATAGTGCCACAAGGCCACCCCCGATGGTAGATTGTGTGCATTATAAATACCACGAAAATAAATCTTACAAGAACGACCTTAAAAACAGTTATTGATTATAATTGTATTCACGTACCCTTGTGATACACTATAAAATAAAAAAAATACATTTTCTAGATGCTCCATTTCAACATGGGCCACATATTGAACCACTGTGCTTCCATTTACAATCTAATGCAGCCAGTCAGTGGTGGTCTCAGTTCACATCGAAAACAGATTTCAAAACAATGACTGCTGTTCTCCTGAGGGTTCACTAAATTTCCTACAATGACATTAAAATCACCAAGTCCTCATTTGGCCTTGGAGTCTCCATCCCCCAGGGACCAGTGCATTTTTTAGGGTGAGCGGGCATAGAGACCCAGGCCCAGCAACGTGTTTCAGAGTGAGACTCAGAGTTTCACGTGGCTGCCCCCTTCAGGCCAATTTAGGCCCTGGGAACCCCATCCCCTGGGGCTGAGCACATTTTGTGGGAGGGGAAGACATGTACCCCCACTCCCTGGGCCCATTTTGGCCCAAGGGACCGCACCCACTGGGGCCTGGTGCATTTTTTGGGGGGGAAGGAGTGCCCTCCTCAGGTAATTTTGGCCTCGAAGACCCCATCGGCAAAGGCCCAGCCATACTGCAAAAACTGGGGGGGGGGTGAATGCAGTCCACCTCCTCAGTCCAATTTCGGCCCGTGGCCCAGCAATATTGCAGTAGGGATAGGGGGCACACAGCACTCTTCTCCCCAGGCCAGTATCAGTCCTGGGCACCTGATCCCCAAACCCACTGGCCCAGCCAACAAAGGGAGCGTGCCCTGGTGCCCACCCAGGGCACTCAACAAACTATGGTTTGGGCCCCAAGGGCCCAACAGCCCTGCCAGCTCGCCACCTCTACGGAAGCCAGCATTGCTCCCACCCACAGGAAGCAGCTAAAAATGCTGCTCCCAGCTAAAAATGTTGCTCACTGCAGGTAGGCACAAACTCTTAATCCCTTTCAAGATGAAAAGTCTGTTCCCAGCAGTTTTTCATGCTTCTGCCTGCTGGGAGCAGACTTAGGGGCTGATTTAGAGTTTAGGGGAGGGGTTACTCCATCACAAATGTGATGGCTATCCAATCTGCCGTATTACAATACCATCATAGCCTATGGAACATGTAATACAGCAGATGGGATATCCACCACTTTTTTGATGGAGTAACCCCTCTGCCAAAGTATACATCAGGCACTTAGAGTTTGCTTCCACTTGGAGGGAGTATTGAAATTGCTCCCCCCAAGTGAAAGCAAACACAGGTTTCCTTGCCTATGACAGTGTGGGCACAGAAACCGCTATGTCCCATGGGTGGGCTCCCCAGGAAATAGCCTGAGCTGGCCCATGGGGATGGGGTCTGTTCCACTTTATATGCACGTCCAGACTCTGTGGAATGGGGTCCCGGCTTCCAAAATCAGCACAGGGAGGGTCGCCAAGTGGCCCCTCCCCCTTTTGATGTGTGGCCATGCCCTAGGGGATGGGGTCTCCTGGGCCAAAATCAGCCCAGGTAGGGGGGCTGCACTCCCCATCCCACTTTTTAATAAGGCTGGGCTCTGGGGGATGGGGTTCCTGAAGCTGAACTCAGCACGGGAGGGAAGCCGCTGCCCCCCACTCACTTATTAATAAGGTGGGATCTGGGGATGGTGTCCCCTGGGCCGAAATAGACCCAAGAAGGGGGAATGCATGGTCCCCCTTCCCCTTCTCAATATCACCCAAGCCCCAGGAGATGGGCTGCCCATGACCAAATTAAGCCAGAGGAGGGAGTCGCGCGCACTCTCCCCCAAACAGATATTCATGTTCCCCCCTGGGCCTGGCGCAACTGTGGGGGCTTAAAAAATAACATGTGAGGGAGGCTGTGCTGGTTTTCTTAAAAAAAATAACAAATATTGCCACCTATCCTCAGTGAATTTGCAGCAATATTTGAACAAAAAAACATTTTTGGGCCCAAGGCAGAGACCGTACCACCAGCCCTAGGGTTTTAGGGTATTCCTACCATGACCCCTTGTGTTTTTTTGCATTTTATTAGGGTCTTGGACCCAAGATAGCTGCCACCAGTTCCTGCTTGAAGTAGTGGCAGCCAATCATGGCAATGCTGTTGGTGCATGGATCCAAGTGGGTGCTATGTCTCTAGATATACATACATCTTTCTTCCTTAATAACTCCAAAAACTACTGAACAAATTTAAACCAAGTTACAAAAAGCAACGAGGTTCTAGCTATGAATGCCTACTGGCATGGTGTTTCAGTGCGAGCATTTTGCCTTGGGTGCCCATATGATAAAAAAAAATACAATTTGTCAGTGTGAGAATTTTACCATTATTGCCATCCACAGATCATGATTCACCTTTATGTCAAAAAATTCCTTTCTATATCAGGGTCAAAAATGTTATCATGGTTGCCCCTCCCATATGCCAGAGTTGTCCTCCCTGACGCAAAGAATTACGTCCAATGTGCTAGCATCAGTAATTTTGCCATGGGTGACCACTTAGCTACGAATTTCCTCAGGTATGCCAGATTTGCCTATGGGTGCCCCATAAACCAAGAATTACCTATAGTATGTCATTATTAGTATTTTACCATGGATCCCTTTTTTGCATAAATTTAACTCCAGTATATTGTCACAGGTGTCTGTCATGCTAAGATGAAATGCGTCCAGTATGCCAGCACCAGTATTTTGCCATAGGTACCTTTATGAGGCAAGAATTACCTTCATCAGGGCACTGCCAACGGTAGACTCTTAAGCTTAGTACCACTTTCTCACTCACGCTCACTTATATTCAGTGACTCACGCGCATTCAGACTCACACTAATTCATTCATTTTCATGCACTTACATTCATTAATATCCCCTCTTTCACTATGTTACTCACTCATTCGCACTCACTCATATTTTCTCACTCATCCTTAGTTGCACTCACTACGTCTCACTCACTCATTGTCATTCTGATTCACTCACAGTCACTTACTCTCACTCATGCTAACTTGCACATTTCTTAATTCTGACTTATTGTCACTCACTCTGGTTTTTTCAGTTGCACTCAATCTCACATTCTCGAACACTCCCTCACACTCATTCTTATTCACTCATTTGCAATCACTCTTACTTTCAATCATTCTTACACATTGACACTCAGCCCCCCTCACTGTCACTCTCCCTGACTTTCACTTGCACACAAATTTAGACATACCAACATACATGCTCACATATACACACACTCTCATATGAAAACACTCTCAGCTGAAGCACATGCACAATATACTTTTGAGAGCATTTTATACTCACCTCAGATGCACTACATTAATAGTGAACAGTAGAGTAATATTCACTATAAGTATAATAAGAAATGGGCAGAAAATAAGGAGAAAAGCACTCTAATACCTGACACGCACCTGGGTTCTTGGCACTGTTTTTGCCACCTTTGAGGCCAGGGATTGCATAGGCAGCGGCGGGGGGGGCAAGCCAGTTGGTCACAACTACGACCCAAGGCGACCGCTAAATGACCTCCACGGTAATTCAATTTCAAAGGAACTCAAATTTTGGATCTCAATTGCTCATGGAGATTAATCGTGCACCAAAGTCATAGCCGATTATATGGCATTTTGTATTCATAATATATTTTATCTGCTCCTCCCACACTTTGAGAGAAAAAAACCAGCAGGAGATACGAGAGATATGTTAGTAACTAAATTTTCAATTATGTCCATGGGAAATCAATAAACACTGATTTTAGTCAGATTTGCTTATGCAAGACGCTAATTGCCTTACATTTGTTTTATGCAATATGTCAGGCTAATCACAGTAGCAGGCAGAATGGGATGCCTCTGCCAGCACAGAAAATGACATAAGTTGATCGTTAATAAAATTGAAGATAATGATGCCTCACGTAGGAAAGAACATTCTTCCCGGCGGTAATGGGCCAAGCTCACTGACAATCTTAACAGGCTGTGCTTTTCAGGGAAGAGGCTCAAGTGGTTACATGCCTGTCGCATTTATAGGAAGTATTTTTGTCCAGCCCTCAACTAGCTGGAGTGCTTTGCTTTTCTACGCAGGGTCTATCTTACCTCTGCCCTTCTCGGATATGCACAAGAAAATAATCATTTTTTGTGTCTCTGCATATCTCTGTTCAAAGGCACCTTGAAACAGAATATACTGTCACTCATGTAGCGCTTCTAATTCGTAACAAGGACCGACAGCACACAACACCATAGGGAGAATACTGAGTTGGAAATGTTCTGGTGTCATGCGTAAACACCAGAAAGGTGCTCTTACACGGACGCTGGTCACTGCACTTAAGCGATATGTGACGTCAAGACAAGCACAGGATTTCACTCCGGAGTTTTATAGTAAATTCATTTTGTGAGTGAGTGAAGTGTTTACGATGTACTGAGTGATGACTAGTGGAACTGGCTTATCTCATCCGGTGCTTTAAATGGGATGACAACTCTGGTGGGATGGTGGCTCTAAATGGGGCATGGCAAAAGAGACTTAACTAGAAATCCTTTCCACGAGGTGTGGGATATATAATTAAAAACATGTCCTAAAACATGTAAACTAACAACTGGTGCTTGACACTGCTGCTGCCTAACCAGTATTTGGGTGCTGCTCTTTGAGCCATATCAAACAGCCTATTCGTGAAACAAGGCATATCTATTGGCTCTGCCAGTGCGTGCTTGCAGTATCAGATAAATAAGTAACAGCAATTATTTTGCTGTGAATAATTAGAACAGAGCATTTTTAATTTGGAAATATGGAGTCAGTGAACAAAAGATTTCTAATGTCTGTGGAAAGTAGAGTGGTCTTTGAAATGACTGAGTCACTTCCCTTTTCTCCGTCTTAGAATTGTATTCTGTAGTTTCTCACTCTGGTAGACATGTACACCTATTTTCTCCCCACATCTTTTTGAAATCCGCGATCTGCACCTATCAGACATCATTTCCCCCTCTTCATAACTGTCTTATCATGATAGCCTTCTTCATGTACTTCCTTGCACCACCTCCTCTTCACCACTACCTCACACACAACCTACCAACTCACTGAGCTGTAGGCATTGCAATTTGTTTTCCTTTGCCATTGTCAATATTTCAGCAGCTGAGTATCTCCTTCACACTCTTTTACACAAAATCACACCAGTAATAAGCACGTATGTGACCAGTGCCCTGTGTCTCTGCAGAGAAATCAAGGGTATCATGTGTATGTAGTCTGAAGACTGTTATGGCACCTTGAAAGGCACTATAAGAAATGTGAACTGGCCTCAGCCTCAGATCCAGAACTCTCAATCATGGCCAATCATAATCGCACCCATTCACAACCTTAACTCACCAAGGCACCAGGTAGCAACTCAATTCACATTATGCATTGAGCAAGAGTAATGTTAGCAGGAAAAACCACATCATCTGGATGAATAAATACTCCTAGTGAAAGCAAGATGAAATAAAACCTAAAATTTAAACATGACTGACTAATCAGCATTTATTTAAGGGCTTTTCCCGTCATTGTTCACAAATCTATCAGTGTTACTATAAAGTGAGGGACAAGAACACAGACTTCAAAACTGTCCAGCAGATGAAGGCTGGAAATCAGAGCCAGACTGGACTACACGAGGTTGGATACCTTATCTGTGAGGTACCGCCGACCCGTGTTTTCAGCACACCAGAATGCAATGATCAGGACAAACTTGTTTTTTCCCAGTTCAGGTGTGGCCTTTTGGGACAGGCCTAAGCACCTTGTCCCAGTTTGGCAGAGGTGGGAAAAATAAGTGGAAAAAGGTCCTCCTGGTCAGTCCTACAGCTCCTAACTCCTCAAATCTAACCTTTATGCACCAGACCTCTCTCCTGCTAGGTTTCCTGCTGTACTCATGAGTCATTCACATTTTTTGTCACTAAAGCAGGTAAACAGAAGTCTGCCCACTTGTCTGTTGAAAAACAGTTCAAGCCTGTGGATGCCAGCCTGATTCAGGAGTACTTGAGTCTTTCAATGGGTTCTCCTCTTCCATCATGAGTCATCTTTCTGCAGGATCTTTTTCTCCTTGTGGAATCTTCCAAGATTAGAATATTCTGAGCCGGTGTTAGTCACTGAGGTGTTAAATCCATCTGATGCACTATCCAGTGATTGGAGAAAGTCTACCACCCTATCCTATTTTCTCACATACCCTCTGTTGGACCTGGCCCTATTACAGGGTCATTCCCCAGACTTTTTGCTCTTTGCCTCCTTATTTCTCTGACCTTTGTTGGCTGACGTTTTGACTCTGAGCACTTTCTCACTGCTAACCAGTGCTAAAGTGCATGTGCTCTCCCTTACAAAATTGGTATAATTGGCTTATACCTAATTGACATATTAAATGTACCTATAAGTCCCTTGTAAAGTGGTATCCCTATACCCAGGGCCTGTAAATTAAATGCTACTACTGGGCCTGCAGCGCTGCTTATGCCACCCACTGAAGTAGCCTGTCAAACCTATCTAAGGCCTGCTAACGCAGAGCCTGTGTGCACCGTGTTCTGCCACAGGGACCTGCCATCTAAATTTACTTGCCAGGCCCAGAACTCCCCTTTTACTACATGTAAGTCACCCCTAAGGTACGCCCTAGCTAGCCCTATGGGCAGAGTGCCATGTATGTAGAAGGCAGGACATGTGCCATGTTGCGTGGCCTGTCCTGGTAGTGACAAACAGCCTCACTGCTGTGAGTGCTGCCTTCTCATAGGATTGCATTGGAAATGCCCTGCTTTATGTGTATGGGGTATTGTCTGATTTATGAGGGGTAGTGTAAGCATGTTTGGTATGGTTGTGATAGTGGTGAGAAATGCGGCTTACTGGTGTAGGTGTATTTTTTATTACTATCACAGAAATGCCACTTCTAGAAAGTGCACATATATCTGTGATTATGACTTTGGTGTTTTGCAGCTTGCCTCCAATCCACGTCTGAGCAGTCTGACAGTTCGGGCTTTGTGCATACTTCTCAGACAGCCTGAACAAAGGGAGGGTGGAGGTGTCACAGAGGTGCATCTACATATTGTAAAGCGTTCCTGGGCTGAGAGAAGGGAGAGGCGGACACACCTGCATTTGTAAAGGCTGTGCCCTGGCCTCACACAATAGGGTCGTTTACCCCCCACTGATGTTTGGAGCCTGTGCTGGAGGAGAGAAAGTACACTCCCAGAATGAGTTGTAATTGGTTGGAACCCCCTCTCCTGGCCATTGTTGAAAACACTGTAAATCTAGTATAAGTACAGGGGAATTTGCCCCACAATTTAGACATCTTTTGGACATTCTTGGGAGTCGAAGAACCTTACCTGTAGCTGGACAGGACGCTGTTGAAAGGACTCACCAGGGCCACCTTGGACTGCTGCTGCTGTCCTGACCTTTGACCTCCCTGGTCACAAGGAGGAACTGCCACTGCTGGTAACCCCTTGTTGTGCTGACCTGCTGCTGGGTTCTCCAGCCCTGTGCCCTCCTTCTTCGCTTGTTGTCTCCAGAGGCAGGGTGCTGTGGCCCCTGACCTTTGTCAAACTTTCTTCAGCACACTGAGTGCTGCTTTGCTGCCCTCGCACTGTTTTTAGCGCTCTCTTGTGCCGGAAAATCTTCACCGTCGCAACCCGGGTTTATCATGGTGCCCCTCGTGCTTGGTGAAGCGCTCTGCATTTGATCCGAGTTGACCACCGCAGCCCGGGGATAATTTTTCTTTTGGAGCGTACCCTGCTCCATCCCGTGCCCCCAGGGCACCCAAAGGAAGGAAAAGAGAAGAGAGCACGCTCCAGCCATGCCCCCGGGGCGACGCGCGCTCTTTGACGCGCCCCCAGGGCACCTGCAGGCACCATCCTCAGTGCCTGTCACACGTAACAGCCCAGGTCGGGCTTGAACGCGGCTCGCGCACAGTGCGGCCACGTGGGGAAGCAGGAGGGAAGCCTTATTGGAGGCCCCTGCTTCCTCCCTCATTCCCGGCAGCCGCACCGAGGACGAGGGTGGCTGCCCACTACTCCGCAGGACACGGGGTGGAAAGGGAGTTCCCTTTCCCCGGTCACTGCCCTAGGGGCGCGATCGCCCCAACTACTTGATTCTTTTGTGGCTTTTGGGCCCCCCCATTTGGAGTGGGCCATTAGAGGCCCGGGGGCCCCCACACGGATCACGGGTCCCCAGAGGGGCCCGTCTCAAACACCACGGAGAGGGTGATGTCTGCCCATCTCCCCAGGAGCACCGCGAGGACCCCGTGAGCGCTCAGGAGGGCTGGGAGTCCCCCATACTCCTCTTTCCAGGCACAGGGAGTGCCTCTACACTAGGAAACCAGGTACTTTTTAGGGAAATAGTGGCTCAGTGAGCCAAGTAGGGACCTAGGGAAATCATATGTTTTACCTGCTTTTTCTTCCATTACATATATGTGCTAATGTTCCTTTATGGGCCTGATTTGCTGATATGTATTTTTATGACTTGTGAGATGTTTTCTAATGTTCCTTTTATGGGTATTTAGAAGTTATTCATGACAAGTGCATAGAACTCTTACTGTAATTCCTGACCACTGCTTATGTTGCAGAATCCTGAGTACTTACGTGTTCTAATGTAACAACTGCGCATTCTTGCAGAGTATTAGTAACTTGTGTAACGTTCTGACAACTGCTAAGGTAGCAGGGTATTACTTACGTGTATTGTGGGACTAATTATGTTTTGTGCAATACAGATTATTTTTACATAGCTCAGTGTTGTGTTTACTTTGTGGTGTACATTTTGCGTCACGTGTGTTGTGTGTGTTGTGCAAACGCTTAACACATTGCCTCTGGGATAGGCCTGACTGCTCGTGCCAAGCTACCAAGGGGGTGAGCAGGGGTTATCTTGGATGTGTAACTGCCTTGCCCTAGGTTCTGCCTGGCTGAGGTGCATACCCTAGCCAACCAGAAAACCAATTTCTAACACCCTCCATCATTGCAGCACTTCATGTTTGCCTTCATGTTTCAAGATGGCAGATCCCAGTTCTCACCAGGCCTACCTGGCTTCCTTTCCTCAGTCACTCCCTTAATTAGATGAGCTCTCCTCCCATTTGACTAGATAAAAAATGGTTCTCTGCCATACTTAGGTTTGGGGTTTTAATTCACTGTAAGTGCACAATAACCCCAATATGTAGTAGGTCCTGATTTCATATATCCACCCTGCTTTTGGGCATATAAGGAACACATTAGGGCTGACATGTGAATAAATTAAAGTGTGTCTTTTCCTATAAGGCAAAGACACTTTTTCCAGCCAAGTTTGAACAGCGCATTTAAACTGCAGCCGAGCTTCAGGACCTTGGTGCTCCTGGGAGACATATTTTTTCATACATGTGGGTGGTGTAAATACACACCAAGGCCTACAAAGGACATTTCACTTCCATGTCACTGATGCAATTTCTGTGCAAGCTACAATTGTCTAACTTAAAAGTTGAGATGACAAATTTTACAACTGTAGTTTAAAGGACAGAGGACACTCACTATTGCATTGATTCGCAGAGCCTCAGTTCACAGAGTGCTAGAACCAGAACAATGAGGACCAGAAAAGGGAAACCATTCTGGAGGGACTATACAGAAAAGGCAAATTTGCTACAACCTCCAAAAAACAGCTAAATCCCAAAAACTGAAAATATATATTGATAACTACCAACACAATTCATTCAAATAGATTGTGCCTATTAACTCCTAAAACCTGTTCAGTTGTCCTTGCTGGGTTGGGAACAGGGCTTTTAGCCAACCCTTGCTATGTCTAAAGGCTGTGCAAAGAAGGGACAGGAATAATTTATAAATTGCGGAATGTAATATATCAGCAAAAAAGCCAGATGTTCATTGAAAAACTCTACTTAAAACAAAGTTTTGGATAGGATTTTTTATACCACCTTAACTAATGTTTAAAAAAGAACCCTCAGAAATCCACTTTAAAAACACAGGTAAAGTGATGTTTTGGATAAAAAAAAACTTAAACCACTTCAATTTCCCATTTATAGTTAGCTCCACAATCCATAATTTGAGCAACAACCATGCAATCCATTATTCATATACCACTTTCAATACTTATTTTTGTAAAGTGCAAGTTCTGTGACTTTGTGGGTCGTTTTATTGTGATGACAGTGAACATTTATGAGAGTAGAGGAAAAGGAAAATATTTTGTAATTATTTGTAACACAGTTAACTTTTACGATTAAGAAAAATGAAGGGTAATGTATTAGCAACTGAAGCTGTAGATTTGTTTGCCTTCTTTTCACATTTGCTTACAGTGGTCACTACTAATAATCAGTGCCATTTTTTCTTTCTTTCATAGCAAGCAACAAATACAAGGGCCAAGGAAAATGGTAAGCCCAGTGTGAGTCTGACTTCATGTGCTCCTTCAAGTGCTCTGCTCTAAACATTCTTAGAAATGGTAAAGCATGTTATTCTTACTGCATTTCATTTTACAGAAACCTCCCCTCTTTCTTATGCAGCATGTTCTTCTGTTATGGCTGCTGTTGAGCCTGCTCAAATTGAGCTAATAGAGACAACAGAGGGTTCTGGTGGCCAAGGCCCCTCCAGAAGAAGCAAAAGACTTGTATTATCTTCTCCCCCGGCCTGCTCCATGGATAAATGTAGCCCTCCCCCGAGTTAAAAAAAGGTCTTAAAGAAATTGATGCCCAAGTCGAAAACATCTCCCTTGGAACTCCCTAAGGGTACGAGCACTGACCCTGCACCTTGCCAGCATCTGGGTTGTGATGTTACTATTTTATTGTCAAAACTTAGTGAAATGATCCAGGAGATTTTATCCCCCGTTGTGGCGAAACTATCGGCCATAGAAAAGGCAGTTTCTCTGATATCTGTGCAAAGAAGTCAGGGGAGGCACTGTGTAGTTGGATGTGTGGCCCCGACCAGGCGATCCCATCCCTGTGAGGAGTTGCTCCTGCCGGAGGACGCTGCGGGGTCATTGGGGCCCTCTGAGAAAATCATCTCAGCTATTGGTTAATTCTGGAAATTCTGGGGGTCAGGGCGCTCGTGTTGAGATTGCGCCGGCTTCACCGACTTCTATATTAAGGGCTGATAGGATTGTCAATAGGCTTAGCTGTAGTAGGCAGCCTGATCCTGATTTTGTGGTAGCCGGGGGGGTTGACCAACAGCTGGTTGGGAACAATAATCTGAATCTCCCGACGGCCAGGCCTTCATTGGCCTGTTTGGATCTCCCCCCAGCTTGTGCCCCCTATGTGGTGGTGTTGACGAATGTACCTGCTCTTGCCCCTGGGGTAACTGAGTCCACGGCCCAAATCACAAACAAGGTTGGATTTTGGTTGAGTAAGAACTGTGATTTTGGTTATTTTTATGACCAGATGCGATTGAGTGCTGGGGTGTCTCCTGGCTCTGGTAGGTTTCCCCCCTGGGTCAGAATAGCCTCCAGGTAACCAGCAGAAGAACTGTCACTAACAGCAATTTATCCTTGGAAGGGGTGGACTGACAATGCGCCGAGACCCTGGCTATACGGGAAGAGGTGCCCCCACAGTGTAAACTTATTTCATGGAATGTTGCGGGCTACGATGCTAAGTTATATGATCAAGCGTGGATCAGGTGTGTGACTAATTATGATGTGATCATGCTTCAGGAAACCTGGTCGGAGGGGTTGTCTGTGTGGGATGGGTATAACAGATTTTCAATTCCAGCTGTGCAGTCTCTTGGTGGCCGCTCAAAAGGTGGCCTGGTTACCCTAATTCGCCTCTCTAAGATAGTGGGTGCTTTTCAAATTAACTGCAATCACCAAGGTATACTGCTGGTATGGGTAATTTTCTCTAATAATTTTAATATTTTATTGGTAAACATTTATAACGCTGTGTGGGATGTGGGGTGCCAAATTGGGGCCCTGTTCTCCGTTCTTCAGGTTTTGAAACACAGAATGGTGGAAATGGGGCTAGAATTCTGTGCTATTGTCTCTGGAGACTTTAATGCTAAGTTGGGGAGGCTCAGTACTGTGGTTAATCCCTTTATTTGTGACTCCGAGGATTATTTAGTGGATGGTCTGCAGGACTCCAGAGGCAGTGTTCTAATTAAGGAACTTAGGAAGATGGGCCTTCTGAATTTGTGTGATATAGAAGCCGTAGGCACTCATCAACTCCCAACCTATGTGGGAAGAGGATCTGAATCCACTATTGACTATATTTTTATGTCTCCACCTATGAAAGACCTGGTGATTGGGGGTGAGGTGCTGGGGGAGTGTTTCAGTGATCATAATCCCCTTATAGTATCCTTTAAACTCCCTGGGGCCGTACGTAAATTAGGACGAGGTAGGCCGGTAGTAGTGGAGATAAAGGACCAGGGTAGGCGGCTTGGGTGGAAGCAAGTGGATTCCCAAAAAGTTGTAGAAAGGGTGGTGGGGGAAAATGTACATTTATTTATGGACACAATCTTGATAGAGGCTCCTAATCCTGAAACTGTTATGAATGCAATAACAGTAGTAAATGCAGCAGTGAGAGACTGCCTTTTTTGAGTAGGCAGCCAACCTAGTAAACGTAAATGTGGTTGGTATGATAAGACCTGCTATGTTGCAAGGGCAAACCTGAAGATGGCCACTAAGAAACATCCTAAAGATTGGGTCCTCGTAAAAGAAGCTAGAATGAAGTATGAGAGGGCCCTGAGGGACAGCAAGATAAAACATAAAGATAAAGCCTGTGAAGAGTTAGAACGTGCCATAGCTCTGAAGGATCGTGGCCTGTTTTGGAAAGTGGTAAATAGAGGTTCCTTTGGAACAGATACATCTGAGGGCCTTGGCTGTAACATCGCCCCGGAAGCATGGGTAATTCACTTTTGTAGTATTTTTGAGGGTACTCCCCTAAGACATAACCGGGGGAACGAGTATGAGATGGCTCCCAACCTAGCAATTAGGTTTTTGCTCCAGGAGGTTATGGATGCGATACAGAGTAGTGCGAGTAATAAAGATACGGGCCCGGATTCGATCCCTATGGACTTGTATAAAGCTAACCCCCAGTTATGGGCACCTATTCTCTTAAATGTCCTTAATGCAGCAGTTACTGTGGGTATCCCTGCCTCTTGGAGACTGGCTTGTATTGTCCCAGTGTTTAAAAAGGGCGACCGAAATATCCTAAGTCCTACCCCCCTATTTCTCTACTGGACTCTTCGGGGAAGATTCTGGGATGGATTATTTTAAGGCTTCTGGAGTCCTGGATGATAGGGAATTATATTTTAAGCCAGCACCAGTATGGTTTTAGGGAAGGCCTTGGCACGCGAGATCAATGTCTCAACCTACTGATGATGATCGGCAAATACACGCAGGCCAGGAAAGGTACGCTCTATCTTGCTTTTATGGATCTTAGCTGTGCCTTCGATAAGGTGAACCAGTCTATATTATGGGAGAGGTTAAATCAGCTAGGGTTGGATCCTAATATTGTAGAGCTGCTCCGATATCTATATTCTGGGATGGTTGCAAATGTGAGGGTGGGGTCTAATGGGGAATGCTCAGAGGCTTTTAAGCTTTCAAGGGTGTGCGCCAGGTGTGTGTTCTGGCTCCTACTTTGTTCCTTCTATATACAAATGGATTGTCTGATTTTCTGATGGAACATTGTAGGGATCTTCCAAAGGTGAATGGTACTGATATCCCTGTGCTGATGTACGCGAATGACGCAGTCCTCATGGCCCGCACTATTAATGGTCTCCGGGAAATAGTTAGAGCTTATGCCTCCTTTATGTCAGCTTTGGGTTTAGAGGTCAATTTTAAGAAATCACATTTTATGGTGTGTGCAAGACCCTTGAGTAGGGTGGGGGAGCTAAGGGTGGAGGATCAAATTATTAGTAGGGTCCATGAGTTTACATACTTAGGGATTATTTTTGATCAGAAAGGATCTTGGAAACCTTGTATTGGCAGAAGGGGTGCGCTTTTCATGCAGCAGTTGGTGCGACTTTTGACTTTGCTGTAAGAGTAGGTAGTAAACCTATCAAGCCTTTGCTTGAAATTTATAGGCGGAAATGCCTCCCTGTCCTGCTGTATGGTGCTGCACTTTGGTGGTATAGGCACACCCGAGCCCTTACGGTAGAAGAAAATCGGTTCTGTAGAAGTCTATTGGGAGTTAGACAAAATATCCCTGGTTTTAGCCTTCATTTGGAGTTGGAGCTTGAGTTTGTGCAGGACACTATTCAGTTGGCTCCCCTTCTGCTATGGAACTCAATTTGGAGTAAAGAACATGCCACTCTTAATAGGGATATCTTAAGGGATTGTCTGGCTTGTGACAATGTAAAGAATATTCCCTGGCTGATGCACATAAGGAAGACGGCTCGTGATTTGGGGCGGCCTGAATTGGTTGATTATCGTGAAGGCCTGACCAGTTGTGATATGAAATGTGTTAAGGAGAATTTTTTAAGTATCCAGAAGAACAGGAGGGAGGGGGAGGCCTTAGGGAAAAAATCGATCAGGGATTTCATCATGTTAAAGATGGGGCTAGGTCCTGAGCGCTATCTCTTAGAGATAAAGTATGTGAGGGAAAGGTCTCTCATAACCCGTTTCCGTTTGGGGATCATCAGAAGTAATCTGTGTTTCCCGTTAGGTCAGTATGGGGACAAATGTATTAGACCCTGCCCCTGTGATGGGGTGTCCCAACAGACCTTGTCCCATTTTACTTTGTTTTGTGTTTTTTATGCACCATTCAGAACTCGATTTTTATTACCTCTCCTAAGGCCCAAGGGTTTCGTGCAATATCGTCCTGCTTTTATGTGGTTGCAGATGGCCTCAGATGTATTGTTGTGGAAGGGGCTGGGATCATTCCTGAAGGGAGCTATTACTTGGCGCAATAATGTGGAGTTTTTAGAATGAATCTTTCTATTTTATTGTTTCTATGCATGAGGTTATATATGTTTATATTCTTGATGGGTGTTTTTATTATCTATGGTTTTATTGCTATTTTTAACAAATGTATTGGTGATTAGTTGTTGTAATGGATGAATTTTTTCATACCGAATGAAGTTATTATTATTATTATCCCTATTACAGTACTTTCTTTTTTCTAAATCTATTTCCATCTGTCTCCATTAGATTTTTCCTTTTTTCTCTGTTTTTCTTTTTAGTGGGGTAACCTCTCTTTAGATTATTTTCTCTCCCTTCCCGACTTCTGTTTCCCTTATTTATTGTTTTGCTGATCATTTTCTATCCATTTTCAAACTTTTGTGTGTTGAATTGTTCACTACTTACATTTTTAATATATAAAAAGTGATATTTGGCTAACAAAATATTTCCTAGGGAAAACCCAAGGATAGGACAACTAAAGGAGAGACCAGAAGGACATGAACTTGCTGCTGGGTGAGTGGTAAATCAAATTCCTTTCTTAAATGACAAATTCTACAGTAGTTAAGTCTAGCACAGTACATATTCCTTTCTAAGCCCAGTCCCCAAATTCTTTAACCACTTTACTTAGTTGATACCTCTTTCTCTTGCTCTTTTATTGTGCAAAAGAGAATGTGCTGTCCGTCCATAGCACCTCACATCATGTAACATAGCACACGTCTCCTATGCCTTATTTAAAAGTTTATCATGTGTCATCACCTACAACTGACAGTCTTCTCCCTTTTACTAATCTAGCCCAAGCTCTGGCACAAAGTCAACCTTACCCTAGCAACAACAAATGGTGTACAGATAGTGAATTTGGTGGAGGCTATGGTATAAGTAAGGAGTAGTGGACAGGAATGGCAGGGTCATTGGGATCATAATGTTGCAATACTTGACCAAAATAATGCAGCAGGGGTAACTCAATTTATTATGTTGCAGGAAAAGTCAAATAAATGATGCTGAATAAATTAATGAGCCAAGGATTCTATGAGAGTATAACTTAATTGTAGTTTGATCTTTATATAATGCTATTTGGTAAAAGTTTCATCTGAGAAATTCATTTTTGCATTTTTTTATGTACACCTTTTAATTATGCAGGTAGTAATTATGTGTAAAAAAAATCCCAGGGACATAGAATCATTTGACCTTACAAAAACATGCTTGACATGGATAGTACAATTCAGATTTTTTTCTTATATCATTAGAACATTCTTATACTCCCTCCAAGAGTCTCAACACCCACAGCCCCAGTCCTGGCAGGACTGCAGGTATCTATACGGCTGTGCCTAGAAAAGATCCAGGCAACTGAGACAGCCTTAAGATTGCTTGAGGACCTGTAGGAGGAAGATGCAGAAGTAACCACTCCAACCCCCAGCCAGTTGTCAAGTTAAGACCACAGTTGCTGCAGACAGCTAAGACACACCACCCAAGCATCCAACACATTAACCAGCTACAGCTGCCTATTCCCTACACCCACAGTCATGCCAGGAGAACATTAAGAAAGACTTGATGCTTTGAAGGGATTTTCCATTCAGGTTTTAGGGTTTTTAAGGGGGTGAGATGAATTGGGGAGTGGTCTCAGATGGTGACTCACTGTGGCAAATGTCACATGCTTGTGGGTTTGAACGTGTCTTCGGTGTCTGCCTAGATGAAAGTTTTCAATAAACACACAAGTTCATTTTTGTTAGTCCTCCCAGTTTGATGTTGCATTTTTTTCAAAAGACTGAAGCCAGTTGCTTCCCTTAAGTTCCCTTCACTTTCCTTTTTACAAACCTGGTTATTGCTATTCCTCCACCCAATAAAAACAAAAACAATGTAAAAATTTTCAAAAAAACTACGCAAAAAAAACAAACGCTTCTTTGTTAGAACCACGTCATCTGGTCAAGGAAAGAGCTAACTACGTTTCATGTTTTTGTGTTGTGTTTAAGTGTTTCTGAGTTTTTGTACGCATAGATGTATCACAGCCAGCAAAAGTGAATTTAAAGTAGTACATGTGACTACTTTAAAATTCACTTAGGGAAATAAACTAATAAAGTATTAAATAAGACAGTAGCAAATGTTTTGCAATGTCATCTAGTATACTACAATGTAAATGGATGTGCAAGTGAGTCGGCATATCAATGGCTGTATGGGTGTATCACTGCTTCTGTAAGTGGCTTTTTGAGTATGTGAGTTGCTGTATGGGGGTCTATTAGTGGGTGTGTAAATGGCTATGTGGATGTGTGAATGAATGTATAAGTGTCCGTATGGATGTATGAGTCTATGTGAGTGTCTGTAAGTGTAAATGGGTGTGTGATTGACTGTATGGAAGTATGAATTGCTGTGTAACTGTTTGTGTGGCTGTGTCAGTACCTCTGTGAGTGACAGTATGAGTGTGTTAGTGGGGTTGTAAAGGTCAGCATGGGTGTGTATGTGAATGAGTCACTGGGTATGTGGCTGAGTGTGTGACTGATTGTGTGGGTCTGTGACTGCCTGTGAGAGGGGCTGTATGGGTGCTTGAGTTGATGGTTCGTGACTGTGTCAGTAGCTGTGTGACTGACTGAATGGATGTGTTAGTGGAGATGTAAATGTCTTTCAGGGTGTGTAATTGGGTGTGTGACTGTTCAAGTGGGTGTGTGAGTGTTTGTGTAGGTGTGTTACCTGGTGTGAGAGTAGCTGTATGGGTGTATTATTAGGTATGAGTGCTTGTATGGGTGTGAGAGTTTGTGCTTGAGTATCTGTATGGGTGTATGTGTCTATGTGATTAAGCATCTCCATGTGTAAGTAGCTGTGTGACTGACTATATGGGAGTGTGAGTGGGTATTTGAGTGGCTCTGTGAGTGTATCAGTAACCGTGTAAAAAATGTGTGGGTGTGTAAGAGCGAATGCTAATGTCTGTTTGGGTGTGTACTTAGGTACATGACTGTTTGACTGGGTGTGTCTGTGTAAATGCGTGAGTGGGTGTATGAGTGGCTGTATAAGAGTGTAAGTGGCTCTCTGACTGTGAAGGTAGATGTATGTGTTTTGCTTAATTGTACTCTGGAACACCCTCACAATATAAAGTAATACAACAACACTGGAAGAACTAATTTGCAAACCACATTACTCCAATAAACAGTGACATTCATCAATATAAAAAAGAAAAAATATATATATTAATTATTATTACAATTTATAAAATTATTTATTATAAAGTATCTCGATTACTGATACAGAGTGTATTTTTGTTGTTTCAGTCACTGACGGTTCAAGAAACTAACATAATACCTTCTGTTGTTTCTCTTGAATTGCATCTGCAACACGAGGTAATGCAAACAAAACATTTATCACAAAATTAGAATTGCATTTCACACCAGAGGGTTTGACAATTGATAACTTACTATATCTCAATCATTTTCAATTTTCTGTTTCCTAACAAATTCCTTCTTTTCTTTCATTTCCTTCTTTGCAACACCATTGCTATACTGCTTTCAAACTTTCCGCCTTTGAAAAATGTAGTGTTTCTCATAAAGTGGATACTATCATAAACAAGAAGCATAAACACATTAATCGGTTGTATTCTGTAATACAACTGAAGTCTGCGTTTACTCTACTCTCTTCAAATGCACGAAGAGACAAACAAGACAATGTCCTAACTTGAGACAAAGCTACATATGACATGTCTTCCTTAAACGTAGCTCTACCAATATTAGTAAATGCTTCATCTAAACTTAAACCTTGTGATTTATGAAGAGTAAGATCGTATGCTAGAGAAACTGGCAAATTATTTTGTCAAACATATAAATCTTTTACAAGGAAAAAACATACAATAGACTGTCCTATCTGATTTGCATTGTCAATCTGATCAAATTTATTCACAATGTATTCCATCTGATTCCTATTAGGAACATTAATAAAATCAACAACTTTACCCATAGCACTATTAACTACATTTTCCTCAACATTTAAATTTTGATGCAAAATCACCCTACAGGTTTTGCATATACTTAAACATTTCTTCACTCCTGTAGTTCATGCAACAGATTTTTCTAATGAATCCAGTTTTGCTTGTTACTGTTCATTTAGCAGTACAGTAACACACTGATGTTCCATTTTATCTATTGCCATCAATTTCAAAATGTCTTCTTTCTCCAATTCCAGCAATTCTTTATTGAAAGCATCAGACTCCTCAAATGTAGGCATTTGGCACACAACATGCTTACATTCTTGTATCAAAATGAACATTAATTATGTTGCTGTCTTCATTGTTGGAAACAGTTTTTTTAAGAAGACAACTTTCTAGAACATACCTTCCCTCTTTTGAAAGAATACCAACTCTAATCTTTTTCAAAACATTTCCATATTCAATGTCTGATGCTTGTTGCGGATTGCTGAATAATTCTTTGTATTCAAAACATAACCAATTCACATTTCCAACGCTTCTCAAAGAATTCCCAGTTTCATCATGGAGCCGTGTTTTGAATACAAACTGACCTTCCACAAGATCTGCAAAAATCATCAAATGATTTCCTCCAAATAGAGCATCACAATCCATTCTCAGAACTTCTTGCATTCTCAAATGTACAAAGCAAGCATTAAGTCTGAGACCATGCTCACCTCATTGATGATAAAAAGCTTTAATTCCTTTAGCACTGGACACTTCATGACAAGCTTCACCAGATAACTTTCGGTATTCCAGTTTGTTATCATGGTCTATAGGAAACATCAAAAGTTGAAGTAAAGTAGTAACTTTGATATTGTGTGCAGCTAATCCAGTAGGCGCTGTAACCATATATGATACATTATAGCCCGTAGCCTTCTGTAGGAAAGTGGTGAGACCTTGTATTAAGAAACATTTAACAGTACCAGCTAGACCACTGACATACAACAGCATAGGCTTAAATGTTGGGCATGCGCAATGTTTGTTGTCATGAAACAATCCATGCTCAACTGTGACTTTCACTTCTTTATACAATTCCATATGCTCATCATTTAGCTGTCCAACTAAGTCTGTCAAATTAATTGTTTCCTGTCCTGCTTGCTTAATTGCAGTCTCCACTTCATTCTTTGTAATAGCAGCCTCATTTTCAATATAAGGCTGTCAAGTGGGTCCTGACTTTGAGGACCTGAATTTTAGCTGCTTTGTGAACTGTCCTTAGCTACCTCAGCAGCGATTGTATCTTCCCTTTCAATTTCATCATTCAGCATTTTGAAGTAGTTCCGAAATACTGAGCACTGAATACCATCCTTTGCAGCAATAAAATAATCTTTATAGCTGTAAAACTCTCCTAGTAATTCTGATTCTGAACACCAAGTTTTTATACAGCAGCAAAAAGTACCAAATAGAAAAACTCTCATTTTTCAGCAGTCTGGCATCTCAATTTTCCATGATTAATTAGACTGCCCTTGCTATGTTCCACCAAACACCCATTGTAACAAACTACTACAAATTTTCCTTTATTTACATTCTGTCACATTGTTTCTATATGTATAGCACTGGAGTACTCCACAGAAATAAACATTTTCAAGGTGTGCACTCCTTTTTGAATAGTGAGTGTCCAACATGTTCGTTTTTACAATGTCTCTACTATCTGGCTCAAAGTCCGCAAGATATTGAATTTCTGGAAAAGATTTCAAAACTCTGTTTCTCGTTGATGCTAGGCTTAGACTCACCCAAATAATTCCTCCCAACATAGAATATAAGCTAGCTGCCTTCAACTGATTACAGCAATCATAGGATCCAATTTCTCTGTATGATAGCATCTTCAAACTGAAGATGTACAGTTTTTGTGTTAGAGTACTTTCTGCAGAAATCTCTTCCCATACATCTTTCATCTCCATCTTTTCAGATTTTGATATGTATGAAGTTGCATAATGATCAACATCTATGGAGTTGTCTGTCCAAACGAACATTCTTTGTAAAATTATCCTTTTGCTCTGTATTTCAGTTGACAGTTCTTCCTATATCTATTTGATTGGAAACGCCGGGCTTGCTGCTTTAGGCCTTTTTCCTCCATTTCTTTTGCGATGCTACACATTATATACTGTTTATCGAATTGTATTTGAGCTTCTCATCTTTGCCATTAAATATTTCAACAAAATAATTTGCAGACATATTTTGAACATTAACTCCGGTTTTAAGAATACAGTTAACCGCATAGGACAGTCCAGACAAATAACAGATGGAAGACATGTGGAATGCTTTGTCACAATCTATGGTCTTCTGAATATAATGTTGTTGTCCTGAACTCATCTGCAGAGATTTGCAGACGACTCCAATTGGAAATAGTTAAGGAAAACATCTGGCTTCTAGAATTTTCTACTACACACTCATTTGAGCTCCTTTAGCTAGTTTCAACTGATACAGCTAAATGGCATCCCCAGTAATCTTTTTTTACTGCAGTGAATGGATACTGTAGCGCTCATATATTTCTTTAGATCCAACTCTGTCTGCTTTTTCAAACTGTACGCTTGAAGGAAACATTTTTCCCTCCATGCAGCTTTCATGTGCAACAACATCTTCATATTTTTGGTGCACATAATTCTCTTTAAGATACAATGTAGCTTTTTTCACCTCACTCAAATCCACTAGTTCCTGACAGATTTTTTGTTTGTTATTGGTGCACCATTCACTAGAATAACAAGGGATTCATTGAGATCTCTCTCTACACGCACAGATTCAATATTGTGTTTAAAATCTAAAGGTAAATACACAACTCTACTTTCAAGCTTTTTCTGAAGCTCAGTGGGTAACAGTTTACCCATGTTTGGTTCCATACGAACTATTGCTTGAAAATAATATATAGACTGTGTAAGTATTCCTTCCTAAACATTCAGATATTGAAGTTCCTCTGGAATGTCAACCCTTTCTAACTGATTATGGATTGCACTGGCATGCATTTTGTTGTCCTCTAACGTATTGTAGCAATGCTTACACATGACTTGGTGTGCCAATAAATCAAGATGTTCCTCTACAAATAAATACAATGACATTTCTAGCTAATTTTCTCTGTTTTCTTGTTCAATTTTCAACAATACATCAATACTTCATATTTGGTCTTTGTAGTTAGTGTGTTGACAACAAATTCAAATGTAGGGCTTCATTACGTGTCTGGCAGCCGACCGCCATATTATGGCCTGGTGGTTGAACAACCAGGGGACCACTGCCACAAATATGCTTCCTGATGGGGTGACGGCAGTCAGAGTTGTGGTCAACCATGGCAGCGCAGAGTTCAGCGCCACCATGCTGAACACAAGTCCTCTTTCTGCTAGCCTTTTCATGGCAGGGTCCCCACCATGAAAAGGCTGGCAGAAAGGCAGTGCTGGGGGCCACAGAGGGGCTCCTGCACTGCCTACAACCATATCGTAGGCAGTGCAGGCTACCCCTGTCCTCCACCCTCAGAATGTGCACAGTCTGCTACAGCACACAGTGCGTATTCCAAGGGTGCTGGGGCCATGTGGAGCCAAAACCGTTGCACTGTTTCTACTGGCTGACCAGCAGAAATGTCCAAATATTGAGGTTTCTGCCAGTCAGCCCAGTGGAAACATTGTAATAGTGCCAGGTTGGAGACTGCCAGCTCCGCTTCAATCTCCTCCCCTCAGGACTGACTGGCTAGCGGTCAGCCCACCAGCCTCGTAGTGAGGCCCATAGTTTATTTTCTTTGTAGAAACTGCATTCAATTTGCTATTTGTGTAAAATTATCAGTACTAATATCTGTGCTCTATTATACTACACCTGAACATATTAACTCCACATTTTGCCCAGACTTTCCTTCTGGACCAAAGAAATGTAAATGAATATTTCACAGACGTTTGGTACTGTACCATGCAAAAGTGCTTTGTTCATTTCTCCTAAACACAATGCAGGACTTTTTACAAAGTAAAGTCTTCTAACTAAATTTTTGCATTTTTGAATGATGAACAGGAACATTCTAAAATGATGAAAAGTACTTGTGTACACTTTCTTGGATAGACATGCAAGGGACGGTCCTTGCAAATTTGTATATTTACTGACTTTGCATCGATCTAATGCTTTCAAAATTGCAATTTTCCGCTTCACACCTTTATCTGGAATTGACGTAGAAAATGTCTTGATATATCAATTGATTCCTAGAGAAACTCCAAATACTACTGCAGCCCCATTTATACACAGGGGCATGTCTATGTCTTCCTTGTACCTCTTTAGCCATCTTTTCTTCTAGATTTCTAGAAACCATTAGCTCTTTTGCAATGAGAGTACACGCTTATAGCATCAGTCACTTTTTTCAACTGCATGCACTAATACATTCTTTTTAAAAGTAGCTTTCTTCAGTAAAGAAAGCCTCAGTACTAGGTATATGTAGCCCCCTCTCACCCTCTCTCTCTGAAGTTGACTGACTAAAAGATAGCCCCGCCTATGGCCCACCTAAGTCTCAAAGAATTAGAAATCTGTATAAGAACTTCCCTCTAATTGGAACTAGTGGAACACAAGGAATAGGTATAAGTAGTCCTGAGTCTGACCAGACCTTTATTGTTGATACCAGAGATCCCACATCAATTTCCTCACCAGCCCAGATAGACTTTTCTAGGTCGGAAAATAGCCTCCCTCCTTCCCCCTGTGGTCAGAGTAGGGCGATCTGTACTTGGGGTCCAGTAAGGAGGGTGAGGCTTATGAGAGTAACCCAGCCCCGGAATCAACAGGCTCCAATAACTGTGGGTCTACTCAATCGGTACGGGTACCTGAACCGATCATGCTAGGCCCCGTCTTAAGTGGGGTGAGTAACATCTCGGGAGATAATGTTGCGGAAACTCTAACCAAGGCTAGTCTAGATACGATTGAAAGGGGTACGAAATCTCCCCATGGCATTCCACTCGCTAGAGGGTGTTTGACGACCAAAATCACACAAGGCAGAATTGATGGTCTAGACACAGTTCTTAGCTGGAACATCGCAGGGTTGGAGAATAAAATGGGTATCCCAGAATGGGGCAAATTTATAGACGATCACAAAATATGCCTTTTTCAAGAAACGTGGGCATTGGAGCCCAAATACAGAATTGGCTTCAAAAGTTATTGGGTTCCAGCATCGAAGGTGACCTCCGTGAGACCATCAGACGGGCTGCTCGTATGGCTCAGAGGCTCCCTCAAATGCCGGGTTGAAGCAGTAGACATGGGCTGTCCCGATCTGATGGGTTTAATTATACCTTCCCTTAAGGAGAAACCGCTCCTAATAATTAACATCTACAGTAGGAGCCTGGGCAGCAAATACGAGTCAGACGCTTTGATTATTTTGGACAGTTTTCTCTCCTGCAAAACCTCTTCCCATCATATTCTTATTGCAGGGGATTTTAATGTTACCTTTGAGCCCTACTCGCTGGCCCAGGAACTATACAAAGAAGAGGACGCATATTGGGGTATCCCCCAATTGGTGTCAAGCAAAAGACCGAAAATGAACAGATGAACACACAAAGTCGTGGACATTACACTGGCACACGGTCTCCGGGCCTGTAACGGTCGTTTCTGCTCAGATGTTGATCTTCACCCTACATTCAGGCGTGGAGCCCAGTAGAGCCAGATAGATTATATCTTGCTTGACATTCGGCTGTGAGGTCATATGGATGACATGAAGATTTTAGAACATGAGGAAAGCGATCACGACCCATTGATCCTATCGGTCAGGGGTTTACTACCTCTACTTGAAGCCCCTTGTCCTAAGATCTATGAACAACAACTTGCATTGACAAACAATAGACGTAATATCAAATGGGAATCTGTGAACACCGATTTAGGTCCTATGACATCTTTGTATAGCCTGTTGGCTGATCAAAAGGAGTCCATGTCCCTGCTTTTAGATGACGGCGCAGGGCTCTTAGTAGCCCATACACAATTATTTAAGTCCCTAAAACACCTTTTTACAAAAGAGATTGCTAGTAAATCTAAAAAGAAGTGTAATGCAAGGTGGTTTAGTGCTGCATGCAGGGAAGCACTGCACAAACTATTAAGAGCTCTAAGAGGGGGCCAGCCAGAATCAATAAGGCAAGCAAGGAAAAATTATAAACAGGTACTGGCAGGGCCCGCAGGGAATGGGATGAGTCTAGATGGGTTTCCCTTCTGGAGTCTGCAAAAGCCAATGATACCTCGAGATTCTGGAAACTGGTGGCTGACGCCAGTTGGGAATCTAGCCATCTGCCTGGTGCCTCAATACTCTCCGTAGAGTGGACAGATCACTTTGGCTGATTATACTCAGGGCCCACAGATGTTACTACGGGGGAACTGAATCATAATATTACCTTTGAGGCCCCCCCCCCAATCAAATTTACTCTCGCAGAAACTAAGGCTGCAATTGTTTCACTGAAATGGGGAAAGGTCCCAGGTCTTGATAAAATTCCAGGTGACCTGTACAAGTCAAATCCGGATATATGGGCCTCATACCTGAACTTGGTTTCTAATGCAGTTGCTGCAGGAGCACCTGTTCCGAGCTCCTGGAAGGGAGCAGAGATAGTTCCTATTTTTAAAAAAGGCAGTCTCTCTGACCCTGCCAATTATCGTCCAATCTCCTTACTTGACAATTTCCCAAAAATCTTTGCAAAGCAAACCTTGTTTCATCTTGAAGAATGGATCTTAGAAACTAATGCCATCTCCAATTTACAAGCAGGGTTTAGGCCAGCAGTCAGTACCAAAGACCAAGTTCTAAGATTTCTAACAATCAAATGGAAGACTGTGGAAGTAGGAGGGGGCAACCTGCTTGTGGTCTTTATTGACCTCAGAGCCGCTTTTCGATCTGGTCCCCAGGAACCAGCTATGGCTGACATTAGCCGATATGGGTATCCCCATTGGTCTTCTGAAGCTTATGGTCCGACTACACGAGAACACCTACGCACAAATCAGGAGTGGCAAGGATGGCGATTTAACAGACCCAGTCGCCATTGAAAGAGGAGTCAGACAGGGTTGTGTCCTAGCCCCTACCCTCTTCCTCCTGTACATAAATAATTGCATTAATTACCTAGCAAACTGTACTAACGATTCTCCCAAGTTGGCCGGGAATAAAGTGCCATGCCTGCTTTATGCGGATGACACTATCCTGCTAGCCAAAACATCTATGGAAATCCAAAATTTGGTTAATCAGTTTTGTGTATTTTGTAGAGATTATGGGCTGGATATCAATGCCAAGAAAACAAAACTTATGGTACATAGCACCTCGAAAAAGAAGATAAAAGCAAACATAGTAATGGATTCAGTTCTTTTGGAGAGGGTAACGGAGTACGATTACTTGGGCATTAGATTATCGGACAAGGGTACTTGGGATGCACTTGTTATCAGCCAAAGAGGTGGAGTGCTAGAACGAAAGGCTAGTATTGTAGCAAGCCCCCCTTTGATCCCTATCTCTGAAATTTATAAAGTAGAAATCCGTGCTGCTGCCCTGTACGGAGCGGAACTTTGGGGTTTACATAGACAATCGAATATTCTCCAATCCAAAGAAAACAATTTTTTCAGACACATATCTAGACTAGGGAAGGGTACACCTATGATCCCCCTAAGGTTCGACCTGGGTATAAATAGCATCAAAGATACTGCACGTTTAAGGCCACTTCTATATTGGGTTCATTTATGGAAAACTGAAGAACTTGAGCCCTTCAGGATAGCAATCAAAGATCTTATACCACCTTCCCAGAGATGGGAAAAAGTCAGTTGGTTGAGGGAGATGAAATCAGCCTGGGTTAAGCTGGGCTTTCCCCATTATTGGGAGAATCCTGAGATGATCCCTGCTAATGCTTGATTGTTGATCAAAGAGTGACATTGGGGAACAATTTATGATGAGTTTTTTCACCGCAATGGGCTAGGTCGGCTGACAGCAGAGTTTCTGCTGGTTAAACACGAACCCCGGACCGATTTTTTTTTGGATCTCCGCATACCAGCACGTGCCCGAGCCTTATTTCTTCAGTTCAGATATGGAACATTAGCAACCAACAGCTATACGGCCCGTTGGTTGACCAATAGTACCATGTCTGATAAATGCATAAACTGCCATTTATGTAAGGAAATTGTTGAGCATGTTTTATTTTTCTGCCCCTTGTATAAATGCCCTAGAGGAAAATGGATTATCCCTTTGTATAAGGTACTGCTACTACATGATCGAACCGCTGCTTATAGACTATGCAAATATGATACTTCCACGTTGATAGTAGGGTCTGTCTCCAAATATTTGTCAGCAGCATGGACAATTCGTAGTAAGACTATCTCAGATCTTAGTCTAATGACTGAGGAGAGGACCAGCAGCCAGTGGACGAGGATTTTAGACGATTAGAGAACCTAAATCTTATTATTTGTGTCGGTTCACCTATGATATTAGATTTTATTTGTGTTTTTGTTTTTTATTGGTAAACGGCATGATCCTTTTCTTATGAATATTTTACTTAAAAAATGTAGGTTAATTTTATGGCACCCATTTAAATGTCTCGTTTTTAAATCTTTTTTATAAGTAAGAAATATTTTATGGGGTACAATGAACTGCTGGTTATGTACAATTTGCATTAGATCATACCAGAAAAGATTCAGTATACCATCTGTTTCTCTTTTAAACTTCTCTGGTAGATGGTATCCAATAAGCCAGGAGCCATCAACTAACGAGTATCATTTAACAATTGGGCTGTTGGATTAGGAGTGTATTAACTGTATCTCTGTCTTTCTTTGGATGTATGACATGTTTTTATGCTTTTTAATGGTCTAAATTTTAGACCGAATAATAAAAAAAAAAAAACTAGGTATATGCTTTCATTTTCTTTTGAAAAGTTTGGAAAAACGGTTTTATTCATAAGCCTTTTTGGCCTCTAGTCTTCATAGACAACACTGTTTTATCCAGTGTTCTCATTCTGTTTAGAATTAAGATAAATAATGTATGGTTCACGGCTTTATCAACCACACTCTCAGTATGTTGTTTTTGCTTCAATGCTTCCCTTGTCCTTTTACCTGCTTTATGTTTCATACCAAATTCTTCTATTATCATACTTCTAAAAATTCTGATTTGTATTTCTTTAAATTGTTTTTGTATTCTTCTCAAACAAGTTGTTTTCTTATAGGATTTATCATGTTCAATGTGACTTACTCCTCCTTTGTGAATCGATTTTAAACCTCGCTTTTTATTTGAATGTTTTTTCACATTTAGCAATTTTCCACACACTGCTTTAAGAAACCCCTTAGTTTTCTTGCCAGCAGCTATTTGTTTCCCAGCACGTCCTCCACATTATGTCCCTTTTTACTCTGAGTTTTGAGCAGATAATACTCATTCTGTAGTTTTGTCCTTCTTTGTGTCTTTCTCAGAATTGTAAATCCACCTCTTTAAAAGCAAACAGATATCAGAAAACTGAATATAGTATGTTTTTAACTTAATATTACATACTATTAGATTACATACTATAATCAAGTGAGTAGCTACATAAGTGGTTATGTCAGTGTATATGAAACTGTGTAAGTGTCTCAGTATGGGTGTATAAATGTATATATGAGTTATTACTTTATATTTGGGTGACTGGATGTGTGAGTGGTTGAGTGCACATGTGAGTGAGTGTATCAGTGCCTCTGGGTGTGTCAGTGGATGTAATATAAGGAATTCTAGATGGAACCCGGGCATCCTTCATGAGTAGGACCATTAGAGCCTGTCCTTGATATACACTGATGTCCTTGATAGGTACCCTATAGGAGCTGTTTTCCCTATTATGCTATTATGTACTGTATGTTGCAAGTGAGTAGCCACATAGTAAAGTTCTAAAGGAGACACCGCCATGACTCCATGCCCTCAGTAAGATGGTTGGTTTAACACACCATAATTTGCTACAACAGAGAAGATCCACTATTAGGCAATCCAGCATACAAGTGTAATGTTTAGGGACTATCTAGAGGGCATTCTGAATTGTATATAGGCATTGTGGTAAGGTGATCATTGTTACACTGGTTATTCGTCCCATAAGGGCAAGGAGTAACTCCCTTCAGAACCGCATTGAATCCTGAAGACCCTCCATCACTCCCCCAACATTTTGAGCGAGATAGGACAAGGACACGTGTCAAGTAGACACTGAGGTATTGTTCCACCTTAGTTGTCCGTGAAAAGCCCACCCCAGGGAGTTTCACTGGTAGGACTCTAACCAATTTCCACAAGGAGAACAACTTGGATTTCTCTGGATTAATCCGCAGTCCAGACAATTTCCCAAACTTACACATGATATTGAGTGGAATTGGTACTGAATGAGCTTGTTGTCACAAATAGAACAATGTGTTGTCTCCACTAGGGTTTCCATAGAGAGGGCGAATAAGAAGGGTGAAAGAGGACACACCTTACTGGTGCCTCTACTCTCCTGAAACAACTCTGAAACCAAAGCACCAGACTGATTTCTGGCAGTAGCGTTGGAGTAAAGAAGATGTACCCATCGGATAAAGTTAGGGTCAAGAACCATTTTACATAGAACCTGCCACAGGTAGGTCCAGTTCAGAGAGTCAAAGACTTGCTCAATGTCCAACAGAGCAAAGACATAGGCATAATCTACCAAGTGTGGGACATGGTAGACATGAGCCAATCATCATAGATTGTTAGGAGTATTTCATCTGGGGATAAAGCCCAACTGGTCTTTATGGATAAGAGCCAGCAGATATTGCAGCAACGCAATGCTGGCATACCACTAAGAAGTTTAACATCCATATTTAGGAGGGAAATCAGAAGATATGCCAAGGCATACCTTCAATCTCTGCCTGGTTTTGGTGCCATAACTATTAGGGTCTCACACATATCAGCTGGCAAGCTTGTTAACTGCAGAGCTTCATTGTACACCTCCAATAATTTATGCACCAGGAGGTCTGCATATTATTGATAAACTCAATCTCTACTTGGGGTTTTTGCCACCTTAAGGCATTGAATCGCAGCAAGGGGTTCCTCCCTGGAATGCGGGCTATCGAGGTGTTCCCGGTCACAGTGTTGAGGCTAAGAAATCCTGTATTCTATGGAAAGATGGGCACAACCATTCCTGATATGTTTGTGCATGTGAGAATGGAAGACACCATTAATATCCTTCTGCCTGTAGACCAAGATACAAGAGTTATAAAGGGACATCACAGGGAACCTGGCCATCTCCTGATGTACCATCCTGGCTAACAGTGCTCCTGTTTTATCATCCTTCCTATGGGATCTTTGTTGGTGTGTGATTTAAGGAACTTTCTCTAGCCTATGCCAATCCTCCAACAATTCCACCCTGGGTCACTGACCACTAATGCAAACAGAGGGGTCAAGTAATGCCTCTCGATGGAGGCACCATAGTGGATCGCTGGATGTCGCAGTTGTCCTCCAAGACTCAGAAGCAATGAGGAAAGGTCTGAAAGGTGATGGGATAAATAGGAGGCTCCTGTCACAAAAGGGGGTGTTGGGATAGAACTAAAGCAATAATCAAGATGACTGTATGTGTTTGTCAAAGGGGTATAACAGAAGAATGTCTGTCCCGATGGATGTTGGTCTCTCCAGACTTCACATAGTTGTAAATCATGCAACACATCACAGAGTTTCTTTCAGATGAGGTTTAGTACTTGCCCTTGGAGGCTACCTATCCTGGGCGCCATCCAACACACAATTACAATCCCCAGCTGGGACAATATCTGTGTCTAAAAGGGGGGAGGCTGCCCCAAATAAAAGTCTGGGAAATCAAGATTTGGAGTGTACACAGTGACAAAACCTATTACCCTGCCATCAAGGGCTCCCAAAAAAATAATGTAGCAGCCATCTGGGTCCACAATGTTGTTTTTATAGTGGAGTGGGACTCCAGGAGAAACCCAGATCATCACCCCCCTTGCATACCCAGAGTAGGAGGTGGAATAGACATGGCCCCTCCACCTCTCCTGCAACCAAGGATACAGTCCCTCCAGACATGAGCTTCCTGAAGGAACACAATTGAAACTTTATAGCGCTTCAGATAGACAAATGCCTGCCTATGTTTCTTAAATTGGGCAATACTCCTATCATCCCAAGTGAAAAGTCTGATTACGGTAATAGCCATAATTCCAAAGCAGCACATAAACCTCTTGAGAGGTGGTGCAATCCACCAACTCATACTGAAACAATGTTGAATAGCAGACAGGACTGGTATGCACAGGAGCTAAACTAATAACCTCCCTATAATCCAAACGTAGAAACCAGAACTCCCCATAACTATCCCTGCCCCCAAGGCAGTGTAACCAACCCCTCCAGCCTAAAGAAAGAGAAGTCAGAAGTCAATGGACACCGCCCCATACCACAAATCACCTTTTATAAAATAAGAAACAGGGCAAATATGAAAAAGAAACCCACACAGCACAAACTGAACACCCCCACCCTCTCCAATCACAATGCAATGCTAGAGGCTAGATTTGCGAGAAAGGTGTGAGGCCTAGGCACTCAAGCTTCCTCCCCTTGGCCACCAGTCTCTGGGTTACCTGCCCCCCTGCTGGCTGTAGCAGGGAGTATCTGAAAAACTTTGAAAACATAATCACACCAGTAAGGTTTACGGGAAGGCAGTAATGGCACGGTGCTCCACACCAACACCATCCTGCAGCATCCTGCACATAAGGTTCACAATCTCAGAAATGCCCCCTCGGAAATGGAAGAATCCTGTGCTGCACCAGGAAGCATAAATCCGTGCATCATTCACCTCTGATGCCCATTTAACTGATCCCATTGTCTGAGTGCTGAAAGAATCATCCCCAACTGTGTATTGCTCAGCTGGCTTCTCTTGACAGACCCCCTCCTCCACAGCTTGGAGAGTATCCTCCATCCTTACCACTATTCTCTCCATTCTTTGGGAGTCCTTTGTGTGCTTCCATCTTCTCCATTGTCGTTTACCGTGAGTTGACTGGCGTGAATAACTAACTGGAGATGTGCCCAGTCGATCCGAGGCCCCCCATGAAGAACCAGCCAGAATGTCCAGCCAGTTGCACACCTCTCTTGGTATAAAAAATGAACAAATCCCTCCCCCATATTGAATCCCTAATTTCACACAAAACAGCTGACTGTATGTCATATTGAGATCTTGTAATCTCATTTTGACCCCAAAAAAGGATTTTGTTGATTCTGCACCCTCTGAATGTAGCTCGGAAATATTGAAATGGGGTGTCCTTTGAACAGCAGAAGCCCCTTTGTCCAGATGCATGCAGGATGGTGTTGCAGTCCTGGAAATTAAACAAAAGGGCAATGATTGTCCTAGAGGGGGCCCCAGGGTGTGGTGGAGTGACCATAGCCCTGTGCCCTATTTAAGCAGTAAAGAACTTCTAGTCTCTTTTGGGATGAAAGATCAACATGATTCATTCTTCCAGGAAGAATTCAGTAGAAGGCCCACTTGCTTTTTCAGGAAATTCAACAAATCTTAAATTATTCCAGCAGGAGCACCCCTTGGAGTCTTCAATGCTGTCATAAAGATGATTTGCCATTTTTTTAGCTTGATAACAGTGTCCCTGAGAGCACCAACCACATGTAGCTCTGCCATTGTAACACAGTGTGTCACTTTATGAAAATCTGTGCAGAGCAGGGTAATATCTATGGCAACAGATTTTAATGAATTTTTTCATCTCGCGTAATGGATTGCTGCCAATAAATCTGCTGAGGACGAAGCCGTCTCCCTCAACCCCCCTGTGGTCCCAGCAGCGCCAGCCAGATAATCCCCTTGAGCATTACTCTCGAGGGAGGGACGATTATGCAAAGTTGATTATCTTGTTTGATTGAGCAAGTTTAGATCCCTTGTCTCTCACCATTGTGAATGCAGATCATAATGCATTTCAGGAGACCTAAACAATGTTTATCTCCCAGAGCACGTGACTATTAGTCCCAGTAGGTACCTAAAATAGATTGGTCCCACACTAGGTCCCAATGCTTATGGCACAACACTGCAGTCCCAGGTCAAGCTCACCACCATCCAGAGGCCCAGACATTGTGAGCATTAGTTCAGATGTAAAGTCTCAGATTCCCAGCGCCACCAGTCACATAAGAGTCACATGGGCCCCTTTGGTCTGTCTGGAACAGTTGCAACAGATACAGGACCCCCACGCACCTTCAATGGCAAACTAGCATGGGGACCCATGGCAGCAGTCAACGTCTGCTGCACAAGTTCACCAGATAAGGTCCATCCAAACCATGTAACAGGCCATGTCAACAGTCTAACTTGACCCGGGTTTCTATTCCACAGTCAGAGAGAAGGGCCAAACATCCATGCAAGAGGCCAGGAGTTACGCCTGTAGAGGGTACAATCAAAAACAGCTTCCCCTACTCAGCACTACATGATGAGTGCAGATAGTGTCGAAAAGCCTAGAGGAAGGGAAACCCCCATCTCCAGGTAGGCAGGTCACTCCTGGGTGTCAGAGCTCTTTACATCAAAAGGCCCCCATAATGAGAAGTCAATTCAAGTCTGGGAATACATCCAGAGTAGAGTAGAGTAGGCTGGGGCCTCCTTTTATAAATCACCACCCAATCACTGGGTGTGTGGGGGTGTTTGGGGGTCTCCCAGGGCCCCCGTGCAGCGCTGTCCCAGTGATGACGTCGCTCATCAGCAGCAGATCAGGATCACATCAGGATCCAGTAGGTCCCACACCAGTAGTCAGGCTGATGAGCCAGGGAAGGGGGACACAATGCGGAGTAGTTTCCCACACCTCATCACCAGCAGGGAGGTGGCAAAGGGGGTAGCGGGACAGGGAGGTGCCCACCTTCAAAATCCAGTAATGCAGAGCATGGGCCTCTGGCTTGAAAGCGTAGCCTAGGGAAGGAGGCCTCAGTCTCACTACTAATGTACTGACTCCAACTCCGGTCAGTCCTCTCCAGCAGTGGTGTGGCCCAGACGCAGGCTGCTCATCTTTAATCTCCTGCACGTCTCTCAGCTGCAGGATTGACTAGCTCGGGTCCAGACCCATATGACAGACAGGCCAGGCCCCCCACATCAGGTGAGAAGGGCCCATTGTGTCCTTTCCAGCCATATTCCTCCTCGCTGCCAATTTGGTGCCGGCTCAAGCCCCCTGGGACGCAGACAGCACCACCACACAGGGAACATGCAGGAGCCAGCACAAGGCGGAAAAACAGTGAGAAGTGATGCAAGGACAGCGGGGTAGAAATAGCAGATCAAATGCCCAGGATTATGGCAGAATGGTATATGTGCCAGTAGGAGTGCTGGAGGAAATATCTATTCGGCCATCATGATTGTCAATGTCCCCCAACTCACTGTTGTGACTGATGGGGGCTGAAGCGACCCTACAAATCAACTGAAATTAGCCCACCTAAACCTAGGCAATATTATGCATCTTCCACATGGCTGTCCCATTGCCTCTAGTACTGCTGAGAAGGGATACATCCCAATTTCTTCTCACTTTTCATGGTCAATGGTTGTGTAATTTGAGCAAGGAGAAACAGAATGGTGTGCTTTATATAGATAGCTCAATCTTCAATTTAATAAAATCTCATTCAGACCTGGGCTACATTTATAATAAAGAGAAGTGTAGAAGCACTAGTAGATAGGAACTTTGAGGATCAATACAGATTTCTGAACTTTTCCTCACAGAAATATCAGAAAATTTCCCATTTTTGTTGATCTTTCTGGGTAAGAAAACATTACAGGATAAACACAAATCACACCATCCTGGACTTCTCAAAGTGTCTAGAGAAAGAATGAGGGCATAAATTAGTCTTTCATTTTCTGTTGTTTTACTTTTAAATGGTGTAACCACTGCCATTGTATCAGTCAACCATAACTTCCTTTTTACAAACGTTTTTGTGGAGGGATTTGGGGTAATGATATTTTAAAGACTGATTTGTTTTTAATATAATAATAGTATGCATTTCCGTGATGTTCATTGAGTTAAATACACCACATCTTCAAGCCACTGAAGTCTTCTAATCTTGATGTACCCCACTGAGCCTGGATCAAGCCATGGCAGCCATGTCCTGTATCACAAAAACCTTGTTGTGATTCACCTTTTTTTAAAGTCCAGTTCCAAACAGTGCATTTAGTTCCTGTATCTCCTGTATGCTGCAATTTGCCATCTGTTAACATTACAAGGAACTGGAGGAGTGGGTGGTCATCTGATAGTGACGATGTGTACATTTCATGGTGGGTGTCTGGTGGAATGTGAACACACACATCTGATGGATAAACATCAAGAGTCAATAAAAAATTGAGGATACTTTACTAACCATCCCTACCCTTGCTCAATTGCGTGAGGTATTAGAGGTTTGGAGCTCAAAGGCCGTCATCATTGTGGATCACAACAATCTGTGAATACTAGGGGATCTCAACATCTGGTTTGCCAAACCAATTCTATGCCAGACATCTTATCTTTGAACCAACAGTGTAGTGCTCCAATTCCATGATATAGTTAATACTTCCCTCTTTTTGCAAACCACACACTTGATTCTACATTTGCTCCAAAATCCTAATCTTGGACAGGGGTCATAGTCCTATTGCTTGGAGCTATCAATTGGCCATTCATTCTTCACTGAACAGTCCCTTCTCCATCAAGCACTTTACAGTACAAGCATAGTGTTCAGACCCTGCAAGAAATGTAGTTGAAACTCATTCCAAAAATCTCTCTCTAATTTCCAGTTGCTCGGATCAGGCAAATCTGTACATAAATTCCACTAATGGTTTAACATAGTTCCCCATTTGCCTGAATCCAAAAGAAGGACAGTTGATTAGTTAAACTCTGATGTAAAGTGGAAAATGTCAACTGGATATCTCTTAAGACAATGGAAGAAAACATTAAACTGTCATGATGAAAAGCATCTCCAAATAAAATAAAATCTACAAAACATCCATGAAAAAGTCTATGCTTTACACATATTGAGAGCTACATGCCCAGCCAGATAATTTTTCTGTATTGTTAACAATTCTGTGGCCTGCTAGCTGTTTCATAAAGGGTGCTTCCTCTCAGGAACTTTGTGATAGACTTCCAAATCACTTTGCCAAGATAGATGTTAACCTTAAAGTATAGCCCTTCTGTGCATGCAAACATTGCTCTACCTGAACTTCCCTCATCAAACCAAGTTACTTACAAAGAATCCTCAAACCACTATGTGCTCATTCAACCCACTAACACAAAGAAACCTCGCACATGACTAGTTCTCCAGCAGATTCCTGCCCCAAATATCTTTCACTCAGTACTGCATGAGTCCCCTGCTGTCATAACAGCAAACAGTACGTTCAAATCATACTCATTGACTGGTAAAATTGTGAATAACCTGAAAACATCATATTTAAACCTATTTTAAAGAAACAGAAGTGTGACCAAGGCTACACAGCGAACAACAGACCAACATTTAATAGTGCCTTTTTAGGTAAACTCATAGAAAATAATTTAGTCATACCATGAAGAATCAAAGTATCAGCAGCAATTGTTTTGTGGGAGAACCTTAAGAATTCTGTTGACAACAAAGTTGTTGCTGCTTTGATGCTACTTTACAACTTATTATTTTACAATATTGGCCACAAAGGCAGTATGAAACCATGATGTTGGGCACAGTACTCCAGTTGATATAATTCTACTTCAAAGATAAGCCTCAAATTCTTTCACTATCACCATGCAATTGTGCACCACATACCAGTCCAGTAGTTGTCTCCCAGGGTTCTACAATAATGTGTTTACTCTTCAATATCGACCTAGCCCCTCTTCTTGAAGTATTAGGTTCTTTCAACCGAACCTGTCCTTCAAGTCATAATAAAGTTCAAACATCCCTCAAAGGAAAAATCTTCAAGAATAAGAGAATGCCTATTGACTGCGGAACCATGGAAGCTTCAGAACTATTGCAACTCCTCAATGACAGAAATGCTTACCTGTCAATTTGGTACAACTATAATTCCATACCATCTTGGCATTTGGAAATGGGAAGGCTGCTCCGCTGGCTAAAGTGAGAAATCTTTGTGTTATTATAAAATCCGACATGTCTCCTGAATTTCAGGTCAACAAAGTAATGAGACTCCTTCTACTTAATGAGAATACTGCAACACATGTATCCATATCTAGGACTCTCAGACCAAATACAGGCTTCCTTGAGATTTGTTTAAAGGAGAAAGAATTCTGCAAGCAGAGCCGACATCAGACTCACCTAAAAATCGAGGAAACTGCGGCTAGAGAAGTCCTCAATTTAAACCAATGGGTCACATTACCCCTACCTTCAGAACACTACACTTGTTCCCAGTGGCCATAGGAAACATTTTCAAAAACCTCTGCATTCCTCATCCATTGTTTGGGACTTGACTTTCTATAACCAAAACATAAACTATATAACCAAAAAGACACTTGAGATCAAGAATGGCATTGCTGCTGGTAATTCCCACTTACAGCTTGAATATGAGGTTGCTCCCTCTCAGTACAGATATAAAAAGTATAGAATAAACTGCTAAAGAAAAGTAAACATATCAAAAGTCATTTCAAGAGCAATAAGGTCTTGCCTTTTTTCATAACTTAGAACCCTAAGGCTGCAACGCTGCTTGGTTTGTAGTGGCTGCCTATGGAACTATCCTCACACTTCTTTTGTTACCAACACGTGCATAAGACACACTCACAGGCTTGTTTGGAAAACACACTCAATGCACCATGCAAAAAAACTATAGTTAACACTGATAGATGACACCATCGCCAACACTCTTCTCAGATTCAAGAAACTCAGAATCACAACTATGACCCTTTCTGAAAAATCACTTTAGGACCTCATTAACAAGTAGAAAAATTATGAAGAAATTATGCAATACAATGCAATATTAGTTCCCTGGCTTACCCAAGGGTTAGGGGACTATATTCAGTCACTGTCCGTGGCTTTTCCAGGGATGTTGGATTGTACCATTGCCTAATGACCACTGCTTTCTTCAATGGCATGGGGAAGTGGATTTTTTATTAGCTCCCATGTGTTCACCGACATTTGGAGGTTTAGGGATTAAGGGGGTTATTCTAACTTTGGAGGAGTGTTAATCCGTCCCAAAAGTGACGGTAAAGTGACGGATATACCACCAGCCGTATTACGAGTTCCATAGGATATAATGGACTCGTAATACGGCTGGTGGTAAATCCGTCACTTTTCCGTCACTTTTGGGACGGATTAACACCTCCTCCAAAGTTAGAATAACCCCCTAACTGTTTTTATTGAGCAACAGTACATAAAAATCCAGTCAATAAACCCAGTAGGGTGGTTGGAAGGACTTACATCATAAGTTAAAACCTTTGACAGTGACAAACTTGGTTAGTGCATCAGACCCACACTCCATAGCGGTTAGTGTCAAATTGTGTTCATAGATCATGGTTTACCATGACAATTGGCTATCAATGACATCTTGTGCTTCTTGTAGATATTTCAGCTTAAAACTTTAAAAATACACCTCCAGGTCCCTTTATTGGATTTTTTTTCATATTGAAGTTATTTTGTTTATTGAATTTTATTTCTGTTCTGAATTGTATCTCTTTGCATTTCATCTTTATTACTGTTTTACTACTGCATAAATACCTTACACATTCCCTCTAACCTAAACTGTCTGCTCGGTGCCACAAAAACCAGGGGGTTGACCTTAGATTAATTTAGTGACTTGAGGGTTCACCTGACATAGATTTGATCATTACCTGCAGTGGGTATCTAATCCCTCAACTAAAACCCAGTTTCATACAGAACTTAAAAGTATAATTGTAAACATAGACTTGGACTCAAGCTTGCTGCTTGTAAAACCAGAGACCTACCTTACAGTTTGGTGCTCAAGATCACTAATGGCAATGGATACTTTGATTTGTAGTTGTGGGATGGTTTATGAGGAAAATGACAATGCAGTATTACAGGAGGTTGGACCCTGTTGAGAGGACTTCTTTAAGGATTGCAAAAATATGGTAACCAGATCCTCTGATGATACATTGTAACAATTCAAAACCAGAGTGGTGAAGAACTTGGATCCAAAGTGATAAGGGCCTATATTATCATACTGCAAATTCCTCCTCTCAGGAGTTGCTAAAGGGTGATTATTAAATGCTCTTTTTTTCTTAAGAGATGCACTGGAAAATATTCACCTAACTCTAGTTTATCAATTAAGCATCTTTCTGAGATGTGAAATCTGCCTCACACCCTTTGTAGGGGCAGAAATCTCAGTGGCCATTCCAGATAGCCACATTCTTTATAGATTGGACTGAACAGCTGTCAAAAAGGTGGATGTGTGGGGGCAACTTTAAATTCTTTCTGTTTGGTCTCAGCATCCACCATCCATGTTTGCTCAAGGGCTGAGTTGCTACTCTTTCAAATCCCTTGGGCCTACCTATATTCTTACATCTGTGTTAATTTAAAGGCTGCAATGTCTAAAGACTAAGGGCCTGATTACAACTTTGGCGGAGGGGGTTAATCTGTCCCAAATGTGACGGATATCCCGCCCACCATATTACGAGTTCCATAGGATATAATGGACTCGTAATACAGCGGGCTGGATATCCGTCACATTTGGGACGGATTAACCCCCTCCCCTAAAGTTGTAATCAGGCCCTAAAGCCCTTATTACGGCTTCGGCGGTCTTTTTGTAAGACCGCCGAACCGCTGCAGCCAACAGACCACCAGTGCTGGCAGTCTGCTGACTGACATATTAGGAGTCTTTGGAGGACTTCCACCCATTTATGGGAGGAAGTCCAACTCTGAAGGGGTAATTGCATTGCCAGCACCGCCAAGGCAGCAAGACTCTGTCTGCTGTATTATGAGCTGTGATACAGCTTTGCAAAACCATCAGTACCCATCCCCTCCCGGACGACCTCCTCAACGGAGAAGGTAAGTGATCTCCGAAAGGGAGGGGGAGTGTTGGGTGCATGTGTGTAGTGTGTGCTTGTGTGAATGTGGGTGCATGTGTGCAAGTCTATGAGTGAGTGGAGTGCAAGTGTGTGTATGCAGAGGGGGAGTGTGGGAATGTTTGCGTGTGTGGAGGGGGTGGGGGTGTGAATGATTGTGATGGGGTGAAGGGGTGTTTGTGGGTTAATGCGTGCATATGCATGTGTTTGTGTGAGTCAATGGGGAGAACAGGTGAAAGTATGAATGCAGTGCAGAGGGAGAGGGGAGGGGGTTGCAGGTGTGAATGTTTGCAGAGGGAGGGTTGTGAATGTGTGAGTGGGGGTATGTGTAGATCAGTGTGAGTGCGGGTGTGGGTATTTGGATGAATGTGTACAGTTGGGGGGTGTTTGGAAGTGTCTTGAGGGGTGAGGGGGTGCACGGATGTGTGGGACATGTGTGCATGTATGTGCCGGTGACAGGAATGGGGATTTCTGTCGCCGGGTGCTTTACCGCCAGGGTTTTCGTGATGGGGTGACCGCCACGGAAAGCCTGGTGGTCTGCTTTCTCGTAATCTAAGCTGAGATCTGCCATCAGGTTGGAGGTGCTCTCCGACACCCGCATTGGTGCGACTGCACAGGCGGGGCCAGGCGGCATTGTGGAGGTTTGGATTCGGCCAAACCCCACAACTTGTAATGTGGCAGTCTTTACCGCCACAGCGAGGCTGACGGTTTGATGACCGCTAGCCTCCTAATGAGGGCCTGACTTCTTATCATGATTTGTCAATTTTGCTTCATCTTTGCATTGATTTTGTTTCATCTTTATTTTTTTCACGTTCTAAAACTTGTCTTCATGTGGACCATATCTAATGATTAATTCACCAGCTGACAATAGTGACAGACTTTACTTGAGTCATTAAGCACTAAAGAATGGATATATTGGATAATTTGTCGCTTCCTATTAAGAGCTGGAAGCTTGATCATGTTTGCCACAAAGTCGGCGTCTGTTTAACAATTCAGTGACTTGGTCGGATTAACGTTTATTTAGCCTTAAAACTGCACTCTGGCTCTTTTACTGGAAAAATAACAAAAACATATTAGGAAAAATACTGTATCTCCTTCCTCCACTTTCTCCTAATCTATAACTTAGTTTTCAGCTTTTGACAGGCTCAGTATAAGATTTCTAATACTCTCATTTTGAGAGAGCGACTCGGTCATCCACTATTTTAGGCTCAAACACGAAAATGTTTCATTAAACAAATGTCATGACCCTTCGGCTGGGCTGATCTATAAAGTTCCTTTAAAAAAGCCATTACGGACTCTTAAATAAAACCTATATGGAGTTGTCCTCTTCCGGAATGGTTTTATCACAAAAACGGAAGGGAGTGTTACAACTCTAATACGTAGAGCGAGCAGACCTTCCTCCTCTTCAGCAGTCTGCCATGAGAATTTTGAGAGAAACGTTACAGCTTCTTTCTAGAAAAGATAGTCAGTTTATCAATGGTCTCAGGTTTCTATCGGTCAGAGTGAACACCCCCCCCCCCCATTTGTTATTGTCAGTATCCCAATCTTTATCAGCTGAATCTGTCATTAATGTGGTTTCTAAAACGAAATCGGGTTCCCTTTAGATCTTTGCCCAGTTAATATCTTCGAGCTATTTAAACCCACAACTCTACCGCTTATGAGATTTCTTGTTCAACACTACCTACCTGATGATATAGTACCGAACTAGTTAAACGTGCTAATGTAATGCCCGTGGATGCATAACAACACAAATATATATTTTAATATGATTGATCTATCGGTGGCCTTATTAAACGTGCTTCTGCTAGAGAGACGGGATCAAAACAAGTTTTTCGTTTTTGCTGCACATTTAAAAAATAAGTGAGGTAAATAACCTCAAACTACTTTAATTAGGGTAGAATGAGTTTGTTCGATAGAAGTTCCTTTTTTATTGTGAAAATGTATATGATGTACATGATGAACACTTAATTTTGATGCTCTTATTTAGGATATGTTAAAGAGGGATAAATGGGGAGCATACATTTTAATTTTGTATTCCTATTTGTTAATTTGATTCAGGTTCATTAGTAGTCTTTGGGGAGACCAAATACGTTTTAATGAATGTTTTAGTTTTCAATGCTTATTGAACAGTGCACTACAATAACACTTTCAGTGCCCTGTTTATGTCATATTCGCAATATTGGATTCTTTTGCCAAGGGAAATGAGATGGAGGCCTCATCAGTGACATGAGACGCATAATGTCACTTCTTCTAAGAATGTCTCATGATAATTCGTGATAGGTTTAATTCTAGATACACTTACCCCAGAATTCTGAAAAGACAAGCTAAGTTATATCTTCTGAGGAAAATGAAGTGGCCAAAATCTAAATATTGCTTTTTCACATCTCTGAATATCATGATCCCTTGAAAAGTGGGAAGAAGGGTACCGACACAGGTCGGAACATGTGCATGATGGAAATCAGCGGGCGAGTCAGATGTCCAAGAAAGACTGAATTTCTGTGAATGGGATTGGGAGGGAGAAAGGGCATGACAGGTACTCCTACACATTGCATCTGCTCAGTTGGGAAATGCAGAAGTTTTCAATTTTTTCTCCATATTCCTAAATGAGAAGTGAGTCATCTGTATTTCCATTTGTTGAGTGAGAACATGATGGAGGTGCTGTGTTCCGTGTGTACTGAGGGAGCAGCGAAGAAGTGGAGCCTACACAAGGGTGTAGCTTCAATTGGTGCAGTGGCACCGGGGCCTAGAGGCCTGAAGAGCTCTCTTAACCTTTATTATTCACATTTGAAACAGCAGCAAGAGTGGCTATTTCCTTTCGTACATTAGGCTCCATGACGCACTGGCTATGCCACTGGGTATACAGCGGTACAAATATCTTTTGTTGTAATTAATCGGCTTGTATGCAGCGTGGATATATGCATATTTCAATAATATAGCCCTATCACCATTATCTATATCACGACTACTACGGTGGATGTTGTGAAACTTTGCAAATCTGTTATGTGCCTTATGCTCCATCTTATCCCTTTACCATCTCGAGGAGGCCCGACCAACTGCTTTCAGTCATCACCTCGGTACCAATTTTAAGCTCAATTAGAGCTAACAGAATTTTAGAAATGTATAATTTCTCTGGTCTGAGCATGAGACATGCTGAGTAGTTCTGACAGTTACTCGCACGGGAAAATACCTTTTCTATCAGACAGAGAAATAACAAAGTAGTACATTTACTCGTTATCATTTTATTTGTAACTTGTGAAGCAATCCTCACTTTGACCACATTGAAAATGTGCAGGCCCACATGTCAAAAGTCAAGGAAATGTTCTAATGTGAATTTTAGTGGTGGAAATGCTGCACTCTGTCGACCAATGAGTCATGGCAATTTCATAGATGTGAATCTGAGCCTTCTGCTCATTTGTCTTAATATGGCTCAGTTCCTTTTCATGAGAATATCTCTTGTACATCATACTACAGTTGGAACGGCGTGCCTGGTGTTTCCTTCAATAATCAGAGATCCAAATTACATCAGAACTGCAAAGAATTCCTCTAAATCCATTTACCATCATTGAGGCTGAGAACACATAACTTTGGCTGCACCATTATGAGGTGTATGAGAGATACAAAGGTGTAACCAACTATACATATTTTGTGTGCTTTAATGTTACTAATGTCAAGTGGTGCATCAAAATCATATTATTGGAGGTGCACTCACATGTCGAAAGGTAATAATTTTAAATGTGTGTTTATATAATGATAACTTTAATCGGTTGAAATATAACGGGTATGCATTTATATTCATGTATCTGGATTATGGCATTATGATTGAGAGATCTATAATCAGAGTTATTCATAATTATGTTACATCTCTGAGAGAAAATGCACACATAACAATGTCTCTTGAATGTGCACTGAGTTCTGCATTGAATCATCTACTACATTACCTCAAGTGAAGGCCTGAATTGTTGTTGTTTTTCTATGCTTAACCTTCAACATGGAGTATTGCTCTATTATTCTTTATTTGTAACTGCATCTGGACGAGTCTACAGTTAATGAAAGGTATGGTGTATATTTGAGATAGTGAGGCATAGGAGGATATGTTAGCAAGTACAAGGATCACTAACACACTGAAGAAGAAAGACTCCCCTGTATGCCCCAGGAACTGAGAGATGCCTCAGGTCATCCTTATGTTTGTTTTGTGGGATGCCATTGTGATGAGAGTTGCTAATTCCAATTGAACATGGAAGATGGAAAACTACTTCTATTGATGACATGGATTCTTGAAGGTTCTACAAAGTCTAAATTGGTTTTCAGTTCTTTAGATGAGAGCAGACCCCTTTACACTTTGGCAGGAGCAGATTCCCTTGAAACTTAGACAGGTACAAGCCTTTCTGTTCATAATTTGGTTGAGTAGCTTTATGCTGCGCACACCTCTCTATCAGAACTTCTACTTAGCTGTCTGTTATACAGACACTTTCCAATTGTTTCCATTTTTCTTATATTTCTTGAGAGATAATCAAGATTTCCCCTATGGCTTAGTTAGGATATTTAGATTAAATTAGTTTCAAATGATTAGCCAAGAGGACTGCAACTTGAATACTCATCATCACATTCTGTTTCTCATGTTTTGTATTGCTGCAACTGAGATTCTTATATGCCTTATGCTTTTACAATTTAATCTGATTTGACACTATTTCACCTTTGGTGATTCTGTACTTATATAGCATGTTTTGAGACTCATTTACACATGTTTGGCCTCAAATTTGTAATAAACCTTTAAACTTTAATTTCCGACTCAGAGATTTAATGTGTGACCCATAGGTAACATCATTAGAACATATAAAGTGTTGATTTTGACTCCTTTTACCCCTTGGAACGCCTAAAAAGGTCTGTAGAGAGAAGAGAGAGTCCAAAGAATAGGGTTGAAGTGTTCTCACGCTTTAGAGAAATATCCAGGGCAACCGAATCCAAGAAGTAATCTTGAAAAGCCCTCCTGTTGAGGTATTTCCAAGACAGAAGATGGTGTGTTTCACCTTGTGGTTGATACAGAAGCAGGTAAGTCAATCCAAGTAGGTAAGGCTGGTGCCGGTAATAACATCACAGTAAAATAATTTTAACTTATACTCCTCAGTGGTGACCGGATGAATTTCAAGGGAGTCAGTACACCTGAGGGATCAATGAGGACTTTCTCTGAACTACAATCGTATTGCTATCACTATCGTCAGTGGTTTACAGCCTGCAGAGCCAACAGCAATGACGCTTATAAGCACAGAGACCTGCTCAGGTTCTCAATGCCTGTCAGAGAAATGTTCCCAGTGTTTACACATTATCTTTGTGTGTGATGAGGAGTGGGTCAAAAATGTACAGCTTCCTTTGATGATCTCGAGGTAGGGGCACACTCTCTCCATCCCAAGCAACACTTTAAATTAGTTCAAGTGGAATAAAGAGTTTTTTATTTTCCTTCCATTTTTTTTTCATATGTGAACGAGAGTAACTTGAAAATGTGTACCACTAAAGAGTCAGCTCTCCCAATACCCATGAGATGAATAAATACAAAAAAAATTATATTAAACTTTGCATTAGAAACAAAAATGTCCACCCCCTTAGTGATATATCTGTGATGGCGGGTTAAATGAGAAGAGAGTTCAAATAATTTCCACAGTGGTATAGCAATGATGAGATGTGTCACTATTCAATCTTCTTGTGGCTTGTTAAAGGGTCGGGTATAGGTTAATCAACAACAAGAAAAGATGTCTCTTAAGCAATTACAGAAAGACAACTTAAATGATAAGTTTAGAATTAATTATAGGTGAAAAGCAATATTAGGGAAAATACACGCAGATGGAGCAGGATAGTGTGTGATTATCACTGTTTATTACAAAAAAAGATTAAATATATATATAGCTAGCAAAAGCAGACCTCTCCACCACATATTCATTATGTACTTTCTGAGAAATAACACAAACACAAGAAGAGAAAAAAATACAAAAAGGAAAAGCAGAACATCAGGAAGCCAAAAAAACTGCTTTGCTAAAGACTAATGATGAGTTAAAAATCTAAGATTATTTGCAGTGGAACCAGCCTCTTCTGTGGTTCAGTCAACGTTTTGCTCCTGCTTAGGCAGTCATCAGGATAAGGTGTAGGTCAAAAGAAAATCTACGTAGATTCTGAAAGTAACATGTTTTAAAATATAATATCATATCTTCTGTAAACCTCATTCATTGATTCACAATTAACAATAAAAAAGTTAACAAATCTCAGTGTTAGCATGGTGAGCAGTCACAGACTTCTCAGGGAGAAAGTGTGGGGCTGCTTCAGGGTCAGAACTCAAAAATCACTGAGTAGAACAATAACAAATTGTCCACCTCACTGTTTGTCTTTGATAACAGAACATGTATTAATAATAAACATAGAAAATGTAATTATACACATTGCAGGTCATAGATATGGATGCATCACTGGTGCTGGTGGTGAAACTATACTTGAGACTGGTACTTCCACTTTCCCTTCTCTCCTTAATCACATCCTCTCTCATATTTGAGTTCTATCTTGGGCATTTATCACACATGTGTACAGTGTTAGCCCTTTATTAAGTCTGAGCACTTGGTTACTTTTATCAGTCACAAATGTCCTAATCTGAGCACAGCAGAGTTTTGTCTGTTCTTTGGCCAGGACCCGCAGTACTCCTTCTTCCAGGAGGAGACACATTTGCAGCTAGTGCTTCAGTGCTAGTGTCAAATTAAAGAAAGACACCAGCAGAAGCACCACACAAAGTCTGTGCAGAATCTGTGATCTTCACAGACCTCCACTTGGTTGCAAGAACTCTTCTGGGATTTAGGTTAGTCGGGGTGGTGGGCTGCTAGGTCAGGGGTCATTGGTCCACTTCAAGGCACTTTTCCTCTGGCAGCACAACCCTGCCATGGCTCACATTGGTCAGATAGCTGCACAGTCCACTATGGTGCAGTTCAAAGTCACAGTGGGCAAGTCGGCTCAGGCACAGTTTTAAGATGTTGCAGAAGCATACTCCACTCAGCCATAACTTCATGATGTTGCACTCCATGATCCACTTCACTATGTCTAAAGGCACAGTCCACTGGCGTACAATTTCAAAATGTCACAGTGGCACTGTTTGCCTGGTCACATCTTTCACAATATAACAAAGGCACAGTCTGCTCAGGGACAACTTCACAATGTGGTGTCAGCCACTCATTGGAAGTAACTGTGTTCGGGTCCTCATGCATGCAAACCTTGTGCTTCATTTTTCTGGATGAATGGATGGAGATTCAAAATCTGGGGACAGCTGCTTCTGGCTCACCCTGGACGATCACGGTTCCTGCAAGGGTGGCCTGCCTCTGTTATCTGTCTGCAGGCTGTTTGGCCTCCAAGCACTTCAGGACAGGGAGGCAGCTTCTTCTTTCCTGATCACACTGCAGGTGATGTCACCTCATCTTTGAAAAGCTGGCAGGTCGGCAGACAGACACTAACTCTAGTTCCATAGCAGTCCTTAGAGTACTCATCAGAGCACCCTTGTCCTTGATCAAAGGAAGGTTGGAACTGGAACAAAAAGTGGGTCAGTGGCTTCCACTTTTATACAGTCACAGAGGAAAGGGGTTGGGGATTCTTTATATGTACTTCTTAGAACTAGTGTGATTTTTAATCTGGCCTCTTAGGACTGTTCCTCAGACACAACCTTTATGCACAGTGATTTTCCTCACAACAACATTGTCTCCTATGGGGAGTAAAGAGATGTGATCTTTCAACACCTGGCTAGTAATAGTCACACTGAACAATGATCAGGAAAAGTAGAAACTGCTTGCCTCAACTAAAGACACTTCACATTGCAACACTCTGAGCAACACAGACTGCAGCCTCACCCTTCACCCCACCATCCATAAAAATACCTGTACTCAGGAGGACTAATCAGTAGCACCTTTCAGCAAAAGAACCTACTCAAATTTCTAAAGAGAGCCCTGTTTGTTTTCTCTCTCTCTCTACTTTACTGTCTAGGTATCCTCCCATACAGCTTCAGGTGTGACAGCAATGAACTTCCACTTTCTGGAAAAAACAACCTTACTTTCATTCCTTCTCATGCACATGAGCATGCCAGAAGCATCCAAACTGTAACTGGCTGGCCTCAATTACTCTTCTTCAATCATACACGCTAGGTATGTACCTCACAGGCCACACATATATAGATAACATATACTCTGGATGTTAGTGCTAAGATGTGGATCCGCGTATCAAAGTGGAACTTTGCACAAGTGGGCCAGTAGGCCTCCACTGCAGTGATGCAGATAAATGGCCAGGTTGCAACTACTTATTCACAAACGACTTGCTGCCACCTCTGCTCTGCGTACTAAATCCATGACAGAGTTGGTAGTCCACTGTCAGTCAACAGAGGGTACAATTGTTGCATCCCTCCACATCACAGGACAAGTCTCTAACCCCTCTCATGTCTAGGGGCAGATCTAGGCCTCTACATATACACTAAATTAGTATGAGGCTGGGGCTGAAATAAAAAATCAGGATGCAGGTACCCACAGTCAGCCACCTAGGGCAGTGGAACACAACTGCACACCATGCAGGGGTCATTCAAATCCCTATATCTCAATATGGAAAGAGCTCTTTATCCTGTCCCTTCGATTATCAGAATCGCTGTACAATGGTAAAAAAGATGGGAAATTACCTAAACGTTTATCAAACCTAGAGAGCCTCTCCCATCCAAAGATCATCTAAATACATTCCATTGAATTAATTGGAAATCAGTTGCACTATTTACCTTCACACTTCTGCTTGAGACACAATCACTTAAACATCATTCCTTCATCATCTCATCTAACTCCACAAACCAAGGTCCCTATTTATACTTTTTTTGCGTCGCATTTGCGTCATTTTCTGATGCAAAAGCAGCACAAACTTAGCAAATACAATTATATTTTGTAAGTTTGAGCTGCTTTTGCATCAATAAATTATGCAAATGCAGTGCAAAAAAGTATAAATATGGACCTAAGTGTCCTCAAAATCAGACACATGGAAAGACACAGAAGGGTGAATGGATGCTGGTTTTCTTTAAAGGGATGTCATGTCCTATCCTGAGGAGGAGAGTAGGAACCTGCATGCAATGGCAAGGGAGCTGGACATGTCTTACTGTCTGAGGACTAGACAGGAAACGAAAGGAAAGAAAAAGTGTTTCAGACTATCACAGCCCAGGGACTAAACAGTTAGGGACAAACCTTGCCACTCAGTATACAAATCAATAATGTTACTCCACATAAGGGATTTGGGTTTAATTGTCTGAATTGTGACTGACTCCTTATGCCGTGACAGGTCCATAAAAGCATCAATAGAATCTTTGAATAATAGTTCTTCTAAAACATTAACCCTTTTGTCGCTAAGTCTCCCGCCACGCCACCCCCACTGCTGAGGCCTTTTTGGGCTATTTGGGTTAGTTCGCGCTTAGGCCACCATAACTTTTTGTCCACATAAGCTATCCATGCCAAATTTGTGTCCTTTTTTTCCAACATCCTGGGAATTCTAAAAGTATCCACGGCTTGAGGATTCCCCTGGAGGGGACCGGGAAAATAGTCAAAATACAGCTAAATTTGGTATTTTGTGGGAAAAACAGGCTAAAGTGCTGCAGAAGAAAGCATCTGTCTTTTCCTGTGCAAATAGCATCAAGTGCTAAAATCACCATCTTCCCAGCTGTCAGGAACAGGCAGATTTGAACCAGAAAACCAAACTTTTCAACACAATTTTGCCATTTTACTGGGACATAGGCTATTTTCTTTATTGTTTGTGATTTCAACCTCCTTCCAGTTAGTGGCTGAAATGGGTGTGAAACCAATGGTGTACCCTGGAAAACTATACATTTCTAAAATTGTAGAAACTGTTTTAAATTCAGCAAGAGGTTATGTGTGTAGATCTTTCAAGGTTTTCTTATAGAAAGTAAGAGTTGAAAAAAAAATTGAAATTGAGTTGAAAAAACAGCCATTTGTGTCTACGTTTTCTTCTGTAACTTCTATTAACTATGGCAGATTTTCAAAAGTAATATACCATTACGTCCGCTGAAACCTTCTGGTTGCAGGGATATAGAGGGCTTGTAGCTTCACCAAGAACCTCAGTTACCCAGAGCCAATAACAGAGCTCCACCTTGCAATGGTTTTTCATTGTGTACTGAGTATACAGTAATTAATTTGATAAAATATAAACAGTAAAAAATATGTATCAAGGAAACCTATGTGTTTCCGAAATGCGCACAAGATATGGAGTTTAAAATCAATGATTATTTGCGCATCTCTAAGTTTGTGCGTATGCATACCAGCATGTGAATTAGAGGCCATTTCTCAAAATGATTTCTTTTTTACACACTGTCTTTCACTTAGAAGGCATAAATGCAGAGAAAGACAATTGGTAATAGCAATTATTCCACTTTTCTATATTCCCCCAAGTCTCCTGATAAAAATGGTACCTCACTTGTCTGGGTATACCTAGTGCCCGCAACAGCAAACAGCCCAAAACTCAACGGGAGGCAACACATGTTCCACTGAAAACTGTCCCTTTTAAGCAAAGTGCCTAGCTTTGGAATTTGGGCTCTAGCTTTGCCGGCACTCAGGGAAACCTAGCAAACCAGTACATTTCTGAATATTAGACACATAGGGAAATCCAAAATGAGGTGACATGTGCGGCTCCCATCAGGTTCTATTACCCAGAATCTCCTGCAACATTTGTCAAAAACATATTTTCCTCACATTTCTGTGATGAAAAGCTCTGGAAACTGTGGGGAGTCACAAACTTCCTTCCACTCGGCATTTCCCCAGGTCTCCCTTGTGTGGGTATACCTAGTACCCGCAACAGAAAACGGCCCAAAACATAACGTATGCAGCTTATTCTCCACTGAAAACGGACCCTCTTTTACTGATGTGGCTAGATTTAGATTTTGGGCCCCAGTTCAGCTGGCACCTAGGGAAATCTAGCCAACCATTATATTTGGGAAATCTAGACACATAGGGGTATCCAGTGTGGGCTGGCTTGCATGGGTCTCCCCACTTTTTTTTTACCCAGGATCCCTTTCAAATCTCAAACTGCAAGCAAAAAAACACATTTTGCCCACATTTCTGTGATGCAAAGTTCTGGAAACTATGGGGGGCCACAAACTTCCTTCCACTCGGCATTCCCCCAAGTTTCACAATAAAAATGCTACCTCAGTTGTGTGGATAGATCTAGTGAACGCAACAGGAAACGGCCCAAAACACAACATGCATGCAGTGCATTTTTCCATCGAAAACGGACCCTCTTTTTCCAAAGTGGATAGCTCTAGGTTTTAGATCCTAACTCAGCTGCCACCTAGGGAAAGCTAACCATGCGGTCCATTTTTTAAAAACTAGACACCTAAGGGTATCCAGGGTAGGCTGACTTGCATGGCCCACCCCATGTTTAATTTACCCAGAATCCCTTGCAAACCATAAACTGTGAGAAAAAATGCATTTTCCTAAGTGTGCCGATAAAAATGAAACCTCACTTGTGTGGATAGACCAAGTGCACAAGACAGGAAACAGCACAAAATACAACAGGTATGTAGCACATTCTTCCACTGAAAACTGACCCTCTTTTTTTTATGTTTGTAGCTCTAGATTTTGGACTCTAACTCAGCTCGCACCTAGGAAAACTTAGCCAACCTGTGCATTTTTAAAACTAGACACCTAGGGGAATCCAGGGCAGTATGACTTGTGTGGATCCGATTAGGTTGTCATTTCCACAATGCCTTGAAAACCTCAAACATTTCTGAAATCACTCATTTTCCTTACCTTTCTGTTATGGAAACTTCTGGAATCTGCAGGAATCCACCAAATGCCTACCACCAAGAATTGTTCCAGTAAAAACGCTACCCCACCTGTGTAGTTGGGCCTAGTGCTGCAACACAAACTGATCAAACCAAGAACAATGGGAGTGCTTGCTTGGAGACTCCTATTGACCTCTGTTGGATCCATTCCTGTGTCAATCAATCAATCAATCAATCAGAGCATTTGTAAACTGCACTACTCACCCGTGAGGGTCTCAAGGCGCCGATGGGAAGGGGGGTCTACTACTGCTCGAACAGCCATGTCTTGAGTTGTCTCCTGAAGGAAAGTAGGTCCTTTGTCTCTCGCTGGTAGGTGGAAAGAGTGTTCCACGTCTTGGTGGCGAGGTGGGAGACCGATCTGCCACCAGCGTTTGTTCTGTGGATATGTGAGGTGGTGGCGAGGGCAAGGTTGGCGTATCAAAGCTGTCGGGTCGGTTTGTAGAAGGATATTCTGATCCGGTGTTGTGCATTGCATTGTGAGCGTGGATGAGGAGTTTGAAAGTCATTCTCTTGTTGACGGGGAGCCAGTGTAGGTCTCTCAGATGGGCTGTGATGTGCCAGTGGAGGAGGATGTCCAGGATGAGGCATGCTGAGGCGTTCTGTATGCATTGCAGTCTTTTCTGGAGCTTGGCCATGGTTCCTGCGCAGAGGACATTGCCGTAGTCCAGTTTGCTGCTTACGAGGGCTTGGGTAACCGTCCTTCTGGTTTCAGTGGTGATCCATTTGTAGATCTTCCAAAGCATGCAGAGAGTGTTAAAGCAGAAGGAAGAGATGACGCTGACTTGCTGCGTCATTGATAGTGATGAGTCCAGGATGAATCCCAGGTTGCGTGTGTGGTCACTGCGGTTCCCAGTGTGGCAGGCCACCATGAGTCGTGCCATGCGGATGGGGTGGAGCCGAGGATGAGGGCCTTAGTTTTGTCAGAATTCAGTTTCAGGAAGCTGCTTTTCATCCATTCAGCAATGGCCTTCTTCCGTGGAGGTTGGCTTTGGCGATGGCAGGGTCCTTGGTGAGGGAAAGGATCAGCTGGATGTCATCGGCGTATGAGACGATGTTGAGGTTGTGAGATCGGGTGACGTTTGCAAGCAGAGTCATGTAGACGTTAAAGAGGGTCAGGCTGAGGGACAGTCCCTGGGTTACGCCGCAGATGATTTTGGTGGCTTCAGAGCGGAATGGAGGGAGGCGGACTCTCTGTGTTCTGCCGGTGAGGAAGAAGTGGATCCAGTCTAGGGCTCTGTTGCGGATCCCTGCATCGTTAAGGCATGTGCGTAGGGTGTGGTGGCAAACGGTGTCAAACACGGCTGAGAGATCCAGGAAGATGAGGACAGCGGTTTTGCCGTTGTCAAGTATGGTCCTGATATAATCAGTGGCGGCAAAGAGGGTGGTTTCGGTGCTGTGGTTGCTGCGGAATACGGAATGGGATGGGTCCAGAGTGTTGTTCTCCTCAAGGAAATGGGTCAATTGTTTGTTGACAATTTTCTCTATGATTTTTGCCGGGAAGGGGAGTATGGACAATGGAAGTTCTTGAGGTTCTTTGGGTCCGCCTTGAGTTTTTTGAGGAGGGTGTTGATCTTGGTGTGCTTCCAGCTCTCCAGGAAGGTGGCGGTCTTGATGGAACTGTTGATGATCTTCCGGAGTTGGGGTGCGATGACGGCGCTTACTTTGTTGAAGATGTGGTGAAGGCAGGGGTCGGGTGGTGAGCTGGAGTGGATGGTGTTCATGATTTTGATGGTGTTGTCGTTGTTGACGTGGGTCCAGGAGAGCACCGAGCTGATGGGCAGTGAGTCTGTGGTGTCGGTGGTTGACAGGGAAGTGTGAGTATTGAAGCTGTTATGGATATCTGCAATCTTGCAGTAGAAGAAGGTGGTTAGGGAGTCACAAAGGTCTTGTGATGGCATTGATGTTGGAGCCAGGGTTGAAGAGCTCCATCACGATGTTGAAGAGCTCCATGTAGCTGTGCGTTGTTGTTAATGTGTTCTTTGAAGGGGGTTCTTTTGGCAGTTCAGATTAGTTGGTGGTGTCTACGGATGGCGTTCTTGAAGGCTGTGTTGTTGTCCGGTGTCTGATCTTGGTGCCACTTCTTCTCAAGTCTTTGGCATGTTTGCTTGTTTCAACATGTTTGCTTGGATTCTTTGAGGTCGGCGGTGAACCAAAAGGCCTTTTTATCGGTGCGCCTGTTAGAGGGTTTTTGATTGGAGGGAGAGTGTTGGCACAGCCATCGATCCATTGCCTGAGGTTGCGGGCTGCTGCCTCGGTGGTGTCGATAGGTGGGTTCCGGGAGAGGGTAGTGATCAGTTGGTCTTCAGTGACCTTGTTCCATCTGCGGGGAAGAATTTGTTGCGGGTGATGGTGTGTCGTGGGTTTCTCGAAGGAGAAGTGGATGCAGCGTGATCCGTCCAGTGGAGTTCGGTGGTGTGGCTGAAGGAGACGTGTCTGCTGGTGGAGAAAATGGGGTTGAGCGGTGTCCTATGGAGTGGGTGGATGTTGTGACGAGCTGCTTGAGGCCGAGGTTGGCGAGGTTGTTGAGCAGGGTGGTAGAGTTGTTGTTGTTGATGTTCTCGAGGTGGAAGTTCAGGTCCCCAAGGCATATGTAGTCTGTGGATGCGAGGGCGTGCATGCTGATGATGTCAGTGATGGAGTCACTGAACTGTTTTCGGGGCCGAGGGGTCTGGAAACGAGTGTCCCTCTGAGGGTGGTGTTTGGGTCGGTGTGGTCCCCAAGCAGGGATCCACTTGGAAAGGGTACTATGGAAAGGGGAGATTCTCCTCATTCTCCTGCAGAGAAAGTGAAATGAGCTGATCAGCTCATTTCACTTTCGTTTTGAGGGAAATTACATCAGTGTGTTCAATGTATACATTACTGTAAACTAATGAAGCCCTCTGGAATCAATACATATGAAACTTCCAGTTAGTTAATTTTCCCAGTGATTTAGCAAATGTTTTAATCAATCTCCAAGTTGGAATATATTTCTGTGTGAAAATGTGTTCAAATTTATTAGAAGAGGAACTAAGGCCCAAATTTAACTGAAAATGACAGGGCATCAAAATTGGCAGCACCACCCTATGTCATTTTCACAATGCATTGATGCGCCTTATTTAACTAAATACGGCGCACCCCTGTCCTGTCCCCTGCGCTGGCACTAAATTGAGCTGCCTACTTCCAATGCAGGCATCCTTGGACCATTGTCCAGAGCATGACTGGCATTTTGCTCTTTCTATGCATGCTGCAGAATGCAGCACACATAGAAAAACCCCAAAAAGAGGAGGCATAAAAGTATTCCTCCACGTTGCGCCTTGCTGATGCCACCTCTGGGGTGGCATTAGATTTTGGTGCTGCCTCAGGTTTACGAAAGCCCATAAATCTGAGGCAGCATCAAAATGCAATGGGTGTTGCTGTGGCACGCCCACAGCAACACTAAATGCATGCCCCTTCCACGCATAGGACTGCATGTGAAGGGGCCATATTTACAGGGTGAAGTTAAGCCACAAAAAGTGGCTTAACACCACCTTGTAAATACGGCGCAGTGCTTAGTGTCACAAGAGTGTCACAAAAAGTGATGCTCGGGGCTCATAAATATCCCCCTAATTATCCTCTTTTAGAAATCGTATTCATCAGGTGAAGGGAGACTCCTGAGCAATATCAATGGCTTTCCCACAAGTAAGGGATTTCCAGAAAAAATTCAGAACTTTTAGGCAAATTGTATCAGCCTCAGAAAAACATATGTATGGATCTATAGGCAACAAGGTGATAATCTACAATCAATTAATTTTCAGTTTCTGAAGCAGCTGAGCATCATTGTACTCTTGCAGTCTAGATTGTCAGCGGCTCACTATGAATCATACAAACATTCAAGAAAGGAATGCTGTCCTGTCCATATATTTACCAAGGCAAGCAAAGTCTCAACTTATATAGTCAAATGGCTTCTCAAATTTCAAAATCATATACAAAGAGAGAATTTTTGAAATAGTAAAACCAATAACAGAAAATACACTACAATACTGGGCCTCATTTAGAAAACCGCAAGACTCATTAGAAACAGAAGCTATAGATTTTAACTAACATCTACAATATTAGCTGTCAGAACTCCTTTCAGATGCTCACTGGCATTCAAGGGCTACTGGGCCCAACTGTGGGGGTTGAGTCCTTTTACTCCTGATGTCCTGTGGCCCAACCTACTATGGAACCTGAACAAAAGGGCCAAGTAACCCTTCTGCATTTGACTCTCAGTAGTATCTGTGGATTAGCAGTCAAATGCTTTCTCTTAGAAAATAGCTAAAAGTGTCTATGGTACGGCAGCATTTTCTAGTGCGAGTCCCTCTGTGCCCGACAGGTATGTTTCAAGCGTTATCCGCTCCAGAAGCATTCAGTGCTTCAGCAGGTGCCCCAACCATGGACACATGCAAGCTCTGGTTCTTTTCAGAGGAGTTGGGCTTCTCATGGTACACGTAGCAGCACCGACCAGGTTCAGGCTTTCTCTCCCAAGCAGCATTGCTGCCTTCAACAGCAATAGTAGGTGCTCCCAAATTCCTTTGGTGCTGTGTGTTCAGTTTTCCCCACATGGGGTGAGGGGTTGATCTTTGTGCCTCCAACTAGATCCCAGCAATGGAGCAAAGGCCTCTCTGCAACTTCCGGAGTTCACGAGGTCGATCAGGAGACAGGTAACAGTAATGCAGCAATACATGAATCTGTCTGGGGGATTCCTCTACTCTCATTTGTTCACCAGGGAGGCCTGAAGTTCCCAAAAAGGAATGAAGGGTCCTTCATGTAATATACCTTAGCAGGCATTCTTACACTCACTCTACCTACACAGCACACATACTGTCGAGTGCTGTCACCTCCCTATATTGTGACACCTCAGTTGCACATACATCCAGCACACACAAATACTCTATTGCACCTGCTAAGTACTTTACCCTTTCTGTATTGTGCCATGGTGTTCTCTTTGAGAACACCTGCACTGCTAGCACACACACTTACCATGTGGTACTTCTCGCAAGCACACATATACCCAGGACATGCTTTCATTGAGCATGCACAGCACTATATATCTCATGTAAGGAATTCCTCGCAGGCATACATACGCTCAGTATATGCAGTAACCATGCTTGTACTGCATAACACTGCTTTATCACTGTTCCCCTTTCCTATATATATATATATATATATATATATATATATATATATATATATATATATATATATATATATATATATATATATCTCAAGTGCAGGGTCATCACTACTGCATTGCACTGCACTATACATCTAAATGATGTAGTCCAAGGGTGAGTTAAGCAAACAGCAGTTGAACTTTACAAAAGGGGGAGTGAGCCTGTAGGCCTCACTCCAATGACTTAGGTTAAAAAGAACCTGTTTACTCCTACTGACCACTACACAGTATGCTGCCACCGCTGCACTTCTGCTGCTTAACTCTTGCTGAAGGTGGTAGCCTTTCACCACTATGAGAGTAGCACTTTGGTGCCCCTCCTGGATCAACAAGATTTAAACGCATGAGACAGACATATGTCCTAGTGCATACAAATGATACATGTTTGCCTATGACAACAAAAATCAGTATTGTGGATACAGACAACAGTCCATTTGGGCACTCTGCAGGGGTACACATCTTTTACCATGCAGAGGACTTTTCCATTCCAACATTAGCAAAGATATAATCATTGACTAAAGGCAAAAGAATTGTGAACTAAGAAACTGGGTACATTTTACTGAAAAGACGTGACCAAATTCCATCTATGGTGGTTTTTGTGTGTATTAAAAGAGAATTGGTTATATTATTAAGATATAAGGGGAAAATATCTCACAGAATTGTGACAGTAAAGAGTCACTTTATGCTGCTTTGTCACCGGAAGGCCTTATATTATAGAAGGAATCTCATCTTCCTTAAGCGGCACAGTAAAGTCTTTCTACATCTGGGCAATTACTTTCAATGCTGAAATGTGTGGAAGGAAAATATAATCTCTTCACTAAATGCAGTATTAAGCTACTCTATTTGGGTAAAAAATACTACAAGCCATTACACTGGTTTTGTAATGGAAACAAGAAAAGAAAGAAGTCTGCTTTATCTGTAATTCAGACAGTTGTTTCTGTTCATTAAGTATGGTTTTGTCTGAAAAATGGCCCATTAACATGCTAACAACACCAGGTATTGGTAGCTATTACTGCCTTATGAATTAATAACTGCCCTCTGGAACCAGTTCTCTGGAAAGTCCTGTTCATTCCCTCAAACTCTCATGTAGCTAGCCTTCGATCTACCTGAGTCGGAGAAAGGGAACAGTCACGGAAAGTGATCACTCCACACATACTAAAGTTGAAGGAATGTCTGCTATGATGGCCAACTTAGCCACAAAACTTTGTAGACTTGAGTATGCTACAATGTTGAAAAGAACTGACGTTTTGGACACTGTACGAGAAGTCGAAAAATGGTAAATTCTAGTGCTTAAGAAATTCATCAATCAGCTTAGGGAATTGTTCCACAGAAATACCAAGCTGAGCTCACAAATCGAGTGCTAGATTTTAGATAATCATTTGGATAATGATTCATAAACCCTTGGACAAGAAGTAAACAAAAAAGCTTATATTAAAATGTGCACAAGCCACCGTTTAAAGAGCACATGCACTAAAAACAAAATTGTAGTAGGTAATCATATTTAAATGTTATCACCCTAAAAGTGTAGTATTTAGGTGCTGGATAAGGTTGGCCTAAATGTCAGTGACATCTTAACTGAAAATAATGCATTAACATTTGCAGGTTTGTTTTTATGTTGAACTGTCATTTGCACAAGCTGCTTTTCTTTCTTTTCTGTAGATGTTTCAGTTTTTCCAGGAGTTGTTTGTTAGCTAACGAATAGGTATTTGCTTTGTATTAGACAACTGATAATCTGGTTCTCACCAGGAGGAGAGGAGGCAACATGAAGAATGAGCCATGAGAAAAACATGCTGGACCATAATGTAACATTTCAAGATCTACTGTCTAAAGACCATAGTGTAAAAGTAAGAAGATGGGGAGCTTGCCTATTTCGAGGAGTTTACAGAAACCCTGTTAGGAAAGACAAGAGATGAAAGAAAATATTGTTGCAACTTAGAATTGTGTGTTTATATTAGTGTGTGTTCCTAGAGTAGTGGCTGGATTCCTTCCTCAAGTCTCTGACAGGAGACTCATCTTGAGTTTGTGATGATTCTGCACATGGGAGGTTGCTTTGACTATTTTTATTGACTGGCTGCTGACTTAAGAGCTGAAAATACTTTCCAGCTTGACATGCAGAGGCTTTATGATTAGACACATGGGGCCAGATGTAGCAACAAACCAAATTGCGAGTTGCAATTTGCGAGTCCATCCGACTCGCAAATTGCAACTCGCAATTTGGTATGCAGTACGGTGTCTCAGACACCGACTGCGACTCGCTATGGGGTCGCAATGACCCACCTCATGAATATTCATGAGGTGGGTCGCAAATTGCGGCCCCATAGCGAGTATAGGCACTCGCAAACATGGAGGCCTGCTGTCGTCAGCAGACCTCCATGTTCGTGACTGCTTTTAAATAAAGCAGTGTTTTTTTTTTTTTAAGTGTAGCCCGTTTTCCTTACAGGAAAACGAGCTGCACTTAAAAAATACCGAAACCTTTAGTTTCGGTATTTTTTCAGGGCAGGGAGTGGTCCCTTGGACCACTCCCTGCCCTGAAAAAATATTTGTGGGTCCAGTCACAAACTGGAAGGGGTCCCATGGGGACCCCTTCCAATTTGCGAGTGGGTTACCATCCACTTGAAGTGGATGGTAACTGCGATGCCATTTGCGACCACGTACGCGGTCGCAAATGGTATTGCATCCCACTGCGAGTCGCAAATAGGAAGGGAACACCCCTTCCTATTTGCGAGTCGGAAATGCATTTTGCGAGTCGGTTCCGACTCACAAAATGCATTTCTGCATAGGAAACTGCGTTTTGCGACTCACAAACGGCAAATTTTGCCGTTTGCGAGTCGCAAACAGTTTCCTACATCTGGCCCAAAGGCCCATATTTATACTATTTTAGTGGCACCTTTGTGCAGCTTTTTGACGCAAAAATGGCGCAAATGTACAAAATACAATTGTATTTTGCAAGTTTGCGCCGTTTTTGCGTAAAAAAATTACGCAAAGGCGGCGATAGAAAAGTATAAATATGGGCCTCATTTCTCTCATTAGAACTCCTTATTGAGTATCGAATTGGCACCTTATTTTTAACTTTATTCCAATATTTAGATAAGGGCGTTTCCTTTACGGAACATGCTTTTTGCTTTATAACAATACTTACTATAGCCCTATATGGAAATATAAATTATTGGATTATGTTAATTTCTAATGCTGATGCTTAAAAGACTGAAGGCCTGATTTAGATCTCAACAGGAGGGTGTACATATGTCCCATCTGCTGAAATCTAACTTTCATGGAAAACAATGGTATTTAGATTATAGTTTATGGGACCTTCATTACCGTTGTGGCAGAGGAACCCCCTCTGCCGAGTTCTAAATCAGACCCTAATCTTAATGAAGAACCTTAGACATTGAAAATAAATTCTTTTAACTCATCTAAAACTCTCTTTATTGTCTGTACTAAAGGTCAGAAATGATTTATCCTGTTATTGGATTTTATGCAGATATGTTCTCCTTACTTCTATTGAACGACAAACAAAGGTCCATATGGCCAGTGGCAGGAATAATTTAATTATTACACAGGAAGATTGAGATATAGAAAACCCCACTCCCTCACGTTGCATAGCCATTCTCACTACTGTACTGAGCTGGGATGTAGGCTTGCCTAATAAAGGTAGAGGAATCAACTGCATAAATGGCCCCTACACACAGTGTGACCACGGATGATCTTGCCTTGCAGTTTGGTTTGCTATTAACCATGAGATCTGCAAGGCTGTGGAGTCCTGCTCAAGTATTACACCCCTGCCATGGGGTGCAACAGGCATGTGCACCCACATTCTACATGTCTTGGTGTTACAGAATGGGCCACAGATGCTATCCAAGTATCACACCAGCAGACAGCAGGGCAGGATGCAGGATCCATAATATGGCTTCAGGTGTCTAGAGGGACTTACATGCATCTGAACCTAAGATTTGAGTTGTCAGATCCTTTTTCTGCATGGCATGTGAGGAGCTGAATTTTAAAACCCATATTTTGTCACTAGTCAAGTATTGCTAAGTGGACTTGCTCATACAGGGATAAAGTTATATTCATATTTGCGGTGTTTCATACATCTCTGTAATGCTTTCTCAATCAAAAGATTGACTAACCAAAAGTACAACATTTTAGGACTGCTAAGATTGATTGAGGCAAAATCCTGGGCACACCAACCAAGAGAACACCCCGTTTGTTATTTGATTTTGCCTGTTTGCATTTAAATATATATATATTTTTTTATAAACAAATTTTATTGTTTTTCAAAGAATTATGGCAACAATCTTTTAGCACAGGTGCAACCAAACAGTTCAGTGTTATACATTTGCTGTGTACATGTTTTTCCCTTTCCTCTCGGGGGAGGGCATATGTATTTCCCTGATCTCGCTCGGTGGGGAGGAGGACGGTCCGGTCTAATCTATGACAGTGTTCTGAGCCAAGGGCCCCATATCTTTTCATATTTCCGGGGGCATCCTCTTGATTCATATATTTGTTTCTCTTGGCTTGCACACCAGTCTACTCCCCTTCTCCATTTCTGCAGGGATGGGCCGGCAGACGAGGTCCACGCCGCGGCTATGTCTCTTTTGGCCACCAACAAGGCCGTCCCAATGAAAGCTCGGTTGGTCTGTGATCTCAGTCCCACCTCCATGATCCCCAGTAGTACCATAGTGGCAGAGAGTTGGAGTTTCATCCCTATTGTCTTAGTTAATTCGTTTAGCACCTTTCCCCAGTAGATCTGCAGAGTCGGACAAGACCAGACCACATGGAAGAAGTCTGCGCGCTCCATGTCGCAGCGGGGCAGTGGCTGTTCGGCCATATTCCAGCCCGTGAAAGCCTATTAGGCACCAAATATTCTTTATGTAGGTAGTAAAATTGTATGGTGCGTAGTTTTGCCGATATGGCTAGGGTTTTGGGGGCATCTAGTGCTTCTGCCCATTCCGAGTCTTCCAAAGCCCCGGTCCAAGTCTCCCACCCCGTCCTCATCGAATTTGCATCTTCTGGCGTGTTGTTAATCAGCATTCTATAAAGTTGTGAAACCCCTTTCCCTCCCATGTTTCCCATTAGTGTTTTAGCTTCAAGGGGGTTAAACTCCGGTAGCAGATTCTTGGGGAGTTGTGTTCCTATGGAATGTCTGAGTTGAAGGTATCTAAAAAATTGTGTTCGGGATAGTTGGAACTCTGTCTGTACTTCCTGAAAGGATTTTAGCATTTTTCCCTTCCATACGTCTCCCACCAATGAGATCCCAAATATATCCCATTCTGCAAATCACTCCAGTGCGGCGGTGGTGCTCATCCATTTTCCTCTCCATAGCGGGGTCTGTAGGGTGATTACTGCATTCCATTGGGTGTGTCTCAGCGCAGCCCGCCATGCCAGGAGGGCAGCTCTAGTTGTCTCGCCCATACAATGGGGGAGAGGTGCACCGTACAGCGCATCTCGGATGCGTGGGAAGCCTAGAGTGTTCAGTTCCATTTGGTATGCTTGGTCTGACCACCCTCTGTTAAACCAGTCATGTACTGTTAGAATCTGTGTCGCCAGGTAGTATAAGTATGGGTTAGACATCCCCAGGCCTCCCTCGTGTGTTCCCCTCTTACAGTATTTTACGGCTACACGGTGTCTGTTCCCGCCCCAGAGGAATTGTAGTGTTGCTGTTTCTAGGGATCAAAACCATGAACGCAGGATGGGGAGGGGGAAGTTCTGAAAGGCAAATGTTAATCTGGGTAGGATCATCATTTTATATAAGGCTGCCCGCCCCATTTTGTTCAGTGGTAGTGTCTGCCATTTTTGTAGGTCTGTCTTGACTTGTGTTAACAGCGAGTCTACGTTCTTTGCCCAGGTCAGTTCCGGCAGGATGGTCACCCAGACGCCCAGATATTTAAAACTCAGTCTGCAAAGGGGTATTGTGTCCTGCCAGTCGAAGCAGTCTCGGATGTTTACTAAAGGGACCAGAACCGATTTGGCCAGATTCATCTTCAGGCCTGAGGCCGTTGCAAAGCTCTAAAGGAGTTGGAGACTACGTGGGCCAGACGTGCTTGGGGTGCCCATATAAAGTAATACGTCGTCTGCGTATAGGGCTATTTTATCTTCTGTAGCGTGTTTCCATTTCCAGCCGCAGTATTCCGGATCTGTCCAGAAAATCTGGGCCAGGGGTTCTATAGTTAGGGCGAAGAGGAGGGGGAACAGCGGACATCCCTGTCTTGTTCCCCTTATGACTTCAAAGAGTGATGACAGGGTTCCGTTAATTTGTACCCGGGCCGAGTGGTCCGCATTCAACGCTCGGGTTAGTTGACAGAACCTCGGTCCCAGTCCCGCCCTCTGAAGTACCATGAATAGGAAGCTCCAGTCTACGGAGTTAAAAGCCTTCTCAAAGTCAATAAAGAGCAGCGCTAGGTCTCTGGGTAGTTTGTGTCTCCCATCGAGGGCCACGTGAAGGCAGCGGATACAGTGACGGGTGCTGCGGGCTGTCATAAATCCACACTGATCAGCGTGGATCAGTTGTGGTAATACTCTTTGGAGACGCGTTGCAAGTATGTTGGCTAGGATCTTGACCTCGCAATTGATCAATGAGATCGGTCTATAGTCTGCACAGTGCGGTGATGGAGGATTAGATTTAGGAATCACTACTATGGTGGCTTCATCCAGCCCTCTCGGGAAGCGCCCCTGTTGTTCTACTTCTGTGAAAAGGGCCATCAGATGTGGCATTAGCTCCTTCCTATATTTCTTGTAGTATTCTGCCGGGAAGCCTGGGGATTTTCCAGTTCTCAGTCCCGAGATGGCATTGTTTATCTCTTCTTCTTTCAAAGGCTCGTCTAGAATCTGCGTCTCCAGAGGAAGCAGACGGGACAGGGGGATTGTGTCTAGTAGTCTACGGCCGTGGGCTGGGTCGACGGAGTCTGAGGCCTTGTATAGTGTTTTGTAATAGCGGGCAAAGGCCTCTGCTATATTTTGGTGTTTCTCGACCTTGCCCTGTTCTCCATCCCATATTTCGGAAATAATGGCTGAGGCTCTGTGATGGGAGAACAGCCAGTGTAGTAACTTCCCTGTTTTGTCCCCCCATCCATATATTCGTGCTGTGCTTGCTCGCCAGAGAGCTTTTGCTGCCTCTAGGGACAGATCTCTGATTTCCTCTCGTATCAGGGACAGCCGTCTTGCCCCCCTCTCGTTGGGGTTCTCTTCTTGTGCTAGTTCTAGCTCTGCTGCTTGTTTCTCCAGTGATTCAATATTTTGAGTTTTTTGACGTTCTAACTTTCTTATCAGGCCTCTGGCTGACCCTCTCAGGACAGCCTTGCCCGCAGCCCACAAGGTGCCAGGCGAAGACACCGATCCCTCGTTCAGGCCAAAGTAGTCATTTTGTGCCTTTTGTAGCTGTTCTACAAATTCCTCATCTTGTAAGTACCAAGCATTTAACCTCCACATGTGTCGGTTCGTCTGCTGGGCCTGACCTAGAACTATCCGTAGTGGTACGTCATCAGATATGCCTTTTGCCAGTATTTCAATATGTGACATGGCACTGCAGTCTACACTGGGTAATAGTATCAAGTCTATTCGGGATTGTAAGCCGTGCGAGGTGTGAGTGTATTGTCTGTGCCGTGGGTGTTGCAGTCGCCATATGTCACTGAGTCCCATTGCTGTCATCCAGTTCGTAAGGCCCTTCGTCATGTCCTGTCTGTGGGTGGTTATAGGGCCTTCCACGTCCAGTTTAGGGTTTGGGACTGCGTTAAAGTTGCCCCCTATCAAAGTCAGTCCTGAAGGTAGGTCTAGGAGGATTTGTGTTATTTCTTTAATGGTTCCTCGTTATAGGGTTGGGGGAATATATATACTAACTATGTTGACTGTCATTCCCTCTATTGTCCCGGTGATGGCCAGAAATCGGCCTTGCTTGTCCTTCCAGGTCTGCATCACCTTCAGGGGGAAGGAACGGTGTAGAAGGATCGCTACCCCTGTCGAACCCCTCATGAACCCGGCGTGATAGACTCTGTCAAATCCCCTTCTTGCTAGGAAGGGGCAATGCTTTCCGGCCAGGTGTGTTTCTTGCAAGAGAAGTATCTCAGGTCTGTGCCTATGTGTGAAAGTGAACACTGCCGTGCGCTTAATCTTATCTAGCAGCCCATTTACATTCCACGAGATGGCCTGTGTTGGGTACATCAGGGTTTGTGTGTAAGATTGTCTTGGCTCTGCCCTGCGGGCGTGATCGTTTTAGATTCAGGGTGTCTCCCTCCCCGGTCTCCCCACATGCCTTCGAGAGCTGTATTGCCTTTTTACGATTTGTCTGTTGGTTGTCCTGTGTTTTAGCCATATTTAGAATCAGCAAACATGTCAACATGACAGTGAACAATGTCTTACCCATTGCTAATAGGTGTAACGTTTGAAACCCCTCAACTCCCTCCCCACCCCATACTTCCCCCCAGAAGCATCTGTCGCCCTTACTCCTGAACATCGCACCTTGAACCTGGCAAGATGATACCCCGAACTAAACTAACTAACTGGTTGAGCAGTGGTGAACCCCTCCATAATGTCGGATCAGTGAATTGAAGGCATCTGCTGGTATTATTTGTCAGCGATATTAGTACTTTAGCTTGCTTGCCTTTCTCCCTCTCCTCTCTCCCATCCAAAAGATCCCTCCCAAGCCCCCTGTTATATTATTGGGCTGCAGGATAGGTCTGTGGTTCCCGGCGAGTCGGCCCCGGCCCGGGTTGGGCTCCACTGTTTCGAGTCTCTTTCATTTTTTTTAGCTGTCTGCGGTGATCTCTGGCCTTTCGGGTTAGTAGGCATGGGAGCCGCTGCCGTCGACAGGGAGTTTGAGCGGGAGCTCCGTCTCCCTCTGTGTCATCGCGACCTCGTGCAGTGTCACCTTGGTAATTATTTGTTTTGGCCGGTGGTTGAGTTTGTTTCCGTTCAGTGACCAATCAGTTTGTTCCCCGGCCTGTCTGAGTGGCAGTTCTTCTGTTAACCATGTCCATGCCGCGGTTGGTTGTTCGAAGAAGTGTGTTTTGTTCCCATGGACTACCCTCAGCTTTGCAGGGAATAGTAAGCGGTATTGGATGTTCATTACTCTTAGTTTTTGCTTGATTTCTAGAAAAGAGCTCCTCATGTGTTGTACATCCCGTTTGTAGTCAGGGAAAAGAAGGACTTTATCTCCATTGCAGAGGAGGTTTCCCCTGGCACGTGCTTCTTGCAGGATCATGTCTCTGTCCTTGAAATTGAAGAGGTGGAGGATTACTGGTCTCGGCGGGGATCCCGGCGGAGGTCTCATCTGAAGGGCTCTGTGTGCTCGTTCAATGGCGAACCACGGGGTGAGACGGCCCTTCGGAATCCAAGAGCGAAACCATTCCTCCAGGAATGTGGTAAGGGACGGTGTGGCTGTGTCTTCCGGGAGCCCAACCATTCTGAGGTTGTTGTGTCTTGACCTGTTTTCGGCATCTTCGGCTCTTCGGTGCAACTCTGACGCTCGAGATATGAGTATGGACACTTGTGTCTTTACATTGTCCTCCACCGTGGATATTCTGGCCTCCGCCTCTGTGATTCGGGCCGTGGCATTTCGTAGGCCTTGGTGCACCAGAGTCACCTCCTCCCTGACCTTGCCAACTCTGGCCTCCACCGCGGCCTGGGATGTGTCGATGGCTTGAAGAATTGTTTCTAAGTCTCTGGAGGTTGGCGCTTGGTTGTCTCTTTCGCCCGGGGTATGGGCCTCTGTTCGGGGCCCCGTTGCGTTTGTGACATATTGTTCTATCCTTGTCTGGGCTGTCGATTGTCTTGGTGCTTTATCTTTGCCCATGGTTTTATTAAGTTTTTGGGCCGGGATCAGAAATCGCCCTTGTTTAAGTTCTTGTTGTCTCCGGCCGGCTGATTATAGCGGATTTCTACCTCGATCTCCCGCTGCCTCCAGCAGTTCGTTGTCTGGGCTCAGGATGAGTTAGCTTTTGCCAGGTCTCACGCCTGCACCGTCCTAAGGGCCTCCGGCTCTTCGCACAGTGAGTGACCAAGGGATTTTTGTTGGGAGGATTGGTGGTTGGATCTGCATCGCCCCCCCATCGTGGCCTCGGTCCATAAAGCGTGGGCCACGGGTTTCCACCCCGATCTCTCTCGCAGTGAGTGTCTATGCAATCTTTTGTAGTGGGGATTGGTGGTTGGGTCTGTGCCACCCCCTCGTGGTAGCCTCGATTCATAAAGCTCGGGCCGTGGGCATGGGAGCCAGAGGGGTGGCCCCCGGTGTTAGGTGTTTCTCCCCCCCTTCACCGGGGGGGGGGGAAGAGGATGAAGGGGCGATGGCGGCAAAAGCGGTCGGGGGCGGAGGGTTGTCTATCAAGGGGAGGAGGGCCTCTTCATCAGGGTGCCTGTGCTCTTCCCTCCGCCCCCATTCCAGTCACAATGGGGGCCCCCCAGGCCCAATACCTCTGCCTGTGGTCATTCCTGTGGTAGGTCACTCCCCTCCGATCCTCCGGCCTCTCCTTCCTGCAGTCGCGATCCGGGCCGACCTCTGCCCCACTGCGCATCTCAGCTCCGGGCCCCGGTTCCCTCGCCAGGATGGGGGGAACCATGGGAGAAGGTGGGGGACAGAGGGTCTGAGATAGCGCCGGTCCCTCTCCCCGGATCCGTTCCAGTGGGTTTCGCCCTCGTCCGGGGCTCCTGCGCCCCCGGCGCTCTCGGTCCTTCCTCGCGGGTGGCCGTAGGCCGCGAACTTCCAGGTCCGCCCGAGCCCTCCTGCAGTCGCGATCCGGGCCGATCTCCGCCCGCCGCACGTCTCAGCTCTGGGCACCGGCCCTCCCGTTGGGAAGGGGGGGAAGCAGGGGAAAAGGTAGGGGGCAGAGGGCTGGAGACAGCCTCAGTCCCCCTCCCCGGGTCCGCCTCAGTGGGCTCCGCCCTCGTCCGGGGCCTCCACGCCCCTGACGCTCTCGGTCCTTCCACGCGGCCGGTCGTAGGCTGCAAATTCGCAGGTCCCTCCGAGCCACCGAATCGGGCCCCGTTTTTACCTCTCGTCCCAGGGCAGAAGGTCTTGACGTCCTCTTGACGGGAGGAAGCCACTTGCGGAGGAGGAGGATTCCGGGTGGATTCAAGGCGGATGACGGAGGGGTCCGGAGCACTATGAAAGTGCGTCCACCATCTTGACGCCTTGGCCACGCCCCCTGCATTTAGATATTTTTAATTCATGTAAAGACTGGTCACCAATGACTCCTGCAAACCTGATATGAGTTATTGGAACTCTGTACAGTCTTCACCTGCAACTGGCACCAACTAGGTTCCTCAGTGTGACTTCAAAATGAAAATATTTGACATTGCGTTAGTCCAGCAAGAGAGAGAATTGACAGCTGCTGTTGAGGGGATCTGGGCTTCACGATGAATCCTTTCTCTTCTAATCCAAACTGCGGCCCTTTGTTAGACACCCTTTTATGGTCCAGGCATATCCTTTCATCCATAACCCTCTGGAAAGATACCGTCCACGCATACCCTTTTATCCGTAACCCTAGAAAGACAAATTAACATGTTGACATTTTTATGACATTAATCAATTTCCTATACACTTTCAGAGGGCTATATTGACTTCCCTTGGAGCAGGTGGCCCCACTGAATAAAAAGGAAAATGGTTGCCTATTTTGCTGGGTTTTCTACATTCAATTTTTTTACCTACGTTGCTTCTGGCATTTAGCTTACACATTTGACTCTTTTACGCATTCTCGGTTTGTAGTTTATATTCTTTATTCACTTAAACTTTCTTCTTTTTTGGACTGCTAAAATCCACACTAGTATCTTCCTGAAAACTGCCTTAATGATTGACTCATACTAATACATTTTATGGCAAGAATACTATAAGGAGGACTATTGCTTTATTTTCTGAGCAGACTCTGGGCTCACTAGGCTCTCTGCCCACTTCGGCTGTATGAAATGTTACTTGTGTTGCATTGTGGTACACCCTCCATTTCCTACATGGATGTGACGAGTTGTGGGTTTACACCCACACAGGATTTAATTCAGGGTATTGTGTTTGCAGACTTTGACTGTTCTGAAAGACTACCACACGTTGAATTCATTAACTGAATCTAATATCTGTTTCACAGTGTTATTTCTGTACCCTGACCCAATTGGATTTGATGAGTATATATATATACTTACAAAACCCTATGAAATATCACTGCAGTTATAATCCTTTTGTACTGTATTTTATGTTTCTAATACCTGTGATATGATATTCATCCACTCTAAGATGGCGCCTACCAGAGGGTGGTGTGTTAAGTCCTTTTGCACTGTTAACTTGGCGTATATACATGGTTACAAAGCTTATGGGGTATGTGATCAAGATGGCTGTGACTGCTGAAATGTGTCAGTTTCCTGAGTAAACTGTTTACAACTGCAGTCCGAGTGAGTGTGTCCATTTCATTTGGAGAATCTTGTGTTTATTCACTGGTGTGCTCTGCCAACACATATTCCACCCCCCATGGGTATCTGGCCCATTTGAAGCTTTCCAAAGGTGCACATTAAATTATGTAGCTAATCTTCAACTCCAGCTACAGCAGGTGACTTTTCAGAATCCATCATAGACAAGAAGAGTGCGAAGGCTCTTGCAAAACTACCCCAGACCCATATATTTATATGATTTCTCATCTGATCAGAAAGCCTGAAAGCCATTGCAAATTGGATACTAGGAACAAAGCATTTACAAAAAATTGATTATTGTGAAGATACTAGGTAAATCTATGTGGGTGGGGTCCTCTTCATCTTCTAGATGCACATGCAACTTAGTTGTTACAGGGAGATGGAAGATGGCAAAGAAAAGGGTGGCTGACTATAAAGGACTTCTTCAGCAGCGAAAGCTACACTCTTGAAATATAGTAAGTGGCTATGCACATCACCATCATGCAAGTTACTGTCATTTTGTCAATTGACCCATCACCTAATTAATTTGTAGTGCATACATCACAGCACTTTGGACTGTAAATACATGAGGTGACTGATACAGACAACTGTCACTTGCAGAACAGTTAGCATTTATGTCACCATCTCAGACCAAGGCCAAACTGGGTCATAGAGTATACTTTACATTTCCATGCAGAATAACTTGTGACTTGTAGATCATTTGTAATGTTTGGTGGTAGTATATTACACCATGAAGAATTCTAATGCATGCCTTAAGAAATTTATACAGCTACTCTACTAATTTGTTACAGTTGGATTGTGATATCTTACATCCTTCTGTCAGAGACAGAGGTCGATACAAAACAAAATGTAGATCCCTGAGAAGAGTTACAAATGCTGCAGAAACAGTGAAAGAAACCATGCATGTTACTAGACATTCTAAACTCTGGCTACTTAAAACATTTTATGACCAATTTGATACTGCATATTTTTTTGTTATCTTTGATCAACATTTTATTTATTAGATATTAGTGGCATGTGCACGGGAACAACTGAACAGGAAAAGAAAAAAGAGGGGAACAAAAAAACAGCAGTATGGGCAGTTTTGAGGCTTAAGTGGCCTCAACATTAGTTATTACTGAATGCAAAATTATCAAGACCATGCATTTGCAGTGGCCCCCATGGAGGTAGGGTGCCAAGCGGCTCTGCTGTACTTACCAAAGATAAAATATATAAGCGAGGTGGCCTCCTTCTCCTTAGGGAACCCAACCTGTAGGTATGATCAACCCATTCTCCCTAACCCTCCCTAGCTTGTCAGGAGGCACCAACTATCTTTTGGGTGAGATCTGGAAGGCATTAGTAACCAACAGTGCTTATTTAGTAAATAAAAATGTGCCAATGTTCAAAGCCCCCCTCTTAAACATGCATCTGCTGCAATTAAATGTGCCAACATGGAATACTGAGGTAGCGTTATCCTGAAGTTATCTCTGGCATCTTCAATCCATTTACAGCCACTCCCTGCCCCTTCAGCTGCCTCTTGCAGCTTTCTCCCATTGTGACTTTTTTATGTTTTTCCTCTTCCTCACTCTTTCCCATATGTGTCTTTTGCTTGAAGTGAATGCTTTAGGCAGATAAATAAGTGCCAGCCCTTAAAAATAAGTGCCGGTGCCCCACACCGGAAACCACAAGCACAAATTAAGCATAGGTAACCAACATTCCTTCAGTCATTCCTGGCAATAATCAGTCAGACAGCCGGTTACTTTCGGGTAGGCACACTGCCTCCAATGCATAGAAACACATCTCTTTGCCAGAACCAGCATCTTGTTGGTAAATTTATGAGTATCTGAGAGAATGTCCTTAACATAGCCTAGGATAGCTACCAGGGGTGTTCTTGCCATCATGCCGTGTGTCACTGAGTCTATACAGTTGTAGATCGAGAACCAGAATTCAGCTATGTTAGTGCCATGCCAGGTGTAGAAAAACAGAATCCTGGGCTTCACACTGGAAGCATTGCATATCCTTGGATAGCCCCATTTTGGCAAGCTGGTGGGTGTGCATTAAAGCATTAAAGTCTGTGGGGGAATTTCACATGAAGCAGATGGAGTCTTTAACTTGGTGATAGCATGCCTGTCTGGGAGCAGCAGTGTCACTAGACCTTGCCCATGAGGTCGCCTCTCAGTTAGGACTTCCAGTTGAATAACACTCAGGGTGTAGTCACAGACATCATGAATTACAAGGTAGAGTATAGAGTAATTGGCCTGTTAGGGCAGAAGGAAATGAGGACACTTGTCATGGAAAACTGGCACGTATCTGTTTTCTGGTGCAGCGTAGGCTGTAATAAAGGAATATGTCCAGTGGCATACAATCAATGGTGTGACGAACATTATTCAAGGCAAAGAAGGTGCCATTGGGGTATGAGTCCCCGATCATGGTAAGGTGCGAGCACCGCAGCTGCAATCCAGCACCATCCTGTGTCATTAGGGGCTATGCACCATTTGGAACCTGTCAGTATCATCAATACAGCTTGTGGCACAGCTGGTTCTAGGCTGGTATCACATATCTGATGGTGATGCTTAGACCCCAGGAAATGCACTCTCCCCCACAAGTTGTTCCACCTCTTCCTAATTTCCTCCTGTATGTGCATGTTTTTTGCTACAGCATTCATACCATCAACTAACTGGACCACATTCACCCTTTCTGAGATATGGTTGTATTTTGTATTTGTGGTCCAAACCATTTGGGCTCTACTCTACTGATTTCATTCACCATGACAGACAGCTCTCAATCTGTGAAACAGGGATTTCTAATTCCTGCCATTGTAAAAAAAAAAATTAAACAAATATAGTATAAACAAAATGAAGGATACTATTATAAAGTAAAATTAAGAAAAGACACAGAGGGAGAGCAGCACAAAACAAAAACCTGTCTCTAGAATTCAGTTGGTTGAAGGGTCATGTCCCTGGGGGCACGAAGGGGCCACACAGATCATTGTGTTTCAAAGGGCCGAGGTCTGGCAGCCAACAGCTCTGTAGCAATCACATAAAGGATCAGGTATAGTGAGCAACCCTGATGGGTGCCTCTGCTGATTGCAATAGGGGCGGAGACAGTTGTAGCTGGGCAGTGGGCATCATATATTGTAGTTTAATCCAGAGGATGAATGACTCTCTGATTCCAATATGACAGAGGAGTTTAAAGACAAAGGGCCACTCCAAGGAGTCAAAAGCCTTAGTGGCATTCAGGAACAATGCTGCTGCCCCAAGCTGTAGATCCAGAGTGTAGAGGAAAGCAAAGTAAATGTCCAAATAATGCGTGGTCAAGTGGCCTGGGACAAATCCCAACTGATTGGGGCAAGCTATGTCAGGGAAGAGGAGAAGAAGCCTGTTTGCCAACAATTTAGCCAGTATCTCATTGTCAATATTGAGCATAAATGCGGATTGATAGGAATCACATTGAGCAGATTGTTTGTTAGACTTCGGTATCATTACTAGGAGCACCTCCATGACAGTAGAAGGGAGAAAGAGAGCATCTCTAGCGTCCCATATATTGCATGGAGATGTTGTACTAGCATCTCTGCATGCTCTTTATAGAATAGAGGCATCAAGCGATCGGGCCCCGGGGCCAGGGAATGCTACAAATGACTTCTATAATGTCCTCTTCATTGAAGGGGATATCAAGATAAAGAAGGGGGGTGCCTTCAAGGCAGAAATTGTATTGCATCCAGGTTATACGTGATTTATAGTTGGAGAGGGTCAGTGACGGACCTATAAAGGGAGGACTAGTATTGTTGTGCTATCTGTGTGATTTCCTCTGTGGAATAGCAGAGTCTCATCCCACACATTTTTCAGGTCAGTTATATAGGAACTGGACCACTTTTTCTTAAACATCGCAGCCAGGGGGTTGCCAGCTAGGTCTCCCTCTCCAAACCATCTAGAAGTGGCATATTTATGTTGGTAATGAACCTTTCACTCAGCAGTGTCAGCATAGTCAGATAGCACACTGTGAAACTGTGCCTGGTATTTTAATCTCCACATCGGAAAACATTGTAGTTCTAGAGCATGAATCTCTCACTCTAGTTTGGCCAATCATGTTGTGAGGTCATGAAAGACACCCAGCTGCTTTGAAAGGCAAGCTCTATGAATATAGGACTTAAAAGATTCCCATAAGGTACAATGGGGCATATTTATGAGCCCCTAACGCCACCTTGCGCCACATTAGCGTAATAATTTTTTACGTTAATGTGGACCAACAAAGCTGAAATCCCAGCACCATATTTACTGAGTGTGCAATGTGTGCATTGCTCCACAGTGTAACCCTTTGTGCTACATTATGCCTTAAAAGGGGGCTTCCTTTATTTACAATGGGCCCCTATATACTCTGCAGGAGTAGCACCAAAATATTGGTGCTACTCCTGCAGAACACATCAATAGTGTCACATTGAATGGCACAATTGACCCCTACACATGGTTGCAGTAGGGGGGAGCTTAGGGGCGCAGGGACACTGGTGCTGCACTCAGCGGAGAGCCACTTTCCATAAATCTGCCCCCAGGGGACATGACTAAGACAGAGTTGAGGGAAAATAAGACTTTTATGTCAGAGTGGAATACCTGGTCTCTAGTATTAGGAGGCAGTATCCAGCTGAAACGCCTGTGTGCATGACCATATAACTCCAGCTAGGGCACTATGGGTGCATGGTTAGAGAATTTCTAAGGAAAATTTTGCACACTCCCGGTCTGCACTCCAGTATCTTTGGTGACCAAAAGGCGATGTGCAACCTGAAGTCATGCTTAGTAGTAATGCATGTGCCCTCTATCACCTAAGGGTGTCTGTCCCTTCAGCTAGCTAGAAGAACATATTCAGACATAATAGGGTGGAGTTGCAAAGCTTCATGTGGGTGGGGTCTTCTAGCAGAGGGGGAATTTTTAAAGTCCAAGTTGAGTACAGCGTTGAAGGTGCTCCCCCCAACAGATGACCATAGAGGGACAATCAATCAATCAGGGTTTGTAAAGCGCAACTACTCACCTGTAAGAGTCTCAAGGTGCTAAAGGGGTTTGCCCACTGAGCTCCAGTCGAAGATTCAGGTTTTAAGGTCCTTCCTGAATTGGGGTAGCAATGGTGACTGCCTGAGGTGCAGGGGTAGTGTGTTCCAGCTCTTTGCGGCCAGGTAGGCAAAGGATTTCCCACCAGCCGAGGTCTTCCGTATGTGGGGTACCGTGGCTAGTGCTTGTTGAGCAGAGTGGAGAGGTCTGGTGGGGGAGTAGAAGGTGATTCGGTGGTTGAGGTAGGCAGGTCCTAAGTCTTGTAGGGCCTTATAAGCATGGATAAGCAGCTTGAAATTGATTTTCTTCATGATATCGAGCCAGTGGAGGTCTCTTAGGTGAATGGAGATATGTTAGCAGCAGGGAATGTCCAGAATGAGTCTGGCGGAGGCGTTTTAGATGTGCTGAGGTTTTTCTGGGTGGTATTGGCGTAGAGGGCATTGCCATAATCGAGTCTTCTTGTAAAGCGTAGTGCTTGATGGAGTGCATATTAATAATGCAGTTTATCGATAGTCAGAATCTGAAACTTCTGCTAACCATATAACTTGTTCTATTTTAAAAATGTTCACACAGTCATAATTTGCTACACTTACAAGTCACACCAAAAGATACTCTAAGGCAGGGATCTTCAAAATGGGGGGCGGGCCCCCCTAGGGGGGGCTCAAGTGATCCCAGCGGGGGCGCCAAGCTCTGGTCCAAACAGTCATTACACAGATAACAGTGTTTTATTTTAAGAAATAACATGTTATTGCATTTTTAAAAACGTAATAGTACTTAACTGGAATGTTTAAATACATCTAGACATATTTAAATAATGCCATCTTTATAAAATAATTGTGAAAAAATTCTGAAGGGGGGCCCAATGATTTTTATTTTTCAACTGGGGGGGCTCGGCATTAAAAAGTTTTGAGACCACTGCTCTAAGGGGCTTATTTACAAGCGGCCTGCACTGCCGGTGCATCACTTTTTGTGATGCACCAGTGCGCTGACCGCTGACCCATGTCTATAAGGCTGTGCAAAGCCACTTTGCGTGGCTTTTCATGGCCTTGTAGATAAGGAGTAAGGCAACGCATGCAAGTTTCTGCGTTGCCTTACTTTGCATCTGGGAGGCATTTTCATAGGTTCTGCTTGGGTGTTCCCACACAACATCAATGGATTTTGACACATTCCCAGATCTAGAAGGTTTTGTAAACCTGGGAACATATTAAAAGCATTCACCACCCCAGGGGGTTATTTTGCTTTTGTGCAGGTAGTAGTCCCTTCCGAATGTATGATGGAACAACTCATGCGTCAACCGCGCATGCCTGAACAACACAGTGCTAACAACGACTGCGTTGTTTCCATGAATTCCTTTACCACGGATCCCTTTTCCAACAATTTGTCATTGTAAAGGCATGCCTAGTAAAGGCATGTGTGGAACAGTATGCGTGGTTTTACATACCATCCCCCACCCATCCTAAAAATACAACTATTCCGATACCTCCACCCACACTGAGCCCTAAAACCTACCCCAACCCCCCACCTGCCCTAAAAGCAACTGACCCCTTCCCAAAAAAAACTATACGCCCCTGAAAACAAAGGGCTACATGGACCAACATTTGGTTTTGCAACTTGCAATTTGTGAGTCGCAAAACCTTATGTTGCATAGTGTCAATGACACTATTAGCCATTTGCAAGGGGGTCGCAAATGCCCACCTCATGTTTATTGATGAGGTAGGTCTCAATTTGCAACCCCCTTGGGAATGGCGGCCCTCACAGGGATGGTGGCCTGCTGGAGACAGCAGACCACCATGTCTGTGACTGCTTTTAAATAAAGTAGTTTTTTTTAAAAGTGCAGCACGTTTTCCTTAAAGGAAAACAAGATGCATTTCAAAAACAAAAAAATGAAAGTTTTTTGCAAATGGGTTAGCATCAGTGTTACACTGGTGCTAACTTCTATTGTTTTGCGACCGCATATGCGGTCACAAAACAATCAAACATGGGCCTGCGAGTTGCAATTAGGAAGGGAACACCCGAATTGCAAAAGTGGTTTGGTACATGGGAAAGTGCATTTTGCATGTCGCAACTGGCCCGATTTGCCGTTTGCGACGTGCAAAAGGCTACATACATGTGGCCCAAAGTTACCCTGACCTCCACCCCAAAAACCAATGACCTCCACTCCAAAAAACCAAACTGCCCTGACTCTCCCACCCCTAAAAACACTAACTACACCAACCCCCTCCCCCAAAAATGAAACTACCCGATCTCCCCACCCCCTACTCCCAAAAACCTAACTACCCCGATCCCCCACCCCCTACTCCCAAAAACCAAACTACCCTGACCCCACCTCAAAAATCAAACTGCCCCACCCCCCAAAAAAGACCCCCACCCCCAAAAACAAACTAATCCCCACCCCAGAAACCAAACAACCCTGATTTCCCACCTCCAAAAACCAAACTACACTGACCCACCACAAAAACCAAACTACCCCGATCCTCTACCCCAAAAACCAAACTACCCTGACCCCACCCCAAAAAACAAAATTACCCTGATTCTCCCACCTCCACCCCCATAAACCTAACTACCTCACCCCAAAAACCAAACTACCCCAACCCCGTCCCCAAAAAACAAACTACTCTGACCTCCCACACCAAAGAACAAATTACCCAGAACCCCACCCCCACCACAAAAAACAAACTACCCCGGTCCCCCACTCCTCACCCCTAAAAACAAAAGTACCCAGCCTGTCCACCCCAAAACAAAACTACCCCAACCCCCACCCCGCCCCTAAAACCAGAACTACCCCGATCCCCCAACCCTAAAAAAAAAAAAAATACCCTGACTTCCCCCAACCCAAGCCCTTAATCCACCCCACCCCTACAAAGTAGCCCCAACATTGCCCCAGCCCCACTTACCTGCTGGCGTACTCTCCTGATGCTGACTCCCTTTTTGCATTGTTCAGCATATGCGTGATTAATGCAGTGAAAAAGGGATACGCTGTTAACGCAACCGTGGTTCAACTTGCGTTAAAAACGACGTTGTGGTTCCCAAGTCATTGTTCCGGATGTTCCCCATCCCTACCTGCACATAATCATCTCCTGCAACAAAGGCACCCTTGCACCTTGGTGCAGGGGTGCCTGCATTGGCACATGATAGTGATTTGCATGCCAGCGCAGGGGGCAAGGACAGGTATGCGTCATATTTTGTAGATATGGTGCATTCCTGCCCTTTTCTTTTGACGCAGAGCAGGGCAGCAAGAAGGCTTGCAGCACTGCCCTGAGCCAAAAGCTGGTAAGTGAGGCCCTAACTATTGTATGTATGAGGCATGGTTTCCTTAAAGTTTTTTTTAACACTCTTGTAAATCAGAGTTTGGTTGTTGAATAATGAAAATTATTTTCAAATGATTTTTTGGTCATATTACGAAGGTTGAAAACAAATAATGGTATTGCATGTTTGGAGCAAGGATTTGTGCACAGAAGGGACATAGGTTTTTGTGTTCAAGTGGACTTAAATTACATATTTTTAAACCAGATGTATGCTTGATATCATCAGTTAAATCAGATAGTATCTGTCCGGTTGACCAGTTAACGCAAATATATATATACATTCCATTTGTACGGACTATTAATCAGAATCTCCAAAAATATTTGGAGCTCCCACGTTTTTGTCTGGCTGAATGAGAACACAGAGGAGAGTTCAAGACATGCATTTACTACCCTACAGTTATCCAATCAGACCACCTACTGTTATGCTATCAGGCCAGCCAGATTTGGGAACCTGTGTCCCGTTTTCGCTGGAGGCACCCTCCACTACAAAACACAGGGGTTTTTGCATTCCGCTTCACATAGATGTGGGATAACACTATTCTGTGATACACTTAGCAAAGTATCTGCAGTGGGAAAAGAACATGATAGACTGACCTCAAGGACTGCCAGAGTTGCATCCTTATGTTGCCCACTCAGCTGGAATTCAGTTCTCATCAATAAGCTCAGGCATAGCACTGCCAGTCTTGGCAACTCCACTGTTGAACAAAGGCCAGTCATGCACACATAAACCATGAAATGTATAATGTACAACATAGATCATGTCCCAGGCAGTATTAGCTGAAAAATGATAGACTGTGCTTAAGTATTTATTACTAGGGGTGTACGGTGAACTCCACTCCACTTGCGGAGTTTGAGGAGTTTTCCCCACTCTGCTCAGAGTGTGGAGTTCTGCAGAGCATATCAGAGTGGAGTTTTTTTTCCTTGTTCATTCTCACCAACATCAAGTTGGCGCACCTCCCAGCAAGATTTCTCAAAGAGGGCTTTCACGGATGGACGCTACCACTTGTGAAGAGAAACCCGCTGTTCATGTTGAAGAAGCTGCCACTTGAGAAGGGAATCTACTCGACCAGCAGAAAAGAAGCAGTACACTCTTGTGCTGTGCATAGTGCCATTTGCACTTATTTTACAGCATGGGACAAACACCTGGCACTAAAAATCAGTCACAAACAGTGCGACATAATGCACTCTTCCACTTGCAAAACTCTGCGTAGCGCTGTAGAGTTTTTGGGTCACTTTTTGGAGTTCTGCATAGTGGAACTCCACATACTCTGAGTTCTTAATAGATTGTTCCAAAATGTAACAAAGGCACGTGGGGATAGATATAGTCCTCATTACAAACCTGGCGGTCGGTGTTAAAGCGGCGGTAATACCGCCAACAGCCTGGCGGAAAAAAAAATTGAATCACGACCGCGGCAGAAACCGCCAACATAGACAGCCACTTTAACACTCCGACCGCCACGGCGGTACAAACAAACAGCGCAGCGGTCACCGCCGACAGGTGGAAGACAATGTACCGCCCACACTATTATGAGAGGCCAATCCCCCACATTTTCCGGGGCGGAACCAACACAAACAAAAACACGGTGGAAACAGGACTTGGAAGGGAAAACACTCGCCTCTCCACACCCCACGAGGAACCAGGACGCCATGGAGCCAGAACTCCAAATACTCCCTGCGATGGTCTTCCTGCTCCTCTATCAGGAGCAACAAAGAGGGCGGTGGCGACCACGGTGAGTACTGCACCTACAACACAGGGGTGGGGGAGGGAAAAGAGAGTGACACACACACGCAACACGCAACACCCCCACCCCCACCTTCACCCACAACAACATACACACAAATACATGCTGCAACATTACATTTACTCCCCCCCGCCCCCCTCTCAAGAATGCAAGGACAAAAGGAACTGAGTTGAACGATTGTAATCATGAAAAAACCAGTAGTCAAAACTCGAAATACAGTATATACAATTATGTACACCAACTACACAAGTCCGGATAGTGCACCAATATTTGTCCGTGGACCACTGGGTCCAAAATGCATGGGCGAGGCCCACAATCGATACCAGACATCAAACGGAGAGAACACTGCAGGGGCATCAGATCGAAATGAAGAAGGCACCTCAGGGGGAAGGGAACGGGGGGATCCTCAGCGGGATAAGTGCACGATGCCACTGCTCCACGAGGGGGCTCCATGCCCACTGCTGTATGCTGGGGAGTGCAAAGCCACAGTCTCTCAGGTCTCTCCAGTGGGTGGGTTGCCCACTGCATTATCCTGGAGAGTGCAAAGCCACAGTCTCTCAAGTCTCTCCAGTGGATAGTTTGCCCACTGATTTATCCTGGGGAGTGCAAAGCCACAGTCTCTCAAGTCTCTCCAGTGGGTGGGTTGCCCACTGCATTATCCCGGGGAGTTTAAAGCCACAGTCTCTCAAGTCTCTCCAGTGGGTGGTTTGCCCATTGCTTTATCCTGGGGAGTGCAACGCCACTGTCTCTCAAGCCTCTCCAGTGGGTGGTTTGCCCACTGATTTTTCATGGGGAGTGCAAAGCCACAGTCTCTCAAGTCTCTCCAGTGGGTGGTTTGCCCACTGCTTTATCCTGGGGACTGCAAAGCCACAGTCTCTCAAGTCTCTCCAGTGGGTGGTTTTCCCACTGCTTTATCCTGGGGAGTGCAACGCCACAGTCTCTCAAGTGGATGACAGTCTCCACTGGTTCTGGAGGGGGCTTTGTGCCCAGAGTGCTTCATCCTGCCAAGGACAGAGGTAGTGGATGCCTTTCTGTACTGGTTCTGGAGGGGGCTTTGTGCCCAGAGTGCTTCATCCTGCCAAGGGCAGAGGTAGTGGATGCCTTTCTCCACTGAAGGTGTTGCATCATGGAAGCTGCCCAGGCTCCTGGAACTGACCACCAGGCTCGGTCGACTGACCTCTGGGGACAGCAGACATGTCTGCAGTGGTGCCACTGGCTCAGGACATCGCTGGGCTGCTGGCGGCGCTTGTGGCAGTGTCAGTAGCGGCAGTGCTTGCAGCGGCCCCTGTGGCATCGGTGCTGGTGGCGGCCTCCGTGGCATTGGTTCTGGCGGCGGACTCTGGCAGTGGTGCTTGCGGTGGCCTCTGTGGCATCAGTGCTGGCGGCGGGCTCTGTGGTGGCAGACTCTGTGGCAGTGGTACTGGTGGTTGTGCTGGTGGCAGTGGTGGTGGCGATGCTGGTTGCAGGCTCAATGACTGCAGTGCTGGTTGCGGGCTCAGGGACTGCCGTGCTATATGTGGCGGTGCAGGTGGCGGTCTTCTCCACCGTACCGGTTGGCTTCGACATGGACAGAAGGTGTGACCCTGGTCCCATAGTGGGTGCCACCATGCCCTCTCCTGACCTGCCCTTGATTTTCTGGCTCTCCCCCACCTCGGATGATGGCACAGCTGTCTTGCCACTATCCCCTTTTGTTTTCCCTGAGCCTTTGGTGGCAGGTGGTTTCACCTTCTCCCTCCGGGATGTGGGCAACTGTTTTACTTTTGCAGGTGGAGGAATGTCCTTGCCCTCGCTCCGTGGCACACTGGTTGCCCTGATGCTTGGCGCACTCCAAAAGCCCGCTGTTGCTGGGGCCACTGTGCCCGGTGATTTGGTGGCTGAGGTGCTGGGTTGGGACCTGGAAAGCCTGGCCCTAGGGGACGGACGGGGGGTGAGGTGTAGGGAAGAGGTCAATGTTAGCAAGGACATTTTTTTTACACACACTGGGATGGGTAGATGGAGTGGGTTTGGGAGTGGAGGACGAGATAGTGGTTGTAGGAGGTGTACGATTGCTGAATTTGGGTGAAAGTGCATGGGCTGGAGGCTGTTGTGAGGTGGATGGCTGGTGGGTGGGTGTGTGCCTGCGTTTGTGTACTTTGGGAGAAGGGCTAACAGACACACTGATAGAGGACACAGGGGATGTGTGAATGGTAGTGGGGGTGCTGAGTGCAAGTGAGCGGTGTGTGGTGATGGGCGTGCTGGTGATGGTGGTAGTGGCTGAAGATGTTGTGCATGCAGGTGTGAGTGGAGACGAGACAAGGAGGGAGGAGGAGGACGTGGAGGAGGGAGACACAGTGGAGGCAGTGGATGTTTGTATGTCTGCATGGGAATGATGCTTGTGTGAGTTCCTGTGGGATGTGTGGAGCTTATGTTTGCCTGAGCCACCCTTGTGTGATGAGGTGTGTGCATGCTGGATGATGGTGTGCTTGGGATAGGCAGAGGTACAGGGGACTGGGTCTGGGTGGAGGAAGTTGGAGGGGGGAGGCTGGACACAGGAACAATGGCTGCCATCAGTGCTGAGGCCAGAGCCTGAAATGCTCTCTTTTGGGCTACCTGGCCAGAATGAATGCCCTCCAGGTATGCATTTGTTTGTTGAAAATGCCTCTCGACACCCTGGATTGCATTCACAATGGTAGATTGCCCAACAGTGAGGAATCTCAGGAGGTCAATGGTTTCCTCACTGAGGGCAGCAGGGCTGACTGGGGCAGGGCCTGAGGTGCCTGGAGCAAAGGAGATGCCCACCCTCCTGGGTGAGCAGCCACGGGACACACGCTGAGGGGCTGCTGGGAGGGCGGTGCTGGTAGGGGGGTTGGCGGCTGTACCTGTTGATGCGGGGGGCACAGAGGAGCCCGCCACCGCAAGGGAGCTCCCATCAGAGGAGGAGTCGCTGTCGCTGATGTCACCTCCTGTCCCCGCCATGGAGCTCCCCTCGCCCTCCTTCCCACTGGTGGCTTCAGACTCCGTTGTCTCGCCCTCCAGGACCAAGTGGGATGCAACTCCCTCCTGTTCCGGTGCCACTGCTACTCCGACTGATGATGCTATTGCACACAAGAACAGGGAGACCACAAAAAGATTGGGGGGAAGACAGAAGAAAGACATGTTCAGTGCATGCAATACCAGTACCGTTGGCGGAGACTACAGACACAGCAGCCCTCTGCAGTACGCCATACACTTATAGTTCCTAGATTAAGCACATGCCCATGGGGTACAAGGCCTATGCCCGATTGCTACACACATGGAAGTCACAGGAGCCTGACTAGGTGTAGATGGCTCTTACCACTGGTGGGGTTGAGTTGCCACATAGCCTGCCTCACAAAGGTCCTTGCCTACAAAGATCGCCCTGGCCTAGTGTAACCCACTGCCCACCTCCCCCACCCAGACACCTCATAGTGCGCACAGAGTCAGATGGATGTGACGGTACTCACCCCCTGGTAGCTTCTGTGATGCCCTCAAGCGCCCATCCAACTCCGGATATGCCACCGCCAGGATCCGATACATCAGGGGGATCATGGTGCGACGGGCACCACTCCCACGTTGGTAGGCCATCACCAGCTGGGCCTCAGCCGTCTTCTTGCTCCAGCGGCGAATGTCCTCCCATCTTTTACGGCAGTGGGTGCACTGTCTATGGTGGCCCCACAGGGTTGGGACGTCCCTGACGATGGCACACCAAATATCCTTCTTCTGGTGGGTGCTGACCTAGAGGAATAGTACAGGGGAAAAGGAAAAACTTTAACCGTCTGGACCATCACAGTCATTGGCCCACGTGCCCACCCTTGCCCTGCCGCACATGCACTCACCGTCCGCACATGCAGGCCTCAGTCCCCCCCCATGTATCTTGCATCCACACCACTCCAAACAGGCATTGCACATGCAGCATGCTCAAATTGTACTCACCTGTTTGTCAGGAGGACCGTAGAGTAGCGTGTACTGGGGGAGGACCCCATCCACTAACTTCTCCAACTCCTCCGAAGTGAAGGCAGGGGCCCTTTTCCCAGACACATGAGCCATCACCGCTTCCAGACTGAGGTCACAGCAGCACTTGCAGTGTAGGTCCTCTCCTCTCGAAGGTCAGGTATCAAGTGAGTGAACAGACAGAAAATGGCGGTCACGTCCGCGGCGGTGCGTACCGTCACCACCGGTGTACATCATCATTGGCTCCTGGGACCCATAGTGTCCACTGTTAACCAATGCAGGATTGCACTGCGGTCTTCGACCGCCTACCGCGACGGTGTAGAACGCCAGCGTAGTTACCTCATATCCCCTTGTCCCACCTTACAGGTCAGGCAGCCGCCATTTCAGGGGACCACATGTCATTAATATTAACTGTGTCACACCTATTTAGCCCGTGCATACACACAGTAACAGGCACATTGCAGATTTACAAATGTTTGCTAATGACATTTAGTAATACCTCAGTGTTGGCTGACTCTCTGCTCGCTGATTACCGCCATAGGGCACGTCCGCTAGGGCAGGTGGTGAGATGGCGGCATCCTCCGGTGTACAGACCGCTGGTGGACCTGTCGACAATGGAAGAGAGACACCTAATAGTCACCTACACACTTGATTGTGCAACAATCCATGAACTGTGTGCCCAGTTGGAGCCAGACCTGATGTCAGCAATCCGCCATCCCACAGGAACCCCCCCTCTAGTGCAGGTCCTGTTAGTACTCCATTTCCTGGCAAGTGGGTCTTTTCAAACAACAGTGGCCATTGCATCAGGGATGTCCCAGCCTATGTTCTCAAACTTGTTGTCCAGAGTGTTGTCTGCCCTGCTTAAACACATACGCAGCTACATCGTTTTCCCTCAGGTGGAGGATTTGCCTACAGTGAAAGGTGACTTCTATGCCCTGAGACATATCCCCAAAATCATAGGTGCCATTGATGGGACACATGTGGCCTTGGTACCCCCGCAGGAGTGAACAGGTGTACAGAAACCCGAGGAGCTACCATTCAATGAATGTGCAGATGGTGTGTTTGGCCGACCAGTACATCTCCCATGTGAATGCCAAGTTTCCTGGCTCAGTGCATGACGCTTACATTCTGAGGAATAGCAGCATCCCTTATGTGATGGGGCAACTCCAGAGGCACCATGTGTGGCTAATAGGTGAGGACAAGGACCCTATACCCTGTGAATAGTTGTCTGGGGTTGTCCCTAAGGATTATTGTGTGTCTAACAGTTGTCCCTCGACATTTGCAGGTGACTCTGGGTACCCCAACCTGTCATGGCTACTGACTCCAGTGAGAAATCCCAAGACAAGGGCAGAGGAACGCTACAATGAGGCACATGGGCAAACTAGGAGAGTGATCGAAAAGACCTTCGGCCTCCTGAAAGCCAGGTTCCGGTGCCTCCATATGACAGGTGGTTCTCTCTACTACTCACCAAAGAAGGTGTGCCAGATTATCGTGGCCTGCTGTATGCTGCACAACCTGGGTTTGCGACAACAGGTGCCTTTTCTGCAGGAGGCTGGTCCAGATGGAGGTCCTGTGGCAGCTGTGGAACCTGTGGACAGTGAAGAAGAGGAGGCAGAAGAAGAGGATATCGACAACGTTATCCAGCAATACTTCCAGTGAGACACAGGTAAGAAGATGTCACTGCCTCACACCTCTCATACAATTGTTAGACCCATCAAATGTCTGTAACTTTCACCCAGTGTATGGACCTTGACTTGTCACTTTGCCTTTCCATTTAACAGATGTGGGTCCCACTGCGTGATCTCTGCTATATTACCTCATGGACTAGAGCTATTTACATCCGTATCTTGACAATGCAATCGACATTGCTATTTTCCATAGTTATTGCAAATACACATTTGTGAAAGCACAGACTGACTCCAGCTTGTTTTGTGGTTCAAGGGTGTTTATTTCAGTGCAAATAGTGGAGGGGGTTGTAAAATGGGCAGGGGTGATGGTGGGGGATTGTCCATGTCAGAGTCCAATCTATTTGTTTCGCAGGTGCACTGTCCAAAGGGGCATAGGAAGTGGAGCTAGGGCAGTTGATGGATGGACAGGGTGACGAAGTGGGACAGAAGGATGACATTCAGGGGGGTTTCATTTCCTGGCGGGGGTCTTGGCATTCTTCTCTGTCTTTGTTCTGGATCTTGTTTGCGGGGTGGTTCTCCTTCTGCAGGGGGTGGGGTGCTGGTGTCATGGTCCTGTGGCGGTGCCTCCTATCCACTAGCGCCGGCGGAGGTGCTGGGCTGTTCATCATCCAGGCTAGTGTCAGGGGCCCCTTGTTGTGCCACAGTGTCCCTCCTGGTGTTCACAAGGTCCTTCAGCACCCCTACAATGGTGACCACGGTGGTGTGAATGGACTTAAGTTCCTCCCTGATCCCCAGATACTGTTCCTCCAACAGCTGCTGGGTCTCCTGAAACTTGGCCAGTACCATTGCCATCGTCTCCTGGGAATGATGGCATGCTCCCATGATGTTGGAGAGGGCCTCGTGGAGAGTAGATTTCCTGGGCCTGTCCACCCCCTGTCGCACAGCAATCCTCCCAGTTCCCCTGTTTTCTTTTGCCTCTTTCCCCTGAACCGTGTGCCCACTGCTACTGCCCCCAGGTCCCTGATTTTCTTGGGTTGGTGTGTTTGCCTGGGTTCCCTGTAGTGGTGGACACACTGATGCTTGACGTGTCCTGGGGACAGAGGGATGAGCCTGCTGGGTGGACGCTGTGCTGGTGTTTCCTGAGGGGGGGAGGCTCTGTGGTGGCTTGTGCCAGTGTTAGGGGAACCGACTGTCCTGAGGTCCCAGATGGGCCGGGCTGGTCATCTTGATCCAGTTGGACAGAGCTGCCGTCATCACTGTGGGCCTCTTCTGTGGGGGGAGTGGACATGTCTGTGTGTGCCATTGTGTGCAATGGGTGGGTGACCCTGAACTCCAGTGCTTCATTCTTCTTCATGTGTGATAATTGGTTTGGGGATCAGTGTGGGTATCTGTAGTGGACATGCTTTGGTTATGGGTGTCCATGCTTTGGTGATGAATGCAGGGCTTGGTGTTGGGATGTGTGGGTTGTGATAGTGGGACATTTATGAGGTGCTGGAGTGATGGGGTGAGGGTGAGGGTGGGGTATGTGATAGCATGCAGGTAGGGTGGAGGATGTAATAGTTAAGATTTGACTTACCTGAGTCCATTCCTCCTGCTACTCCTGCGAGGCCCTCAGGATGCACTATAGCCTGCTTCTCCCATGTTGTTTGTTGTGGGGGAGGAGGTGGGGGTCTGCCGCCAGTCCTCTGAACTGCAATCTGGTGTCTTGAGACCACGGAACGCATCTTGCCCCCTGAGGTTGTTCCACCTCTTCCTGATGTCATCCTGTGTTCTTGGATGCTGTCCCACTGCATTGATCCTGTCTACGATTCTGCGCCATAGCTCCATCTTCCTAGCTATGGAGGTGTGTTGCACCTGTGATCCGAATAGCTGTGGCTCTACCCGGATGATTTCCTCCACCATGACCCTGAGCTCCTCCTCAGAGAACCTGGGGTGTCTTTGCTGCGCCATGGTGTGGTGTGGGTGATGTGTGAGGTGGTGTGTGTTGTGATGTGTGAGGGGATGTGTTTGTGTGTGTTCTCTGAGGTTCGTGGATGTTGTGTGAGTGATGGTGTTGTGTGCCTGTGGATGCTAGTATTGTTGATGGTGGTGTCTCTCTCTGGGCTTCTTTCTCAATTTTTGTCATAGGGGTTTGTGGGTGATGTGGGTGTGTGTTTTTATATTGTATTGAGTGTGTGGGAGTGGTGTTTGTATTTGTATCAGGTGTGCGTATTTCGAATTGTCCAATGTGGTTGTGTTTTGTAAATGTGTGTGAATTTTTAACACGGTGGTGTGTACCGCCAATGGAATACCATGGTTGAAAGACTGCCATGTGGATTCGTGGGTCGTGATAGTGTGGGCATATTCCTGTTGGCGTGACGTTGGAGGTTTTGTTATCGCCAGTTTATCACTGACCTTTGGTGTGGCGGACCTGTGTGGGTGTCTGGATTTTGGCGGATTCCGGGCTGCGGGTCATAATAGCTGTAGCGGAATTCCGCCACCGCAGCGTTGTGTTGGCGGTCTTCTGCGCGGCGGTAAGCGGGATTTACCGCCAATGTTGTAATGAGGGCAATAATGTTGTGCCCACCACCTGTTCTTCGTATATTGCTTCAGAGGCCTAAGGGAAGAGGGAAGGTGGTTCATCCTTTTATTTCGTCTAAATTGCAGAATAACCCTCTGCAAAATCTTCATGGTGTAAGAAAATGTATTGCCTTTCATAAGGAAAAGATCATCTGTTAAAGTCATTCTAACTTAAGCCAAGGTTCTGTAAATTTATATTTAATGTTCAATAATACCAATATAGATTTGGTTTTCTGGTTGTACAGTACCGTTAAAGACAGCGCATCTGAAACTGAAAGGTCACCCAGCTGAAAGGACATTCCAATATTAAACATGATGTTAGCTTAATTGATACTGACATATTGGTTGTTAAAAGAGTCCTTCCTATTTTGAAGGTCATTGCACAACAAACAAAGGTTTATGTACTTTAAACATGGAGCTTGATCACCTAGAAACTTGGGGCCAGATGTAGGAAAGGAATTGCAACTCGCAAACGGCAAAAACTGCCGTTTGCGAGTTGCAAATCACATTTTCCTATGCAGAAATGCATTCTGCGAGTCGGACCGACTCGCAAAATGCATTTCAGAATCGCAAATAGGAAGGGGTGTTCCCTTCCTATTTGCGATTCCTAGTGGTATGCAACACCATTTGCGACCGCATATGCGGTCGCAAATGGTGTTGCAGTTACCATCCACTTCAAGTGGATGGTAACCCACTCGCAAATTGGAAGGGGTCCCCATGGGACCCCTTCCAGTTTGTGACTGGACCCAGAAACATTTTTTCAGGGCAGGGAGTGGTCCAAGGGACCACTCCCTGCCCTGAAAAAATACCGAAACTAAAGGTTTCGGTTTTTTTTTTTAAGTGCAGCTCGTTTTCCTTTAAGGAAAACGGGCTACACTTAAAAAAAAAAAAACTGCTTTATTTAAAGCAGTCACGAACACGGAGGTCTGCTGACTACAGCAGGCCTCCATGTTTGCGAGTGCCCATAGTCGGAATGGGGCCGCAATTTGCGACCCACCTCATGAATATTCATGAGGTGGGTCATTGCGACCCCATACCGACTTGCAGACGGTGTCTGAGACACCGTTCTGCATAACATTTTGCGACTTGCAAACAGCGAGTCGCAATGACTCGCTATTTGCAAGTCGCAAAATGTTATTTAGCTACATCTGGCCCTTGGTGATTTAGATTGCACACTTTCTTTCCTTCAAACTACTTGGAGACCTATTTATCTAGTTTCAGCTACCCTCAGGTCTGACAATCTATCATTCACAAATGCTGGTATTAATCCCCCATCCTCACCACAGCAGGAACATCGTGCCTGTTCTACTTATCCTTTCTTTGGCAAGAGTATGATTAAATGGAATAATATGATTTCCTTGATGCTCTTCTTTTCTGGGCTCTGCTTTTATGGAAGTTAAAGAAAGCAGTCTAATTCTCCAGGTGGAATTCTACTTGACAGATTAGTTGACAGTTTTAATAATTTAATCTACTCAAACCTCTGCAACTCTTTGAAAACACAAACCCTATTGGAACTTGTTTTATGCATGCTCACTTCGTGGGAGGCTGCCCTTTGAATCCAAATCAGTGGATTTTGACAATTTTGGGTACCCATCCTGTTCGAAGCTAATAAGGCGAAATGAAACAAATGCTAAAGCTACATTGTCTAAGTGTCACATTCTCTCGGAGTGCTCCCCCAAGAGTCGCAATAGTCAGATTTCCACCTACCTGGAACAACGACTTGGTCAACGTACCAATATAACTTTGAAATACAACCGGACTGCAATGCATACACAACCCACTGAGCAATACTGCTCAGGAAGTGTTTCTTGGTAATAATCAGTCTCACAAGCAGAGTTCAGGAACACTGTGGAAATCCAAACCTTATTTTGGTAATGAATAACATATCTAAGAATGGCATTATGAAACAGGACATATACTATAAAATGTATATATTAAAATCCTAATCTTCCCCTTACAAAATCCATTAAATCCCTTCCTACTCTTCTTTGAGATTGAGTCTGAGCAACTAACCTATCCCATCTGGGTCCATCATGCTCTGTCCTTCCTCTTGACAGGACTCATGCATTGCCATACATGTCTACTGCATCAAAAAGAACATCTAGCATGCCTATGACTAACTCCAACCAAGAACTAACCATTATCATAGGGGATGTACTGAGAAACAATACAACCCCATCCTCATTAAGCCTCTATATGCAGCCCATCTTTCCTCATGAGACCATCACATTAAATAGACATTGGGAACCCTCCAAACAAGAAGAAATAAACGCATTTTATTAGACATAAATGAGAACTTCTTCACTAAGGAAAACTTAAAATGTTCTTTGTTACAGAAAGAGAATCACTTTTAGCCAGGTGCTTACTAGCATGTGGTTCTTAATCCAAATATACAGATTACCCAATTTAAAGCACATCCTTTCTAGAAGCCATCCTGGATAAAATAGCATCTGTCACATTGGAGCGACATATCCCCACCATACTTATAAACTTTGACACTTGGTTTGAAAAGTCAATATTGCCACACAGTATAGGTGTGATCACCCACTCTGGAAACCCTCAAAGACGCACCAGTTTTTAACAAGACAGACAGAAAGATACATACAAATACAGAAAATCTCTCCCCCTTTCCCTCCCATAAGAGAATCCTGGGATACAATCTTTGCCACAGATAAATATATGCATCTAAGAACATCAAATGTTCTCCTGTGGTGACCACCATGCCATCAACCTTCCATTTAATGCCCTCACTTGCACTTTCCTTATGATACACATAAGAACATTACAACTGTAATGCTAAAGGATCTAGATATTCTAGTCAACAGAAAAATGGCAACCAATTCATCTGAAGGTTTTGACCTTTGCCTGACCATTCTGTAGCACTCTCATGCATCCCAAAGAAAGGAAAAACCCATAAAAAGCCACAAACGCAGAGGGTTCCCTAAGGATGACAGTAACCTCAGAAGTAAGAATAGTGTACTGGACAGGTGTTTCAAGAAGGAGCCTGACTACAGGGAGAAGCTATGTCTCTGAGAGAAAACAAGGTCACAGGGCTGCCAATTCTGATAACACTAAAGCCATTTTCAAGTGCTCTGCATAACAACTGTGACCCACTTAGTTGTCACAAAAGCTTCTGCCCTCGAAGTACAGCTCAGAGTAAAGGCACCACAACTAAGTCATCACAAAATGAATTCCTTTCCTGATCTGAGACAGAGGAAGATTATTCTGCCTCTTCTGTGCTTTAACAGATAAAAAAACCCTTGACCTTGGAAAGATTTGCAGCTGAATCACATCCCCTTGCAGATCTATTCCACCTATTATATTCAAGGATATATTTAAATCTCCCTTTGTAGCAACATCACCGAACAATCACAAACTCATTCATACTAACTAATACATTCCCTAGTGTCATCAAGAAGCTTTCACCTAACCAGTACAAGATAAACTGGAAAATTCAGATTACTAGAGATCCATCATCAACAGATATTTAATGAGTATATTAATTAAAGGAGAGGTATCTAAACAAGTAGCGTAATCTCTACAGCTATATCTATTGTTATTTTTCCAACACAAGGATACCCTGACTGACTGTCACAGCAAACTGTGTGTGGAGCCTGGCACTGAGTGTTTATTGTTTACTACTAGGGATCACCTCAATGAAATAGCTGACCAAAATGGAGTGACTGCTCTCCTGTGACTGGGCTGCTCATTGTTATTTGGCACAGTCTTACATCAGATTCTACTGTATAACCCCAAGACACTCAGAACAAATCAATTAACCAAGGCTGACTCTCATTGTTCTTTGAAGGAAAGGTACAGACTTTTTACCATTTAACTCTATGTTTTGTCTCCCATGAAATATCAAATCAATAGCACCTCAAAGCTCCAATGTTATGCCCCTGATCATAAACTCATACCCCAACCCACTACCAGATATCAAAAAGACATTTGGTCTTTGCCCTTACAGCTATTTAGATGACTTCCAACTGATGTAGACTGCCCTCATCTTCTGGCATTTCCTTTAAAACATCAACAAAATACAATAACCTCAAGCTGAACACAGTGTTAGCGTGCCTGGTCCTTAATAAGTAAACTTATAAGGGGACGTGTATAGGTCGATGAACCTTTTGATTCGCATGGAGTATCCTAGCTATGGTGTAACCAATGTGCATCAATAATCAATACACAAACCAATAAGCAGACATTAGTCAACCTTTATGAAAAACCACAACTCAATATACAATTAGCAATTTTATTTCCCTATTGGCTACATTATTAAGCCATGAGGTTAAATCAAACTTTATTTAATTCATTAGTGACCACCAATAACTTAATTTAATCAGAACTTGAAAAAACATGCATTCTAATGCCTCGACATAAGCCAATAACGATGAATATGTTAACATGAGTAGCAAAGTTCAGCAAATCAGTCCGTCAATCATTTGTCACCATATATAACAGCATCTCAGAATAGGAACCCTACCTAACCCTGATTAGCATTAGCATGCGAAAACAGTTTGGAACATGAATTTGGAAAAACATCTGACTAGGAGAAAAACTATAAAAGAGCGCAGTTGGTACCTAGAAAGAAAAGGCACAAAATCAATCAGTCACATTGTCATAGCTACCTATCCACACTATGGTTCATCAACAAAATCAGTCTTCATTTTCAGGTCATCAATCGGTCAGCAATGCATCAGGCTCTCAAGAGCTTGAGCCTAGTGTCAGAATCTCGAATCTTTCTACCCAATTATCAAAGGTCTCTCTTCCAGCGTCTGCCCCTAACATCTCTGAACTTCTCCTTCTGTCAAGTCATTATATCAAAGTTACCCAGACTATCCCCCAATTTCTAACTTGTCAATTAGTCAGCAGTATGACGCTACCCAATGCTTTCAGTTCTTCAAATGCATGAGTTCTAGTATTACATGATTCTCAAGGTGTCAATAATTTCACTGTGTGATGCTGTCATCATCCGGCTCGTCAGGTGTCAAAAATGTTGCATCTTCTTCTCCAGTCAGTGTCTCCATTGCTCGAGTCCTGTGAAAGTACAACTCGTCTGTTTTACACAGTCCTTGTTACATTTATGATTTCGCCATCTCCTGTCCATACGTTCATGCACAGGATGTTTGCTGAGCAGATTTTATTAAACAATAAGCAGTTCAGGGTCAGTTCAGCACTTTAGTAACTCTACATCCCGCAAGTAATTCAGCTTCTCTATGAGGCCTGGCAAAACTAGGCCACAACTTCAGCTAAATTAATTCTATAACATTATGCAAAACATACGTTATATATCTCAATATGACATACTACTACATTATTTAATACATTTTCTATAATTCATTCATGTTATTCATATTAATAATACATTTTGTGAATCTTGGCAGCCACTGTCCGAGGGCACATTTTCAAACATGCATATTATTTTTTTACATTATTTTCTCTACATTTTATTATTATTAATCAAAATGCATAAACACTCATTAATATCTCCAATTAACATACTGGCTTCAACAACAGCAATGGAACAAATATCCCCTGAGGGACTTGCCAGCCATGCAGGCATGAGCCCAGTGATCTTCAAGGCCCACCAACTTTGGGCAATAAGATCCTAGATCTTGGAGGCAATATGAACACTGTACTTTCACTAATCCCTCAAGTCAACCAGGAAATGAAACAATTGTTCAGCTCCCTTAGAATGCTAAAACCACACACTCCTCTATTGTGTATTCTGAAAGAATGGGCAGGCAACGATTGAATTTGTAGTGCCCTAGCTGCATGCCAACATCCTATAATACCTGGCTCCTATGTTCTCCAGTTGATCCAGAACACAGCTGCCATAAAGCTAGGCCGTCTCCTGCCATACAGACTCTCCTTCATCTTTAAGTACTGCACTAGATCACAGAAGCCAAACAGATCTTATTTAGCTCACCCCCACCCACCACAGAGTTCAGAGCACCTGTTAGGCCTCAGGCACCAATGCCTTCCACTTAGACCATGCAATAACAACACACTCTACCAACCACCACCAGATATACAGGCTGTAGCTTTAAAGATGTTATAGAAATTCCTGCAAGTTACGATCTAGTTTACATCAAATTCATCACAGAACCTGTGGGAGCAGTCTCCGACTTGCACCTAATTTGGATAATGAAACCCCACTACTGAAGACACACAGCAGAAGCAGCAACACCATATAACATAAATTCCAATTCTTCATTCACATCAGGGTGAGACACTGAGAACCGTTTTACCTGGTAATACACTGATCATGGAAATGGTGTTCTAAGCAACTTGTCGGTGAAGAGCAAGAACCAGAACACGGTCATGAAAATGTTTGTCTATGAACTTTCAAATATAACAACGGTTCTGCTTATCATATAAACCATTTATCAAAAAAGATAAAGGACGCATTGGAAAAATGCTGCAGACTAAGAATTAACGCGTGGTCGTTATTTTTATTACCAACTCTGTGTCTCGCCAGCTATTAAAGAAATACTTTCTATAAGATGTTCTCTAACAAAAGGGTCCAGAAGAGCAAGTTAAAACAGCATGAACTCCACCTATCGTGCCTTCCCTCTAGAAAGGCTGAGATGAAACGAAAAACTCGCAGCTCCTCGTTATAATGACTGGTGCATCCCGTGGAGGCCGCAGCCTGCTCTGTGCTTTCATTTAGAGATAATTAAGTAAAGTAATAACATTTTCTGAGGCAGGTAATGTCATCTGTTCCTTTCAAGAAAATTAGCACCAAAGGCAAAAACAAGGGTGGCTAATGGAGCCGTTCCACATTCATTATTGTCTGCTCTATGAGCAGCAGGATAGTTACAGGATATCCCTCACAATCGCCTCATAAAACCGGATATCCAAGAGTATATAGCCAGTGCACAGGAAGCCTCACGTTTAGAATAATGTTTTATGTCATTTTCATTTTATGAGCTTCTACGAAGCTGCCAAAACTGCAGTCAGGGTTCCGGATCGGGCTGGGACAGAAAATAGGCTGAGGCACCAACATGAAAGTGGCCTCTACTAGTGCAGTAGAAAGGTGAACAAGCACTGGCAAAGTCAATACGTCTCACCTATGCAACAGCTATTGGACTTGGCAGCGTGTTTTAGCTATGTACACTACTGTGGCTACTGTTCAGCATGACTATACATTAGTGGTGTGGCGTGAGGTGGGGTAGATTGTAGCAGGATAGATTGGGGTAGAGTGGAATGGTGTAGATTGGGGTAGAGTGAGGTGGAGTAGATTGGGGTTGAGTTGAGTGAGGGTAGACTGTCGTAGAATGAAGTGGGGTAGACTGGGGTAGATTGGAGTGGGGTGGAGTGAGATAGGGTATATTGTAGTGAGGTAAATTGGAATAGGTTAGATTGGCATGATGTAGATTGAATTGGGGTAGATTGGGGTTGAGTGGGGTAGATTGGAGCGGGGTAGATTGAAGTAGGGTAGATATGGGTAGATTGGGTTGCAGTGGGGTATATTGGGGTAGATCGGAGTGGGGTAATGTAGACTGGGGATGAGTGGAGTGGGGTGAATTGGGTAGATTGAAGTGGAATCGGGTAGATTGAAGTGGAGTGGTGTAGATTTGAATGAAGTGGGGTAGACTGATTTGATTATAGTAGGGCTGAGTGAAATGGAATGAGGTTAGATTGGGGTAGTTTGGAGTGGGGCAGATTGGAGTGGAATGGAGTGGGTTCGATTGAAGTAGTGTGGGGTGGATTGGGATGTGGTGGGGTAGATTGGAGTGGGGTGTGATAGGGTAGATTGGAGTGAGGTGGAGTGTGGTAGATTGAGGTATAGTGAGTAGATTGGAGTGGTTAAGGGTAGAGTGTTATAGACTGCAGGTGGTAGATTGGAGTGGGGAGTTTGGGTAAATTGAATTGTTAAATTGGGATATATTGTTTTGGAGTAGGGTAGATCAGGTGGAGTAAGGTAGATTGGAGTGTAGTAGAATAGATTGGGGTAGATTGGAGTGGGCTAGCTTGCAGTAGAGTGGAGTGGGATATACTGAGGTAGATTAGAGTGGATTGGGGTCGATCAGGGAAGAGTGGAGTGTGGTGGATTATGAATTGTGGAAGAGGGGTGTCGGGTGGATTGGAGTGGGATTGATTGGAGTGGAGTGAGGTAGATTGGAGTGAGGAGGAGTATGCTGAGTGGAGCGGTTTAGATTAGGGTGGAGTGGGGTAGAGTGAACTGGGGTAGATCAGTGTGGGGTAGATTGGGTTAAAGTGGGGTAGATTGGAGTGGAGTGGGTTGGGTGGTGTGGAGTCGAGGAGCATAGAACAGAGTCTTGTGCTGTGTCATGGAGTGAGTGGTGTAGACTGGAGTGGCGTGGAGTTGAGTGGCGTGGCATGTCATAGAGTGGAGTGGCATGAAATACAATGGAAGTGCAGAGAGTACAGTAGAGTGGAATGGAGTGGCATGGTGTGGAGTATGCATGTTGTGACAGCGCACTGCCATTACAGACAACACATTTTCAATTGAAATTACCATTATATTTGCAACAAAATACAGTTTTACTGTTCACAAACAATTATCTGTACAAATGTATCACTTAGGCCCTCATTCTGACCTTGGCGGGCGGCGGAGGCCGCCCGCCAAAGTCCCGCCGTCAGGTTACCGTTCCGCGGTCGAAAGACCGCGGCGGTAATTCTGACTTTCCCGCTGGGCTGGCGGGCGGTCGCCTTCAGACCGCCCGCCAGCCCAGCGGGAAAGAGGCTTCCACGATGAAGCCGGCTCGGAATCGAGCCGGCGGAGTGGAAGCTGTGCGACGGGTGCAGTTGCACCCGTCGCGTATTTAACTGTCTGCGCAGCAGACAGTGAAATACATGTAGGGGCCCTCTTACGGGGGCCCCTGCAATGCCCATGCCAGTTGCATGGGCACTGCAGGGGCCCCCAGGGGCCCCGCGACCCCCCCTACCGCCATCCGGATCCCGGCGGTCGGACCGCCGGGATCTGGATGGCGGTAGGGGGGGTCGGAATCCCCGCGGCGGTGCAGCAAGCTGCGCCGCCGTGGAGGATTCAATGGGGCGGCGGTACACTGGCGGGAGCCCGCCAGTGGTGCCGGTCCGACCGCGGCTTTACCGCCGCGGTCGGAATCCCCATTGGAGCACCGCCGACCTGTCGGCGGTGCTCCCGCGGTCCTCCGCCCTGGCGGTCTTTGACCGCCAGGGTCAGAATGAGGGCCTTAGTGTATTGATGGGTTTTGATCGTGTTCAAATATTGGTTTTCTGCACACATCAGAATTACAAAAAATTTGCTTGATTTGTACTTTTTCGGATATATTCTGAAAGGTCATCACAGGGGAAAGAAAAGAACTGAGATTGTTACCTGGTTGAAAAAGCAAAAGCTAAAACAAAAGCATTTCACCCATTATAATGAACAAAGTCCTGTATGGAAGCCGGGGGATGGACACTATCGACCTGATGGCGGGAGAGTGGTATCCTCACGGGAGGACTTCTATTCCCATATTGGAAGTTTGATTAATGACTTTTTGAAGCCAATTTGACCCATTTGGGGAAGATTGAGAATCAATTTAGCCAGCTAACAAGTTCTATTAGCAAAGCTCATTCACAGATGCCAGCCATGGGAAATTGTTTGAACTTATTGTCTGGCCAGACACATACAGATGACGTTTTAGAAGCTGAGAGAGGTGCGGCTCAGCTGTCAAATACACATGCTAAGGTGTCCTATGTCCCCCTTTATCAGCATATTCCCTCTAGTTCTTTCAACAATAATAAGTCTTTTACTCCCTCTAGGGTCGGGTTAGATGTCCGTGTGGGATTAGAGCAGAGGTTACAACATGAGCCAGCAAGTAAAGCAGTGAAACTGTTCAATCATTCTAATTTGATTCCCCAACTAAACCTAAAGGGGGCCCTGACTGTTTACATCTTCCCCCTGAGAGCACCCCTTATGCCTTGGTGTTGGTTGGTTTTCCACCTTTGGAAAGGGGTAAACATGAGGATTGTAGGAGTTTGATGAATAAAGCTGAGTTGTGGTGTGTGATGAATGCCAATTGTAATCTAGGAATGATTAATGATGTCATTATGGCCTGTAGATTTGGTTGGGTTGGTCCTATGTTGTAAACTATTGAAGGGGATCGTGTTGTTTTAAATTTCAAAGATCTTGAGAGTGTTCACGTCCTATTATCACGCTTGAGTTTTTGAAATTTGAGCAACAGCAAAATAAATCCATGTCCACTGGGCTTCTTCAACCCTCCACCTTTAGGAAAATGTTCTACCTTGAGCCAGTGTAGGCCCTATGGGCCCTACAAACCCTTTAGGCCTTCTTTGAAGCCGAGCTGGCTAGTATTGTATTCTCACCCCAATAGCTATAATGTTCTATCAGCCTTCTCAGATAATGATTGATGCCTAGTACAGCCGCTGATCCATGAATTGGATTGTGCTTCTGATATTAGAGAGCATTCATCTAATAGTCTGGTTCTTGCCTCTATAAATTGTACCACTACCCGAGAACCACCTGTATGTACAAAGGTTTTGGATGACAACAGTGGCTTGCAGGTTTTATCATGGAACATTGCAGAGGTCCGGGATAAACTTGTGAATGAAGATTGGGTTAACCACATTAACAATTATGATATTATATGCTGCCAGGAAACCAGGGCTAAAATTCTGTTGTATTAAATGGATATATATCTTATATCAGCTGGTAGGTTGAAAGCATTACATATATATATATATATATATATATATATATATATATATATATATAGATAGATAGATAGATAGATAGATAGATAGATAGATAGATAGATAGATAGATAGATAGATATAGATAGATCCACTGGTTACTTTCACCTTTCAGGGCTGGTGTGAGAAACGGCATCAGAACACGGAATAACTATATAAAGTAATGGCAACCAATCCTTGTCACCAAAAAGAAAAAACTCGGGGTACATCTTAGTAAAATCTTTATTTGGCAACTCGTTTCAACCACATAGTCTTCCTCACAGCCATAGACACAAACTAGTGTCCAACCACCATTAAATACAACTCAAAAACAGTGAAAATGGTAGATTGACTTGCCTTTTTTACTCAGTATTTCACCCTTCAAAATCAATATGATCCAATAAGTATTGGAAGCATAAAAATCAGATTTCATGGTTGCCAACATATATAAAAAAAATGTAAATTTCCACATAATCATCATATTTTATATTATTTTGAGAGGAACAATCCTAAAAATGTGGCTAAGTGCAAATGTCTCTATTTCATATGACACTACAGTTGACAAGTTCATGGCATTAGTTAGCAATAAACAGCTTGTGACTAAGTTCATACACAATTATTCAAATTCTTTACATTCACATAGTGGTGAATTCTTCACTTGTCAAACTCTCCTACCAACATATGAGAAAATATACATCAAGAAGCAAAGTGTGGCCCTTAGTTATCCATGTGCATGAAGAAGAATATTCAAAAATATACATAATGAGATACATCAACCCAGTTTCATTTTTCATTAAAGTGCAACTATTACTGTTGGCACTGGAAACTATTTGGAATTCAGATACATGACAAAGGAAAAAAAAGCAAAAAGAAAAGGGAAAAAAGAAACAACAAGTCATTTAAGGAATCTTGAAAGGAAAGTGTACATGAGGTATCTTAATGCCACAAAGTCCATTACTAGCCAATATGAATATGCAATTCCTCATTGGAGTTCTGGCCGCCAGGGAATTTGCTGTTAAGTACACAATGTATTCAGATTCCAATTTTTTGTCATTTTTTTCCCTGTCTCCGCCTCTTGGACTAAGTGGCACCCTGTCAATGACAAAAAATGAAAACTCATCATGACTTCCTGCATGTTCCTGAAGCCAATGTCTTGCAACAGGGTAATTAGAATCCCTATTTTTGATCACTCTAAGATGCTCTAGAATTCCCTTTTTCCCTGGGAAAATCATGCTGCCAACATGACACAAGCAACAAGGACATTGCAAAACATATATCATAAAATCACTGGTACATGTTATAAATGTTTGCATCTTCCTGGATCTCCCCGTCTGAAACATGCATTTTCTTCTGTTTGAACTGTGTCGGCAAGCCTTGCATTTCCCACGCTTAAAGAAACCATGTTGTTCCCCCAACCAGGAGCCTGTTCCATTCTTGGGTGTTTCATACCTGTGCACCAAGATACCTTTCAAAGATTTGCTTTTCCTATAAATTATCATGGGATGTGAACACACCAATTAGTCTATAACAGGATCAGATTGTCTTAGATGCCACTGTTTTCCCAAAAAGCGTTTGATAAGCATCGGATCACTGTTGATTGTGGTAATAAATATTACTGTGCCTTATTGCTGTATTGCTGTTTTTTTTGTGCAATAAACTCTTTCTAGCTCTGAACTCAGCTATTTTTAACAGCTGTTTTTACAACTTCCCTAGGTTATGCATGCACTAAAAACCTCCCCACCATTCTCTTCAGTTCCAGTTTGAAAAGATTCAGAGTGCTGCAGTTATGCTAAACCCTTATCATTTCACCAAAAGGGATACTCCATTTAAGATTGTTAGGGTGGTGGCTATGTGCACGCAGGATGTTGTTCACAGTAGTCCCTCCCTTAAAAGTCAGGTGTTAATTTTGTCTCCTAAAAAGACAGGTGTTAATTTTGTCTCCTTCTATTTGCACCAGTGCATCTAAGAATTTCATCTTGGGTTTATGAATCTTGTGACTGAAACTCAAATTCAGATTGTTCTTAGAAATGAAATTCAGGAGGTCTTCATGTGAACCGTCCCAGATTATAAATAATTAATCTATATATGTAGTAAAAAATTTTTAGATGTTTTGTCCACTTTTTATTCCTGTCAGTCCAAATATGTTCGGTCTCCCACCAACCAAGGAAAATACCAGCATAACTCAGTGCGAAGTAGCTTCACATAGCAGTCCCTGTAAGCTGCCTATACCTCTGATCTTGAAATAGGAAGTCATTATTTTCCCAGCAAAACCATAACATATCAAGCAACATCTTACAATGGTCATACATGAACAGAGGCTTGTCCCTAAAGAAATACCGGTATGCTTGAATACAGAGATTGTGACTTAAACATGTGTACAAGAACACCACGTCTATAGTAATCATTCTATACTCAGGTTTCCATTGAATATTGCCTATTTTCAATATAAAAATCAGTGCTGTCATCACAATAAGAAGGCAAGCCTACAACATAAGGTAATAAGAAAAAGCCAAGGTATACAGATGTATTTTCTAGCAAAATATCATTTGATGAAATTATTGGTCTCCCTGGCATATTCTCCTTACTTTTGTGTATTTTTTGGTATCATGTATAAGCATGGCACTGTAGGTTTATCTGTATATAAAATCTGCTATTCATCACATCCCAGAATACCCTTTTCATGCCTATCAGTCAGTCTCTCATGATATTTGTGTATAGTCTGTCCTTATGCAGGGAGGGAACTCCTCTTGTAACTGCTTGATAAATCTAGCTGTCTTTTAGCTTCATGTATGCATTTGTTAATGTACCACAGAACTATGCTGCCCCCTTTATCAACAGGTTTGATAACAAATGAAGGATCCCTGCTTAAAGAAAGTAAAGCATTTCTTATTTCCCTCTTTAAATTGCTGGCATACTTATGTGTGCTGCTCTGCCACATTTTCATGAATTCTTGTACAGCCAATTCGTGAACACAATCAATATTGTCATGAGGGATTATTGGATTATATGTGGATTTAGGTTTGAAGTCACTTCGACTACCCCTGTCAACTTTTAACTCTGAACTGCATAGAATGTCTCTTACCATCACCCAGATGTTTTCCTCCTTCCTCCACCTCTCTCAAGCATGCCAAACCTTTGATGTCACCAAGACATAAATCACCTGAAGTATGATCATTAACATGCACATTTTCATGAACCACATCCAGTTTGTGTCTATAGCATTTTAAGGTATGGATTTTAAGGTGTTTCAATTTCCTTATGAATAAAAATAAGTCATTAATAGAGAAGGCCAAATTGGCCACAGGACAAAATTATAAATCAAGCTCCAGAAGGGACTGTTCCCCTGGACTCAGGACATGGGAACAAAGATTGACTACAATAATATTCCTCTGACCCATTATTTGTTTTTTTTCACCTGCTGTGCCTGCTTCCCATGCAGCAAGTTGTCCTTTCTTACTCTATCCGCCCCTTCTGGGTTTTCTCTTCTGTTGCTGTCTTCTTTCTCTCCTGGAGGTTTTCGCCAAGGTCTTCGATTCTCCTGTAAAACAAAATATTTGTCTGCTGTAGAAATTGGTGTTTTAGATATCCCTTGTTGTGCCTCCATTTTAGAAAACTTGTCTAAGCTGGAATCAGATGTAACCAATTCTTGTTTCCATAATGCCCCCATTTTTTGGAATTCCCTTTGAGCCACAACACATTTCTTGCCAAAGGTTAATTCACAACTACTTCCATAATATATTTTATCCTGTAAAAACGTATTTGTTTTTATTTCTTGCTCATATTTGTTCAGTCTCAATTCCATTTCTTTCATAAAGCTTTTAATTTCTACCTGATCAGGATGTTTATCTCATTGTGCCTTAAGTTTAAGGATCTCCTCCACGACTTGATCCAATTCCAAAGCTGCAAATTTAGAAAACAGTGCCAACATAGTTTTACACTTTGATGCAATTAGCGGGCCCAATGCTCCTGCTTATAGGGGTGGAGGTTGGCTGTACCTGGGGCCAACCGCTGTCTGCACAGCGGGGTGGTTATAGAGGCTTGGCCATAGGGCCTGGCCCCAGGCTTTGCGCGGCACGGGGATAGCTGGTGATAGTGACTTGGCCCTCATCATGCACTGCTTATAACCCCTCAAACTAAGGCACTCATTACATCTTTGATAACTTCATTGATAATAGCAATGTCATTTTTGCAGTAAAACTTTTGATGAAAAAACAGTGCATGGCAGGGGTGCGAGCTATAGCTACCTTAGGACATGAGTTATAGTTAATGGAGGTAACTCTAAGTATAACTGGTGAATTTCTGTGGTTTTGTACGTTCGAAATGCAAGCCTAACTATAACCTCACTGTAATCTTTGGTTTTTAATTGGACTTCCATGTTTTTCTAATTCTATTGCCTATCTATAACGTTGCTGTAAACTTTGTTTTTTTTCAGTGAAAAAAATAAAATAAAAAATAATATATATATATATATATATATATATATGTTTTTTTTATATATATATATTAATTAACAAATGAAAAACCCACTTCAGCCGGCTACATCCACCAGATGAGGCTGGTGCGAACAAACGGTAGTGGTACCCGTTATAAATGCAAAAGTCGCACATGTCCACTCCTCAAGCATAAAGCTTTATTTGAACAAAATATTATATTGTTCCAAAGAGCAAACTGATAGAAAAAGAAAAAATATATATGTAATCCTAAAATGGCCATTTTAGGATTACATATATATTTTTTCTTTTTGTACCAATTTTTTGCATATATATATGTTTTTTATTTTATTTTTTCATTTTGTTTTAACATATGCTCCAAAGTTAAGCAAACATATGAACCCAGGGCAAATGCACACCAAATCCTTTATTATGAAAGGAAATACCAGTCCCTGCAACTACAGGTGGATGCCAGCGGAGTTCGTGGAGTTTTGCCCGGAGCTCAGGGTTCTGAAAAACTCCACACAGTGACACAGAGCGGCGTTTTTCCTTTGTCACGGCTCGCTAACATTAGGTTGGTGAATGTGAGCAAGAAAAATCACATGGTAGCCCTTCTCCCAGCAAGATTCCTCAGTGCTGGCTTACCACACTCTGCCACTTGTGGAACTCCGCAGAGCACTGCAGATTTTTTTCAGAAGTTTGCTGAGTTTTGCGTAGAAGAACTCCTTGAACTCCACCCAGTCCTACCTGCGACATGTTTCGGCCTTACGACATTGCTCAGCATTCATGCTCTGATGTGAATAACCAATTTAAAACTACACAACCATAGTGTTAGAAAGAGGACTGCTTTGGAAACAAAATATGAAATTGTGTTTGAATGGCTACCATTTAGTAGAGTACAATGAAGGAATATTTTACATTCTAGTGAATACAATGCAAACAAGTTTTATCATGTGGGATAATGCGGAGTCAGGTTAATTATCAAACAACTGATACTAGGGCTCATATTTATTCTTTTTTTTCACCGCATTTGTGTCATTTTTTGACGCAAAAGCAGCGCAAACTTACAAAATATAATTCTATTTTGTATGTCTGTGCCGCTTTTGCAACACAAAGTGGCGCAAATGGATGCAAAAAAGTATAAATATGGGCCTCGGTTTTATTTTAGTCAATGTAAGAGGAAAAGTTAGCAAGGTCAACAGTCCAAAATATGTCTGTGACCGCTTTTAAATAAGCAGTTTTTTTTCTTTTTGCAGCCCGTTTTCCTTAAAGGAAAATGAGCTGCAAACCAAAAAATTACCAAAACCATTTAGTTTCGTTTTTTTTCAGAGTAGGCAGTGATCCATGTTGGAGAGACTTCCCGGAGTTTGCCTGTTTGCTAAACTTTAGAGCACATATTGAATTTCATTAAGTGATCAGGACCTCTCCTGATCCCACACAACACTCCTGCCGGACGTGCCAGCTTTATAGCAGCTTGAAGAGGGAAAAAATATATATATATTTATATATATATATATATATATATATATATAAAGATATTACTGATGAAGACATTCAATGAATGTGTTCGTTTGTGTTATAGTGGACATAGGCCCTCATTCTGACCCTGGCGGTCAAAGACCGCCAGGGCGGAGGACCGCGGGAGCACCGCCGACAGGCCGGCGGTGCTCCAATGGGGATTCCGACCGCGGCGGTAAAGCCGCGGTCGGACCGGCACCACTGGCGGGCTCCCGCCAGTGTACCGCCGCCCCATTGAATCCTCTACGGCGGCGCAGCTTGCTGCACCGCCGCGGGGATTCAGACCCCCCCCTACCGCCATCCAGATCCCGGCGGTCCGACCGCCGGGATCCGGATGGCGGTAGGGGGGGTCGCGGGGCCCCTGGGGGCCCCTGCAGTGCCCATGCCACTGGCATGGGCATTGCAGGGGCCCCCGTAAGAGGGCCCCTACATGTATTTCACTGTCTGCTGCGCAGACAGTGAAATACGCGACGGGTGCAACTGCACCCGTCGCACAGCTTCCACTCCGCCGGCTCGATTCCGAGCCGGCTTCATCGTGGAAGCCTCTTTCCCGCTGGGCTGGCGGGCGGTCTGAAGGCGACCGCCCGCCAGCCCAGCGGGAAAGTCAGAATTACCGCCGCGGTCTTTCGACCGCGGAACGGTAACCTGACGGCGGGACTTTGGCGGGCGGCCTCCGCCACCCGCCAAGGTCAGAATGAGGGCCATAGTGTTGAGTAACTACCATATTACTTTTCTATGTAATTTTGTACAGCTTGGATCCAGTTAATGGGTGTGAGTGTTTACAAAACTCATCTGCTAGGTTTGTGGAGGTACTGAACAAGTTATAAATGTTTGTATTGAACAATAACTCTGTGTGCAGGTGACAGATGATACGTTCATTGTGTCCTACACACTTTTTTGGTTATGCAGAAAACGTTTTCAAAAGGAGTAGATTCTACATAGAAGATAGTAATTTATGTAAACAGCCTTGAGTTATTAGACAGAATTGTGTCAGCATGACAATTTCTGCATAAGTTACAGATCTGAGTACACCAGCTACTAACATATGTTGCATAGAGTGGGCACTGTTCTTAGTAGTTACTTTGTAATACACTGTAGTGTATTTCACATGGCTGTTGCACTGTTTACAAACAGTGTGCTAAGAATAAACTCTCTCCATAAAGTAAACACTATTTTCCGTAGTCAGTTCTCTACTGATAACTTTATTTCTTAATGTAGGTTCAGTGTGTGTCAGGGGTCGCATACAGATAAAATGGTTCCATAGAGGGGCATTTATTTTGGCATTAGAATGCATTATTTTGGCTTTCTCTGAATAGTTGTATACATATTGAACAATGTACTCAAAAAGGGTTTCCCATATACATTTGGTTGATTGTTAATGAGACCTGTGCTATGGGTAATGCCTTAGTAATTTATACAGCAATATGAGTAAAAACATAGGGCCTGATTCTAACTTTGGAGGACGGTGTTAAACCGTCCCAAAAGTGGCGGATATACCACCTACCGTATTACGAGTCCATTATATCCTATGGAACTCGTAATACGGTAGGTGGTATATCCGCCACTTTTGGGACGGTTTAACACCGTCCTCCAAAGTTAGAATCAGGCCCATAGTTTGGATGATGTCAACAGTGATGTTATCAATGATGTCATTTGAGATGTCATCAGTGATGTCATAAATTATGTCATAGAACATGTCATGAGTATGGGTAATATGTGAGGTCATAAGTAGTGCATGGCACGGGCACGAATCATAGTTAGTGATGCTAACTATAACTTGTCAATTTCTGTGTTTTTTTAGTTCAAAATTCACCTAACTATACCATTACTTTAAATTGTGTTTTTCTGTGCATTACTGAATGCTTAAGGTTTTCTTAGAAAAATAACAGATCCTTTTATCACTCCCTACTATAACTTTACTTTAACCTCTGGTTTTTTTCAATGTAGAGTGTAATGTGTTTTGGTGATCTTACTGCAAAAAATGCAGCAATATAAAACCCATACTTCACAATGAACTAGGGGCCAGATGTAGGTAGCCTTTTGCACCTCGCAAACGGCGAAAACGCAGTTTGCGAGGTGCAAAAGGTCTTCTGGGATGCAGAGTCACATTTTGCGAGTCGGTACCGACTCACAAAATGTGATTCCGACACGCAAATAGGAAGGGGTGTTCCCTTCCTATTTGAGACCGCATCGCGATGTAGAGTTGATTTGTGACCGCGAAAGCGGTCGCAAACCAACTCGCAGTTACCATCCACTTGAAGTGGATGGTAACACATTCGCAAACGGAAAGGGGCCCCCATGGGACCCCTTCCCCTTTGTGAATGCAAAACAAAATATATTTTTTTATATATATATATATATATATATATATATATATATATATATATCATTTTTATTTTTTTTCCCTCTACAAGCTGCTATAAAGCTGGCACGTCCAGCAGGAGTGTTGTGTGGGATCTGGAGAGGTCCTGATCACTTAATGAAATTCAGTATGTGCTCTAAAGTTTAGCAAACAGGCAAACTCAGGGAAGTCCCTCCAACATGGACCACTGCCTACTCTGAAAAAAACCGAAACTAAATGGTTTTGATAATTTTTCGTTTTGCAGCTTGTTTTCCTTTAAGGAAAACGAGCTGCAAAAAGAAAAGAAAAAACTGCTTTATTTAAAAGCAGTCACAGACATGGTGGTCTGCTGTCTCCAGCAGGCCACCATCCCTGTGAGTGCCTAGACTCGCTATTGGGTCGCAAACTGCGACCCACCTCATTAATATTCATGAGGTGGGTCTTTGCGACCCCATAGCGAGTCGCAGAAGGTGTCTGAGACACCTTTCTGCATTTCCTTTTGCGAGTTGCAAATTGCGGGTCGCTGGGACTTTGCAATTTGCAACTCGCAAACGGAAACCTACCTACATCTGGCCCTAGATATGTGAAATGTTTCATAGATTCATCAATATCAGAGCTTTTAAGACTACAAGAGCTATGAGTATTATGCAGCATGGATGACCAAATTATGTGTCAAGGTGAAGCAAATTATGTGCCACAGTGAGCTAAATAATATGGCAATGAATGCACATTATGTGGCACATTTTCTGATAGTTATTTCAATTGTGATAGAACCAACTTCTATGGTGAAATCTGCATTTTGCACAAATAATATTGTAAATGTAATAAATCCACAGTTTCTTGTAAAATACTGTTTTACTGCCACTGCATTTTGTGCAATTAGAACAAAACATAGTATAACTGGTTAAAAAATGACTCTGTTTTTGCTGTTTTTGTTACTCTGGGCACTTTACCACTGCTAACCAGTGCTAAAGTGCAAGTGCTCTTATACAAAATGTCTATGTAATTGGTTTATCCATAATGTTAGCCTGGGTTCCCTGTAGTGGTGGACACACTGCTGCTTGAGTTGTGTCCTGACGACAGAGGTATGGGCCCGCTGGGTGAGTGCTGTGCTGATGTTTCCAGAGGGGGGAGGCTCTGTTGTGGCTTGTGCCAGTGTAAGGGGAACTGACTGTCCTGAGGTCCCAGATGGGCTGGGCTGGTCATCTAGATCCAGTTAGACAGAGCTGCTGTCATCACTGTGGGCCTCTACTGTGGGTGGAGTGGACATGTCTGGACCCTCGTGTCCAGTGACGTTGGGTAGGGGTCCTGCAGGGGTGTAAAGGCATGATTATTGCATCTGTGTGTGCCACGGTGTGCAATGGGTGGGTGACCCTCTACCCCAGTGCTTGCATTCTTGTGTGAGACCTTGTGTGATAATTGTTTAGGGGGATGTGTGGGTATGTGCAGTGGCCATGCATTGGTGATGGGTGTCCATGCTTTGGTGTTGCATGCAGTGCTTGGTGTTGGGATGGGTGGGTTGTGCTAGTGGGACATCTGTGAGGAGTTGGAGTGATGGGGGACAGGGCGAGGGTGGGGGTATGTGATAGCATGCAGGTAGGGTGGGGGATGGAGTAGTGAAAGATTTGCCTTACCAGAGTCCATGCCTCCAGCTACTCCTGCAAGGCCCCCAGGATGCAGTATAGCCAAGACCTGCTCCTCCCATGATGTTAGTTCTGGGGGAGGAGGTGGGGGTCCGCTGTCAGTCCTCTGAACTGCAATCTGGTGTCTTGAGACCACGGAACACACCTTTCCCCGTAGGTCGTTCCACCTCTTCCTGATGTCATCCCGTGTTCTTGGGTGCTGTCCCACTGCGTTGACCCTGTCCACGATTCTGCACCATAGCTCCATCTTCCTAGCTGTGGTGGTGTGCTGCACCTGTGATCCGAATAGCTGTGTCTCTACCCGGATGAGTTCCTCCACCATGACCCTGAGCTCCTCCTCAGAAAACCTGGGGTGTCTTTGCGGTGCCATGGGGTGGTGTGGGTGATGTGTGGGGTGGTGTGTGTTGTGATGTGTGGGGTGATGTTTAGGGGTATGTGGTGTTTTGTGCGTGGATGTTGTGTGAGTGATGGCGTTGAGTGCCTGCGGATGCTAGTTTGTAGATGGTGGTATCTCTCTCTGGCCTTCAGTCGCAATTGTGGTCGTAAGGGTTTGTGAGTGATGTGGGTGGGTGTTTTATATTGTATTGAGTGTGTGTGAGTGGTGTGTGTATGTGTATCAGGTGTGTGTATTTCGATTTGTCCAATGTGGATGTGTTTTGTAAGAGTGTGTGTATTTTTTTGCGCGGTGGTGTGTACCACCAATGGAACACCGCGGTTGAAAGACCACTGCGTGGATTTGTGGGTCCTGATAGTGTGAGCGTATTCCTGTTGTCGTGACGGTGGTGGTTTTGTTATCGCCAGTTTATCACTGACCTTTGGTGTGGTGGACTTGTGTGGGTGTCTAAATTTTGGCAGATTCCGAGCTGTGGGTCATAATAGCTGTGGTGGTATTCCACGGGCGCGGCGGTGTGTTGGCGGTCTTCTGCACGGGGGTAAGCGGCATTTACCGCCAATGTTGTAATGACCCCCTCTGTCTGTTTGTGGATTCCCTGTCTGGGTCGGTTTGACAGTTGGGCTGGTTGCACCTCTCACTAGACAGTGACACAAAGGGAGCTGGGTGTAGCCTGCATGTCCTGATGAGCCATCTGTGCTAGGAAGGAGAGGAGGAGTGGTCACTCACACCTAAAAGGGCTGTGCCTGCCCTCACACAATGAAGCTCCAACTCCCTGGTGTGTGTCTGGGGCCTGGCCTGGGCAAGGCAGGATTTCAAAAACAAGAGAGACTTTTCTTTGAAGTAAGCCTACTTCAAAGGGCGAAATGGGCATAAGAAGGGCACCCAAAACCACAGACTTGAGTGCAGTTGTGCAAACCAACCTGCGGAGAGAAGAAACAACACACGCCGACTCGACTGAAGGAGAAACAACGCACGGTCTAGCTCATGAGTGTTATTGATGCATTGCAAGCCCTTTTTGATGCACACTCGCCCATGCAGGGTTATTTTTGGAGCACCCAGGTATATTTCCACGCTAACAGCATTAGTGTTGTGTTCAAAATTACACAAAGACTCTGGTTTTTATTTGATAACTTGACTTGTGTATTGTGGATTTTTGTCATTTTGGTCTTGTTTTGTTTAGATAAATATTTTCTGTTTTTCTAAACCTGTGTTGTGTCATTTCGTAGTGTTTTCATTAAGTTACTGTGTGTTGGTATTAATACTTTACACCTAGCACTCTGAAGCTAAGCCTGGCTGCTTGTGCCAAGCTACCAAGGGGGTGAGCGGGGGTTAGCTGAGGATGATTCTCTTTTACCCTGACTATAGTGAGGGTCCTTGCTTGAACACAAGTCAACCTGACTGCCATCCAAAGACCCCATTACTAACAATCAGACATTGCAGCATATTTAAGGCCTCTACTTTGTGTCTGTTCTGAATATTATGCTACTACTTTTTGAAAATCATAAATCCCTCTTAAATGGATAACTCAGTGTTCCTTTCAGACATTTCTAACATTGGCAAAATCAGGTAAAATGTCTATCATTTAGAATGTTAGGGGCATACTCATGTGCTTTTTGCTCAGGACAGCACATGAAGCCATCTTGCTGTGCTACCTTGAGTGAAAGGGAAAAGGGAGGAATGCACTGTATCTATCCAATATGTAATACTCCTGTCCTTTCCCTCTGTGCTGGTGCCGTTTTGTCAGGCTAGCGCCAAAGCAAGCACCCTTACTCTATGGTGCAAGGGTACCTGGGCTGAATGCAGGATTGTTTTTGTGCAGGAAGGGCATCTTCCTGCACTAGCGACTTGAACTGTGTTGCACTATTCCAGATTTATGAGGCCACTCAAAGCCAAGTGGTTTTGCGTGGCTTCATATACATCACTTAGAACCTGGCATTAAGCATGTATCACTTTGCATGGTGCAAACGTGACAGAAGGCTCTTGTAAATACGCCATTTCGTGTATTTCTCTGAATAAGCCACAATGCAATCCCAAATAATCAGAATGTTATCAATGTACCTCATCAATTCAACTACATTGTTGTACCATTGCTCGTTTTCTGAAGACCAAGAAACATTTGTTTCCAAGAGCCCTATCCTAAGATTTTCACATGTAGAAATTATACACGAACCCAGCGCACCACAGGTTTGGAGGAAATACTGGCCTTTAAATATGATTCAGACATTTTAAAACACATTGAAATTTCATTAGTGTTTGGTCATGGTAGAAATCAGGTGTTTAGCGTTTCTGTAAAAAAAATGAAATTGCAGACATAAGCCCAGAAACTTGTTTGATACAGGCATATTATGCTGTGGCATCTAGTGTAACAATGCAATAATTATGTTCGCCAAGCCAAACCATTCAGTCTACTGACAACTTCCATTGAGTAGTGGACATAAGGTTTGAGTCCTATCACCAAGGGGTTAGAAATTTGCTCACAGAATTAGATGACTACCCATGATAGGTTTACCTGGTGTCTTAGTCATTAAATTCAATTCAATTAAATTCAAATAATATTTATTTGATATGTCAAAGACATACATCCATAAAAGATACACAAATAAAAATATAAGAAACAGAATCCGAAACACAAAACAGGAACTAAAGTACATAATTTAAAAGTCAAGACGTACATCAATAAAATATATGATTAGAAATCAAGACTTTTTCAGTAGGACACAGCTGCTTTAAGAAAGTTGCTCAATCTAAAACAAAACCTTTACTGGGCAACAATTGTAAAGACCTGAGAGCAACTGTACATTGTTTAAAATTATGGAGTTTCAAAAGGGGCACCAACTAGAGTATCCTAAAATGTTTGTACTATGTGCAAAGAAAAGCATAAGGTGCAGGAAGAGCTGGGTGGAAGTGTTGTCACAAACATATTTGGAGTCATTAGGATTACCATAGTAACCATGCGGGAAACAACACATGTGAAAAAGAACTCTGTCTCAGTTATTGGTCACATAAGTTAAACACAATTCCAAACCATCTGTATTATTCAAAAAGGAATAATTCCGCACAAGTGGTTTACTCAGAACTAAACGCTCTCTTTACAAACCCTGCTTTTCAAGAAATAGCCTCTTTCCAATGGTTAATCTGCCCTACTTAAAGTTGCAGGATTGTAGAACAGACAAACTGTGTCCAAGGTAGCAAAAGTGCATTTCAGGTAACTGAGCAATGGAATTTCCAGGCCCCGTACGCAGCAAATACAATCCAGAATACTGTTATGAGTAAAATAGGAGTTGTAATTGTTCCAAACTGAGAGCCACAATAAAAGGTGACCCAGTTTAATAAGATCCTAAAAATACGGTGGGGCCATCACTTCATGACACATAAAGTGAGGCATTGAAGGAGGAAGAGAGAGAAGTCATCTTCAAGCGCTATTCTCTTCAGCTTAAAGAAGCTACAGTCACTATAGCCCAATACACAACACCCATAGCTAGCGACAGACACACATTGCTTAGAGTATACATCCAGGAGAGAAAAAATTGACTTGCCTCCTACAGATTTACAAATGTTAAAGATTGAGCAAATTGCTGGCTTAAATTTAGTGTTTCTAAATCTGACATTCTCCATCGATGAACCATTAGAGTCAAAGACAAGACCAGGGTAAGGGAAATTAAAAACACTGTCCATGCACTTCTCATTTACTCGTACTGTGCCCTTCATATAACATTTAGGGCCGCAGGCCATGATCTGCGATTTATTGTAGTTTGTAAGCAAATTGAGCTCAGACATAAAATCCGTGAAGGCATGTACCAAACACCTCAAGGTTTTAGGTGTCCGTGCTGCAATACAGCATCATCAGCATATAACATCAAGGGTACGGACACAAAGTTAATACAGAGAACATCAGGAGAAATATTACATATGAGAGAGCGTAGTTTATATAATCTATATTAACATAAATGGTTATGAATTAATGTGTGACAATTCCGCATAGAAACTGTAATAGTAATTTTGCTTAAACGTGCACCTGAAATGTGACCACGAGGAGTGCCCGCCAATGTATACGTGGACTAATAATGATGACTAAAATGTTTTATGTATTATTATATTGAATAAGATTATGCTAATTATTAATAATTGTATTATTGAATTTGTGCTGAAATCCTTGTAGGCCTAAAGTTAGCATGAGCCGAAGCTTAGCCGCTTGGCTCTCATATTAAATGTATTTTTTTCGTATCTTGCAGTGTGCTGACTCACAAAAGGACACAACCTCTTATTTTTCTTCAAACTAGAAGACGAATGTAACCATGCTAGATCCGTTCCCATGCATATTTTTTCATTGCATGTAGGGATATTTTAAAATAAAATGAAACAGTGTTTATTAATGTAATGTACAAGGTCATTCAAACCGGTGAAGACAATAGAGCTACTGACCAAAAGATGTGCAAAGAATTACAGAAAGATGAAATCATACCGGACGTGCCACCTCTGAAGACATCGAATAGGAGAACCAATCAAAGACTTGTAAAATGAATGGGGTGAAAAGATGGGTGACCTAATGCGTTTTCTGATAGGTTAAAGATAGTGGGGTACAGCAAATGTCCAATAGAATTTTGGGGGAATGTACAACGAAAAAGGGATAAAAACCCATGACACGGGGAACCATTGAGGTGGGTTAGGGAATGCTATCGACTTTATCCAGAAACTTTGTCACTCTGTTTGGTGACTTATTGGTTAGCTTAGAACCATTCTCGTCCATAGATTTGCCCATTTTACACTTTGCCTCCTTATGAGGGAAGTGCCCCTTTTCCCCCGGAGGTGAGTTCTGACTGATGGCGATTTGACTGATGTCCTGAAGACGAATACTGACCCTGTGCGCTGACCTAAACTTTGGAGGGTAATTATGACAATGCATATGTGATTTGTCTGTTTGCTTTTCCTTTCTAGGTACCAACTGCTTACTTTTGACAGAGACCATAGTTAGATGTTTTCCAAATTGGTGTTCTAAATTGTTTTGCATGAAGCCCAACATGCTAATGCTAATCAGTGGTTATGATAGTTGTTCACTAAACTGACACAAATAGTCAAATGACCGAAACTATGCTTTGTTGAACTGACGCGTTATTGACACTCTGCTAAACTGATCTATGTTCACGCCGTGATATGTTCTGATGTTTGTGATTCTCGCCTTAACCCTTTCGCTGCCAGGCCTTTTCCCCCTCCTGTGCCGAACCTTTTTTTGGCTATTTGGAGCAGTTCGCGCTTAGTCCCTCATAACGTTTTGTTCACATAAGCTACCCACGCCAAACTTGCGTCCTTTTTTTCCAACATCCTAGGGATTTTATAGGTACCCAGAGTTTGTGGGTTCCCCAGAAGGAGGCCAGGAAATTTGTCAAAATACAGTAAAATGTTTGTTTTTTTAAAAAAAATGGGAAAAAAGGGCTGCAGAAGAAGGCTTGTGTTTTTTTCCCTGAAAAGGGCATCAAAAAAGGGTTTGCGGTGCTAAAATCACCAGCTTCCCAGCTTTCAGGAACAGGCAGACTTGAATCAGAAAACCCAATTTTTCAAAACAATTTTGGCATTTTACTGGGACATACCCCATTGTTACGATTTTTTGTGCTTTCAGCCTCCTTCCAGTCAGTGACAGAAATGGGCATGAAACCAACGCTGGATCCCAGAAACCGCAACATTTCTGAAAAGTAGACAACATTCTGAATTCAGCAAGGGGTAATTTGTGTAGATCCTACAAAGGATTCCTACAGAAAATAACAACTGAATAAGAAAAATATTGAAATTGAGGTGAAAAAAACATCAATTTTTCTCTACGTTTTACTATGTAACTCTTTCCTGCAATGTCAGATTTTCGAAAGCAATATACCGTTACGTCTGCTGTACTCTTCTGGTTGCGGGGATATATAGGTCTTGTAGGTTCATCAAGAACTCTAGGTACCCAGAGCCGATAAATGACCTGCACCCTGCAGTGAGTTTTCATTCTATGCCGGGTATACAGCAATTCATTTGCTGAAATATAAAGAGTAAAAAATAGCTATCAAGAAAACCTTTGTATTTCCAAAATGGGCACAAGATAAGGTATTGAGAAGCAGTGGTTATTTGCACATCTCTGAATTCCGGGGAGCCCATAGTAGCATGTGAATTTCAGGGCATTTCTCAAATAGATGTCTTTTTTACACACTGTCTTACATTTGGAAGGGAAAAATGTAGAGAAAGACAAGGGGCAATAACACTTGTTTTGCTATTCTATGTTCCCCCAAGTCTCCCGATAAAAATAATACCTCACTTGTGTGGGTAGGCCTAGCGCCCGCGACAGGATATGCCCCAAAACACAACGTGGACACATCACAGAAAACAGAGCTGTTTTTAGCAAAGTGCCTACCTGTAGATTTTGGCCTCTAGCTCAGCCGGCACCTAGGGAAACCTACCAAACCTGTGCATTTTTGAAAACTAGAGACCTAGGGAAATCCAAGATGGGATGACTTGTGGGGCTCTGACCAGGGTCTGTTACCCAGAATCCTTTGCAAACCTCAAATGTTGGCTAAAAAAACACATTTCCTCATATTTCGGTGACAGAAAGTTCTGGAATCTGAGAGGAGCCACAAATTTCCTTCCACCCAGCGCTCCGCCAAGTCTCCCGATAAAAATGGTACCTCACTTGTGTGGGTAGGCCTAGCGCCCGCGACAGGCTATGCCCCAAAACACAACGTGGACACATCACAGAAAACAGAGCTGTTTTTAGCAAAGTGCCTACCTGTAGATTTTGGCCTCTAGCTCAGCCGGCACCTAGGGAAACATACCAAACCTGTCCATTTCTGAAAACTAGAGACCTAGGTGAATCCAAGATGGGGTGACTTGTGTGGCTCGGACCAGGTTCTGTTACCCAGAATCCTTTGCAAACCTCAAAATTTGGCTAAAAAAACACATGTTCCTCACATTTCTGTGGCAGAAAGTTCTGGAATCAGAGAGGAGCCACACATTTCCTTCCACCCAGCGTTCCCCCATGTCTCCCGATAAAAATGATACCTCACTTGTGGGGGTAGGCCTAGCGGCCGCGACAGAGGACGCCCCAAAACGCAACGTGGACACATCCCATTTTTTTAAAGGAAACAGAGCTGTTTTTTGCAAAGTGCCTACCTGTAGATTTTGGCCTCTAGCTCAGCCGGCACCTAGGGAAACCTACCAAACCTGTGCATTTCTGAAAACTAGAGACCTAGGGGAATCCAAAATGGGGTGACTTGTGTGGCTCGGACCAGGTTCTGTTACCCAGAATCCTTTGCAAACCTCAAAATTTGGCTAAAAAAAACACATGTTCCTCACATTTCTGTGGCAGAAAGTTCTGGAATCTGTGAGGAGCCACAAATTTCCTTCCACCCAGCGTTCCCCCAAGTCTCCCGATAAAAATTATACCTCACTTGTGTGGGTAGGCCTAGCGCCCGCGTTAGGAAACACCCCACAGCGCAACGTGGACACATCCAAATTTTTTAAAGAAAACAGAGGTGTTTTTTGCAAAGTGCCTACCTGTAGATTTTGGCCTCTAGCTCAGCCTGCACCTAGATAAACCTACCAAACCTGTGCATTTCTGAAAACTAGAGACCTAGGGGAATCCAAGATGGGGTGACTTGTGTGGCTCGGACCAGGTTCTGTTACCCAGAATCCTTTGCAAACCTCAAAATTTGGCTAAAAAAACACATGTTCCTCACATTTCTGTGGCAGAATGTTCTGGAATCTGAGAGGAGCCACAAATTTACTTCCACCCAACGTTCCCCCAAGTCTCCCGATAAAAATGATACCTCACTTGTGTGGGTAGGCCTAGCGCCCGCTACAGGAAATGGCCCAAAACACAACGTGGACACTTCACATTTTTTCATAGAAAACAGTGCGTACTTGTGGATTTTGGCCTCTAGCTCAGCCGGCACCTGGGGAAACCTAGCAATCCAGAGCATTTTTGAAAACTAGAAACCAAGGGGAATCCAAGATGGGGTGATTTGCGGGGCTCTGACCAGGTTATGTTACCCAGAATCCTTTGCAAACATCAAAATTTGGCCAAAAAACACTTTTTCCTCTCATTTCGGTGACAGAAAGTTCTGGAATCTGAGAGGAGCCACAAATTTCCTTCCACCCAGCGTTCCCCTAAGTCTCTCAATAAAAATGGTACCTCACTTGTGTGGGTAGGCCTAGCGCCCACGAAAGGAAATGGCCCAAAACAAAACGTGGACACAACATATTTTTTCACAGAAAACAGAGGTGTTTTTTGCAAAGTGCCTACCTTTGGATTTTGGCCTCTAGCTCAGCCGGCCCCAGGGGGGGGCAGAAATGCCCTAAAATAAATTTGACCCCCCACCCTCCCAAACCCCCCCTGCCCGGGAGCGACCCTTGCCTACGGGGTCGCTCCCCCTGCGTGACATTGGCGCCAAAAAACAAATCCCCGGTGCCTAGTGGTTTCTGCCCCCTTGGGGGCAGATTGACCTAAAATCGACCAATCTGCCCCCAAGGGGGGCAGAAATGGTCTAAATACAATTTGCCCCCCCAGGGGAGCGACCCTTGCCTGATGGGACGCTCCCCATCTCTAAAAAAACAAACAAAAAAAAAAACATGAAAAAAAAATTTGCCCTGGCGCCTAGAGGTTTCTGCCCCCCCTGGGGGCAGATCGGCCTAATACCAATAGGCCGATCTGCCCCCAGGGGGGGCAGAGATGGCCTAAAATAAATTTGCCCCCCACTCTCCCCGGGGAGCGACCCTTGCCTACAAGGTCGCTCCCCTTGCGTGACGGCGCAAAAAAAAGATCCCTGGTGCCTAGTGCCCAAAGCGGGCAGAAATGGCCTAAATACAATTTGCCCCTCCAGGGGAGCGACCCTTTTCCAAGGGGGTCGCTCCCCATCTGTAAAACAAAAAAAAAAAAATCCCTGGTGCCTAGTGGTTTCTGCCCCCCTTGGGGGCAGATCAGCCTAATCAAAATAGGCGGATCTACCCCCCAGGGGGGCAGAAATGGCCTTAATTAATCCCCCCCCCAGGGAGCGACCCTTGCCTAAGGGGTCGCTCCCCTTGCGTGAAATTCACGCAAAAAAAGAAAAACTCCCTGGTGTCTAATGGTTTCTGCCCCCCTTGGGGGCAGATTGGCCTCATCAAAATAGGCCAATCTGCCCCCAAGGGGGGCAGAAATGGCCTAAATATATATTGCCCCCTAGAGTAGCGACCCTTGCCTAAGGGGTCGCTCCCCACCTAAAAAAAAAATAAAAACATTACAAAAAGAAAAAAACAAAAAAAGATCCCTGGTGCCTAGAGGTTTCTGCCCCCCCTGGGGTCAGATCGGCCTAATATTAGGCCGATCTGCCCCCAGGGGGGGCAGAAAAGGCCTCCCCAAAAAAATGCACCCCCTGGGAGCGACCCTTGCCCAAGGGGTTGCTCCCTTTTGACAGTTTCTGGAAAAAAAAAAATCCCTGGTGTCTAGTGGGGTTTCAAAAGCCGGATTGCAAGCAATCCGACTTTTGAAACCCTGTGAGAGACTTCAAAGGGAAGGAAATACATTTCCTTCCCTTTGAAGCCCCTCCGGGCCTCCCCCATGGGAATGAAAGAGAAATGCTTTGCATTTCTCTTTCAATCGCGCTCTGGGGGAGATCCTGTGACTAATCAGCGCGCGACACAGGGGGGTTTGGGGGGGTTGGAGGGGAAGGGCTTCCCCTTCCATCCCTGACTTCGGGGGTTGGGGGGGGAACCCCACAGAGGGAGCGCTAGCGCTCCCTCTGGGCTCTGTGCACAGGACGTAACGGTTACGTCCTGGGCACAGCAGCACTGTGCCTCAGGACGTAACCATTACGTCCTGGGCACAGAACGGGTTAATGAAATCTTATCAAAGTTGCCATATCGTGAGTATGCTATTATGTTTCTTGGTTTTGAGATTGACGCACCTGCTTTTGGAGTTGTAAGCAATAGGGAATAAAACTCATAAAATTTTACTAAACTGGTGTGGTTATTCATGACTGCAAGGTCATGGGAGTGTTTGAATTGATTAATGACTTTAACTAAAGTAAAATGTATTGTTGTAATAAATATTGATGACATTATTGACGTATTGATTGACCTATTGATTAGCTATCTCGTCCTAAGGTGTCCCTCAACTGGGTCAAAAGATTCATTGGCCTGAAACGAGTCCTGATGTGTAATAAGTTATCATAAAGGGATGCGTTAACACATACATGAGTGTTAAGCTTATTATTATAAAATATAAATAGGGGAGGTGATAGTACACACCCTTGCCTGACTCCACATTCCAAACCAATAGAGTCAGGAAATTCACCCGCTGGGACCAAATCTAATATAGGCACTCAAACTGCAATGTTAATAGGATTGCAGCATCTACACCAGCCTTAACAAGCTCATGTCATGGAATTATGAACCTTGCAGAGTAGGTAGAAAGTTGGCACAATCAGAAACGTAGCCTCTGGAGAGGCAAAAATGTCATGTCTTAAAGTCTTCAGATGAAGCCATTTCAGAAGAAACTCTTTCAGTGTTCTCATCAACCTTAGTTTATTCTCATAGTTTGTAATTGTAGCTGACATCTCTAAGTCGACGCATATCCCTCTTTATGAAGGTTTAACACCCCCCCTAAATATGTATTTTACTCAAGGAAACATTATTTCTTTTTGATGACTGGGGAGGGGAAAATGCACAAAATGCTGCAGATGTTTCCGCATTTAAGACACAGTTTGGGGAGGGCTGTTTGGAGGTTTGCATTTTAGATTAATGTTTAGGTGGCTCTACTCCTTACTGACTAGTGCCTATGACTATCCAGGAACGGTAAGGGTGTTAGATCAGGCAGGGAATCGGTAGAGTGATATCAGGGCTGGGGTGATATGCTTATGCTTTGTGGTGCTTCGATTAGGTTGGATATAATATTTTGCCTTATTTTTAGTGGTGCAGTTTCATTTTGGAGACCTCCCTGCAATGCATTTTAGAGCCTCATTTCGATATTATGAAAGATTGTAAGAGCAATTCTGGGATAGGCCTTTTATGCATTTTACTTTTTAAAACTATAATTGAGCTTTTTGCAGCAGATTATTTATTGGGGTTCTAGTTTCAGCTGATTGTTACTGTAGCCTGGTCAACAATTTAGCGAAAACATCTGTGGGTATTTTCCCCATTGTGAAAAGCATTGATATCTAGCTTTACAGGTTAATTTGAGGATGGAGAAGAGAGAAATGAGACATTTTTTCAGTTAACTTAGCTTTAGATAGTTTGATGACATTTACTATGCCAATTGCGGCAGACTGGTGAGGTGTTGTAGATCTAATTAGGGGGCTCAGTGTTTGGATTTTTCAAATTAAGGGGGCATTAAACATGTGGAGTTTGAAGAGGTGGTTTTATCTGTGCCACTCTTGAATCCTCAGCTATTACTTTTTTTCCATATTTTACTTAAACACTGCATTTCAATATTTTGAGAAACCTTTTGTGAGCTACTGTGTTGAGTGTTGAAGAAAGACTGATAAGAAGGAATAGACAGAACTCTCTCACAATGCACCACCCATCATCTATGACTGGTCTGTGTTGTGTTTGGTGAGATATTTGTTGAGCTGCCTTTTGACATGCCTTTTTGCACCAGTATAGTTCAGGTTTGCTGAATGTCTCTTTTTCATGGTTACTGATGAGGGAGGCCCCACACCATAATTAATTTGAGAGAGACAACTGATTTAGAGTGATCGTGCAAAAACAGTGATTTAAATCATCTTCCAGATTGCTATAGGAATATTGTCTGGAATGTGTTGATGATAGCAGGTGCATTAGAGGAAACATTGGCTGAGAATTACTAAAGTTGGTGTAGTTGCTTTGCCAGAAAAAAATCTTAGGGCTTCATAGCGAGACTGGAGGGCCGACTGTCGGCCCACCAGACCAGTGAAGGGGAGCGTGCTGCAGAGCTGGCGGCCTCCTCCCCTGGGCCAATTTCAATGTTTCCACTGGGCTGTCCATCAGAAACCCCTGCATAAGGAGGTTTCTGCCCATCAGCCCAGTGGAAACAATGCAGCGGCATTGGTCGATGCTCCTCATGGAGCCTAGGCCAATGCCCTTGCACAGATGGTACCCCCGACACCCTCCGAATGCTATAGAAGACAGTGCTATTCCGAGGGTGCTGGACAGGGGGGCCCCTGCATTGTCCACGACATGTTTGTGGGCAGTGCAAGGGCAAGGGCTCCCTGTGGCCCCCAGTACTGCCTTTCCACCAACCTTTTCATGGCAGGGACCCAGCCATAAAAAGGCTAGCGAAAAGGGGACTTGTGATCAGCACAGTCTTGCTGAACTCAGCACCACCCTGGCTGACCACAACTCCAACCACCGCCACCCCACCAGGATCCATGATCCTGACGGTGATGGCGATCCCTTGGTAATCTGACTTCCAGGGTTGTAATCTGGCGGTCAGACTGCCAGGAGTGCGGTGGTCTGACCGTCACCACAAGTTTGCCAGTTTTTGGACCACCAAACGTGAAATAAGGCGCATAGTAATGTATTATGCAAACCACTTCTTCCTGTTTAGCGTTGTATGTGATATGCAAAGCCACACAATGATGCAGGAGTACAAAGAAAACCAAAACAGTGCACCTTCAGTGTCATGCAATACATCAGTGTACAGCACTAATGTTTCAAAAGTTAGGCAACGTGGTTCAAAACATCCAAAACACACTAAACAGGGCAATTCAAGACAGAAAAGTGGAGATGTGCTAGGAGGGTATAAACTAGGAGGGCATAACCAGGGGAGAATTATTCACCAGAAAGAAGAAACTGAGGTTCACCCAAGAGAAGGTGGAAATAATGATCACAGAGGTGACAAGACATAAGAAACATCCTTCTCACATCCAAGCACCTACAGGTGAAGAAGGCCGCCATATAGCTATTCTTCCTTTACAAGCTCTAAAAATTGGTACTAACACACAGGACTGTGAAGGAATGTAACAAGATATTGCATGATTTTTAAAGTAGGACAAAGTATTAGTTGGCACAGAACCTAACAGTTTCTGTAGTAACAGGCAGTATCAAAATGCTGATGCTGATGGAGGAGCAGGCGGCTGTGATTGGCTGTGAGATATTTGATGGCATTGACACCACTCATCTCTAGGACACCAGCACTTCAGGGTAAATAAACAAATGGGGCAAACAAAAACATGATATTGAAGGACTCATGTCTCATGGAATAACCACAAACAATATCTGATGCTACTCACAAACTCACCTTGGTTTTTGTTGCTGTTGGAGTGCATCTGTGTGGTGTAGGATACTTGATTTTGAGTTGAAAATTTTTCTTATCTGATGTATAGCATGCTAGACTGTTGTGGACTCCATTATAGGGGGGTGTCATAATTCTTGCTGCTGTGGGAGACAGGTTCACATATTTATTGGTGGGCATGGATTCCATGATCAGACTTTGTATAAAAATGTGAAAACAATTCAGTTGGAATAGCAGTGTGTTGACCATAATCACTTGTGAAAAGTAAGCAACATGTCTCTTTGTAAGATTGCTACAAATAGTGATATTCATTTCATAATAATTTTTTCAGGTACTAAGTAATGCTCTCTGCTGCCTGCACCTTCTACTCACACACTGCTGTGCATTGACTATTCCTCTAAAGCTCACACACTGCCCACTCTGCATCCTAGCCAGTTGGCAGATGCATTCTCTTTTCTGTTTTGGTCTCAAGCTCGCACAGTGGCTGTAAAACTATGTACTCTGAAATGAAAGTCTGCTGAGTCCAAGCATAAGGAATAGAGAACTTACGCTTGTGTGTCAATGTGGAATGTGGAACTGTGCTCTGTATCATACTGTCCAGCTATGTTTACCATGCCATCACCAACGTAAACAACTTCAACACTTTTTTGGAAAATGATGTGAAAACTATGTGAACATTCAGGTCCCAAATAAAATGAGCATGACAAGCCAAAGCCTTCAAAATCTTTACTAATAACAAATGATTCATCTAGAGGCAGTTCAGAAATGGAAGAGAAATAGAACTCTCAAAGACCTCATTTTATTACAGCCACTCCGCACAACATGCAGACAGCTCATTACATCAACCAATGAAATGTAACATACCAACATCAATAATAAAACCATCAAAAAGAGAAGCAGAAAGTTTTTCAAGCCAGTCAAGCTCTGTATCAAGTCCTTGCCAGACCCACTTATTCCTCATTCCATAGAAATGCACAATACCATCAGCCACTTCTTTACCAACTGCCAGCCCATCAACCACATACTATTAATCATCAAAATCATTAAAAACACTCTAAACCAAGATCACTGCTCCTGCATGAATTCCAGTTGGGCTTCAGATCACGCTGCATCATTGAGACTATTCCCTTAAACATTGCAGATACTGTCATCTTGACTTCAGATGAGCCCCTACCTACTAATATTGCTGAACCTCTCAGCTGCCTTCAACATAGTAAACCATCTCTCCTGCATCCTGGAGTTACAGGTTCTCCTCCTACCTTTCCAAACTAAACCAGCTTGTCTACATGGACACCTTCAAGTTCCAAAAGATCCCAGTCATCTGAGGAGTCCCAGGGGATTCCATACTCTGCGCTATCATCTTCAACCTGCACATGAGGCCCCTTGGTGGTCTATTTGCAGACAAGAGCAATAGGAATCACCAATATGTCAATAAAACACAATTCTATTTGAAAGTCTGCTTTGCTTCAGACATTTAAAATCTCAAGCACTGCTGGCATCAAGACCTGAAAGCTACCTGAAATTCAACCCAGCCATCACAGAATTAATGCTGAGAAAAACAACTACGAAACAGTAGAACCCTGACTCAATGACAGGAACCTTGATAACTTTGACCCCCAGGACTCGCTGAATGCCAAGTCACTTGGATTCATCTTGAACACTAACCTTGCCCTCAAGGAATACCTTGCAAAAAAATAAACAAAGAATGGCCTGGCACCAGTGGCATTTTTAGGCATGTGCAAAATGGGCTCTGTCCCAGGGCCCCAGCATTTCAGGGGGCCCCCTGATATATCCAGTTCTATTCTGAAGAGAGTTGTGATCTGATGAGTTTAAATAATTGTTAAACAAAATGTATTAAGTGCAGTTTTCCTTTAACTTTTTTTAATGAGTGAATTGTAAGAGTCTGTTTAATTTTGCAGAGAAATGTTGTGTTTATGTTTCATGCAACATCCATAAAAAAGGTTATTTTAGATCAACACAGGATATATGAGAGATGGGAGAGTTTGAAAAGATTAGTTGCAATAATAGTAGTGAGCTGCTTCTGTATAACAATATCATAAAACACATCACTATCCATGAATATTTGATATAAACACATTCAGAATTTGGACGAGTGTGCCTGTGCGGCCTGTGCACTGTCAGAGGCCTGTCCTAGAAGGGCTTTAATTGGATCATAAATTCAGAGCTGTTCTGACCATGTCCCTCAAAATATGTTTGGCCCAGTGCCCACAAAATCCTTAAAGTGTCCCTGCTTGGTACCAGCTCTTTTCTAAAGAACATGAAATAAAATTTTCTAGAAAGTGACTTCTGACCTTGACCTCTCATTTCTGGATAGTGTCACCATTCTGCTCAATGGATTCCAAGGTTTTCCACGTGGCAGCCCTACAAGGCATTCTACAAGCAGCAGCATATCTCAGCCAGGAACATAATATGATCACATATTGCTGAGGCTGATGGAATCCCACTGGCTCTCCTGGACAGCCTGCTTCACCTTTAAATCCAGTTGTATCACTAACAAAGCAACCATGACCAGGCTTATTTGTTTACATCTTTGGAAGTTCTTAGCACACTCATAGCCAAGACACCATCAGCCTGCAAACTAAGATGTGTATTGCAAACTAAGAAGTGTAAAAAACAGACAACTGGAGTTTTTCAGCTGTACACCTAAGATCTGGTACTACATCCCCATATCTATCAAGATGTCCCCAACACTGTTTTAATTTAGGAAAGAGTTGCCAGCACAGTTCTTTAAAAAAACACTACATCGCAATAGGTTCTATGCCACAATATCAAAACCACAAATATCCTTATACAGAAATATTGTGTCAAAAACATTGATCGCAAAAATGTTGTTTTCTATACAAAAATATTTTAAAAATCATTTAACACTAATATCGAAAAAATATTGTTTCTTAATATATATATATGTAGTTAACGACATTAAATCGTGAATAATTTAACATATAACATTAATATAATGTAAATTAAACATATTTAAGTAGTATCTAAAAATATATAAAAATATATACTTATTCAAACACTTACATATGCACAAGTTAATGTTTATATACTCATATCATGTAAAACTATTATGACAAATATTACTTTTATTCTATATTATAATTTTCTATTTTTAATGCATTCATTTAACAAATAGATAGTTATATAAACATAAAAAAATATAACAAATTGCAAACAAATGTAAAATATTTCCAATTAAATTATACATAAAAGGTAAACAATAGATAAAATACATTTAACTACAAATAAGTTAAACACTACATACATTTATACATATAAATAATATCAAAGTAAATACACAAACACATAATAGTAATATATATGTAAACAATATTAACACAATTATTAAACTATAGCAATAATAAATACACTGTTCCCACCACTCCAATCTATACAACAGTAGGGAAAGCATTGGACTCAGGAGGGGTAAAATGTATTATTCCCACACCAATTTGTGCAACGGTAGAGAAGTCATTAGATGCTGGAAATATAAAATTTACTATTTCCACTCCAGCATATGCAACAGTAGGAAAAGTGTTGTACTCAGAAGAAGTAAAATGTACTATTCCCACTACAGTTGGTGCAACAGTAGGGAAGATGTTGGGCTCATGAAGGGTAAAATGTACTGTTCCCACTCCAATTCCAACAGTAGGGTAAGTGTTGGACACCAGAGGGGTAACAGTTAATATTCCCACTCCAGTGTGTGCGACGGTACAGAAAATGTTGGACTCAAGAGGGAGACAATTTACTATTCTCACCCCAGTCTATGCCACAGCAGGGAAAACATTGGACTCAGAATAAGTCAAATTAAGTATTCCCACTTCAGTGAGTGCAACAGTAGGGTCAGTGCTGGACTCAGGAGATGTTAAGTTTGCTATTACCACTCCCATAAAGGCAACAGTAAGGAATATGTTGGACTCAGGAAAGGTACAATTTACTATTCCCAATCCAGAGTGTAAAACACTAGGGCAACTGTTGGACTTAGGAGAGGTTACTTTTGCTATTTCCACTCCAGTAAGTGAAACAGTAGGGAAAGTGGTGAACTCAGGAGGAGTAAAATTTACTATTCCCACTCCAGTGTTTGCAACAGTAGGGAAATGTTTGAACTCAGAAGTTAAATTTACTATACCAACTCCAATAAGTACAAAAGTAGGGAAAGTGTTGGACTCAGGAGGGGTACAATTAACTATTTGCACTCCAGTGTATGAAACAGTAGGGAAAGGATTGACTCATGAAGGGTAAAATTTACTATTCCCACTCCAGTCGGTGGAACAGTATGGACAGCATTAGACTCAGAAGAGGTAAAATGTACTATTCCCTCCCCATTTACTGGTACAGTAAAAAGAGACTACTTCAATCCAAACAAACAACATATTTTAACAACTCTATTAAATACAATATAAAACTCTAATTATAAAAATTGAGGGCCTGATTACAACTTTGACGGTTCTTCCCCAGTTTGCCACGGCAGCAGTCAGGAGAATGCTGCCAAGCCGGCAGCATCCTGACCCCCACATTATGACATTTCTGCGGGGCTGGTGTAGTCCTTTACCTGCCTTTCACAGATCTTTTCATGGCAGTGTCCCCGCTATGAAAAGGTGAGTGAAAAGGCAGATCGTAAAACTCACGGCGGTGCCAATGCCTGCGCCGTCCCCATTGACCACCCCATCCCTACTACAACTGCTGCTGTAGCTCAAATGTCGGCAATGGTGGCGGTTCGACCACACGGATCATAATCAAGCATAATTGAAGAGGCAGCGGTGGGACCGCCAAAGATGGTACAGAGCTCCCAAGTCCGCCAAAGTCTTAATCAGCCCATAAATCTCTTAATTTTAACAAACATTTTAAAAATCATATAACATTTGCAAATTTTAATAATTATTATCAATTAAACCAAATATTATTACTATATTTAAAAACCACACTATGTTCCCACAAAACATAACAGCCACAAATTAAATGTTTTGTCCGAATACCATCATAACACAGTAATTAACCGCAAATCAGCTACTTCTCCTACCAGTCAGTGACTTTATGCTGGTTTTTGACACCTAAAGCGCTCTACTAAAGCTTGGCTAGAGTTTAGCTGTAGAAGTGCAACATTGAACATATATACAGCAGCTTTAATTCAAAATTCCTTTTTAATCACCCAGTTAAGCCATTTTGGGATTTGTATTGAACAAAAAGTGTACACCAACAACAACAAAAAGAATGCTCAGAGGAAGGCTTAGACTGGACATCACTATATTAGCAGCAATGAGATGGACTCTTGCTCTAATCATATGCTTAGCTGTCTGACTGACAAAGAATGAGTGAAATATAGGCTGCATTCAGATTTCATGAGCTGTCTACCATTTGTTAATTTTCAGGTCACCTGTGCAATAAATACTGTTCACCACAGTACTCAAGGCAACATCTTTGACAGGTCTAGTAAATACTATTTCTATAATGTGCAGCTTTGTGTTTTCCAGGGTTGAGATCAAGGACTGTGACCATTCAGAATGTATTGCACCATATTTATTCCTTATGAAATTTGTTGCCACTAGTAAAAGTTCAAATGGCGTACCGTATACAGTTTTCATCTGGTGAGGAATGACAATCAGCTTTATATTCATGTACAACAAAACAGCAAATATTGTGTAACAACTAGGGTATCTAAAGAACGCTTTTGGGCCCATAGGATCACACAATATTGGCCGATACATTTAAAAACCTATTCAGAGAGGCAGTAGGTTAATGTGTGTATTTCCAGATTGGTTGCATTACCCTACACCTAGATTGGGGGACATTTGCTAAAATTGTGCAGTCACCCAACTTTACCAAGCTATCACATGAAATCTGCATTCAGAAGCATATACAGTTTTGCAGCCTGGATTACACCCCCAAAGTCATGTTGCATATTTAAAATGGCAGGTATTAATGATGGTAATTTTCAACGGATTGATTTGAGGATATGGCCACAGTTCAGGTCGCAATAATGAACATAAAAGGAAAAGTGAGTGAAAATACACTTAATCTTCAGAATAGATACAATGCAGTTCACAACATGCCAAGCAATGGTTACAAAAAATAGGACTGGCAGGATGGTATAACACATAAAGGTAGGCGATACATAGTCGAAATGTGATATTGCACTCTTGACAAAGGCTTGCCAAGTAGGAATACAGATTTTGGAAGAATATCGGACTGTCACATATGGTAGCAAAATATCCTAAATTGTGAGACGGTAATTTATTAATCTACTTCAAAATGTACCAATACCATCTACACAGGATTTGCATTTCAATGAAAATGCCATACCCACAGAATATTGATGTAGATCTCTCTTGGAAGTCTACATCCCTTCTACAACCATTAACTAAATGGTTCATTATGACCGGTCATCAAATGTGTTTGCTGTGTATATTGCATTAAGTACTTTGTAGTTGCTACTTATATCTATTCTCTTCACTTCATCCGCGCACTATATAATGTATCCTAATACCTTATAAGTTTATTTTGAAATAAAATAGATATATATTTTGGTACACTATATACATTATATAAATGGAACAAATAAATAGAAAACAAGACACAATTATGTCTTGCCAAATATACTGTCAAACCTTTAGAAATAAAATTTTAAATTGCAAATTTTAACTTATTTGAATTTTTACATCACCCAGTTTTGAAATCTGTGTGAACGTAACATGACAACAAAACTGCTAATCTGTCTGCTGAGGTATCATTTACACATGCAATATGTCAAAACAATTACACCCATACTCTCAATGTAGCCTCAAGTGACCTAAGAATCACTCAGTACTGCACTGCAAAATATGAGAAACTTAAAAGAAATGGGCATGTTGCTTGTAAGAATACAGACATCAAGATATAAAAATATTGTGAAATAGATATGGATAACAAAAATATATTCTTTGCATACTTGTAATGTAAACTACTGGAGTATCAATTACAAACATTTTGTGTACCGACTATTGAAATTGCATAGTAAATAGAGAAAGGAATATATTTAAAATTGTTTTAGCTATAAAAATAGTAACATTATTTCTTCTAAAAGCAACATATTTATAAAAAAATATATATAATATTTGGAAAACATTAACATTAATTTTTATAACTTTTAAAAGCTTTATATAAATGACAATTTTGAATAAGATGCATTATATTACATACTAAAAAATATAAATACGTAAAATTATCACTAAACATACAAAATAAACGGCATACTAAACCATGGATAGATTTTAAAAATAACCTAATATAGACATATATTTTGTTAAATATCCCAGCCACACTTAACCGATCAATGATGAATGACTGTGTAATATGTAATAAAGGTTTGAACATACGATGGCTGTTATATGTCAAAGAGAATTCACAGAAGTTGGGCCACTTTCCCCATTTGAAAATGTCTCTTTAGTTTGTATGAATGACAAGCTATGCATTTTTTAGAAATTATGGGCCTCATTACAAATTTGGCGATCTCAGGATTACCATGTTGGTAGTCATAATGCCAACAGCCTGGCGGAGAAGACGCTGAATTATGACCTTGGCGGTATTCCCAACAAAATACACCCAAAGCCCTGCCATCACCTCCACTGAGGTCTGCCCTCCACAGAGAATGGTAGCCACCTGCAAGCCGCCAGAGACCATGTTTCTGCAGGACAGATCATGAGGTTGCACACCACCATTATCACGCATTATCACGAAAACACAGACAGAAACCAACTGCATGAAAGGAGACATCTACCATCAGGAATTCATACTCTTCTGGAACCACCATGGAACCAGAACTAGATGTCTTCCTGCTGCTCTTGCTTGCCCAAAGACTTCGGAATCGCCGATGATGAAAGCAACTGTAAGTACACACTCTTACCTGCTACTGTTGTAGATTGTCAATTTTTGTACACTCACATAACATACATTCAGGAAGGGGGTACAAGAGCGACACTGTGCTGTTATATGTAACAGCACAATAACACGCACACTTATATACAGTCACACACACTCGCATATACACAACCACACCATCTTCAATCTCTTGGCAGGGACCAACGGGGGACACTACCCAGGTACACATCACACATACATCACAACTGTGAGAAAACTGAGTTGATTGCAGAAGCCCCCTAACTTTTTGCCCCAATTTTTCACTTTTTGCTAGTGTTTTCCTGACTCTGATGGTGTCCCAGGGCCTGTGTTCTGATAAAAATGAGTGTGCACATTAGGCTAATTATAATATGGTTGAGTTATTTCTATGCTTTACCCTCCTTGTCACAATTTTAATCTTGTCATGCTGTATCATCCTGGTTATTGCAATCCATGCTTTGCTATCTAAAATGCAGTTGCTTTTTTAAAGCATTGTTGAAACCTATACTGCATCTATTTGTCAATGTGTATGTGAGACAAATGTAACTGAGAGAAGCGGATGAGACCTGAGTGACCATGGCTTCCCTGAGAAATCAATCATGTCATATGCTCGGCTGCCCAATCATCCCGCCCTTGGTTGGACATGAGGCACTGCTAGTTAGCCGGAGCAAAACCCGGATTGGAGTAAGAGGTGTCACCTGTAGTGGGTCAGACTCAGTACCCCACACTGCAGGCAGTTCTGCCACTCAAAATCCAGTAGACTCATTAGAATAATGAGAGCCTACGTGACAAACCTACCTATAAGTACCTTCTATATGGTAGGGCATGTAGGTTTACGGACCCCAGCATATGTAGTGCCCCCACAGGTGCACTGCTGTGGAGCCCAGGGTCACTTTAAAGGCCTTGCTGGGTGTTTTTAAATTAAAGTTACATGCAAATTCGACTTTGGAATTAAAAGTACTTCCAAAGTCTTCAACTACCTTATTCTTACATATAAGTCCCCCTAAGGTGTGCCCTAGGTGCCCCCAGGGATGGTTGCAGTGTACCAATAGGCAGGGACCTTATAAAATATGTTTTATATGATCTGGTGAGGGAAAAATAGCCAATTTGCTTTTTCCTCATTGTACTGAATTGGCTCCATAGGCTAACATGGGGAGACTATATTTTAATTAATAAAGTATCCAAATGAGCTGGATATGTCAAGTTTGGTCTCAAACTGATTGTTATAATAAATTCAACAAACTATCATTGTTGGATTTAATATAACAAGTTCAGGGAAATAGTTTTAGAACTCTACTTGACAGTTGCCAAGTTCAGCTCTGTAGTGCGCTTCTCTGATTGGCGAGCCTCTGGCAGCCTGCTCAGGCTGCCTTGATGAGGTGTGAAGTGGCCGGGGCTGAACACAAAGGAAATTTCTGTTAGGAAGGAGACCTGCCTCAGCAGATGGTGAAACAGGGTGGGGAGAGAGCAGCTAAACTGGTCTTCAAAGGAGGGAAGGACATTTGGAGCAGCTCAGGACCTCCTCCATTTCCCACAAACCCAGACAACCAGGTGCCCATTTTGGATTTTTAAGGAATGTTGCTCCCTGTGATTGATTTTTGCCACACTTCCCAGGAAGTGGTCATCAAGGAGGGGAATGGCCTGCTTGTGATTGGACAGCTGCCCCCTGCTGTTTACCCCAGGAGCAAAGATACAGTTGGCATAGCTGCATCAACACCTCAGATCCCTACAAGGAACAACATCATAAGAAGAAGGACTGCCCTGATGGACCCTAGACCTGCACCTGGACACTGCACTCTAAATGACTGCATCAGCTGCACACTTAGGCTTCACCCAGGAAGGGCTTTGCGTGGCTTCAACTAGTTCAAGAAGGGACTCCCTGTTTGCTACAGGTGACAAATACCTACCCAGAGTCTTGTGCATCAAATCCTGAAGAAACTGACCAGCTGACCACTGTCCAGTGGTCATTTTGGAGTTTGAGCCAAGTGCATTCTGGAAGTTGGATTGCTATCCCTCAAAGAGCAACTCAGAGCTTCTGGAACCTTGGGGTGAGCTGTGGACTCTTCCAGGACCTTCAAAGACCTTTGGGAAAAAGATCCAGAAGTTTGAAGATGATTGGAGAACGTTTGGAAGAAAGCTCCATAAAGTGACTGACCTGACATCGTGAGTCAAGCTGGCTTATGTCGACCACGACCTGGCCTAATGTAGGTTCATCCAGCTGAAAAGCTCTGGCACCCCAGAATTCCAGGATTTCACCGGGGCTCCTGGAAAGGCAATCCAACAATGTTGACTCAAAATCAGCTTGCTGTGTAGGATCGTCTGACGTCGGAGAGAAAAAGCTCCAAAACAGTGACAATGTCTCAACGTAAAAAGTGGATCTGTACTTCCTGTGCAGCATGTCCTAGGAGGGCACCAGGGAGGCTGGATCAAGATTCAGCTTTGGCCTGGGTGAAGATTTCCATCCTGAAAAATCATCTAAGTCCGAAGGTAAAATTATTCACCGTGGTCTCCTGTGACGCGTATCTGAAGAGGTCTCCAGGGAGGTCAGATCAGATTGGTGACTTCATCCCACTGAAGAAAATCTTCAAGAAAAAGACTAAGGGGCAGATTTAAGAAAAGTTGTGCTGCACCTAGTGCAACACCACTTTCATTGTATCCTTTAGCGCTCCCCTACCACCACTACGTGTGTGCCGTATTTAAAAATGGCGCACCATGGCACAGGGTAGGGGGGCAATAGCATAATTTGTTTTAACGCTATTGATGTACTCTGCAGAAGTTGCATCAAACTTTTGCCTCTTCTCTTGCAGAGTACATAGGGGCCGAATATAAATAATAGAAGCCATTTTTTAAGTCCTTCTCTGAGCAGGCATTAAGCGTTCCGAAAAAAAAGATGCAAAGAAATCTCTTAGATTTCTTTGTGCCATTTTTTCACCCCCCCCCCAATGGGGTAACACCCCTTTGCATACATTATGCCTGGCACAGGCATAATGAAGTGCAAGGGCCTCAAAGTAAATATGGCACGGGAAAGTAGCAGCCTTGGAGTGAAAAAAAAATACGCTAAGGCAGTGCTTACGTGGCGCTAGGCCCTCTTAAAACTGGGCCTAAGCCAGAGGGTAAACTTCTTTTACTGAGGCCTCATGCTTGCTGTAGCCAAGCAGGACTCTATCGCAGTTGGCCTCAAACATTGACTTTACCCCAGTCTAGTGTGACCACATGACCAGAAGGGCGCTTTCAGTTTCTATGCACTAGAAAACATAAATTCTTAAAAAAATAATTTAAAAAATCATATCTCCAGTTCCCTTTACCTGATTTTAATCATGGTGTTATTTTAGATAAAATATGATCTATTTTTGTAAATTGGTGTTGGATTTTTTGTGTGTTTTGTGTTTTACATATGTACTGTTTTGTGATTTTTCATAATGCTTTGCACACTTTCCTCCTAAGTTAAGCCTTATCGCCAAGTTACCAAGGGTTGAGCTGGGTTTAATTTATTGAGATCTAACTGGTCATAAGTGGAGGTTAATGGCCTGTTGCTAAGTGCAGGTACTTATGTGCCCTTGCTAAGAATCCACTTTCCAACGACAACGTAACACCAACAGGCAAAAAATACATACAAATACACAATCATATTACTTACGGATCGACTTACACCGGACATCATATATAACATTTCATTCAGATAACACGCACACACTCAAAGCACACAATGTCACAAAACACACCAACAAACACATCTCAACACAAACAACACAAAATGCCAACACAATGAAAACTCTTGAACACACAAATGTCCATCACAAAACACACACTACCACTTTCTGAAAAAAGCACTGCACACAACCTCACGTACTGCCTAAACAACACATGTAGCCCAAGCAGAACACACACACTCACATACAGACACACAACTAACATCAGCCAGGAACAAACTAGGGAAAGAAATGCATGACAAAGATGTAACTAGGAAACCATCTACAAGTTATTTTCTGAACAATTACTATCAACAACAAAGGCCATAGGCCAGTCCTTCAATAAAAGGTCTATATGTACACAGTGCACAGATGTGTGCCCCGAACTTGACTCCTGACTGCCATGTAACCTCCGCAGGTAGGGGCATCTATTGGGCAGACAGGCACCTCAAAAGTTATCAGGTGGAGAGAGGGAAGTGGAGGGGGGGATTGGGTTCAGATTTTGGAGAGGGGCCTTTGAAATCTGGCTTGGGGGTTGGGTTTGGTCTTAGATTTAGGGGAGCGTTGGCTTTTTCTTGGATGAGTTGACTTCTTTGCAGGGGGAGGGGTATGGGTCCTTGCAGGAGAGGCAGTGGAGGTCTTGGAGGTTGAAGGGCCAGACTTGGGTAGGGACACAGACAATTTAGGGGTATCACGAGGTGGGAAAGGAGTAGGGAAAATGGCAAACTCCACAAGGAAAGACTTCTTAGACACATGGGGACCGTCATAGCAAAAGGTTTTGGGTGTGAAGGGAGAGGGAGTGGTTGTCTGAGGTGTTAGTGTGGATGCCTTGGGTGCATGTTTCTGCAAGGTATGTTTGTGGGTGGTGGGTGTCTGTTGGGTGGGTGAATGAGGGTGTTTATGGGTCTTGGGAGGAGGGGGGTGGAGGTGCTAGGGGATGCTGTGGTGGGTGGATGATAGTCTGTTGGGGTGGTGAGTGCAGGTATGATGGATGTGCTGCATGTGGTTATGTCTATGGTTGTAGTGTCTGTGGTTGTGGTGACTGGGGTGAATGTCTAAGGGCCTGCTGTAGTGCTGTCTGTGGGTAGGATAGGTGTAGTGGCTGGATTAGTGAATATTGGTGTGGTGTCTGCAGGTGTGTCAGGTGTGCTGTCAGTGATGGTGGTGGTGGTGTCAGGGCACGTTCTGACTGTTGCTGTGTGTGCAGGTATATGTTGCTTGTGCGCATGCTTGTGGTGTGTCTTGTGGTGCTTATGATTGTCTGAGCTACCCTTGGATGTTGCGGTGGATGCATGCTTGTCTGTCTGTGTGCTTTAGCTGGGTCGGAAAAGATGGGTTTGGGATTGGGAAGAGGAAGAGGAATGTGGAGGGGGGATGGGAGACAAAGAATGACTGGCTGCCATCAATGTGGAGGCCAGAGCCTGAAAGGATCCCTGTAGGCCAGCCGGTGCACCGTGGAAGCCCTCCATGAACGCATTACTCTACAGGATCTGAGTTGCAAGTCCCTGGATGCATTTGTGATGGTCGACTGACCCACAGATATGGACCTCAGGAGGTCAATAGCCTTGTCACTGAGGGCAGCAGGGCTGACAGGGGTAGGGGTAGAGGTGTCTGCGACAAAGGAGATGCCAACTCTCTAGGGTGAGCGGGCATCAGCAACTGGGTGGGGATCTACAGGGAGGGTGGTGGTAATAAGGGGGTAGTGGACTTAGATGGTGCTGGAGTGGTCCCAGATGGGTCCACCATCACAAGGGAGTATCCACTGGAGGAGGACTCAGAAGATGATGAACTGGGTCCTGTCTCCTCCTTGGTACTCCCCTCGCCCTCCAGGTCACTGGGTCCCTCAGTGTCTGTGATGTCATAACTGAAGGTCCCGCGGCCAGTGTTGTGCCCCGTCTCCTTCACCTGCCAATGCTGCGAAACAGGGAGAGAGAAGGGCCATCACATTCTTGAGAGACACATTTATTACTCCATACACAACAGTAAAATCACACCTATTTCTAAGAAAGGTCCATGTAGGAACCATTTAGAGCCTACATCATGTCACAACTACATACTTCCAACAATTCTACATGACAACTGTCTTACCCACAACATAAGCCAACCATCTGACCAGTACATCACCATCCTATCAATTCAGCTGTAAAACTAACTATTCATGCACAAGATGAATTGGCAACATAAAAGTCTCAAATCATCCTTAGCAAATGCTGTTAACTGACATCATAATATCATGCCGGCCCCTAATCCACCCTTGCCCAGTCCATCACCAGTAGTCATGTTCATGAAAGTAAACTTGTCTCACTTCAACTACAACACAACATGTTGCTTTGCAATCACATACCTAACATGTGATTCTGTCCAAAACATTCACAATGTCAAGTACCTCAGGTGAAATCATTACATATGAGGCTCAGAAATGTATATACCATGACAGCAAAACATCTATCAAAAGTGTTTAGTAAGGGTTTAGACAGAGTTTCTGGACCCACTTATCTTACAAATTGACACATAGACAACAAAGTTATGTCCAGCAATAGGGACCTACTTAGCATACAGGAAACACCCACAAGCAACTACACGGAGCGCACCAACATCTTCATTACAATGGATACTAATCATGTGCATAAAGGCCACATGCAATTCCACTATTCATGCTGAGAAGAAACTTCTATATGGCAACATGAAAATACATTCATCACTACTAACTGCCCAGGCATATGTAACCTAACATCTTAGGACTAAAGTAACACTGAAATAAACCACTTCAAATGTAATCATGATTGACAGAAACCCCTAGATTCCAGCAAATTGACTGACAACATATCCTATTCCACCAACACGTGAAGGTCAATTAGAACGCCTACTCCACTATTACGTCAGGCTGAAGTGAGCTGATCGATTACAAAATATGTTTAAATAGCCTCAGATTTGCAAACGTAAGTATGTCAAAGTAGAGGCCTCAACATAAAAAAAGGCATGAAGTACCAATTGACACATGAGGTGGGCACAAAACAGTGTATGTTTCTGATTGACAGAAACCCCTAGATTCCAGCAAATTGACTGACAACATATCCGATTCCACCAACATGTGAATGTCAAATAGAACACCTGCTCCACTGTTACGTCAGGCTGAAGTGAGCTGATCGATTACAAAATATGTTTAAATAGCCTCAGATTAGCAAACGTAAGTATGTCAAAGTAGAGGCCTCAACATAAAAAAAGGCATGAAGTACCAATTGACAAATGAGGTGGGCACAAAACAGTGTATGTTGCATCCATATATGCCCTATGTAGCATGGAAAATATACATGGCCTAAGGGATCAGTAGGCTAGCCACTTACCTTCTCAATACCAATTGCATGGTACAAATTGACTGAAAACACATGTCAATGATGTGTCTTGTACTGTTAATGTATTATTACCACCATGCTTTCCATCATGTAGGATGTCCACCATGATCAAACATCACATTTGCCAATGTATAGTTTAGATATAACAATGCAGACACCTCATAACACCTCAGAGGGAGTGTGGTGAGTATGCCATGTAAAACACCTGATTGGTATAACACCCTCCATCTTTTTCAGAGCACAGGAATATTTAGCCCTGTTACAATCTTTCAGACCCTATGTTGCACATAGAACTAGATTCAGCAGAATAGGACTGGTCAGAGACCAAAAAGCTGGACAACTTACCAATTTGGTATATGGACTGTAGCTCAGTAGGAAGAATGACACAGCAGTTTACACATATGTATAACAGTGTAGAGGTACACATATGACACTGTCACATGTGCATCACTGGATGCTGTCATACAATTTGGTTAACATAGGTGAGTAATATGTCCTTATAGACAATACAATGTCCACATCTGTGTATCAATGTTTACAACAGTAGTACTATGTTTCCTAGGAGGCCCTGTACCTGTAGCACTTACCAAATTGTTACAGCTGAGATACTTAGACATCATAAGCTTAACTGGGAGAAGCATGTACATGTGTGTAGTCAGTACTTACCCCCATGTGGCTGCTGTGCTGCCCTCAAACACCCATCCAACTCAGAGTTGGCCACTGCCAAATGCAGGCCATTAGGAGGGTCAAGGTCCGACGGACACCACTCCCTCATTGGGAGGGCATCCCCAGCTGGGTCTCTGCGGTCTTCCGGGCCCAGAGATTCAGGTCCTCCGACCGCTTCCTACAGTGGGTACTCAGCCGGCTGTGGACCCCCAGGGTCCGCACTTGTTTGACAATGGTACACCATATTCACTTTTTTGGATGGGTGTTGACCTACATAGATGACACAGACTAAAGGATAAAGTTATGTCCATACCAACACAAGTGGACAGAACACTTCAGTTACAGCAAGTAGGCAAACATCCTCCCAGTTCACACACATGCACAATTTAGCATCTACAGGGAGCCCACTTGTTAAGTGGAATGTCCCATACAAAATGCATGATCAGTACCTGGTATTGAACACACATGTGACACACATGTGACCAGGCCACATGATTGTCCACAACATAGAGTGTCAACAAAAAACATCTCTCAAACCATAATTGTAGCGCAAACTGCAATATATGCTGTGTATGAAGGAAGTTAGATGACACACTATCTAGCATGTGACACTACTGTATGTCTGCCTATGCACTTGTACACATTTCCATACAACCAGACATGAGTAGCAAAACCTTCACTAATTTACATTTCAGGTACACCATCATACACTCCACCTTTCACACATTGGTATTGCATGGGACTCAACTGGTCCTCTGGTGCACCATATAGCTGGTCATACGGGGGTAGGGCCTCCTCCATGAGCTTGTCCAGCTCTTTGAGAGTGAAGGCTGGGGCCCTATCACCTGCAGGACGTGGCATGATAGCTCTCAGAGGCAGTACACAGCAGCTCAGGCAGTGGAGGTCTTGCTGGCAGCAGTGTCAGGAGTCAAGTGAGCCATACTGCAGAAGATGGCAGTCACCTCCACCACGTACAGGACCGTCACCGCCGGCGTACTTCGCCATTGGCCCAAGTCCACCGAAGGCAGCAATGTGTTCAAATGGAAATTTCCACTTACCGCTTTGACAACATCCGATGGTGGAGTTAAGTCACTTCCACATGTCCAGTACAGTAGGTCAGGCGGCTCCCATTGTGAGCACATTTCATGAATGGAAAAGTTTGGGATCTGCATCATTAATGATTCCCTATATTGTGCTAAGTATCAGTAACTACTGCCTCCATGTTTAGTAGTCTATTTGTGCATGTGAGTAGTTAAAGCTGTATAAACGAGGGATATGTTGTGATAGAAATGTACACCTATTATCAACATCCTATGTGCGTTGCTAATGTAGAACTGGTGCAACAAATATGTTTCTCATGTAAACTAGGTTGGACTATCTAATATTGGCAGTTGCAGATAAATATGCATGTATAGAACATTATAAAATTCAGGGAATGTACACAAAGGGCAGTGACATAGGGTGCATAGCTATATGATGTGCTGTCAATGTCAGATGTTGTACTTGACCTCAACTGCAGATATGTGTGACTTATATATGGACATATTAAGTATGTATGCATTGTTCATGTCACATACAATATTTTAATATTTGTATGAAGTTACCCTGGCATGAGGAGAGGAAGACAGCCTCTAGTTCACCGCCCACTAGTCGACCTGCACACCATGGAAGAGAGACATACTATACAGACTTATCACCTGAATAGGCATACAGTAATGGATCTTCGTGATCAGTTGGAGCCAGATCTGATGCCTGCCATTCGCAATCCCAATAGCATATGTAAGAAATGGGGTTTCTAATTGTCAGAGGTATACACCCTTGTCCAAGCAGGGACCACAATCCTAATCAGGATAAATCACACACAATCCAAATTATCCTGTGCCAACCCTCTAGTAGCTCGGCACTGAACAGTCAAGCTTAACTTAGAAGGCAATGTGTAAAGTATTTGTGCAATAAACAAAAGTTGAAATATCACTTTTGCAAACTGTAAAAGAGTCTTTATCCTTAGAAAACAACAGTTGTCTCTTTGTTACACAAATTTCCTGATAAGCGTAAAAAATAACAACCTGCAAAGGCCGCAGAGGAGGAGATGCATGGAAAAATAAAGCGTGCATCAGATTTTCCGGTACGGCACAGACGATGAGCTGTTTCTTTCCATGCTACAAAGGATTTGCATCATGTTTTGGTGCGCAGTCTTGGTTCCTCACTGTGATGCGAGGTATTTGGATGCCCACGGATGATGCAGGGAAAAATCCTTGACGCGCTGGAAGAAGGCATGGGTGCTGCGCATCGATCCGGTAGTTGATGCGTCTAATTTTCCGTCACAATGCAGCGCTGCGCCGAATCTGCACTCAGAAAGTCGGGCTGCGTCGTACCGGTCGGCTGTGCGGTGATTTCTCAGTTGCTATGCAGGCTTTGCATTGTTTTTTGACACACAAGGAGTTTCCTGAACAGATGGAGTCTTGTATGGCTCTGAGACTTCAGAAAACAGGTCAGAAGCTCAATCCAAGCCCTTGGAGAGCACTTTTGGTGAAGGCAGATACCTTTTCAGCAAAGTCAGAGACCAGCAAGGCAACAGCAGGGCAGTAGTCCTTCTCAGCATAGCAGTCCAGATGAGTCCTTTGGTCAGCCAGGCATTTCCTCTTGACAGGTTCAAAAGTTTCACCATTTCTGTGCCTCCTATATATGGAATGGTGCAAAGGGTAGGCTAGTGTAAAAAAAAAAATGAAATTAGTCGAGTGAGGCTGGCGGTATGGAAGAAGGGGGCTAGGCACCAAGAAATAACATAAGGCAGGTTAAAGTAAAAATAAATAATAACTCTAACCTGCCTAGAGTCATTTTCTGATACAAAACCACCCCTACCAAATGACTCCTGTCTTAGAAAAGACAGGAGTCATGCCCACCACCCTAATAGCCATCACAGCGGACCAGGGTCCCCTAGGCATGGCCATTGCACCCAGTGCCATGAAGGGGGGGGGGGGGCATTTCAGGGCACCTTAAGGCACTTTAAAAAAATAAAATGCAATACTCACCTGTATGTTCCTGGGATGGGGTACCCCATCCTCCACAGTCTCTCTGGTGTTGGGGGTGGCACCTGTGGGCTTTTTCCATGGTGAATCACAATGTAAGTAGGACCACAGTCTCCCTAACTCCTGCCCTGACCTAGGAATAAAAAAATGGGCAAAGTAAGCTTTGCACCATTTTTTGACCCCTCTTCCCTCTCGTGCACCATTTTTGCACAGGAGTATAAATATGCCGTTAAGTCCATAGAGTCATTTTTTGCACAGGAATTCCTACCTTGCATCTCATTAAGGCAAGGTAGGTTTCCACTTCCAAAAAATAAACTTTAACTCCATAAATTTGGCACCACTCGAGTCTAGCGCCAAAGTGTAAATATGGAGTTAGTTTTGCACTGAGTAAAAAAACAATGACACTAATTTGGTGCAAACAGAATATAAATATGCCCCTAAGGGCCAGGCCATCCACCCTTCCATCCCAGGAAGACCCATTCAATATGCAGATGAGTGCAGGTGTGACTGAGTGTCCTGTGTTTGTGGTTGTCTGGGTGAAATGCACAAGGGAGCTGCCATCCATCCCAGCCCAGACATTGACTGGAGACAGGCTGTAAGGCACAGATATTTTTTAAGTGCAGAGAAATGCTCACTTTCTAAAAGTGGCATTTCTAAAATAGTAATATAAAATCCAACCTCACCAATAAGCAGGATTTTCCATTACCATTCTGGACATACTAAATATGACCTGGATACTCCTTTCAGATCAGAATCTACTACTCAAAAGGTATGTGAGGGCACACCTAATGCTAGTCTTTGAAGGGAGCAGGCCTCACAGTAGTGGAAAATGAATTTAGGAGGTTTTCATTACCAGGACATAGAAAATACATAGGTACATGTCCTGCCTTTTACCTGCCTAGTACCCTGCCCTATGGGTTACCTGGGGCTTACCTTAGTGAGTTGTATTTAGAAAAGGGGGAGTTTAAGGCTTGGCAAGTACTTTTAAATGCCAAGTTGAAGTGGCAATGAAATTGCACACACGGGCTTTCCAACGGCAGGCCTTCGACATTGTTAAGTGGCTACTTATGTGGGAGGCACAATCAGTTCTGCAGGACTAGTAGCTTTTAATTAACAGGCCCTGGGCACATGTAGTGCACTTTACTACGGGTGTACAAGTAAATCAAATATGCCAATTGGGAGTGAACCAATGTTACCATGTTTAAGTGAAAGAGCATATGCACTTTAGCACTGATTAGCAGCGGTAAAGTGCACAGAGTCCAAAAAACAGCAAAACACTGTCAGAAAAGTGGAGTGAGGCAGGCAAAAAGTGGGGGGATGACCACCCTAAGGCTGTCAGGTCTAACAGCATACCTTCCATTGTTCAAGTAATGTCAGTGCTACACTTCCTGGCCACTGGGTCCTTTCAGAATAAAGTGGCCCTAACTGCAGGGGTGTCTCAGCCCATTTTCAGTCTGGTTTTGAAGGAAGTACTGTGTGCATTGCTGAAACATCTGTACCACTACATCAGGTTTTCTCAACGTGCCGATTTGGCATATGTGAAGGCAGAGTTTTATGCTATGGGACACATTCCACATGTGATTGGAGCAATAAATGGCACCCATGTAGCCTTGGTTCCCCCCAGTGTCAATGAACAGGTATATAGGAACAGGAAACACTACCACTCCACCAACTTTCAAGTGGTGTGTTTGGTAGACCAGTACATTTCACAAGTCAGTGTAAATTATCCTGGATCAGTTCATGATTCCTTCATCATGCGGAACAGCAATATCCCACTTCTGATGATACAACTCTACAAAAGGCCTGGACGGTTGGTATGTCAGATTTGATATCTGTGTTTGCTATCACAATTGTGCATGTCCTCGATATATATTTGTGTTGTTCTACCTATTTCCTTACAGGGGACGCTGGTTATCCAAAACGTCCTTGGTTGTTGACATCAGTGAGGAACACAACCACGCCAGGAGAAGTCTGCTGCAATAAGACCCACGAAAGGACAAGGTGTGTCGTGGAGCAGACCTTTGGGCTCCTGAAGGCAAGATTTTGCTGCCTGGACATATCAGGAGGAGCCTTCCTCTACACTTCGAACAAGGTATTTCAAATAGTTATTGCATGCTGCATGCTCCACAACCTTGCCCTGAGACATCAGATACCATTCCTGCCAGATGAGGGGGAGGCAGCAGAACGTGTGGGTGGAAATGCTGATTTGCCTAGCGATTATGAGCCAGATGAAGATAAAGCTACATACTTCTTAAGATCTTATCAGTCAGTATTTTAACTGGCTCAAGGCATTTTATATATTCTTAATGGTGAGATTTCATTTTGAACCTAGATTTGATGGGTAGCATGTCAACTCCTTTTTAACATCATCTATGAGGTCTTAGGTAGCTCAAAAGCCAATGAGTTAGTTGTGCATGCTGATTGTGATTTGGTATTGTGTACAGAACAGAGTGGTCTACAGAGTCATGATTTATAAATGCACATGCAAAGTCACACTTGTTTACATGACTTGTCAAAATTGATTAATGTTTTCTGCTATGTCTTATCCCTTATGTCTGTCAATCACAGATTTGCTGAGTTTCAGCTCGGATCTCCATCCTTGGCAAGTCACAGATGGTGGCATAAGCATATAGGAATTGCAGGCACACAAGGGAAGTGAACATGGCTGAAACCAGGTACTAATTGCCATGAGTATGTGGAGTGAAACTAACATGGCCAGAGTGTCAGGACACTGGGGTGGAAGTGTGTTATCCCATCAAGATAACCTGTTGGGTACTGAAGGTGGTCATATGGTGTCATGTGTCTGTCCATACGTGTCTGACACATGTGAAAATGTTGAACCATAGCCTCTACCATTACAATGGTTTCTGTTGTATGTGACCTATCTTGTACATAGCTGTCAGTGTGTTCCTACTTTGCAGACCAATGTACATGTCTCTGTGGACTGACATAGGTGAGTGGCAAGTCTACAGGTCTGTGACTAATGTAAGTGAAAGATCACTTGACTGGGGACATGAGTACTGATCTCTGTCTGTATCATGGGGTATGATTATTTGGAAGCTAAGGTATGGGTATGTGATATGGCTACCTGGTGATAGGAAGGACCAATCTGCATGCTTCCTGGCTTGTAGGAAGACTGGCATGTTCCCTAACTTCTATATCCTGTGGTCTAGTAGTTCATGACACCTAAGATGACAATCTGATATTACTATCAGTGCTACTTTATGTGCTGCTTGCAAATCTAGCGATAAATGTGTGTAGATATAGTATACATGTCTTGGATTCTGTCCATGCTACGATCCCAATGTAATGAGTCTCCTGCTGATAGAGTCCACGTGTGATGTCCATGACAAAGGTTGTACAATACAGAGGGACATATTGCTACTAGAGTTGGCATGCATACCAGTTCTACATGGTTGATAAATGACACTTACATAGGACCTGTGTTTAAGTGTATTTTATTGTGGACAGTAAAACAATATGTGTGATTAGTAACTAAAAAAACACAACATAAACAATGAGGGACCCAGTCATGGTGGCTGAATTCATCAGGGTAGCTGCTTCACCATTAGGAAACAAATGTCCAGTGTCCTTGCACTATAGGAAAATGGAGATAGGTTTAAGAACAGTCAACAGGGTGTGTCGGTGGCACACAAGAGAAACCACTCAGGAGGGGTTCACTTCCTAGCAGTGAGTTTGGTCTTGGCATCTGCTTCTCCTGATGTCTGAGTGGACCTCCACCTTGGTGGGAGTTCCTCTGCTACAGAGGGTGGGGTGTCTGAAGCATGTCCTTCCCCTGGCAGGGCCTCAATTACACTAGCAAATGCAAATGTTGAAGAGCCTCATTTCTAGTGGAAGAGGCCTGATGTTGTGTGGCAGACCTACTCAGGGTAGTGTTAATGTCCCTCAGCATCCCAGCAATAGAAGCGAGGATGACATTTTGTGCCTGCCATTGCTGCAAGGCTTCCTGGTGGTTGTCCCTCTGCAGCTTTCAGATTTCCCCCATCATGGTGATTACCTGATCCACCATGCCTTGGGAATTTTAGTAGGCTCCCAAGTCTTGGGAGATGGTTTCATGCTCAGTATTGTCCCTTTGAGCCCCTATCCTCTGGCCCACAGTATCCCTCCCACGCACCCTACCCCCAGGTATCTGTGCTCCTGGCACAGTGTGCCCACTCCTATTGGTGGCAGGACCAGCATTGCCAGTTGTGACAAGAGGAGACTACACAGTGCGGCACACAATGGATGAGGCAGTCCTTGGGACACAGGTTTGTGGGCGAATGGTTGCCTGTGATGTAGAGGCAACGGTGCTGGGAGTAAGGGTTGTGGGAAGGGTGAGGCTGATAGTTGTTGACTGACCAGATGTCCCTGATGGGCCAGCTTTTTCTTCAGTGTCCACACATGCAGGGGTGTTGTCCTCACTGGGGCCTTCATCCAGAGGAGTGGTGACAGATTTTTTGGTATCCTGTCCATGGTGACAATGGCAAGGCTACCTGTGGAACACAGAGTTGCTGTTACATTTAGGGTTTTTTCAATGTTGTGTGAGATGCCGACAGTGCCTTAACATGATCCCAAGAAATGAGAATGACAGCTGCTACACCATCTTACTTAGTACAAAATGAGACTCTGGGCCTGATTACAACTTTGGCGGAGTGTGTTAATCCGTCCCAAATGTTACTGATATACCACCCGCCATATTACGAGTCCATTACATCCTATGGAACTCGTAATACAGTGTGTGGAATATCCATCACATTTCGGACGGATTAACACCCTCCGCCAAAGTTGTAATCAGGCCCTCTGTAATTTTAATACTAAACACCATGCTTAAAGCTGTTAAAGTATGATTGTAGTGTTTGGACTGCTGATACCATCTTATGTTGTCTGATTATTGACATGGGTGTTCATCTTTGTTGCCTAGTGAAGTGTCTGGCATGATACATGGCACAATGTACAGTAGTGTTAGAGTAGGGGCACAGTATGGGAGTAAGCAATAAACATTGACCTGTATTTGGATGTACTGTGCATTCCCTCTGGCATCTAGATTTCCACCCCAGGTGAGTACATTTCAATCTTAGGAATGTTTATTCTAAGGGCATTATGATTGGGCACTCAGCTATAGCTGTGTTTTACTTACGATGATAGCGGCAGTGGGCCATTGCATTGCTGTCATTGGCATGAACTGTTTCACACTTGAACATTTAAGATGGGTTAGATTGGTAGTTAGTTTCACATGCATAACTTCTCAAGTTTGGTGCACTGTTCAGGTTTTCACAATGGTGGGACACTGCATTCTGGAAGTTGTGGTGCAATTAGTTGCCAGTACTTTACATGCTGTTTCCAAGGGCTGCAGAGCAAGGTCAGTTTAGTGACATGTGGCATGCCAGAGAGGGGTATTAGGTCATCTAGACAGAGGTGTAGTGGGTGGTATGTTAATTGCAGTGGGTAAGGTGCTGAGGGAGCATCCATGACATGACAATTGGTTGACATGGATTATGTGGGGACTTACCAAATCCACTCTCCCAGGCATTCTTGGCAGGCCCTCAGGATTCAATATGTCCAAGACCTTCTCCTCCAAAGATATGAAAGTAGGGGGAGGAGGTAAGGGCCCACCATCAGTCTTCATTAGCACCAGCTGATGCCTCGATGCCATGGACCGTACCTTCCCCCTGAGGACGTTCCACCTCTTCCTGATGTCCTCCATTGTGTATGGATAGCTGCCTACAGAACGGACCCAGTCGACTATTCTTTGTCACAACTTCATTTTCATGGCTTGTGATGTTTGCTGGACCAGTGCTCTGAGCAGGTGTGGCTCCACCCTGACAATTTTGTCCACCATGACCCTCAACTCATCATCCATGAAACATGGGTGTTTTTGTGGGTCATGGTAGTGGTGGTGAAGATGGTGTGGTAGTGTTCAAAGAAAAAGGCTGCAGAAAAAGGTAAATGGTGAGGTGTAGGAGCTGTGATGTGAATGAGTGACAGTTGTTGTGGATTGTGTGTGGTAGTAAAATGTGTGTTGTGTATGTTGTGCAGGTGTGGGATGTATTAGTGGTGAAATGTGTATGGATGCCTTTTGTTGATTTTTCTATGTCAGAAAAGGATTTGCTTGTCTGTGGCTGTGTATGGCATTCTGGTTGCAAAGGACTGTGGGTTGTGTAGGGGTGTGTTATATGGTGCAGTTTGAGGTGTGTCAGGTGCATGGATGTGTGTCAGGTGTGGGATATTCAAACTAGCCAATGTGGTGTTGTGTTCAGTGTGATATAAGTTGAGAACACCAAGGTTCGCATCACCAGTGGTTTTCCGCCATTGAAGAACCAACTTTGTGATTTGTGGATCGTAATCTGATGCGTGGAATTTTGTTGGGCTGGCAGTGATAGTGGTGGAGCTGCCTCTTTTCTGTCCTGCAGTGTCTGGGCATTTTCGGCAATTTGGCTGTTTTTTGGCATACTTCACAGTGTGACTCTTCATGCAGCAGTAAGACTATCGCCAACATGGTGGCATTTGCCACCACAGGGGTCTTTCAAAAAGACTGCCAAACCCGTAATGAGGCCCTATTTGTTGAGCCAGTGAAGGAAACTAAGAGCCTCATTATGAGGGGGTCCAAGCACCACAGTATGAGTTAGGCAGGTGGACCGCATAAAGACCACTGTCCCCACCAGGATCACAGATCCCTATGGAGTGACTGTGGTCTTGGTTGTAGTCAGCCAGGGCGACACAAAACTCAGCGCCACATTGCTGATTACAACCTTGTTCTTCTCTAGCCTTTCATGGGATTCCCGCGATGAAGAGACTGATGGAGAACAAGTGCAGGGGCCCCCTGCCCAGCACCGTTGGATTGCGCACTGTCTTCTTTGCAGACAGTGCACATTCGAAGGATTCTGGTTTGCCACCTCTGTGCTACAAGATAGCACTCAGCTCCATTAAGAGAGCCAAGTGCTATCTCATAGCAGTGGACCTGCCGGTCTGAATGGAGGGAATGCTCTATTTCACTGGTCAGACCGGCACAAACATAGAAAAAGGATGGAGGGATGCCACTGCTCCCCACGTATTTGGCAGTCCCGTGGTGAGACCGCCAAAGTACTAATGAGGCCCTAATTGTATAACTCAACAGTCAGACAACTTACATGTGTACAAACCTTTTCCGGTGATGAGCTCAATTAGAAGTTCCTGCTGAGTCACTGGGAAATAACCCTACTATTCAGATTTAGATCTGGTACGATTGACAAAATACTGTGCCTTTCCTTGGGTCAATACAGTAATTCCAGAATTTGCACTTGCAATGAGGTTTCAAGTCAGACTTTATTATACTTTCCTCTCTTTCTTAAATAGTGTTAAGTTTTTACTAAACAGTTTTTATTACCTTTGTTAGGTAAAACAATTTACAAGTTATAGAGTGGTTTTGTGTTTTATAGAGTTGCTCAAGGATGATTTTTTTTTACTGTTGGATCCTTTTTAAAATCTATTGTACACCACTGCAACTTGATGTTTTTTTAATCCTATAATGTTTTTAATTTGCCTGTACTTTTTGTGATTGTATTTTTCATTTGAAATAAAGATATTGGGGGTCATTCTGACCCCGGCGGGCGGCGGGAGCCGCCCGCCTGGAGGGAACCGCCAGAATACCCCTGCACGGTCAAAAGACCGCCGCGGGTATTCTGGGTTTCCCACTGGGCTGGCGGGCGACCGCCAAAAGGCCGCCCGCCAGCCCAGTGGGAAACACCCCTCCATGAGGATGCCGGCTCCGAATGGAGCCGGCGGAGTGGAGGATGTGCGACGGGTGCAGTGGCACCCGTCGCGTATTTCAGTGTCTGCAAAGCAGACACTGAAATACAAAGTGGGGCCCTCTTACGGGGGCCCCTGCAGTGCCCATGCCATTGGCATGGGCACTGCAGGGGCCCCCAGGGGCCCCACGACACCTCTCACCGCCATCCTGTTCCTGGCGGGCGGAACCGTCAGGAACAGGATGGCGGTGAGGGGGTCGGAATCCCCATGGCGGATTCCCATGGGCAGCGGAAAGTCGGCGGTACACCGCCGACTTTCCGTTTCTTGCCGCGGCTGTACCGCCGCGGTCAGAATGCCCGGCGGAGCACCGCCAGCCTGTTGGCGGTGCTACCGCCGACCATGGACCGCCGGGGTCAGAATGACCCCCATTGTGACTTAACTTCACAATACAGTTACGTCTTACATTTTGGTCTTCAATACCTTAGTAGTCACAATATGATTGTCAGACAAAAAGTTTTGATGGGATATTTAAGAAGAACTGCCTGCAGCTGAACATGGACTAGAAGGAAGTACTGATCTTTGGCAACAGCAGCAACACATGGAATGGCTCCTGGTGGCCATCAGACCTATGACCTGCACTCACTCCCTCCAACCATGCCACAAACCTCAGAATCATCATTGACAACAAGCTCCCCGTGACATCACAGATCAACGCTGTCCCCTATGCCTGCTTCCACACTTTGCGCATGATACATAAGATCCTTAAGTGGCTACCCCTACACAAGACGCACCGTAAAACAGACCCTAATCACCAGCCACTAGACTACGGCAATGCCTTCTAACAGGAATTGATGCACACCTCCTACAGAGATATCTCACCATACAGAACACCCCAGCCAGACCCATCCTCGGCCTTCCCCAATGAACCCACATCACACGCCATCTCAGCCAACTCCACTCGCTCCCTGTACAAAAAAGATGCCAATTCAAACTGCTGACCCACACACACAAGGCTCTACACAACCAAGGACCAGTGCACATTAATCACCGTCTGAACTTCCACCAACTGTCAAGAAGACTACACTCTGCCTCCCTTTCACTTGACCATACTCCCTGCATCTACTGAAGCAGAAGTGGAGGATGTTCTTTCTCTTACATCACAGCAAAAACCTGGAACAGCCTCCCCATACACGTCTGGATCATCACCTCACTTCTAGAATTCCGAATGACCCTCAAGACCTGGCTTTTCAAATAAGTCTCCAGGACTAGCATGAAACTAGACACCATATTGGGTAATTAGCTGCGCTTCACAAATTCCAATTCATTTATTGATTGATTAAAGTGGAACACCAGATAGACATTTGTGAAACAATTTGTTCCAAAATTACTGTTTTCCAAAGTTTGTCACATTTGTAGTCATAGGCAATATCATGGGTAAACGAAGCATCAAAAGGTTTTGACAACTGAACACAAACCTATGTAGATCATAACAACGCAATATTCAATTTAATACCAGAAATGAAGTAACATCAGGAGGCAACAAATTGTACCCAAGAATAAACTAGGACCCGGTAAAGTTTGCATAATTTCCCAAAATGTGAATAATTTCCCCAAAATATGATTAGTTTGCAAATTTGCTAAAAATGCAAATAATGTGCAGATTTCCCATAAATGTGCATAATTTCCCAAAATGCTTATTTTGGGGACAGCCCAGAAAACACATCATAAAATCAAGATTTTAAAAAGACACACGGAAACTTTACACCCACAGTTCATTCATCACAACAACATACAATATATAAAAGAATGACGCTGTAAGGAAGTGAAAACAAATATATGCAAATTACTACAATCATGTTGATCAAAAATTCACTGTGCGGTAACTAATAAAAGTACTATAGCAAGATTCCTGCTGCTTTCCTTATTTGCCAAATAGCTTGTAAATAACTACTGAGGTCTAGTGCAATCTGTTCTTAAAAGTGGATAGGCTTCTATAAATTGTCTTGTGCCCAATGTGATACAGGGAGGTCTGAGCCAGAGCAGAAGAATAGCAAGCGCTTTACATCTTCTATGCTATGGGTACAGAAGGAGCAGTTTTGTAACGTAGGATGGTTATGGTCCCAGTTAAAATTAAAATGATTCACTAGCATCATGCCTACACTAAGTGTTAAGAGCCAGGTACATGGTACACATGGTGTATTCACATCCATATACAGATCAAGTTTGGGAGAGGGTTTAAAGGACAGAAACTCTTCAACCAATCCTCCTGTCTTGACATTTCAATGGTAAGAGTACATCATATTAGCCCAATATTTCTCTTTGACAACTGCCTTGGTGTTATTATTTGAGAAGGGGTTGACCAGTATATGGTCAGTCCTAGAATCCCTAGTTGTAGTTTGATGTAATGAAGACAGGGAATAGAACTACTATTCCCTAGGCTGACTACCTCCTCCAATGTTGATCTGCATCAGGTCAGTTCCGAGGGTGGATCAGAGTTTTAACCAAAAAAGTAGCAAATTCAGTCTGGTCTAGTCTCTGATCCTTTTAAGGCCAGTGTCGAAGAATAGCCGGACAGTCTGGTTACTGCTTGGCAGTTTAACAAAGATTTTGAAAAAACTGTTCACCCTGGAAGTCAGCCCACTCAGGTTACCTATCCTCCATAGTTCTGCCCCATTGAAAGATGCAGATTGCACCTTATCCCTGTGGACCCTAATAGCTGGTGATACTGTGTTCGAGGTAGTGGTGGTATTGTGGCGCTTGGTGACTGCAGAAGCACTACGAAGGAGGGACCAGTTCTGATTTAAAAATGTGGGCCTTCCATCTAGCAGATTTATCTATCATCACACACAAGTAGTCAAAATGATCTACCTGATGTAGTTTAGCCCCTTTTATATAAAATCTCCCTTTTATGAGTCTGTGTGCTTTCAAGACCATTATTTTTGCTTTGGAGCAATGTACTTCCATCTGCGGGCATCACAGTAGACAGCAAATCTATATAAAAAGTTCTGCAGACTAAGGGGAGTGCAGGATGGTATACCAGTGTCATATACAAATAATAATGGTGTTTGGTCCTTCTCATGTCAGTTACGTGATCAATCACATTTACATGTTGAGAAACTTTTTGTTAGAATGGAGTTGGGTTGTACCTTGCAATTATCTCATCCCTTCCCCACACCAGTCTTCCTGGGGCAAGACTGGTAGTCCTGGCAATGCTGCTGTGTCTCTTGTTCTGGTTAGGTGTTTTTTTAATTTTATCAAAAGGTCAGTGTGTTCAGTTTTGGAGTCTGATACCCCTTGGTTTCTTAACTGCAGGGTAGTCTTTAAATCAATGATTTCCTTTCATAGTTTGTCAAGTAGTCACATATGTTTATTTGAGATTAACACATCCTTAAAAACACTACTGAGAATTACATATATAAAAGATACAGACCCTCATTACAACCCTGGTGGTAAATCCCGCTTTCCGCCGTGCTGAAGACCGCAAACATACCGTTGCAGCGGTCGAATTACACTACAGGTATTATGACCCACATCTTGGAATCTGACACAATACAGACACCCACACAAGTCCGCCACACCAAAGGTCAGTGATAAACTGGTGATACCAAAACATGCACCGTCACACCAACAAGAATACGCCCACACTATCACAACCCACAAATCAACATGGCGGTCTTTCAACCGCTGTAATCCATTGTTGGTGCACACCACTGCGCCTCAAAATACACACACATTTACTAAATACAAACACATTGGACAATTCGAAATACACACACCTGATACACATACACACACCATACCCACACACTCACACCACTATAAAACACACACCCACAATACCCACAAACCCTTACAACATAAAATTTGGAAGAAGGCCAGAGAGAGAGATTAGCAAACACAACACCAGCATCGAGACACACAACACCATCACATATACAACATCCACGCACCTCAAACAACACACACCAAACATCCCCACATACATCACAACAGACAGCACCTCACACATCACCCACACCACACCATGGCACCTCAAAGACACTCCAGGTTTTCAGAGGAGGAGCTCAGGGTCGTGGTGGAGGAAATCATCCGGGTAGAGCCACAGCTTTTCAGATCACAGGAGCAACACACCTCCATTGCAAGGAAGATGGAGCTATGGCGGAGAATCGTCGACAGGGTCAACGCAGTGGGACAGTATCCAAGAACACGGGATGACATCAGGAAGAGGTGGAACCACCCCCTAGGGGCGAAGGTGCGTTCTGTGGTTTCAAGACACCAGATAGCTGTACAGAGGACTGGCGGTGGACCTCCACCTCCTCCCCCACAACTAACAACATGGGAGGAGCAAGTCTTGGCAATGCTGCATCCTGAGGGACTCGCAGGAGTAGCTGGAGGACTGGACTCTGGTAAGTCAAATCTTTACTACCATATCCCCCACACTCCACTTGCATGCCATCACCTACCCCCACCCTTACCCTCACTCCCATCACTCCATCATCTCACATATGCCCCACTATCACAACCCACACATCTCAATACCAAGGCCCTGCATGCAACACCTATGCATGGACCACCGTCTCCAAAGCATGTCCAGTGCAGATACCCACCCAGACCCCAAACCAACTATCACAAAAGGGAAAACACAACGATGTAAGCACAGGAGTAGAGGGTACCTCACCCAATGCACAAGATGGCACACACAGATATTAAAACTATGCATTTGCACCCCAACAGGACACATAACCAACGTCACCAGACAGGAGGTGCAGACAAATCCAGTCTCCCCACAGAAGAGGCCCACAGTGATGATAGCAACTCTGCACGCCTGGATCAAGATGACCAGCCTGGCCCATCAGGGACCTCGGGCAGTCAGTTCCCCTGACACAGACCCAAACCACCACTGAACCTCCCCACTCGGGAAACACCACCACAGCACCCACCCAGCGGGCCCAACCCTCTGTGTAAAGGACATGTCAATCAGCAGTGTGTCCACCACTACAGGGAACCCAGGCAAACCCACCGACCCAAGAAATCATGGACCTGGGGTCAGTGGCAGTGGGCACACGGTTCAGGGGACAGAGGCACAGGATAACAGGGAAGCTGGGAGGACTGCTGTGCGACAGGGGGAGGACAGGCCCAGAGAACCGAAACTCCACAAGGCACTCTCCAACATCATGGGAGCTTACCACCATTCCCAGGAGACCATGGGCACAGTACTGGCCAAGTTTCAGGAGACCCAGCGGCTGCAAGAGGAACACTACCTGGTGATCAGGGAGGACTTGAAGTCCATTAACACCACCCTGGTCACCATTGCAGGGGTGCTGGCAGACCTTGTCAACACCATGGGGGACACAGTGGCACATCAACAGGCCCCTGACACTAGCCTGGATGATGAACAGCCCTCCACCTCTGCCGGCGCTAGTGGACAGGAGGCACCACCACAGGACCAACAGGCCACCAGCACTCCACCCCCTGCAGAAGGAGAACCACCCCCCAAACGGTCCCTGAGATCCAGGAACAAGACAGAGAACAATGCCAAGACCCCCGCCAGGAAATAAGACCCTCCTAAATATCACCCTTCTGTCCCACTTTGTCACCATGTCCACCTTAAACTGCCATTGCTCACCTTCCTATGCCCCATTAGACAATGCACCTGTGAGACCAAGAGAATGGACTCTGCCATTTACATTCCTCCACCATCACCCCAGCCCATTTCACACCCCCTCCACTTATTAGCACAAAAATAAACACTCTTGAATCACCAAAAAATCTGGAGACAGTCTGTGGTTTCACAAATGTGTAATTGCAAAATCTCTGGAATATAGCAATGTCAATGTAAATGTTCACATATCAATGTTACACAGTAGTAGGCCACGAGTAAACATAGCAGAGGGCACAAATTGGGACCTAGATCTGTGAAATGGAAAGCCAAAGTGACAAGTCAGGGTCCATACACAGAGGTAAAAAGGCAGACTTATGCTAGGTCCTATAATAGTATGAGATGTGGGAAGCAGTTCCATCTTCTTACCTGTGTCTCACTGGAAGTATTGCATGATGATGTTGTTTTGATTGTCTACATCTTCTTCTTCTGCCTCCTCTTCTTCACTGTCCACAGGCTCCACAGCTGCCACAAGACCAGCATCAGGCCCATCCTCCTGCAGAAAAGGCACCTGCTGTCGCAAAGCCAGGTTTTGCAACATACAACAGGCCATGATGATCTGGCACACCTTCTTCGGTGAGTAGTATAGGGAGCCACCTGTCAGATGGAGGCACCTGAATCTGGCCTTCAGGAGGCGGAAGGTGCCCTCTATTATCCTCCTAGTTCGCCCATGTGCCTCATTGTAGCGTTCCTCCGCCCTTGACCTGGGATTCCTCACTGGGGTCAGGAGCCATGACAGGTTGGGGTAACCAGAGTCACCTGCAAATATCGAGGGGCAACTGTTAGACATACCCCAAACATTAGTGAATCTCCCATACCCAGATAGCAAATGAAACTGTGTGTGGACTTTAGACTCATCTATTAGCCACACATGGTGCCTCTGGAGTTGCCCCATCACATAAGGGATGCTGCTAATCATCAAAATGTAAGCGTCATTCACTGAACCAGAATACTTGACATTCTCATGGGGGATGTACTGGTCTGCCAAACACACCATCTGCACATTCATTGAATAGTAGCTTTTCCGGTTTCTGTACACCTGTTCATTCCTGCGGGGGGGACAAATGCCACATGTGTATCATCAGTGGCACCAATGATGTTGGGGATATGTCCCAGGGCATAGAAGTCACCTTTCACTGTGGGCAAATCCTCCAGTGGAGGGAAAACGATGTAGCTGTGCATGTGTTTCAGCAGGGCAGACAACACTCTGGACAACATGTTAGAGAACATTGGCTGGGACATCCCTGATGCCATGGCTACTGTTGTTTGAAAAGACCTACTGGCTAGGAAATGGAGTACAGACAGGACCTGCACTAGAGGGGGGATTCCTATGGGATGGCGGATAGGTGACATGAGGTCAGGCTCCCCCTGGCACACAGTTCCTGGATTGTTGCACGATCAAGTCTGTAAGTGATAATTATGTGTCTGTCTTCCGTTGTCAACAGGTCCACTAGGGATCTGTACACCGGAGGATGCCGCCATCTCATCACCTGCCCCAGCAGATGTGCCCTATGGAGGAGAACGGTGAGCAGAGGGTCATACAACACTTAGGTATCACAAGGCTGTTTAGCAAAGATGTAAAATTTTCTCTATGTGCCTTTGTCTGTCCGTATTTCTGGCCTAAATAGGTGAGGCACAGTTATTTGGCCTGCCATGTGGCCCCCTGAAATGGCAGCTGCCTGACGTGTAAGGTGGGACAAGGGGAAATGAGGTAACTGCGCTGGCGTTGTACACCGTCGCGGTGGGCGGTCGAAGACAGCGGCGCAATTCAGCATTGATTATCATTGGGCCCTATGGCTTCCAGGAGCCAATGACGATGTATGCCGGCAGTGAGGGTATGCAAAGCCGTGGACGTGACGGCCATTTTCTATACGTTCCCTCACTTGAACCCTGACCTTCAACAGGAGAGGACCTACACTGCAAGTGCTGATGTGACCTGTGTCTGGAAGCGACAATGGCTACAGTGTCTGGGGAAAGGGCCCCTGCCTTCACTTCAGAGGAGTTGGAGAAACTGGTGGATGGGGTCCTCCCTCAGTGCAAGCAACTGTACGGTCCTCCAGACAAACAGGTGAGTACACTGTAAGCATTGTGGATGGCACATGATTGTATGGAGTGTTGTGGATGGAAGGGGGGACAGGCCAGCATGTGAGGATGGTGTGTGTAAGTATGTCTAGGCCAGGGTGGGAGGTTTGTGGGCAATGTGTGAGAAGAACTGTACGGGAGAGTAACATCCATTCTAACTTCACTTTTCCTCTAGGGCAGCGCCCACCAGAAGAAGGGTATTTGGCACGCCATCGCCAAGGTGTGCGGACCCTGGGGGTCTGCCATAGACATAGACCCACTGCCAGAAAAGATGGGAGAACCTGCACCACTGGAGCAAGAAGACAGCGGAGGCCGAGCTGTAGATGGCTACCAACGTGGAAAGGGTGCCTGTCGCACCATGACCCCCCTGTTGTACCGGATCCTGGCGGTGGCATATCCGGAGTGGGATGGGTGCTTGAGGGCATCACAGCAGCCACAAGAGGGTGAGTACACCCTCATTCAGCTGACATCCAATGATTTGCAGGCTCATTCCCATTCCAACCCCAAAGGTGGTGTTTGCCCTCTACATCCAAGTCAGGCTCCCATGGGTTCCAGCTGTGCATGAAATGGGTCTAGACAGAGTCCCCCTTGGGCATGTCCTTTTCCCCTTGCACTGTTAGTGCATGGCTTAGTGCATAGGGCTGCTCCCTGTGTGTTGTGTCCACCAACGGTAGTGGTGTTGCATGCATTGACCATGTGTATCTTCTGTCTTTCCCCCCACTTTTTGCTTTGTCACCCTGTTCTTGCGCAAATTAGCATAATCTGGCAGAAGAGCAGTGGCACCGGAGCAGAAGGGAGCTGCATCCCACATGGCCCTGGAGGGTGAAGTAACCGAGTCTGAAGGCACCAGTGGGACGGAGGGCGAGGAGAGCTCCACGATGGGGACAGGAGCATACACCAGCGACAGCGACTCCTCCTCTGATGGGAGCTCCCTTGCGGTGGTTGGCACCTCTGTGCCCACCGCATCAACAGGTACAGCCGCCACCCCCCCTACCAGCACTGCCCTCCAGCAGCCCCTCTGTGTGTTTCCCGGGCCCACTCACCCAGGAGGGTGGGCATCTCCTTCGCCCCAGGCACCTCAGCCCCTGCCCTAGTCAGCCCTGCTGCCCTCAGTGAGGAGGCTACTGACCTCCTGAGATGCCTCACTGTTGGGCAATCTTCCATTTTGAATGCCATCCAGGGTGTTGAGAGGCATTTGCAGCAAACAAATGCATACCTGGAGGGCATTCATTCTGGCCAGGTGGCCCAACAGAGAGCATTTCAGGCTCTGGCATCAGCACTGATGGCAGCCATTGTCCCTGTGTCCAGCCTCCTCGCTCCCGCTTCCTCCACCCAGATCCAGTCCCCTGTTCCTCAGACTATCTCAAGCACACCATCAGACCAGCATGCACACTCTTCAAAACACAAGAGTGGACATGGCAAACATAAGCACCACACATCCCACCAGCACTCACACAAGCACTATCCCCATGCAGACACACCAACATCCACTACCTCCACTGTGTCCCACCTCCTCCACGTCCTCCTCCTCCTCCTCCCTGTCTGATCTCCACTCACACCTGCATGAACTACATCCTCAGCCACTACCTCCGTCACCAGCACGCCCATCACCACACACCACTCACGTGCACTCACCACCACCACTACCATTCACACATCCCCTGTGTCCTCTCCCAGTGTGTCTGTGAGCCCTCCTGCCAAAGTACACAAACGCAAGCACACAACCACCCAACAGCCATCCACCTCACAGCAGCCTCCGACCCAAGCACCTTCATCCAAATTCAGCAAACGTACACCTCCTACAACCACAACCTCTTCCTCCACTCCCAAACCCCCTCCATCTTCCCGTCCCAGTGTGTCTAAGAAACTTTTCCTAGCAAACTTTGACATCTTCCCTATACCTCCCATCCCCCGTCCTTCCCCTAGGGCCAGGCTGCCCAGTTCCCAGCCCAGCATCCCAGCCACCAAATCCTCAAGCACAGTGGTACCAGCAACTCTGCTCTCATCGCAGGCACCACCCATCAGGGCTGCCAGTGTGCCACCTAGCGAGGCCAAGGAGAAGGCCATTCCGCCACATGCCAAGGTGAAGAAGGTGCCCACATGCCGGAGGGAGAAGCCGCACCTACCAGCAAACAAGGGCTCCTCCAAGCCAAAAGGGGACAGTGGCAAGGCACCAGCAGCGACATCAAAGGTGGGGAAGGGACACAAGCCGAAGAGCAGGTCAGGACAGGGCACAGTGGCTCCGGATGAGGGACCAGAGTCACCTCTTCTGTCAACCACAACATCAACCTGTACGGCGGTGGACACTGCCACCTGTACCACCACCTGCACTGCCACCAGCACCTCCACCTGCACGTCTGCTGCCTCAGCAACAGACCTCAGCATCATCCCCAGTGGGCAGCTGTCCAAGGCTGCAGGAGACGGCCTGCTGTGTCCCTCAACATGTGCAGACACATGCACCACCGCCAGTACCTCCACCACAGACACCGCCGCAAGCCCCACCACCAGCCCCGTGACATGCTTAGACAGTGCCACCACAGCTGACATGGCAATCATCCCCAGTGGGCAGCCGTCCGAGGCTGCAGGAGACGTCCAGAACCCTGCCCAACGTACATGAGGCACGACTCCCAGCACTGTTTGTAGCTGCAGGTGGCAGGGGAAGTCGCAGCAGGGCAGAGTGTGTCTCTGCCTCCTTGGAGTATCATGCTACCTGTTCCTAGGCAATCTTGTGGCACACACACCCAGGTGAGGGAATGGGACCTGCCACACTGCATGTGAAGCACTCTGGGCACAATGCCTCATTGGAGAATCACATTCACTACCTCAGTCCTTGGCAGGATGAAGCACTCTGGGCACAAAGCCCCCTCCAGAACCAGTGGAGACTGTTATCCACTTGAGAGACTTTGCACTCCCCATTATACAGCAGTGGGAAAAACACCCACTGGAAAGACTTAAGAGACTGTGGCTTTGCACTCCCCAGGATACAGCAGTGGGCAAACTACCCACTGGAAAGACTTGAGAGACTGTGGCTTTGCTCTCCTCAAGATACAGCAATGGGCATGGAGCCCCCTCGTGGAGCAGTGGCGTCATCCGCTCATCCGGCTGAGGTGCCCCCCTCCGACTCTGCCTGAGGTGCCTGTTTATTTTCCATCTGATGCCCCTGCAGTGTTCTCTCCGTTTCGAGTCAGGTATCTTGTGTGGGCTTCACCCATGCATTTTGGGGCACTGATCCACGGACAATGATTTAATTTATATCCGAACTTGTGCAGTTGGTGTACACATTTGTATATACTAATTTTTTAATCTGCCCTATCTGATATTTAATGGATTACACTCATTACAATCATTTCATTTTGTCCTTGAGTTCTTCCAGGGGGTGACGGGGTGTGTATGTAATGTTGCTGCATGCATTTGTGTGTATGGTGTTGTGGGTGGGGGTGTTGTGTGTTGCATGTGTGTGTCACTCTTTTTTCCCTCCCCTGTGTGCTAGGTGCAGTACTCACCGTGGTCGTCGCCGGCGACCTTCCTGCTGCTGATACAAGAGGAGGTAGACCAGCATGGGCAGGACCTGTAGTTCGGGCTCCATGCTTTTGATAGCATTGGTACTGCCCTGGAAAAGTGGCAGATAGGCGTGTTGTTATACAGTGGGCGGAACCTTGTGTTCTGCCTGTCTGTTGGCGGTTACCGCTGCGGTGTTTGTTTCTACCGCTGTGGTGGTCAGAGTGTTAAAGTGGCTGTCTATGTTGGCGGTTTCCGCCATGGCCATGATTCCATTTTTTTTTCCGCCAGCATGTTGGTGGAATTACATCTGCTTTAACACCGACCGCCACGGTCGTAATGAGGGCCAGAGTGTGTAAAAGAAAAACATGCATTAACTCCATGAGAGTTAAAACATCTTAGATTATAAAAGCAAACACATATAACAGTGCATGATTGAAATAATAGCAGCATAGCTGTTAATAGTAGTCACGTAAATAGTGACACAAAATATCAGCATTGAAACAGAAGTGCTAGAAGGCCAGCTCATAAACCAGGACAAGTCTCATACTGGACGACCTGGCCTATGGGTCAGTGTTGAGGCCCAACCATGTGCCACTGTCATACGTTTTGCTATGTAGTACGGATACAATTGATTAAAAAATATATATAGCATACAGGTAGCACAAGGTTCACACTCATGCATGAAATAACACCTAAAAATGGTGATTGCTATAGTGCAGCACCATAAGCAATCATTATGAGCATCAAAATATACAATAGCAAATACTTAACTGGGCAACACGTCTACTTGTGAAATGTGTCAGTACAAGAAGGGATCGCAGCATAGCTAAAGTGCAAAAGAGATAAAAAAAGAGCTTACCTACTAAGAACATGCAAATCTGCAGTATTTTACTGGTTATCTCCGGCAGCTGCTAGGGCCCTACTTGTTATAGACTGCATACAGCCCAGAAACTTCACAACAGCATACGAATTTAAAGGTCTAGGGTCAGACTGTAGGATTTTCAAATGTGTTGTGCAGTTTTTTTTTGCCTAGAATTAGGCAGATAGACCTAATCCAGGTTAGTGCTGGGGGAAAATAGGCTGACAAGCAAACAAAACATGGGCATTATTTTCCTTGTACATTATGCAGCTCAGGCATATCAATGACGGCTCACATTGGGACGATCATTTTGCAGTAAACGTCTTGAGTGGCAAAGAGCATAACCTGAACTGGATATGCAATTTCCTATCATGGGGGTTGGTGATACAGTTCAAATATTTTTCATACAGAAGACTTGACTTGAACAGCAACAAGTTCATAGAAAGCTTCCTCTTGGTGTTCCTAGCAAGTGCTTTTTGGTCCACCCAATGCCAGTACAGCTACTTAATTTGTTCCTTTATTGGAAATTAATCTGATGATGTAGAGTCCCAATAGTTCAGCAGGCCTAGCAAAGACAGAGCCTTTCTGGTGTTATTTATGGAATTTGTCTAACCTAATTAAATCATGGAAGGCCTCTTCATAATTGGCTAATTCTGGGGTCACCACCCAAAAAAAATGGTCTGAGCCCAGCCTTATCAGCTATTTGCCTGATGGAGCAGATGTGCTAATATAAGAAATTTCTAATGACTAATGTATGTTTTTTAATTAGAAAATTCAATAGAGAAACTAATATTTGAAAATAATGTGTGTAAGCAAAATGTGCCTACGAGGAGTGATCACCATATGTATTAACAAGATGCTAAATAATGAAAAATATTAATGTAAATTGTATTAATATGTCATACTTGAAGGTATAACCTATGTTTTGTGTTAATTCGCATTCTTAACTTAGCTGAACTAAAGGCCTGGTTTCACTGGGCCTTGCCTGCTTATAATGTGAAGACGCAACAAGGCTTGCGAGGACTGGTAACCGGAGAGTTCATATGGCTCTGCTAGAACATTCTGCAAATGTACCAGCGGACAGGAGATGATGAAGCCAATTTGATACAATTATGAGTAGTGTAGGCTAAATGCACTTTCCCAGGACTTTAACAATGGAGGCACTGACCAGACTCATGTGCAACAATTTTGTTACCTGAAGAACCGGATAATGTTCTCATCAACAAAAGAACCAATCAAATTAATAGAACTTGAGACCTAAGTAGACGTGTAGATGCGGTAAACAAAAACTATAGGTTAGAGTCATAACTTCTGATAAGGATGACCAATTATCAATTAGTGGGATGGACTGAGAGACCCTAATAAAAAATCATGACATGGGGAGCGAAATCAGAGCGGAGAGGAGAAAGTTGATGACGTCAGGAAACACTATCCGAAGTGCTGATAATTGGGCTTACACTCTGTGAGCCTGATACTTTGCTGACTTCTGATGACCTGGAGACGAAGACTGACTCGTTGCTGACCCATCTTGGATAGGTAGCTATAATAATGCGACTGATTAATGTTTGCTTTTTCTTCTAGGTACCAACTGCGCTGTTTTACAGAATTTCTCATTTAGATAGAGTTTTCCAAATTAATGTTTTATCCAAATTGTTTCGCATGAAGACCCACATGCTGATGCTAATCTTGGTTAGGTAGGCTGACAGGGGTAACACTGATGGTGACAATTGACTGACGAAATTGCTTTGCTGAATTACTACATAAATGGTTGAGAAATTATTAGCTTAATGTTTGCTTTATATGTGATTCTATGATGAGTAATGTTTCTGTGACGATTAATAAAGCTTGATTAATAATAGTGCCAAATAATAAATATTTTTGATTAGAATTGTAACAAATAGGGAATAAAAACTATTAACCTTTTCCTGAGAGGGATGGGTATTTTTATTAGTTAAGGTTTGTTCTTAGTTTATTGAATGTTGACATTGATTTATTAATGTTGATTAATGGATTAGTATTCACCGCATGACTCGGATACTCCATGCGATTCAAAAGGTTAATTGACCTATACGCGTCCCCTTGTAAGTTTACTTACTAAAGACCAGGCAAGCTAACAGTTTTTGGTAGCAGTTTGATGGTTAGTTTCCTTGGAGGACTAGTTATGTGGGTATTACTGGTTATGGTAGTACTTTAAGTCAGGATTAGTTGTTTGTATTTTATGAGGTTTGAATTGTATTTTTCTGAAATGGCAAATGTAGCAAAGATGAAGTCCCCTTAAGCCCAGAAATGACTTTCCAAGATCCTGGTTCCTGTTAGTAAGGTTGGGTATGTTCTCGACGTATTTTGAAGTAGTATGAAAGTGGTAGGTTGCGCTTGCAGAGGTCTTAAAGCAAAACATAGGTGAATCGTGATGTATGTGAGGTAAAGTAGGGAGTTTGTGTACTCAAGTCAAGGTTAGTAGGAGTGTGCGTACTCCACAATGTGAGAGTAGGGAAATTGTCGAACTTCATATGTGTGTGGCGCTTTGTGCTCAAAAAGTATCCACATGGTTGTTGATGATGTACAGACCCTGCATGGTCTAAGACTCCAGAGTATATTGACAAGTGTAGGAGTGTAGGAGAAACTTGGTTATATGTTGTAATCTATCTGGTTTAATAGTTTGATCGGGCGTGATCAACAAGTCAGTGTGTATGATAATTAAGCAAAAGAAGTTTCGACTGAGATTTGGCAAGTCCTATGTGCACCAGGTCAGACCCATTGATCAGTTGAGAGTAAAATGTGTGGGTCAAATTTTGCTTGCGAATGCGGGGGAACGAGAAAGAGGAATAGCTAGATGAGCCAAAAGAGCCATTACGTGAAAAATCCGTAAGGTCCCTAAATCGATTGTATCCCTTCCTGTAGTAAACCAGCAGGTTTGTTGTAGTTATTGGTTGATAAAGGCGCTTGCATTAATTGAGTGAATCGAGCTGAGGAGGACAAGACGCAAGACTTTGTCAGCCACTGTGTGTGAGTGTGACGTCAGAGTGTGCCGTGCTGGGATAGGTCAGTTAGTAAGAAGAGCCGCGACCGGATTGGCAGCCGTTCGTAAGAGGCAATTGGTTCGAGTAAGCATGTGAAGGGAATCTTGGGAGTAAAAGTAATTTAATTTTTTGAATGAAACGTAAACAAGAACAGGCAAAATTAAGTTTTTCAAGGCTTTTAAGAGTACAGTGAGGGGCGATACTTACATTAAGGTATCAGTGGGGGAGCTGACCCCCTCAGAGGATTCTCCAGCTTATTTTGTGATGGTAGAGCAAGGTGTAGCACTGTGTTTTTGGTAAAAAAAATGGAGCAAGTTGACAAAAAATCTATGGACTTTAGCGTTTCGAGAACACAGAACATTTAATCTGAGAGTTTTGGATCAATGGGAATGTCACTATATGATATGAAGCCATTACCGAGACCAGCACAGTTCGAGGCTTTAGCAGTCTGGGAGCTAGTGGGCAGATAGCAGCAGGAGCTGAAGTTTAATAGAAGAGTGAAGAAAGTGGAAAAATCATTAGCAGAAGCTAGATGGGATTGGGAGCAAAAGCGATGGAGAATGGCAACAATGCAGGAGATTAAAATGTTCCCTGCCATAACAGAGGGGGTGAGGAAGAAAAATGAGATAGTGCTAAGGAAGAAGAGAGTGGAGGAAAGAAGAAAAGGAAAAAGTCCTATGTAGATGATGATGATTTCAGACGTTGAGGATTTTATTACGCAGTTGTTAAGCGACAGACCTCCTCCTTCAATGACTTATGCAGGGGGCCCGGGTACTAATGCTACTGCCCCTACAGCTACTCCTGCACAACTCCAGGGAGCCGGGGGAGCTGTACAGGCAGAAGGCAGACAATTGCCAAAGGTATTACAGTGCACACCTAATGCAGGAACTAATACTGTAGTTCCAGCACAAATGCATCCACCTTCAGTACAGAGAATTTATCCAGATGTACCAGTTCTTGAGACTGTTTCAAATATCATGGTGCCGTGGGAGCAGGTGCTTCTGAAGCCAATGTTGATTCAGACAGACCCGACACCAATGTTGTTATCTTCAGCCCAAGCGCAGGGTTTGCCAAAATTTACACCACTGACAGGAACGCAAACTGATCTCACACCAGTTATGAACCTGGCAATCGGAGTAGCACTCACACAAGGAGCAGGAGCTAGAGCAGCCCCGGGTGCAATTTCACTATCGATTACTGTTGGTCCAGTGTTATCCTCATATGCACAAAATAAATCAGAGACAGAAGGACAGGAGAGCAGAATGACATGTCACAGAGTCTTGTGAGAAGGGGAGTGGAATGTTCTGCGCAATTGACATTGTCTACAGGACAGGCTTTCAATGAACCTAGACCTTCCATGAATCTTAGTCCTCTTGTACCATTTCCAGATGCAGTAAATGTCTCAAATGCAAGTCAGAATCTGAGACTTCTGATGCTGCAAGCTTCAGGTACAGTGGCAGAACAGTAACCTGCCCCGAATGCAAGTAACATCTCATTGCAAGGGTTTACAGCTCAACAATTGAATAATTGGCTAGATAGTCTAAATACTCCTCAGAATGAATCAAAAGGTGAAGATCAAATAAATCGAGTGGGATTAAATATAGAAGCAAATGAGTTATTTGAAGGAACAATGGGGCTGAACCGACTAGAGTCTTACACAGAGGAAGAGCTGATATATTTATGACCAAGAATCACAAAAGAGGTGTGACATCACAAACAAGCATCAGAAACTAGCGGAATTAGCAGAGAAACATGACATTGACCTTAAGATGACAAAGCATTTGAGACAAAGTTACAGACTAGATTTTGAGGCAAAGGATTTTGAACACATGAGATCAGCCTGTATGAAGGCACACTTGATAGATTTGCTGCAGAGTGCACAGATTTGGGGAGCATTAGAAAAGTCGGAAGGCAGATGGACAAAGAAAAAAGAGAAACGGAAACGAGATTCTCAAGAAGGGGCGGAAGGTGTTGACAAAAGGGAATCAGTAAAAATGCTTCCAATGAGGGAAATCCAAGGGGGTCAACTTAGTTACGTCCCGTGGCACAGGAGTGACATACTATCTTTCACAAATGATTATCTCAAGTTGAGGGAGAAGCCAGTTGAGTGGTATCAACAGACTGAGAGCTATGGGAAGCTTTCTAAATGTTTGTGGGAAGACTTGAACACATTACTGGAGATAGTTGTTCCAGCTGACCTATGGGTCGAGTGTAAGAGGGCAGTAGACTGGCCAACGAGTGAACCAGAGAGAGACAAGGTCACTGGTGCACCGTCTCCCGAGGTAATGAAGAATTACTATAAGGTGATTGAGTTCTTGAAGACTAGAATCTCTCCCAAAAACATTAAATGGCAGCGGATTAATAGACCAGTCCAAGAGTCTAAAGAGTCAATACATACTTGTTGGACTTTTTTGCTTATGCAGGGTCATCCCCAATCTTTTTGCCTCCTGCCTCCTATTTATTCTGACCTGTTGCTGTTGGCTTTTGAACTCTGAGCACTTTACCACGGCTAACCAGTGCTAAAGTGCATATGCTCTCTGTGTAAATTGTATTATTGATTGGTTTATCCATGATTGGCATGTTTGATTTACTACTAAGTCTCTAGTAAAGTGCACTAGAGGTGCCAGGGTCTGTAAATCAAATGCTACTAGTGGTCCTGCAGCACTGGTTGTGCCACCCACATAAGTAGCTCTGTAATCGTGTCTCAGAACTGCCACTGCAGTGTCTGTGTGTGCAGTTTTAACTGTAGATTTGACTTGGCAAGTGTACCCACTTGCCAGGCCTAAACCTTCCCTTTTCTTACATGTAAGGCACCCCTAAGGTAGGCCCTAGGTAGCCCCAAGGGCAGGGTGCGGTGTATCGTTAAGGTGAGACATATAGTAATGTGTTTTATATGTCCTGACAGTGAAATATTGCTAAATTCGTTTTTCACTGTTGCAAGGCCTGTCCCTCTCATCGGTTAACATGGGGGCTACCTTTAAATCTGATTAAAGTGTATATTCCCATTGGGAGTGGATGGACATGTGGAGTTTGGGGTCTCTGATCTCACAATTTAAAAATACATCTTTTAGTAAAGTTGATTTTAAGATTGTGTGTTTGAAAATGCCACTTTCAGAAAGTGAGCATTTTCTTGCTTATACCATTTCAGTGACTCTGCCTGTTTGTGGATTCCCTGTCTGGGTCAGTTTGACGGTTCAGCTGGTTGCTCCCCACACTAGGCCGTGACAGAAAAGGAGCTGGGGTGTAGTTTGCATTTCCTGATGAGCCATCTGTGCTAGTAGGGAGGGGAGGAGTGTCACTTACACCTGAAAGGGCTGTGCCTGTCCTCACACAATGCAGTCTCCGACCCCCTGGTGAGTGTCTGGGGCCTGGCCTGGGCAAGGCAGGATTTCACATTCAAAAGAGACTTCACTTTGAAGTAGGCCTACTTCAAAGGAGAAATTGGGTGTAAGAAGGGCACCCAAAACCACATACTTTAGATCACTTCTGGACACCAAGAGGAACCTCTGCCTGGAGAAGAGCTGAAGAGCTGAGGAGAAGTGCTGCCCTGCCTGTGACTGTGCTTTGTGGAGCTACCCGACAGTTGCTGTTTCTGCCAGAGTAAGAGGGCAAAGACTGGACTTTGTGTGCCTTCCATCTTGTGAAGAAATCTCCAAGGGCTTGATTTAGAGCTTCCCTCCTGTTGTTTGAAGTCTCAGGGACAGCAAAGACTTCTCTCTGCCAGCACCTGGAGTCTCTGGAGAGACTCCTGCTCTGACTAGTGGAGCCCTATCTAGTCCCTGGTCCCTTGAAAGGAAAGCTGGTGGAAATCCAAGGAAATCGACTTCGGATGACTTCGGACCGACGCCGCTGCTGAATACGGTGACACCGCCTGCGACCAACTCCGTGATCTTTGCTGGAACGCAACGACCTTCGCAGGTCCACACCGTGACCGACACCGCTCGAAGTGCACAGATTCAACGTTTCGCATAGACACCGCGATCGCGACTTCGCGCATCAAATTGTTTTCATTCTTCACCAAAGGTACTAAACTTGGGAGTCTATGCGACTCCATGTCTGGTGCCGCTGGTGTCGGCTTGTTGGGAACGACACCGCGTTAACACCTCATCAAGCATTTTGTGTTTCTAACGCTATTTTTGAGTTTAATCTCTAAAAATTCATAACTTGACTTGTGTATGTTGGATTTTTGTCATTTTGGTCTTGTTTTGTTTAGATAAATATTTCCTATTTTTCTAAACTGGGGTTGTGCCATTTTGTAGTGTTTTCATCAAGTTACTGTGTGTGTTGGTACAAATACTTTACACATAGCACTCTGAAGTTAAGCCTACTGCTCTGCCAAGCTACCAAGGGGGTAAGCAGGGGTTAGCTGAGGGTGATTCTCTTTTACCGTGACTAGAGTGAGGGTCCTTGCTTGAACAGGGGGTAACCTGACTGTCAACCAAAGACCCCATTTCTAACAATACTTACTACGAGAAATTGTTGAAAGCTTTCAAGGAATACAGTGGTAAGGAAGCAATTGAGCCAAAAGACATGTTGCATTTTGTGTTCAGATTTGTTGAAGGGTTGAGACCAGAAGTGGTACAGATGATTAAGAGCAATTTAATTTGCTGGCAGGCAAAACCGATTGAAGAGGTGTTGCAATATGCTAAATACTGTAGTGATGAGACTGAATTGAAACAAAAGAAATTGAAAGAAAAAGCGATGATGATGCAGATCAAGGCAGCTCAAACAGGAGCGCAAGGAGCTTTAGTGCCACTGATGCCGCCGGAACAGAGAGCTGCCATGTTTCAACCTCAAGTAAGGGGTAGAGGACGTGGAATGGATATGATGCGCTGTCCAGATTTGGTGACTGTGGGTGTTCAGAATAATGTGCAGGGTATGAAAAGGTTGTTACCATGTCATTTGTGCGGAAATGTGGACACTGGAAGCGGAAGTGCCCAATGATGGTGCAGGATGGAGTGGTTCAGCAAGATGACATCAGTACATTTCAAACTGTGAAGGTCCCAAAAATGAGGGGCATAGTTCCTAATGCTCAGAATCGAGGACAGAATGTCTTACCCGTACAGCAGATGCAGGTGCCTCGTGCACAATTCGCTCCATTATCACCGGTACAGCATCAGGTTTCTATGGTACCTAGACAGCAAATGCAATTACCCCAAGCACCAATGGAACAGCAACAAGTTATGCTTACTCAACAGGTCACAGGTCAAAGACAAGACAATAGTAATAACACAGTACACCAATTCCCATTTCACAGTGAGTATGAAATAAATGATGAATGGATGAGTGACGGTTCAGATGAAGGAGCTTGTATACTTTCTGCTTCCCTAGAAGTAGATCAGAGAGGGCCTTTTGTAAAGGGAAAGGTGATGGGTCACAAGGTCTCATTCTTAGTTGATACGGGAGCTAAGCGCTCTACAGTAAGGAGCATAGAAGTACTGAATTTACCTCTTTCAGGCAGGACAGTTCACGTTGTGGGAGTAGAGAATAGACAGTTGACAAACTCCATCACGGAAACAGTGCAGGTTGAAATTGGAAGTTACTTGGGACTGCATAGATTTGTGGTGTGTGATTCAAGCCCCGTGTCCATGTTAGGTAGAGACTTGTTGTGCAAAACCAAATGCTCTATAAATTGTACAGATGCAGGGATAGAAGTCCAAACAAAAAACGATGATGAGGAAGAACAGGCATCTGCAATGGTGCTCAATAATTCTCAAGAAGAATACCCATTGATTGAATTTTTCCCCATGTTTACTGTGAAAGAATTGCATTCAGATTTACAGGGAACTGTAAAGGAAAAAGTCTGGGACTTGACAGGAAAGGAAGTGGGTCGGATTAAGGGAGTGGACTGATCAAAGTTACTTCGAAACCGAACGTTGAATTTCCACAGCTTCCTCAGTATAACATGACGCAGGATGTTTTGATGGAGGTGGCACAAATAATCAGAGATTTTCTGAAGCAAGGAGTCTTAAAAGAATTGTTGAGCAGCCCATGTAAATCACGGATAACGGGCTTGAAAAAGCCATGTGGGAAGGTACGGGTTGTCCAGGACTTGCGAAAAGTGAACAACATGGTGGTTAAATGCTGTCCAATGGTGCCCAATCCAGCAATGATACTGTGCGATGCAGAGTGGTTCACAGTAGTTGATCTGTCACAAGCTTTCTTTTCTGTACCACTTCATGAGGATAGTCAGTTTATTTTCAGTTTCAATTTCTTAGATAAAGTCTAGAGCTGGTGCAGGCTTCCACAAGGGTATACGGAGTCACCATCCCTGTTCAATAAGATCCTGAAAAAGAATCTGGAGTCATTGGAATTGCCCTGCCAATCAACTCTTGTACAGTACATTGATGATTTATTGATTGCATTCAAAACAAGGGACTAGTGTAAGCATGACTCAATTTCCCTGTTGAACCATTTGGGAGAATTTGGATATAAAGTCTCACCTGTGAAGTTACAGTATTGTCAAACGTCAGCCATATATTTGGGACATCAGATTGAGAAAGGGATGAGAAGAATCTCCAGAGAAAGGATAACAATGATTCTGTGGAGAACCCCGACTTCCCAAAAAGATGTTCAAATGTTTCTGGGAATGGTGGGGTACTGTAGACAGTGGATTCTGAATTTTGCTGAGATAGCCAAACCCTTACAACATTTGACTCACAAAGGAGTTAATGATCCAATTATCCTAGACGAGGACCAGATGAAGGCATTTACTGAACTGGGAGAGAGTTTCTGCAGAACTCCAGCGTTGGGAATGCCTGATTACACAAAGCCTTTCACATTGTTCTGCCATGAATGTGATGCTTTTTCTTTGTCTGTTTTGACACAGGTCCATGGAGGTGCTTATCGCCCAGTAGCTTATTTTTCAGCTACTTTGGACCCGGTTACAGCAGCTTTCCAGGTTGTCTGCGAGCAGTAGCCGCAGTTGGTCAAAGTCTTTCCCAATGTGAAGGGGAAGTCATGGGATACCCTGTAACGGTAATGGAACCACATTCTGTTGAGATTTTACTGACAAGGACAAAAACACAATATTTGATGGGGGCCAGACTGACAAGGTATCAGACGAGCATCTTGGGTGCTCCAAATGTAACATTAAAAAGATGTATAGTGTTGAATCCAGCAACATTACTTCCAAGTGATACTGTTGAAATTGAAAAAGAGGAGGATATTGAACATGATTGTCTTGAAGTGACTGAATTGTGCACAAAACCAAGACCTGACATTAGGGACACTCGTTTAGAAGAAAATGCTCAAATTGTCTCTGCTGATGGTTCATGTCTCAGAGACGGAACCAGCACACTAAGAGCAGGATATGCTGTGTGCAGCATTACAGGTACCTTAGAGGCTTCATGGCTTCTAGGTGTGTATTCTGTACAAGTGGCAGAACTAGTAGCTCTTACCAGGGCTTGCTATGTCTCTGCAAGGTTAAGAGCCCCAATCTACACTGATAGTCAATACGAATTTGGAATTGTTCATGATTTTGGTCAATTGTGGTCGCAGCGAGGTTTTATGACCTAAACTGGAACACCAGTGAGAAATGGCGACTGGATAAAAGAGTTATTGTACGCAATTCAGTTACCTGAAGAAGTTGTGGAGTAAAATGCAGTGCACATCAAAAGACACAAGATTACATTTCTTTGAGAAATGGATATGCAGATCAAGTTGCAAGGTTTTGCGCATTGAACTGTATATCGTTCAAGGATAAGTGGGAACTAATGCCAGAAGAGACAAATTGTGCAAGTTTTGCTTTGAAAATAATTGACACTTTAGAAGAGTTAAAAACATTGCAAGAAAATGCAGACAAGGAAGAGAAAAAGCTTTGCTCGAAATTAAAATGTGTCCAAAGACCAGATGAAATTTGGGTTTCTGGGGAGGGCCGGATGGTGCTGCCAAACAGTTTATTGACTCAGATGGCCAGGTATTACAATGATCAGGCACACATTGGAAGAGATGCCATGGTCAGGTTGTTCAAAGTTGACTGGTTTAATCCAAAATTTAGGCAAGCAGCAGAAGCAGCATGCCACAGATGTGTGATCTGTCAGCAACTAAATGTGAGAAAATGGACAGCGGTGAATTTGAGCCACATTGGAAGAGCAGGAGAATGATTCAGCAGAATGCATTTGGATTTCATTAAGATGCCTGCATGTGGTGGACTGAAGTACATGTTGGTGATTGTGTGCGTGTTAGTCATTGGATTGAAGCATACCCCACACGTAGGAATGACAGTTTCACAGTTTCAAAACTATTGCTTAGAGAATTAATACCAAGGTTTGCATTTCCGAACTCTTTAGAATCAGTTAGGGGAATGCACTTCAATAACGAAGAGATTAAACTCTTATGTGCAACATTGAACAGAAGCTTCACTACAGTTACTGTCCAGAAGCATCAGGACTTGTAGAGCAAATGAATGGTACCTTGAAGTCAGGAATTGCCAAAATGTTTGCTGCAACAAACCTGAAATGGCCAGATACATTACCTTTGGTGTTGATGTCTATACAAAATATACCTGACAAAAAAAACAGGACTGTCTCCACATGAGATTCACATGGGTAGAGCAATGAGTTTGCCAGCAATACCAGCAAATGCTCTTGTCAATATTACAGATGATGTAGTGTTGGACTACTGCAAAGGTCTGGCTGATGTGGTTCGATCTTTCCCTCAGCGGGTACAAGCTGTTAACCTGCCACCCATCCATGACCCAGGTCACAACTTGAGAGCTGGAGATTGGGTCCTGATCAAAAAGCATGTGCGAAATACTTGTCTACAGCCACTTTGGAAGGGTCCATACCAAGTAGTGTTGACAACTACAACAGCTGTGAAATGTGCTAGTTTGCCTAATTGGATACTCTTGAGCCATACCAAGAGAGTGGTGAGTCCCCAACACCATGAAGAAGTGTTGTTGAGAGCACAAACAGCAGCAAAACAAGTGGTTCTTCCTGAACCTGAGCTGGAGCAGGCTGAACCTGAAGTTGACCCAGAGCTGGTGGAAGATGGATCGTTTACACCAGTAAGAGACGAAAGTGCAGGAGCACAAGAAACAGAACAAGAGCTTAATCCAACAAGGGCGACTGGAGAACCAAGCACAGCGGAGGTTCTCCCAGAAGCAGACGGTGGTAAAGCACAAAGAGAGCAAGTGCCAGACCCACAGGGGGAAAGATTTGAGGCGGATCAAAGCCAAAGTGATTTGACTCCTCCTGAACCCATTGCAGATCCATTAAGAGAAAACACCACAGACAAAGGAAAAGAGTAAAGTCCGATCTTAAAAAGATTATTGACAGAAGGAACAAGAAAAGGAGACAACCGGTCTGAATCTCAAATAGGCAGGAAGAAAGACTTGGTTATAAATGAGACAATGGAGGAGGAAATATACACTACAAGAAAAGGCAAACTAAGTGAAGGAGAGTTAGCAGGAGAACGAAAGATGAAAAGAAAGAGAGTAGCAAATCGAAGATACGCAGGTCCTGAGTGGGCATATGCAGCGTCAAGTGAATGTCAAAATGAGTTCATGTCCTTTTGCTTTGACAGAGAAGTTCGGAGTCAGTACTTTGATGCAACCTGAAGGGAATCAATAGACTGAGTTGTTGAGCTAACTCGAAGGAGTAAATGAGGAGAAGACTGTTGGAATAAAAACCAGAAGAGACACTGATAACCTGATATGACATCCGAAAATCTGAATGTGACAAGCTGCTAACCGATTTGACAAAGAGAGAAAAAGGGTTCATGCGTATGAATCTGAACTGTGAGAAAGAAGTATATTTTGGATTTTTCAATTTTTGATTTTTCTGTTGCACCTTAATTAAGTGTTATTCCTGCTTTCTGATTCTTTACAGATCATGGCTGAATTAAATAATAGCATTAGAAATGTTAGGTGTTGTAGATATTTGAGTGTTGGAATGGCAATTATGTGTGGAAAAATGTTCAAAATAATGATTGTGGGAATGTCTGTTCATGAGATGAAAGAAGTTGCTATTACTCCTGTTCATGAGACTGCCACATTAACAGCTTTAGAAAGGTTCCAGTTAGATGAAAAATATTTGCATGATTATACTAATGCAAGAGGAGAGCTGTCTTCTAACGTTTTCTATCGGTTGTCGAGTGAGTATGTAGAGATGATGGATGAGAAAAATTGTCTTGTGTGTACGCAAATTCCTTCCCTTATGGAAGAAGGGGTTACGTACCATAGTTTACCTCTAATTTATGGCATAACTTGTAATTTGCTACTAACCTGATTCTATAATGAAGAGTATATTCAATATTTTTACTCCAACCACGATGTGGTGTTTTCCTTTGTTCCTATTATTAGATATTTGAGTAAGATAGCTAAGGAGCATGATATCGTATTAGTTAGAGGATTCTTTAAGCCAACCCTAACGTTTAGAACGGCTCATGCGCATAGTGATAATTTAACTTGCTTATTAACACCAATGTAAAAGATCTTTATATGGCATACTGAGGATAGGAGAAAAGCATTAAAGGAGAAATTGGAAAAAGGGCTGGAGAAAAGAACTTATGAAAATGATTATGCTTACACTGCTATTAAAACACAAGGGAGATTAGCTTTAGGTGCATTACATGTAGGAAAGCTTTGTATTTATAGGTCAAAATCACGCATTGACACTTTGTTTGTGGGAATGAGTGAATGTAGACATGTGTTCCTGTTTCAGAGTAACTGGACTTTTATGCTGAATAGTGCAGACCATGTGATTCCTGGAATTTATTATATTTGTGGACTTAATGCCTATTACCGTCTTCCTAGAGAATGGTATGGAACATGTTATTTGGGAATAGTTTTCCTAAGATCTATCAGATAGATGACTTAAAGAAGATACCGAAAGTGACTTAATTACACCAAATACGACAAAAAAGAGAAACCACCTCTGCAATTCTAGAGGATATTTTAGCGCCAATAATTCCTTCTGTGTGAGTTATATGAAATGCAAGCAAGATACGAAAAATGTCCACTATTGTGGATAATATGCTAACAAACTTTTCAGGAGCAATACTTTTATTAAACACGGAACTAGCTGCGTATAGGGCTATGACGCTTCAAAATAGGCTTGCTTTAGATATGATATCAGCGAAAGAGGGAGGAGTCTGTAAAATGATTAATGCTTGTCACAATTGTTCGTATAGCCCTGAAAACGATAAAGAGATAAAAGATTTACTTACTAATTTAACTAAAGCAAGCAAGGATTTGAAAGAATTGAAGGAACCAGGCATTTGGGAGAGGTTGGAAATGGATTTGTTTCTGTGTGAAATTGGTTTAGTCAAATTTGGGGTGGGATACTATGGAAAATTCTCCAAGGAATATTAATTGTGATTGTTATTATATTAGGACAATGGGGTATATGTAAAATGTGGCAAAAAGTGAAACTAAAAAGGGGTAAAAATTATCAGAGGAGGGTGGAACAACCTAGAGAAGAATGTATAGAGAAAATACAAGAAGAAGAAGCCAAAATATAGCTAAAACCAATCGATGAAATGTTGACAAAGAAAGGTGTGATGACATATTTAGTCATCAGAGGAGGGACTGATGGAGCAGATATGCTAATATAAGAAATTTCTAATGACTAATGCATGTTTAATAATAAGAAAATTCAATAGAGAAACTAATATTTGAAAATAACGTGTGTAAGCCAAATGTGCCCACGGGGAGTGATCACCATGTGTATTAACAAGATGCTAAATAGTGAGAAATATTCATGTAAATTGTATTAATATGTCATACTTGAAGGTATCACCTATGTTTTGTGTTAATTCACATTCTTAACTTAGCTGAACTAAATGCCTGGTTTCACTGAATCTTGCCTGCTTATAACATGAAGATGCGACAAGGCTTGCAAGGACTGGTAACCGGAGCAAAGGACCTTGAACTGTTCAGAGTTCAGATGGCTCTGCTAGAACATTCTGCGATGTACCAGTGGACAGGAGATGATGAAGACAATTTGATTCAATTATGTGTAGTGTAGGCAAAATGCACTTTCCCAGGACTTGAACAATGGAGGCACTGACCAAAGACTCATGTGCATCAATTTTGTTACCTGAAGAGCTGTATGATGTTCTCATCAACAGAAGAACCAATCAAATTAATGGAACTTGAGACCTAAGTAGACATGTAGATGTGGTAAACAAAAACTATAGGTTAGAGTCATAACTTCTGATAAGGTTGACCAATTAGCAACTAGTGGGATGGACTGAGAGACCCTAATAAAAAGTTATGACAAGGGGAGTGAAATCCGAGGGGAGAGGAGAAAGTTGATGACGTCAGGAGATGCTGTCCGAAGTGCTGATAATTGGACTTACACTCTGTGAGCCTGATACTTTGCTGACTTCTGATGACCTGGAGACGAAGTCTGACTTGTTGCTGACCCATCTTGGATAGATAGCTATAATAATGCGACTGATTAATTTTTGCCCTTTCTTCTAGGTACCAATTGCGTTGTTTTACAGAATTTCTCATTTAGATAGAGTTTTCCAAATTAATGTTTTATCCAAATTGTTTTCGCATGAAGACCCCCAAGCTGATGCTAATCTTGGTTAGGTAGGCTGACAGGGGTGACATTGATGGTGACAATTGACTGACGAAATTGCTTTGCTGAATTACTACATAAATGGTTGAGAAATTATTAGCTTAATGTTTGCTTTTTTTGTGATTCTTTGATGAGTAATGTTTCCGTGATAATTAATAAAGCTTGATTAATAATAGTGCCAAATAATAAATATTTTTTATTCGAATTGTAACAATTAGGGAATAAAAAATATTAACCTTTTCCTGAGAGTGATGGTTATTTTTGTTAGTTAAGGTTTGTTCTTAGTTTATTGAATGTTGATTTTGATTTATTAATGTTGATTAATGGATTAGTATTCACCGCATGACTAGGATACTCCATGCGATTCAAAAGGTTAATTGACCTATACGCGCCCCCTGGTAAGTTTACTTACTAAGGACCAGGCGCGCTAACATGCCTCATACCCAAATCATGATCTAGTGGGAGGGAAGGTGTGCTGGGGGGAAGGGGACATCAAGGTTCTGATAAAGTTATGTTCGGATTTGCTCATATAAGGCAAATTGCCAAACCCCCATAGTGCAGCATATAATCCAACAGCCACAGATTTGGAATCATGGGTTTGAAAGGGTGGTGCAATGGGTTTACAGTATGAGACATAGAGCTCCTTCGAAATAGCAGCAGAAATCTGTTTGTGATTATGGGTAGCTTTATCAGTGTGATGTTTCCAGGACATATCAGATGACAGTTTGATGCCCAAATATTAAAACACATCCACCCTTTCTGGTTCCTCCCCACCAGGATACATTTTCCCTCTAAATTATTTGTGTTGTTTAGTGTCATAAATGTGGTCTTAGTTGCATTAACTACCAGACCCCCTGATTAGAAAAACTCCTCAAAACGTGTTATTAAAGGTTGCAGCCATTTAGCAGTTTGGGACACAAGGACGGCATAGTCAACAAATAGTAGAGTGGGTATCTTCACATTGGCAAAGGAGGGTGCGTCAGATAGAATGGCTGGGAAACGGCTGAGAAAAAATGCACCACTTTTATTAGAGAACAGGGTAGGGGGCAGAGCAGAGCCCTGTTGGACTTTCTTCCTGATCGTAATTGGGTCCGTGAGCTGCCCCTGATCTCCCCGACGAATGCTAGCATGATATATTAATATATTGAGAGGCATTCCCTCTCCTGAAGTACCTGCCACAACTTTGGTCAAGGGACCATGTTAAATGCAGACTTCAGGTCCAGAAAGGTCACTTAAAGGTGACTTTTGTGGATAAACACTGTTCTTCATTATAATAAGAGAAAACAAAAGACCTGGTCCACAGTGCTGATTTTTTCCCTGTAGCCTCCTTGAAAGATGGAAAGTGTATGTCCTTCTTCAGCCCATAGATCGATTTTGTCTAAGACAACCCAACAGAAGATCTTCTGCATCGTCATTCAGACTAATCTGTCCATAATTAGATGGAAGAGTACAAGCCCCTTCACCACCTTTCCAGGACTTGGGGATTGGTGCTCCTTCGCCTATAGCACTGCTCAAGGGTAAATTATACTCAGCCCACTCTGCTTTGCTGGAAAGATAAATGTCACCAAGGATACAATCTGGCCCATTGGCTTTCCCAGTGCTATAACACCAATTGCAACCTCTACATCCTGTGGATCAAAGGTCATTATAAGATATGTCTGGGCTATGTTGTTGAAGACCTCATCATCTAGTTGGAAATACTCCACCCATACAAGGGGCGAAATATGATTTGTAGGCCGAGCAGCAGCCTCTGCTCATTCCCAAGTAACAAGTGATCAAAGTTTGGTCATAGCCTTCTCCTGGCACGTAGATCGAAGATCTCTATTTCTTTGTTCTTTCAATTCTTGCTTAGCTTTTGATTGATGGGCTACAAGCATTGCGCTACTTTGCGACCCTTTACACCACATTATGCATGCACCATGCATAATGTATGCAAAGGGGGTGTTCCGGTGCAAGGAGGCTCACAAAAATGGCACAATAAAATCTACAAAATTTAACTGCGCCATTTCTGGTGTCATGTATTAAAACGATGCACCCATTGATTTCAATGGGCCTCCTTCATCTTTGCTCCACTAGCGTCAGGATTTTTGACTGTAGTGGAACAAAGCACCACAATAGTGTCAAATGTTTGGGGCTATTGTTCCTAATACAGCCATGGTGCACAGTATCTTAAATACAGCACACACGGTGGCATTAAGGGGGAGGGCGCAAGAAAAGTGGTGCTTCACAATGTGAAGAGCCACTTGTCTTAAATCTGGGCCTTAGAATTTTTAAAAATTTTAGACAACCATTATAATGATAAAAATACATTTTGTGCAATCAAAGCCATTTTTCTACGTTAAAAAACTTTCTGATCACAAAAGTCCTTATTCTTTGTTGGCAAAAGTCCACATTGAATGACAGCACTGGCATCTGAAATGCGATATGCAAAATGTGACACTTTTCTTCATTGTTGAGTCACTTATCAGATGCAAAGCTATTATAATTTCAGTTCTGTCTGGCCATCCTTTACTTAATAAAACAATGCAGCCTGTTGCCTCATAAATAATGCAGTTTAATGCACTCTTTTGCTGCATTAAAATGAAACAAATGTCCCACTGAATCAGGAAAAAATGACTCGTCATACATGACGTCTTCTCATTTAAAATCTGTGCAAAGGCTGCAGAATAGCCACTTACTTTTATGGGTAGCTTAGGAAATAGGAAGAGGGTGTGTTTTGGTTTGACTAGTGATAATTAGATGAATCTAGATTAACTGTTTTGTAGGTGTACTCTGTTCCAAGTACATTCATTGTATCTGCTATGTGTTGTTTGCTTGTGAATTCTGTGTCTTTACAGATTTCAGGCCAGATTTATGGAAAAGTAAATACTGTGCACCGTTAAATTCAGCTACCAGCGCCAACGCAGGCAATCCTTGCACCATCATACAAGGATGTCTGCTTTGAGGGGTGTGATTGTTATTGTGCAGGAAGGTGTGCCTTCCTGCACATAAACAATCACTAATGGCGTATTGGCACTTCTGTATGTGCTGCACTATGCAGCACACACAACAGTGCAAAAGCATCATTTTCAAATGATTGTTTATGTGCAGGAACAATCGTTTCTGGCATTTTCCTCTAAGCAAAAAACGAAGAGGAATAAAAGTATTCCTCTTCGTTGCGCCCTGCGAACGCCACCCCTGGGGTTTCTGTTAGATTTTGGCACTGTCTCAGGTTTAAGAAATTTCATAAATCTGAGGCAGCATCAAAATGTAATAGGTGTTGCTGTGGCATGCCAACAGCAACACCCATTGCACGTCCCTTCCACGCACAGTGCTGCGTGGGAAGCGCCCGTATTTACAAGGACGCCTTGTAAATAAAGGTCAGTGCTTAGCGCCGCCGGAGCGTCACGAAAGTGATGCTCCTGTGGTGCTAGGGGCCTATAAATATGCCCCTTTGTTCCTTAATTGATGTCTATGGATCTACTTCTGTGCGTATGCTGTCGGCCAGAATACCTTGTCGGCAATATGAGCATAACAGGGGCTCACATTTTGATGAAAGGGAGGTGAGGGAATATTGTGACTTGTACTTCATGACCTTGCCTTAATGCTGTCTGCTGAGCATCGACCAGGACATGGTAATCCCTACGTGGGTGAAGACAAGAAGTCAGAGTATGCAGCCTTACCTTGCAAATGTCACTGGTGTTCAGCAGAGCCTACACAAGGTCTAGCACTGTTGGGCACATATAGTGGCTCAAGCGCGGAACCTTCTCCATTACCTACGAACTGAGAATGCTGGAAAAGTAGGCGTCTATACAGTATTCAACTACATATGTCATTTGATTACAATAAAATCATTATTTTCATTTTCCATAGCCATGAAGTTCATGCAAGCATAAAATGTTTGTGTGAGAAGATTTTGTATTATGTTTTCATTCGTTGAAACCAAGTTATATGTTTCCAAGGTTTTGTGACTAGTAGTGATAATTCAGATTAATGATTATACATGTGCTCCTACTTAATTTACCAGGATGTTCCACTTCCACCACCTCATAAATCATCTTTTGTACAGGTGAGACAAGATGTGCGAAGGGGTGCAATGTTGTCCTGCATTATTTTGCTCTGCATATAGGGGTTTTTCAATGGTACCGTGGAGCAATGCTTTGCATAAATCTGTCTCACACAAATGCTCAATAATGAGTTTGAAAAACAACAACTTAGCGCTTCATTACGAGGATGGCAGTCTTGAGACTCCAGGTGGTCCGACCCCCACATTACAACCCTTGCGGATGGACAGAAAGTGGACCACCTTCCCCACTAGGGACATGGTTGCCTATGGCCTGACAGTAGTTGGAGTCATGATCAGCCACTGCAGTGCTGAGTTCATGCTTATCACAAGTCTCCTTTCGGCCAGCCTTTTCTTAGCAGTTTAACTGCCATGAAAAGGCTAGCAGATAGGAAGTGCTAGAGGTCACAGGGGAGCCCCTGCACTGACCACAACCACTTTGGAGACGGTGCGCATTCCAATGGTGCTGTTGTGCTATGGCATTGACCTTAGCTGCTTTAAGGAAACAGAGACCAATACCATAGCACTGTTCCAGCTAGGCTGACTGGCGGGAAGGTCACAACACAACGTTCCCACTGATCAGCCCTGTGGGAACATCGTAATAAGATTGGGGGTGAGGCCTCCGGGTTGACATGGGTCTTATCCCCGCCAGTTTGGCGCTCGGCTCGTGCCACTGCCAAACTCATATTCAGGCCCTTAATCTTGTAGAATCATATGTATAGAATTTGATGGCTGCATTTTTTTATTAAGTGCCGGCCCTGCAACTATTTCTCCCCATCATTAATGGAATAAAAAAATAAAATTACATTTTCTTTTAATTTTGTTTCATTTGTGCATAATCAAATGGCATAGTAATTGCATACATGAACTACTTCTGTTCATTTAAAATAAATAAACTTTCCAAAATCAGCTATAGTTTTTGCTTAATGATTTGAGAAGGAGCGTTTTAAGAATGCCAACAATAATATAGTCTCACATAAATAATGTGTCCTAAATATTGTTCATAACGATATTGTCTTACGGGGTATTGTAATCAATATTTAGGATTCAGTATTTATGTCGAACAATAGTTAGGCTATAATGTTCTTTAGCATACTTGTAGTATATCAGCAATATGTAGCGATAAAAATGATAAATCAACAGGCAAGTTCAGATACACTCCTAGTAATTCAGTTGATACTTCTACATTCTGACATGCATTTTTGTTTTTCATGGTATATGCTAATTTGTTTATTTTTTACAAATCAGAATGCCAATTTGTGGTATTGTTGTTTGACATAAATGGGAACGTTGTGGTTCCTGCCAAAATAATGTATTGCATCATAAATGTGACTGCTACATTTCATACAGATAAAAACATGATTGTATGTGTTCCAGGTTACCATGTCTTATCGATAAAACTCACTTCACACTGTTTTGGGCTGAAACCATAGTGACACAGTTTCTTCTAAATAATTGTACTTTCTTCGCCTGTTAGTCATATAAATCCTTTCTATTCACTCAATCAAATTATTTTTTTCATTCAAAGACCATAAAAGTACAACGATAAAACATACAAAACTTTATGCACAGCATAAATAAGAGCAAATTTATAATTTAAAAAAATTGCAATACAATCAAGTCCTCGACAAATAATTAAACCTATTACACTTATTTAAAACTACATAATGAAAATGTATGATGAAATTCATTATAAGAACTTGGGGCCAGATGTAAGAAGCGTTTTGCATGGCGCAAACTGCGAAAATCACAGTTTGCGCCATGCAAAACGCGCATCGCGATGCACAATCCCATTTTGCGAGTCGGTTCCGACTTTGCAAAATTGGAAAGCGACTCGCAAATAGGAAGAGATGTTCCCTTCCTATTTGCGACTCGCACCACAATGCAGAATTGCTTTGTGACCGCGAAAGCGGTCGCAAAGCAATTGGCAGTTAGCACCCATGTGAAGTGGTGTGAGAAAGTAGCCTCTTTCTAGCCTTGTTACCCCCACTTTGGGCCTGTTTGTGAGTGTATGTCAGGGTGTTTTCACTGTCTCACTGGGATCCTGCCAGCCAGGGCCCAGTGCTCATTGTGAAAACCCTATGTTTTCAGTATGTTTGTTATGTGTCACTGGGACCCTGCTAGTCAGGACCCCAGTGCTCATAAGTTTGTGGCCTATATGTATGTGTTCCCTGTGTGGTGCCTAACTGTCTCACTGAGGCTCTGCTAACCAGAACCTCAGTGGTTATGCTCTCTCATTTATTTCCAAATTGTCACTAACAGGCTAGTGACCAATTTTACCAATTTACATTGGCTTACTGGAACACCCTTATAATTCCCTAGTATATGGTACTGAGGTACCCAGGGTATTGGGGTTCCAGGAGATCCCTATGGGCTGCAGCATTTCTTTTGCCACCCATAGGGAGCTCTGACAATTCTTACACAGGCCTGCCACTGCAGCCTGAGTGAAATAACGTCCACGTTATTTCACAGCCATTTTACACTGCACTTAAGTAACTTATAAGTCACCTATATGTCTAACCTTTACCTGGTAAAGGTTAGGTGCAAAGTTACTTAGTGTGAGGGCACCCTGGCACTAGCCAAGGTACCCCCACATTGTTCAGGGCCAATTCCCCGGACTTTGTGAGTGCGGGGACACCATTACACGAGTGCACTACATATAGGTCACTACCTATATGTAGCTTCACAATGGTAACTCCGAATATGGCCATGTAACATGTCTATGATCATGGAATTGCCCCCTCTATACCATCCTGGCATAGTTGGCACAATCCCATGATCCCAGTGGTCTGTAGCACAGACCCTGGTACTGCCAAACTGCCCTTCCTGGGGTTTCACTGCAGCTGCTGCCAACCCCTCAGACAGGCATCTGCCCTCCTGGGGTCCAGCCAGGCCTGGCCCAGGATGGCAGAACAAAGGACTTCCTCTGAGAGAGGGTGTTACACCCTCTCCCTTTGGAAAATGGTGTGAAGGCAGGGGAGGAGTAGCCTCCCCCAGCCTCTGGAAATGCTTTCTTGGGCACAGATGTGCCCAATTCTGCATAAGCCAGTCTACACCGGTTCAGGGGACCCCTTAGCCCTGCTCTGGTGCGAAACTGGACAAAGTAAAGGGGAGTGACCACTCCCCTGACCTGCACCTCCCCTGGGAGGTGTCCAGAGCTCCTCCAGTGTGCTCAAGACCTCTGCCATCTTGGAAACAGAGGTGCTGCTGGCACACTGGACTGCTCTGAGTGGCCAGTGCCACCAGGTGACGTCAGAGACTCCTTCTGATAGGCTCCTTCAGGTGTTAGTAGCCTATCCTCTCTCCTAGGTAGCCAAACCCTCTTTTCTGGCTATTTAGGGTCTCTGTCTCTGGGGAAACTTTAGATAACGAATGCAAGAGCTCATCCGAGTTCCTCTGCATCTCTCTCTTCACCTTCTGCCAAGGAATCGACTGCTGACCGCGCTGGAAGCCTGCAAACCTGCAACATAGTAGCAAAGACGACTACTGCAACTCTGTAACGCTGATCCTGCCGCCTTCTCAACTGTTTTCCTGCTTGTGCATTCTGTGGGGGTAGTCTGCCTCCTCTCTGCACCAGAAGCTCCGAAGAAATCTCCCGTGGGTCGACGGAATCTTCCCCCTGCAACCGCAGGCACCAAAAAGCTGCATTACCGGTCCCTTGGGTCTCCTCTCAGCACGACGAGCGAGGTCCCTCGAATCCAGCGACTCTGTCCAAGTGACCCCCACAGTCCAGTGACTCTTCAGTCCAAGTTTGGTGGAGGTAAGTCCTTGCCTCACCTCGCTGGGCTGCATTGCTGGGAACTGCGACTTTTGCAGCTACTCCGGCCCCTGTGCACTTCCGGCAGAAATCCTTTGTGCACATCCAAGCCTTGGTCCACGGCACTCTAACCTGCATTGCACGACTTTCTAAGTTGGTCTCCGGCGACGTGGGACTCCTTTGTGCGACTTCGGGTGAGCACCATTTCACGCATCCTTGTAGTGCCTGTTTCTGGCATTTCTCCGGGAGCTACCTGCTGCTGAGAGGGCTCCTTGTCTTGCTCGACGTCCCCTCTCTCTCCTGGTCCAATTTGCGACCTCCTGGTCCCTCCAGGGCCACAGCAGCATCCAAAAACGCTAACCGCACGATTTGCAGCTAGCAAGGCTTGTTGGCATTCTTTTGGCGGGAAAATACTTCTGCACGACTCTCCACGGCGAGAGGGATCCGTCCACCAAAGGGAAAGTCTCTAGCCCTTTTTGTTCCTGCAGAAACCTCAGCTTCTTCTGTCCAGTAGAAGCTTCTTTGCACCCGCAGCTGGCATTTCCTGGGCATTTGCCCATCTCCGACTTGCTTGTGACTTTTGGACTTGGTCCCCTTGTTCCACAGGTACCCTAGATTGGAAATCCACAGTTGCTGCATTGTTGGTTTGTGTCTTTCCTGCATTATTCCTCTAACACGACTTCTTTGTCCTTAGGGGAACTTTAGTGCACTTTGCACTCACTTTTCAGGGTCTTGGGGAGGGTTATTTTTCTAACTCTCACTATTTTCTAATAGTCCCAGCGACCCTCTACAAGGTCACATAGGTTTGGGGTCCATTCGTGGTTCGCATTCCACTTTTGGAGTATATGGTTTGTGTTGCCCCTATCCCTATGTTTCCCCATTGCATCCTATTGTAACTATACATTGTTTGCACTGTTTTCTAAGACTATACTGCATATTTTTGCTATTGTGTATATATATCTTGTGTATATTTCCTATCCTCTCACTGAGGGTACACTCTAAGATACTTTGGCATATTGTCATAAAAATAAAGTACCTTTATTTTTAGTATAACTGTGTATTGTGTTTTCTTATGATATTGTGCATATGACACTAAGTGGTACTGTAGTAGCTTCACACGTCTCCTAGTTCAGCCTAAGCTGCTCTGCTAAGCTACCATTATCTATCAGCCTAAGCTGCTAGACACCCTATACACTAATAAGGGATAACTGGGTCTGGTGCAAGGTGCAAGTACCCCTTGGTACTCACTACAAGCCAGTCCAGCCTCCTACATTGGTTGTGCAGCGGTGGGATAAGTGCTTTGAGACTACTTACCACTCTTGTCATTGTACTTTTCATAAGAGAAAAATATACAAAACAAGGTCAGTGTATATACACATAGCCAAAAAGTTTTGCATTTCCTCTTTTCACTCTTTGTGCTGAAAAGTACTCCTAACTTTCTAAAAAGTTCTAAAAAGTTTAAAAAGTTTTTTTTCTCTGTCTTTCTAAAAGCTCTGACAAACTTTTTATCTTTTACTATCACTTTAACTCTCTCTAAAAATGTCTGGCACAGGCCAAAATGTTGATCTGTCCAAACTTGCATATGACCACCTTAGCTGGAAAGGAGCAAGGAGTCTCTGTGTAGAGAGAGGTTTGAGTGTAGGGAAGAATCCTTCCTTGGAACTGTTACTTAACATGCTTAGAGAACAGGATAAGGCTAGAAGTGCCCCATCTGTAGAAAAAGTAGCTAATGGTTCTCAATCTGATCCAGGGACTCCCCCAGGAAAAGATTCAGGAAAGAAACTTCCTAGCCTGCCCATTACTAGACAGTCTAGCATAGTTGGTAATGATAATGAGCCACACCATATAAATAGTGTTGTCTCACATCATAGCAAAAGCATTTATTCTCACCATACTGGTAGTGATGTTTCTGTTAGCCAAGCTGTTAGGGTGGCTTCTGTAAGGGACAGGTCTCCTTCTGTCCATTCTCACCATACTTCTGTTTCAAGGCATGTCCCTCCCACCCACCCTGATGACAGATTGTTAGAAAGGGAGCTCAATAGATTGAGAGTGGAACAAACCAGACTGAAGCTCAAGAAGCAACAGCTGGATTTGGATAGACAGACTTTAGAAGTAGAGAAGGAGAGACAGAAACTGGGTTTAGAAACCCATGGTGGCAGCAGCAGTATTCCCCATAGTCATCCTGCAAAAGAGCATGATTCCAGGAATCTGCACAAGATAGTTCCCCCTTATAAGGAGGGGGATGACATTAACAAGTGGTTTGCTGCACTTGAGAGGGCCTGTGTTGGACAGGATGTCCCTCAAAGGCAGTGGGCTGCTATCCTATGGCTATCATTTAGTGGAAAAGGTAGGGATAGGCTCCTTACTGTGAAAGAAAATGATGCTAATAATTTCCAAGTTCTTAAGAATGCACTCCTGGATGGTTATGGCTTAACCACTGAACAGTACAGGATAAAGTTCAGAGAGACCAAAAAGGAGTCTTCACAAGACTGGGTTGATTTCATTGACCATTCAGTGAAGGCCTTGGAGGGGTGGTTACATGGCAGTAAAGTTACTGATTATGAAAGCCTGTAACACAATCCTGAGAGAGCATATACTTAATAATTGTGTGTCTGATTTGTTGCACCAGTACCTGGTAGACTCTGATCTGACCTCTCCCTAAGAATTGGGAAAGAAGGCAGACAAATGGGTCAGAACAAGGGTGAACAGAAAAATTCATACAGGGGGTGACAAAGAGAACACTAAGAAGAAAGATGGTGAAAAATCTCAAGATAAGCATGGGGACAAGGGTTAAACCAAAGATCCCACTTCAAATCTTAAACACTCTTCAGAGGGTGGGGATAAAACAAATTCTTCCTCTTCTTCCCAACCTGCACACATTAAAAAGCCTTGGTGCTTTGTGTGTAAAAACAGAGGCCATAGGCCAGGGGATAAGTCCTGTCCAGGTAAACCCCCTGAGCCTACCACCACTAATACATCAAGCTCTAGTGCCCCTAGCAGTAGTGGTACTAGTGGTGGGACTGCTGGCAACAGTCAAGTTAAGGGTGTAGTTGGGTTCACTTTTGGGTCCATAGTAGAAACTGGGGTAGTCAGTCCCAAGACAGTTTCTGTCACACCTAGTGGCATTGGCCTTGCCACACTGGCTGCTTGTCCCCTTACAATGGCTAAGTACAGGCAGACAGTTTCAATAAATGGTGTTGAGGCCTTGGCCTACAGGGACACAGGTGCCAGTATCACTTTGGTGACTGAAAACCTAGTGCACCCTGATCAACACATCATTGGACAACAGTATAAGATTATTGATGTCCATAACTCCACTAAGTTTCTTCCCTTAGCTATAATTCAGTTTAGTTGGGGTGGAGTTACTGGCCCTAAGCAGGTGGTGGTATCACCTAGCTTACCTGTAGACTGTCTCTTAGGTAATGACCTAGAGGCCTCAGGTTTGGCTGATGTAGAGTTTTATGCCCATGCAGCCATGCTGGGCATCCCAGAGGAATTGTTCCCTCTCATTTCTACTGAAATGAAAAAGCAAAGGAGAGAAGGCCTGAAAACTCAGGATCCCTCTCCATCAACAGGTAAAAAGGGTATCACAGTATCCCCTAACCACCCTGCCATTCAGGATACCATTCCTGTGGTGGGTGAAACCTCTCCTGGGGTGGCACCTGTTCCAAGGGAAGCATCAGCTGGCAAAGCTGCACTCCCTGAGGTAGAAGTACCTCTCTGTGGGATAACTAACATTGGTGACAAAAAGAGCACCATTTTAGTTAACATGGAGCATCCCTCCAACCCTCCCAGAGAAACTTTAGTGCAGAAACTCTGCACTGCCTCACAACACTTAGGACAGCATCCCTGCCCTAGTGTGGAGCTGATAGGACAGCATCCCTGCCCTGCTCCAACCCAAGAGAAACAGCATCCCTGTTCTCTCTTCCAGCCATATGGACAAAATGTTTGCCCAGCTATGGCTTTTCTGAGACAGCATCCCTGTCTGGCATTTCCATCACTACAAATAGGTTCAGTGGACAATTCCCACTGCTCTAAACTAAAACTTACTGATAGAAACTCTGAAAATACATCTTCACATTGTTGCTTAGCTAAAAAACTTCAAACAGGGTGGTTTACATCCCCACAGGGAAGTAACCATATAGTGGATGATAAAGGGACTAACCAGTCTATTGCAGAGCTACTCTCTACTTATCACCACTTAGACAATAAAGTCTCAACTGGCCAAGGTTAGCCTTATTGTCCTTCGTTTGGGGGGTGGGGGGGGGTTGTGTGAGAAAGTAGCCTCTTTCTAGCCTTGTTACCCCCACTTTGGGCCTGTTTGTGAGTGTATGTCAGGGTGTTTTCACTGTCTCACTGGGATCCTGCCAGCCAGGGCCCAGTGCTCATTGTGAAAACCCTATGTTTTTAGTATGTTTGTTATGTGTCACTGGGACCCTGCTAGTCAGGACCCCAGTGCTCATAAGTTTGTGGCCTATATGTATGTGTTCCCTGTGTGGTGCCTAACTGTCTCACTGAGGCTCTGCTAACCAGAACCTCAGTGGTTATGCTCTCTCATTTATTTCCAAATTGTCACTAACAGGCTAGTGACCAATTTTACCAATTTACATTGGCTTACTGGAACACCCTTTAAATTCCCTAGTATATGGTACTGAGGTACCAAGGGTATTGGGGTTCCAGGAGATCCCTATGGGCTATGACATTACAGGGGTAGCGCAGAAGTGATGCAACATGGAGAGATATCTTTATTTCTCCCTAGTTTTTCCTCTTTCAATGTGTACTGCATTTTGCAGCACACATAGAAAGAGGAAAACTCCTCTTGGGATTGTTTTTGTGAAGGAAAGTGCCCCTTCCTGCACAAAAACAATCCCCCGCAATGCAGGAACCCTTGCACCAATGCAAGAAGGCTTGCAGCACTGCCCTGTGCCAAAACATTGTAAATCTGGCCCTCAGATTCTCAACCATGTCTTACAATATTGACAGCAAGAATGTAATCTCCTTAGGTGACATGTCCAGTACTGTAAGATCATTTTTTAAACTAATTCACTAATTGCTTAGGGAACAAGATACCGGTGCTTAAATTTGATAGGCCTCCATCTCTGTCGCATCGTTTCTGATGGTCCCCACAACTAGGCTCTGCCTTTAATCCACCCTGATCCATGTAAATTTACCTATTCAAATTTGAGAAATATTTTTGATAACTCACTGTTCTTTCATTACCATATTAATTACACTGTGTTCTCACATCATTTATAGTTGATTATGCTTCCTAATGTGCTACCCTATTAGCAAACCTCCGATTGAAATTCCAGGTATACAGGTTCCCCAAATACCCCAAAAAACAAATCCAACTTATTTAGAACTTCCCGCTGAATTTCATAGGACTATCTTCAGTGTTTCATCTCTGGCCATCTCAAAAGCCATGCCTGGTTGCAGATAGCCAAATGTTTGATAATTAGTGCTCTATTTTATGTCATTGAAATCTTCAAAACATGGGTTCAGCTTTAAAACACTGCAGGGCATGCTGCTATGTTGCTGTCAGCCTTCTAAGTTAAAGTACTACATATTGTTGTATAGCTATTTTAGCAATGATTTTAGACACATTACTTTAGCAACTAGGCCTGGCGTTGTGCACTTTAGCTCAGTTCCATATTATACAGCTTAATTAATTTTTCTAGCACAGGTCACATTTGCGGTGCTGTTTTATTTTCTTTATCTAGTTATTCTTTCACCTAGGGAAGCATTACGTTCCCAGCAGGACATTATTTTGACTTTGTGCTTTCCTCAAGGCTGCAGCCAGATAGAGTTTCCGGCAAAGTGGTACGCTCTGTCACCAACATTCACAGAAATATACACATCCCTAGGTGAGAACATTTTCTCAGTTGTTTTATTATAAAAACATTTCTTTGTCCCAGACATGTTAGAGGGAGATTCCAGCCAGATGACCACGACTGCATGCTTATTGCTGATTGCCTTCGCTACAGCTGCTTGCTCAGACTACTGGATCCCTGGCCTACATGGGGACGATGTCTTGCTAAACAACAGGCTTCCTTGCACAGTTATGGCGGATAATGTCTTCCTGGGGGAAACCTGAAGGGCGAATTAGGGCTTATCACGCTGTGCTTCAAGATAGCTGAGGTAGGTATCACAAATATTCCGCATGTTTTACAGTGTGGTGGGACTTTTTTGTGTTTCACTCTCCTTGTCACCAGTTTGCTTTTAGTGTGTTTTATCATCCTAGTTATTGCAATCCATGCCATTTCATCTAAGATGCAGATAATTCAATAAACCTTATTAAACCATTCTCTTCCTCAGTTTGTCTTTGCATATGTGAGACTAATGTAACTCAGAAAAAAGTATGAAATCTGATCGACCACAATTCCCCTGAGGATTCATTTCTGTCATGTGCTTGGTTGCAACAATCATACTTGTTTTTGGACCTTGATGAGGTGCTGCTAGTTAGCTGTAAAACCCGGGTTAGGCTGACAGTTGTCACATGGTGTGGAATTGGACTCAGTTCCCCACAATTCAGGTGATTCTGCTGCCCAAACCCTGTAGTCTCATTAGGATAATGAGAGGCTATGAGAAAATAAAAAGCAAAAACAATCAGAACATAGCTACCAAATAAACAATGAGTGTATGTAGTAACTAACTGATTTCTAGAGCGGTCATTTATCAATCAGAGATGAGTATGAGCAGAAAGGAGTTACATCTATTTGGCTTTCTTTTTATCATGACATCCTCCAACTGAAGCATGCTCTGCTTACCTGTAACTACATACATAAATCGGATGCCAACTAGTTAATGCTAGGAATCATCTATAGCTTTTGGCTCTGTTTATCCCATGTTGTTTCAGCCCTGTTCAAATCAGGTTACCTCTGATTACAACAAGTTTTTTTTTATTAAACAGTGCTTCATAGTAGAACATTTTTTATCCTTGATTGAAAGTATAGTCACTATTGAGCACTTAACAGAAGACAATTTAACTTTAGACGTAGTGAAATTCTTCTCATCCATGTTGTTGTTTCCATTACCACCTAGTGGAGAAAGCTCTTACACCATTCCAGGCATACAAGGTGGCCACAGTGTTGCTGCATACAGAACAATATCAAGCAACTCAATCAGGATCCTCATTCTTTAGTTCAAGCCAAGAAATATAGGAACAATGTTTAGGATCCACCAGACAATGATTTTGTGTTAGCATACCCAGTGTTCCCAGCAAGAGGAACACTAGGCCCAGTTTTTCCAGATGGGCACCCGGTAAAACCATTTTGAAAGTGTTACGTAGGCACGGAAGACAGACTAAGCCTGGCCCCCAATTGACCCACTGCCATAGCACAGGCGAGCAAACAACATTTCCCCCAGAGTTGTCAGAACCTGCTTTTTTCTCCAACGTTTGCCTCTGTCCAGAAACCTGTCAGTGCAGGTGACAAATCAAAGTGAAACTGTCACCAGCATGAGGGCTAACTAGTGATAAAAGACGTGGAACTTTTGGGACCACAGGACTGTTCCCCTTCCTATGGACAACATCTCATAAATGCTGTATTTTGAGTGCGTTTAACTGGAACATTTAATATAGGCAGAGGAGATATCAACACTGTATGAATCCATCATATGTGTAAAGAGGTCCTTAAGGTGTTAAAGCAATTGGAAGGGAAAAAGAACTAGACCATGTTACTTATAAATTCCTGTCACTGAATCATTACTCCAATTAGAGCTTGTGCGTAGACACTTTTAGGGGCATATTTATACTCTGTTTGCACCGAATGTGCGTCAAAAAGTTTGACGCACAATCAGCGCAAACATTGCACCATATTTATACTATGACGTCCGACCCCGCGAACGTCAAAATTCCTCCGTGTGCGTCATTTTCTGGAAGTGGAAACCGTCTTGCGTTAATGACATGAAAGGTAGGCGTTCCCGTCCAAAAAATGACTTTAAGGGCTGTGCGCCTTATTTATACTTCTGCATCATTTTGACGCACAGGAGGTGGCGGGCCTTAAAAAACGACACCCAGCCTGATGTGCGCTGTTTTTTATTGCCTGGGTGAGGGCAGGTGTTATAGGATCTGTGGGTTCATTTCCATGGTCTCTGACCATGGAAGCAGTCCACAGTTGCCCTTCCCTGCCCCCAGGGACACCCACTGCCACCCCACCCACCCCCACCCACCCCTGAAGGACACCCATGGATAGGGGGACCCATCCCAGGTAAGTAAAGGTAAGTAGAGGTAAGTATTTTTGGAGAAAAAAAAGTTGTGGCATGGGGGGGCCTAACTTGGGAGCCTCTCAAAACTACTCCCTCTTGATGGCCCTTTAGCAGACTCTTCTTGGCTGCTAAACAGACTGGAGAGAGCTAAAGGGATGTAATCTTTTTTCACTTCTTACATCACTAAGAGTTGCAGAGGGAGGAAATGTCTGCACATTGGTGGTCTTTGCTATGCATAGGCCGTCCACCTGCAGGCTTTTGCACAAATGTCCTTTACTTGGAAAGAGCAGCAGGGAAAAATAAGGGGTGAATCTTCTTTCCTGTCCATGATATGCCATGGCACTTGTCCACAGAGCAGTGCTGGAGTGCTGATGTTGTCGCTGTTGGAATGATTTCTGCGAAGTGCAAATGGTTTTCGTCAGCCCTAGCAAAGGTATTTACAACCCCGCCACCACATCGGAATATTTTTACCTTTATCTTGCATGCTACAATGTGCAGAACGGGATGAGGAACAAGGTTCTGTTCTATAGCTGAGGCCTGTCTTCCAGGTACGTTACATCTTGTGACATGGGCAAGTGTTTCAGTGCCTCTGTCTGTGAAGTACAGTGGTAATATATATATATATATAAATTTACTTAAAGAAACAAAGTTGACAGGGACGTTATAGTTAGGTTCTGAGTTTACTCGCACAAAACCAGAGAAATTCAGCAGTTATAGTTAGAGTTATTTAGAGGAACTATAACTCGTAGCCTAAGGTAACTATAAGTCACACTGCTGCCATGCACAGTTTATTTTTCTAAATTTAACTTCTAAAGTTTCATTAATATTTTTATTGACGTTATAAAAGTTGTCATGAGTGCTGTAATATCTGGGGTAATTAGCAGTGCATGGCGAGGAGCTGTGTGCGGGAGCAATGTTGGCTCACCCAGGAGGAGGGGAGCCGGCTGTAACCCCAGGGGCTTTGAGCCCCCCCAGGGTGTCCCTTACAACAAAAAAAGAGAAGCACTTTCTTCTGTAAAGGTCAAATCCTCCAAGTGTGCTTGCTCTGCAGTTCCACCTTATAAAGTTATCTGATGAAGACGCTTGAGGAGTAATCACAATGGCAAAGTTACAGACTCACAACGTAACTGAAGACATTACCTCAGCTTTCTTCACCGTGCTGTAGTGTAGGAGATGCACTATACATTTACCAAGTGAGGTAGCACCCCATTAATTAGCCAGCAGATAGTACTCTAGTTAGGTAGGCATTCTGCTCGAAAAGCTGGACCCTTCTTGGATAAACACACAGGGTAGTAGTCATTCTGTCACAATACTCATTTCACAGAAATAAAACCTCAAAGGGAAGACTTTACAGATATAGGCAAAGCACATGTTCAAATTAAAGCCCCACTTCTGTAAACTACTAATCATCCTAATTTCATGAGCATGGTGAAGGCAAAGCAAGTGTTTTTTTTCTGCAATTTCACAACGTTATCCGTAAACCTTGATGGAGGTGATTGCATCCTTGTTTGTTTTTTGTGCACAATATCTACTTTAGTGACAGTGACAAGTGGGTTCTTTTTCGTCATCTGCTGCTGAGACCAGAGATCGTGTTCTCCCTTTTGAAAACTACAAGTATATAAAGTGGTCTACAAGTCCTGCGCCTTTGGTCTCCATATAATCCTTAGTGGTATGCTACATCTTCCTGCACTTTTCCCAGGATGATGGACAGTTTACTAAAAGGCCCCCCGAGTACATTTCCAGATGATTTTAGAGATGTGTTCTTGATGCAGAGGATCACTTACTTCTGTAAAGTACAAATCATCCAAGTGCGTTTTCTCTGCAGTTCCACCTTGAAAAGTTCTCTGATGAAGATGCTCGAGGAACAATCACATTGGTAAATTAACAGACACACAAGGTCACTGGATACATTACCTCAGCGTCCTTCTTGCAGCAGTAGTGTAGGAGATGCATTCAACATTAATCCAATGAGGTAGCACTTACTAATTTGCCAGTAGAAAGTACTCCAGTGGATGGACATTCTGAACAAAACCGTGGCCTCTTTTTGGATAAATACACTGAGCAGGATTCATTCTGGCACGATGGTCATTTCACAAAAATTAAACCTCAATGGGAAGCACGTACAGATAAAAACAAAGCTGATGCCTAATTTGAAGCTCAACTTCTGTAAAGTACTAGTCATCCTAATTTCTTGTGCATGGTCAAGGCAAAGCAAGTGTTTTATCTCTGCATTTTCATCTTGAAAAGTTATCTGTAAACCTTGCTAGAAGCGTTTGCACCCTTGCTTTTTTTTAGCACAATATCTCTTGTAGTGACTGCAACAGGTAAATTCTTCCCTTTCATCTGCTGCGGAGACAAGAGATCATGTTCTCCATTTTAAAAAGTACAAGCATGAAAAATGACCTAGACGCCATGCCCTTTTGGCCCCATTCCATGTACATTAATGCAAAATCTTCCTGCCATTTTACCAGGATAATGGACAGCTAACTGAAAGGACCCCCCCAAATATATTTTCCACCAATCTTTAAGACATGTTCTTGATGTACAGGAATGTGATCACATCTCCACCAAGCAGAGAAGAACTTCATGAGTGGTGTGGGCTTGGATGGTTACAGGGCGTAGGCCCTGCGTTCAATCCTCGCGATACACAGCCGAATACTGTGCGTGGTTGAGTAGAAACAGGGGGTAGGCTGCAGGCCCTGTGTCCAACCTCTGCTGCGCATGGTCGAAGGCCATGCGTGGTGCAGGGTTGGGTGGTTATAGACGGTAGGCCACAGGGCCCAGCCTACAGTCAGGCCCTGCAGTCAATCCCTGCCACACATAGTCGCCGGGCTCCGTGGCTAACCCCCACCGCGTACTTTCAAAGACCATTCATGGTGCAGGGTTGGGTGGTTATAGGGGGCTGGTCCCAGGCCCTGGCCTACAGCCAGGCCCTGCAGTAAATCTCTGCAGGACACAGTGGCCAGGCCTTGTGGCCAACCACAGCTGTGCACGGGCAAAGGCCGTGCATGGCAGTGGTTGGATTAATGTAAAGTAATTAAACATATTTAAAATTAAAAAGTCATAGAAATTTACTGAAAAAACAAAGGTTACAGGGATGTTATAGTTTGGAAATAGAATTTAAAAAAAACATAGAAATTCATTTAAAAAAGCAAAGGTTACAGGGACGTCATAGTTAAGCTCACATTTCAAACTTACAAAACCAAAGAAATTCAGCTGTTATAGTTAAAGTTATTTCATGTAACTATAACTCGAGCCCCAAGGTAACTATAACTCACGCTGTCTCCATGCACTGCTAATTACCCCAGACACTTCATCACTCATGCCATCTTCAATGACATCATTAAAAATATCAATGTGGCATTAGTAGTAAAATTATTGATGAGATACCCGTGTATGGCATGGACGCAAGTTATAGTTACCTTAAATTTTCTTTAACATTCTTTTACTCCATCACTGGCATGGTTCTTTAAATACCTAATGATTTTCTTATCATCTACTTCTTTCATGGCATCTCTGAAGTCAATAAACATCTCGATCGATGCGTTCCACCTGACGCCAATATTTTGCTTCTTTGCAGTGTTGAACGGTGGTGGTAGTTTAAGAAACTCTGTTGTATCATATTCAGTGCTTTTTTCTGCAGCCATTGAAAATATTAAATATTCTGAATACTTTTGTTGTACTGGATGCCACTCACCAATGAGCATGCATTGACTTTGCAACTGGGCATGGGTCCACAAACCCAATTCAAGGTGGTGTGGCACTTCCCTCGCTCGTGCTGGTAAGTAGATTTGTACTTTCATAAGTGCTCTCACCCCAGTTACCATTTGCCGTACATTGATGATGGCTCTGCGTTATGGCTCACACAGTGTTTCTTCTTTCAGCCTTACCAACAGATTTTTGTGGGCTATCAAATACACTCCTCCACAGGGCCTTCCAGTTCTTCGAGGGCCATATATAGGCTGGAGCAGGCTTTGGCTCAACAAAGGCCAACTTCGAGAAGCTTCGTATAGATTTTGGTCTTCATTCTTCAGCTTACGATCACACACTGCACACTGATTCTGTCATAACTGTTAATAACCACACCTTAACACCTTCCAGGAAGTTACATAATTCCTCTATCGAGACCACCCAGAACCGCAGGGGCTCTAGTGCACATAGTGTTACAACACTACAAACCCTATGCTGGCAATTGGAGTCCCCTGCTGAGTTTGGTTAGAATACTTTAAGATTACTAATGGATACTTTGTTGTCTCCGTGGGCAGCAGAGGACAGAGAAGTTGGCACTGATTGTTAATTTACACACATACCGAGGGCTGGAAGAATGTGTCACTCAAGACATGATGCTGCTTGGTTGCTTTACTTGTGGCGTGAGTCTAGATTGTACAGAGTTAACCTATCTCTGTTCATGCAATTTGTGCTAAAAAGCTGCCTGATTGCCCACAGTTTAACATATCTAAAGTTTGAATGTGTGAGATCTTTTATCCAGAGGCATAGCTCTGCTGTCACAAGTTTGAACCTTTAGGGTCTTTGTAAGGTGAACAATTAAATCCAGCAGTGATTTTGGATGCCAGTGTATGAACCCGAATAGCTTACAGTCTCTGGTTCAATTCTCCCAGTTTTGTTTGCATGGTTTACTGTGGCACATTGTTTAGTATGATTTGTTGGACAAGGTCAAGACTTTGAGGTGAACTACGTAATGCGTTTCTGAGAGCCTTCCAAACTTAACAATACCTGCTGCTGCAGTAACTAGACAAGATACTGTAAAATAAGTGAAATATGAGTGTAATAATAATATCAGAAGGCTCAGCAATCTTTTAACTCATTGGTGTTCAACAACAGTATAATTAGGTCAGATCCATCTCACACTCTCAGGTCAACAACAAACTCTTTAAAGGATTCATTGTATGCACATTTGTCCCAAGTACATACCCCGAAATTCTGCCTTTGATCCGAAACTTAAAGCTTAATGTTGAAAATCATTTTAGTCTGAAAGACAACTTTGCTGTCTTGGACCCAAAGCTTTATGAGTTTCTTATACACAGTCATCTGTCTGCCTTCAAAAATTTGAGTGTGTAAGATTTGTGTAACCTGAAGAATAACCACACGGTCTGTAGTTTGTACATGCACGGTTGTTGTAACATGAGAAAATTCTATAAAGCGTACGCATATAATATATTTTTTGACTATAAATCAAAGTGGATATTTGAGTCCAGAACTAGGCACATGATGGTTGTCACTTTTCTCAGCATCATAATTCAGCAGTACGTGAATGGCACACATTTCTACTTCCACTGCCGGAGATTCTGTTTGCACCTTATTCAGTCCTGGATCAATTCCAACTAAGATGAATTTGGGCTATTTACAAATAACAAACAACACCTAATTGAAACCTAGCTCAACAACATGAACATGAAGGGATTCCATCCCGAAGTTTCATCCAACAAAAAGTCTCTCTGGACACCGATCCCTCAAGGAGCGCATCATGAAGAAAACCAATATGGTCTAAAAGTGAATTGCTGTACTAAAACAGAGATTTAACTGTTCTTATTAGAAACTTGTCTCCTGAACTGCATTCATGTGAATGGTGGTAACGCCCTCCACCACATCCTCCCAGACTCTTCCCCCCATTAATGCCAGCCCTCGTGCACAGCACTCTTCAACAAAAACCTGAATACATATGGCCACAATAACACCATCATTATGCAACTCTGTTGCCAACCTGCACCACGTTCGAAGCATTAACAACCAGCATCTCTTGCTGACAGATTCACCATCTCCAGAAGCTCTCTATACAAAGCACCCTGGACATAGTCATAATGGCAATAAAGACGTACAAAAATAAAAACAAATCGGACAACAAGCCTTCATCATTAATGTACGTAGGATTTCCAACAACATCACAATATACGTCAGCACTGCCTGCATGACATTAAAGAACCCTACATCAGGACACAATAAAAGTCCACTTCTGCTCTCAGAACATGATGATCCTCACTTGTTGATTGTATCTTTGCATTTTAACCATGCATGGCATTCCATTGCCTTTTAGCTAGTTTTGAGCTACACAAACACCACTTGCATTAGTAAATATAGATAAATGTGTATGGGTATTTTGGACTATGACCATGATTACAAGTGATAGCATTTCACCAAAGAGGTAAATACAGGTGCAGTTCCACCACCCACAGTTCCAACAGTCTCTGTGAAAGGAGTCATCAGGTCTGCAAACAAGAGACCCAATAATCCAGCCCCAAGGCATAAGACCTTGTTACGCACTGTAGTAGCAGGGTGTGGGCAGGAGCATAGCCTCGACTCTGCCTGACAACTTCAGCGATACAGGGGAGTAGACAAAAGTCCTCTCCCACAGGCTCAAGCCTTCCCTGACACCTCACCACACAGCCCACACACCACCTCATCAACCCTAACTGTCCCATCCTGCTCACACGTTGTGCTTTCTCAGGGCAGTTGAAAAATGGCATTCGTTTTCTTCCCCAGAAAAAGCAGACATCCACATGGATAATAATCAGTTATCTCTGAGTTTGTGTGGTTATTCTCCATTTTTAGGAGAAAACTCAGAATCACAGTTTTTGAGGATAGGGACAGTCATCGCAAACGGGTATCCCAGCCTTCCAGTATCCCTGTAGTAAGAACCTGCATCCTCGTGAACCGGTCCTTTGAGTGGGAATTTAACAGTCCTGATCTGTGTTACTTGAGGACGTATCTGGGCTTACAATGACTGTACTTGGGTGTGCGATGACTGCGGCTCTGACATTTCATGTTTATCCGACTGGCTCATCATGACACCACCAAAGTTATTGTAGAGGTGATCATGAAAATAGATCTGCTTAATTTAATCTGTTATTTTTGTAATCTTGGACGTACTTCAGTTTTCTTACTTACAGTGATGTTACATTCTGGTATCTTATTGGGGTCAACAATCATGTACGTCTCCTGTAATATTTTTAGTAGTCAAACGTCATGTCCCATCACCTCGTGTTATGTCATAGGCAACATGATATCACTTCCTGTGATTATGTCATGGGTCAAAGGGCACTTGGTGTCTCTTCTGCTGCACCTCACAATTTGGTGAATATAGCTCCATAATTCCGTTTATCAGGGACTAAATCTGAGTATGGAAGCATTGTTACAAACATTACAATTTTTTATCTTCCATAAATATTACCTCCGGGGAAGTAACGAAATATGCGTAATTTTCTACCTGAAACCGTTTCTTGCTTGAAAGAGATCTGTCCAATTAGAAGCGTGTTGAGAAAAACACACGTTCACTGTTCTCTTTTGGAATATTCTTTCAAACCTTTATAATCATCCTGAAATCTTGAAAGCTTGCAAACTTGTGAAACGTATGTTTGAACAGTGTACGTTTCACAAAACATTTAGGAAAATTGTGGCTTTTACATGATTGCAGCTTCGTCATGCATATTTCACTGTCGATTCACAGAAATCGCTGTGCAGTTCCAGATGTCATGTTTGCATAATTATAAATTGTATTTAAATTGTATTTGTATAGCTCTTACTACCCATGTAGAGGCATTGAATTGCTTAAGGAAGAGCACCTCACTACTTCAGAATCCAAGATCAGACGTTAGTATTTAGTACAGTGGTTCCCAACATTTTGACTTCTGTGGACCCCCACTTAATCATTACTGAAACCTGGGGAACCCCACTGCATCATTGTAGGAATCCTCCCTCCCACGCCACTGAGTCATTACTGGAAGTTGAGGACCCAGGCCTACAACATTGTTGATGATTTGAACCGCAAAACAATACACAAAATATACAGAAACAAGCATTCCATCAAACACATACACAAATGATAACACATTTAATTTAATTTGCAAACAAATAAAATAAAAAATACAAATTTTAATAGGGAGGTTGGAGCTTTTCTAAATTCAATTGAATACGCAGATCGCTCACACTATATTCTCTTTGATGCACCTGCACTGCTCCCACAAATCAAAGTGAGGATACTAATTTAATTGTTTAGCCTCCAATTTCAAATTCCTTGACAATTACAGCACATTTTAAATATTTCAGTTGCACATTTTGCAACTTTATTTATGTACACTTATATAATCTGTTAATATTAGTTAGTATTCCAAGCAGTCACGGACCCCCTGAGAAGGCTTTGCAGACACCAAGGGGTCCCCAGACTGCAGATTGGGAACCTCTGATTTAGTAGATTAGAAATAGTTTTTCTTTTCTCTTGTACATTAGCTGTGTTAGGTTTGTGCTTTTGTATTTAGCAGAATTTAAAGTAGAGATTGAATGTTAGATGATGGAAACTCATTTGAAAGGTGGAGTTAGAAAGTTGCTTTTTTAGGTAGTGGTCATGCATGTTTGTTTGTTGGGGTGATGCATAACAAAGGATGGGGAAGTTCATAGTAGTCTCAAAGGTCCAGAAGGAGAGAGAGGGAGGATGGTTAGGACAAAGGCTGAAAGGAGGATGCAAGTTCCTTTATGACAAACAAATCAAATTATAAATTAAATTAACTTATACACACACATATCTATATATATAAGTATACATATATATATATATATATATATATATATATATATATATATATATATATATATATATATATATGTAGTTTTATTGTCTGGGACAAAAACCTCTATATAAATATCTGTACGTGCATAGAAGCAGCAATAGTTACTTTGTCTGATTTGCACATTTATCATGTGGTGAAGTTGGGCCATTTTTTCATGGCATTTCTTAAGGTTTTCACAGCAGGTGAAAACCCTTCTATATATATGCATCTGTATATACACATAGAAGCAGCAATTATGACATGGTATACTATAGCCACGTTTCTTGTAGTGTAATATACTTTTTCTCTTCTATAAATGTATCTGCTTACAACAGGAACCATAGTTCAGTGTACGATGTATGTCCCTTACTTGTACTGCACAACACAAGTACTCGTGTATACTCTGTTTTAAATTGTCCATAAACATGTGAAGGAAAATTGGAAATAACTGGCTCCTTGACTGATCATTTGAAATTAGAGAGGTGTAAAAGTTAGGAAACCTATTTAAAAAGAAAATAAATATATTCCCCACAAAGAAAGGGCTGTGAAATTTAAATATACTATGATCACTGAAAATTTGATAGAAAAGCTGGAATTTCAGTCATTTTCCTATGACAGCGATAAAAAGGAATATCCAAAGGAGGTCCTAGAATTCAACCACAATAAACACAATAAAAAGAAAGGAAAGCTAGATATAAAGAATGAGAGACCTTCTGGGACCTAAAGGAAACGTCAAAAATACCCATAATTACACTAAAATGCAAACAGTTTGCAACATGATCAAGAGAGCTTGAAATGCTATAGTATATTTTTAGGAGGCTGAACACATGGAACCAATGCCTCTGCAGGAAATGCAATCTCCTCTGTGGTTCGTCCATTTTGTCACTGCTCACTTAACAATCATAATGACATCATGCAACAATCTCTCCATTTCTTTCCTGCTCTGTACCACCTCTCACTATTATTGTGCAGGTCCTTACTTTTGGATATCCTTTAACTCAGGCTCTCTGTTTGGAGCAGGTGTAGTAAAGGCCTTCCTTGTCAGCTTCACAGAGGAAGAATGGTCTACAAGGCTCTTCAGAGAAGGGAGTGATACCAAGAATTTTGGACCATGAGGCGCAGTCTGTAGGCAGCCGGACTCCAGAAGAGTTTTGCCGAGGTATCCAAATTGTGCCTTATTAAAGGTATTGCAGAAGAAGGTTGCTAGATTTATATCAAATATGTTGGACTGGGCATAAGAAAGAAGGTTACACAAAGCATTTGGACAGTCCTGTTATATAGAGGTGAGGGTTCCAATGGGGTTCCATGAGGTGGGGTTCAAATGGAGAGTCAGAAAATGGTTAGGGAAAAGCAGTGTAAATTACACAAGAATGCATTAACTGGCTGCTTGCCCATTTGAACCTACACTCGAAAATTCCAAGTGTAAATGCATGCTGCTGGAGTTAGAACAGGTATCAATAATCTCCATTTTACAGGGTGGCAGTTGGTAACAGGGTTGAGATGGGCTCCTTATGTGGCAGCTCAGCCCAATCACACAGCTTTTGGTAGAGGCAAGGCAGTAGCAGGCATTAAGAAGTAGAAATGTAAAGTTGTCCTTTAACTGGAAATATTCACAGATTTGTACATCCCTGTGGCATGGGTATAAAGAATATTATTATGTCTCTAGGCTCCAGCAGGACTTCAACATTAGCTAAGAGCTATGATGTATCTTCATTTTTCTTTTCGGCATCAACAACTCCATGTCCTCGGGCAATTACCCAGTCTGATCAAGTAAATTACTTATTTGAGTGTGTATTATTTACAATAATTGTATTTCTTTATTAATATAAGTTTATGATAGCAGGTATTACAATCTAGACTATGATAGTAGTAAAAGAAAATGTATAAGTCACAATTTCTTTTGTAGATCAGAGTATGAAAGGTGTGCTTACCAAAATTTGTCACACGTGAAGAAAGCCTTTCACCAGATATTTTTTTCTCATCTTATTCCCCTTTCCCCTTGGGCATTCATGTTCCATGCTGAATTTGTGGGTGACTGAGGTGAATTTTGGGAGAGTTGGAGTGTAGCAAGCCTTGGTGTGTTCATACAACGTCTGCAGAACAAAGACTTTTGCTGAGTACCAAAAGTTCATGACAGTTTTGATCCCTCCAAATATCTCTTAGGCCCAACACTTTAGGGACATTTTCACTGTTTTTAATTTTTCAATCTAATTTTTTTAGTAACTGAACTTGCCAGCAAGGTAGACAGACTGGGGGTCATTCTGACCCTGGCGGTAAAATCCGCCAGGGCCAACGACCGCGGGAGCACCGCCAACAGGCTGGCGGTGCTCCCTTGGGCATTCTGACCGCGGCGGTACAGCCGCGGTCAGAAACGGAAAACCGGCGGTGTACCGCCGGTTCTCCGCTGCCCTGGGGAATCCTCCAGCTGCGCCGCCATGGGGAATCCGACCCCCATACCGCCATCCTGTTCCTGGCGGTTTTGGCCGCCAGGCACAGGATGGCGGTATGGGGTGTCGTAGGGGCCCCCGTAACAGGGCCCCACCAAGATTTTCAGTGTCTGCCATGCAGACACTGAAAATCGCGACGGGTGCAACTGCACCCGTCGCACCCCTTCCACTCCGCCGGCTCCATTCGGAGCTGGCATCCTCATGGAAGGGTGTTTCCCGCTGGGCTGGCGGGCGGCCTTCTGGCGGTCGCCCGCCAGCCCAGCGGGAAACCCAGAATAACCGCAGCGGTCTTTTGACCGCGCAGCGGTATTCTGCCGGCGGGACTTTGGCGGGCGGCCTCCGCCGCCCGCCAAAGTCAGAATGACCCCCACTATGTTAAAATCCTTTTCTACAGTCAAAAGTACATTTGGAGCTCCCAGTATAATGGCCCCACCCTCGTCAACAACTAGACCTGCAGACCCTATGGCAAGTATACTGATATTAGTATGGCCTTTCCCCCACCACATTCCACGGCTACAACTGGAAGTAGCCTCCTAGGTCCAGTCATATATTGTCCTTTGTCAATGGCAATGATTTGTTAATAAGAATACCCGGTTCCCATGTGCCAGCTGTGTATCGAGCATGAACTATAGGAGAACAAGTGTTACTCCCAGCAATCTACAGTGGTAGTTTCCCACAAAGTGGGTTTATTGCAGCATTAGCATCTTGGACTCAAGCTTGCTGAGGAAGTGTCGCGTAAACCCTCTTTTTAACTTGTGGGCCAGTCTATTCACATTCCATTAGAAGAATGCACAAGGGCAAATTAATTTTTGTGTTTTTTAGGCACAGGGCGATAATGTGATTTAGGCCCTCATTGCGAACCTGGCGGTTGGTGTTAAAGTGGGGGTAATACCGCCAACAGGCTGGCTGTAACTACTGCCAAATTATGACCATGGCAGAAAGATCGCCGAAATACAGCCAATGTACCACACCGACCGCCAGTGCGAAAACAACAGCCACCAAGGCGGGAGCCGCCTACAGCCAGGTGGAAGTCAATGTTCCACCCATCGTCTTATGACAAGACAATCCACCACCTTTTCTGGGGCGGTCCCAACAACATCAAAAGCCTGGCGGAAACTGAGCTCAGAAGGGAAAGGACTCACCATTGGAGACACAGGGAACAACCATGCCGTCATGGAGCCTGAACTGCATGTCTTCCCCACGATCTTCTATGTTCTTCTCCACCACGAACACCAGCAGTGGCAAAGACTACAACAGTGAGTACAGCCGCCACAAGGGAGGGTGGAGGAAAAAGAGAGTGACATGCACAACACCCACCCAATACACACAAGTAGCTGCATTACAAAAACAATTTCACCCCGTAATTCGGATAAATAATGCAAGGACAAAACAATTTCACAAAAGTGAATGTAATGAGATCAACACAGCATGAAAAATAAGTTAGGCAAGATAACAGATACATACATATGTACAGAAAAAGGGACACACCCCAGTCGACAATTTACGTAGTCCACATGGCCACAGGCCAAAGTCCAAGGCCACACATGTCACCTGCTTCAACACGGAGACAAACACTGCAGGGGCATCAGTTGGTAAATAAGCAGGCACCTCAGGGGGACGAGGGGCACTTCATCCAAGAGATAGAACAAGACCACTGGTTCTGGAGCGGGCAACATGCCCTGTGCTTGGTTCTGGGGAGTGCAAGATCACAATCTCTCATGTGGGTGTCTCACCCACTGGCTCTGGAGGGGGCAACATGCCCTGTGCTCTTGGTCCTGGGGAGTGATGGGCCACAGTCTCTCGAGTGGGTGTCTGCCCACTGTTCTAGAGGGAGAATCGTGCCCTGTTCTTGATCCTGGGGAGTGTTGGGCATGTGGGTGTCTTGCCCACTGCTTCTGGAGGGGGCATTGTGCCCTGTAATTGATCCTGTGGAGTATTGGGCATGTGGGTTTCTTGCCCACTGGTTCTGGAGGGGAAAACATGCCCTGTGCTCTTGATCCTCGGGAGTGCAAGGTCACAGTCTCTCAGGTGGGTGTCATACCCACTGGCTTTGCAGGTGGCAGGCCGCACATTAGCCCATGGAGACAGGATTACATACTGTCCGCCGGCAGTGATGGCTGCTCAGTGGTGGTGCTGCTACTGGTTGGGGAGGCTCCTGCCCATCCCTTGCAACTTCAGACGGCTGCTCAGTGGTGGTGCTGCTGCTGGGGGAGGCTCCTGCCTATCCCCTGCAACCTCGGATGGCTGCTCAGTGGTGGTGATGCTGCTGGTGGGGGAGGCTCCTGCCCATCCCCTGCAACCTCTGACAGCTGCACAACCATGGTTGGTGATGGGGGCTCCATCACAGTTCCTGTCCCAGGCCCCTTGGTCTACTTGCCTGCTGGTACAGGCTCCTTTGTCTTCCTGTCAGGTGGGGCAGGCTCCTTTCCCTTCTTGTCTGCTGATTCAGGCTCCTTAGTCTTTCTGGGGGGTGGGGCAGGCGCCTTTCCCTTGAGGCTGCCTGTTGCAGGCTTCTTCACCTTCACAACATGTGGCCTGGATCCTTTTCCACCATGAGTGGGTGTGGTGACGACTGGGCCCATGGACAGTGTGGTTGAGGTGCTTGGCCGGGTTCTTCCAACCCTGCCCATACGTGCAGGATAGGGTAGGGAAGAGGTCAATGGTGAATAGGAACAGGTTTTTAGGACATTGGGGCAGAAAGAGGGAGAAGGAATGGGAGTGGATGAAGAGGAGTGGTTGTTGGAGGTGTCTGTCTGCTGCTTTTGGGTGCAGGTGCATTGCCTCTATGCTGTTTTGAGGTGGGTCTCTGAGTGCTTGCGTTTGTATAACTTAGGAGGGGGGACAGACACAGTAGGATCGGACACAGAGGACGTGTGCATGGCTGTTGTGGAGGTGTCTACCAGTGAGGTATGTGTTCGGCTTGCTGTGATGATGCTGGTAGTGGATGATGATGTAGTGCTTGCAGGTGTAAGTGTGGATGGAACGGGACGGGAGGTGGTGGAGAAGGAGGAGGGGGAGACAGTGGCAATAGTGGATGTTGGTGTGTCTACATCTGGATGGTGTTTGTGTGAGTGCCTGTGGGATAAAGTGTGGTGCTTGTGTTTGTCTGTACCACTCTTGTGTGTTGTCATGTGTAAATGCTCATCTGCCTGTGTGCTTGGGATGGGTTGGGGTTGAGGAGAATGGGACTGGCCAGTAGAAGTTGGAGGGGGGAGGGTAGAAAGAGGGACAATGGCTGCCACCAGAGAGGAGGCCAGAGCCTGGATCCATCTCTGTTGGGCCGCCAATCCAGTGTGAATGCCCTCCAGGAATGTATTCGTTTGTTGCATCTGGGCTGCAAAACCCCTGGATGGCATTCACAATGATTGACTGCCCTACGGAGATGGATCTCAGGAGGTCAATAGCCTCCTCACTCAGGGCAGCAGGGCTAACTGGGGCAGGGCCTGAGGTGCCTGGGGCGAAGGAGATGCCCACCCTCCTAGGTGAGTAGGCACGGGCAACTCGATGAGGGGCTACCTGGGAGGGCAGTGCTGGTACAGGGGGTGGCGGCTGTACCTGTAGCTGGGGTGGTCACAGAAGTGTCTGCCACCACCAGGGAGCTTCCATAGGAGGAGGTATCTGTGTCAGAACTGTCCCCTTAGTCTCCACTGTGGTGCCCCCGCCCTCCATCCCACTGGTGCCCTCAGCGTTGGTGGACTCTGCCTCCTGGGTCCTGTGGGATGCAACTCCCTCCATCACCGGTGTTTCTGCACCTCCACCAGATGATGCTAATGCACATAAGGACAGGATGACAAAACAAAAAGGGGGGGAAGAGACAAAGGATACACTGGGTCAATGGCTGCACCAACACCACCGTTGGCGTACACAGCACCCTCACACACAGGGAACAGGCCTACGCAATATTCCATAGCACTAGCAGAGAAACAGTTACCAGCCAAGGCATGGGGAGGGGCACACACTGCCAAATGCAGCACACCTGGGACCCACGCAGCCCTGGCCAGTTTTGGATGCCTATGCGCTAGGTAGTAAGATTATCCCTTCTGAACCCTAGCCACCAGGGTACCTATGCTGCAATGTCAGGCCTGGCCTAGGGGCACCCACTGACACACATCCCCCACCTGGATACCACCCTACCATACCAAAGTTGTAATGATGAGCACTGTACTCACCCCCTTGTAGCTGCTGTGATGCCCTCAAGCGCCCATCCAGCTCAGGATAGGCCACCGCCAGTAGGCGGGCTATCAGGGGGTCAGGGTTCGGCAGGCACCCCTTCCTCTTTCGGAGGCCATCCCCCGCTGGGGCTCTGCTGTCTTCCGTGCCCAGCGTCTCAGGTTCTCCCACCGTTTGCGATAGTGGGTGCTCGCCTGCCATAGACCCCCAAGGTCCACACCTCCTTGGCGATGGCACACCATATACCCTTCTTTTGATGGGCACTGACCTGCAAAGACAATAGACACAGGGAAATAGATTTAGACAAACAGTTCAGCCTGTTACACATATGGCCCACCATACCCATTTCCATCACCATTACACACACATGGCCCAGTACACAACCTATATGCCGCCCGGAGGACATCCACCCACCCCCTTATATGAGGCCTTCACACACACAACTCCATGTATTCATGCCACATGCATTGTGCGTACAGTGTACTCACCTGTTGGTCTGGAGGCCATTACAGCAGTCCGTACTGGGTTAGGACCCCATCCACCAGTCTCTCCAACTCCTCTGAAGTGAAGGCTGGGGCCCTTTTACCTGGTCACACGGGCCATGGTAGGTTCCAGACCTAGGTCACAGAAGCACGTGCAGTGCAGGTCCTCTCCTGTGGAAGATCAGGTAGCAAGTGAGGGATCATTTAGAAAATGGGGGTCACTTCCACGGCAGTGCATACCGTCACCAATGGTGTAAATCCCCATTGGCCCAATGTTAACCAATGAGGAGTTGCAGGGCGGTTCTCAACTGCCTCCCGCAATGGTGCCCAACATCAGCGGAATTACCTCACTTCCACCTGTCCCTCCACACAGGACAGGTGGACACCATTTTGGGGGGGGGCAGGCCCTGGAAAATATCTGCATCACTGGTGAAATTAGGACATAACAGACAAATCACACTGACCCATTACAAGTTAACAGCATGCAAAGTTCTGTTGTAGCTCCATTGTTCAGTTTGTGAGCGGCTCCTCACTCTTTTGCCCCATGGATTCCTACCGCTGCAGATGAATAGGAGATGGAGACATACCCCCGTGTACAGACCCCTGGTGGACTTGGCAACACTGGAGGACAGGCACATAATACTCACCTATAGACTTGACAGGGCCAAAATCACTGAGCTGTGTGCCCGATTGGAGCCTGACCTGATATCTGCTATCTGTCACCCCACTGGGATGCCCCCTCTTGTGCAAATTCTATCAGTGCTTCATTTCCTGGCAACTGGTTCTTTCCAAGTGACAGTGGGCTTGGCAGCAGGAATGTCACAGCCAATGTTCTCAATAGTGCTGACAAGAGTGTTGTCTGCCCTGATTAAACACATGTGCAGTTACTGTGTTTTCCCCCAGGTCGAAGATTTGGCCACAGTGAAGGCTGAGTTCTATGCAATGGGACATATAACCAACATAACTGGGGCGATTGGTGAAACACATATTGCATTTGTCCCCCCCCACCAGAATGAACAGGTGTTCGGAAATCAGAAGTGTTTCCACTCTATGAATATACAGATGGGATGCTTGGCATCCCCACGTCAATGCTATGTATCCTGGGTCAGTGCATGATGCCTTTGTCCTGAGGAACAGCAGCATCCCAAATGTGGTGGTCCAACTACAGAGGCACAGGGTGTGGCTAATAGGTGAGCCCTGGTTCCCACCCAGTATATGTTGGTGTATGTGTAGGGTGTTGGCCATATGCGATAGTGTGTGGCTAAATGTTGTCCCTAAATATTTCAGGTGACTCTGGTTACCCCAACCTCTCATGGCTGCTGACCCATGTGAGGAATGCCAGGACAAGGGCTGAAGAATGTTATACTGAAGCCCATGGGTGAACCAGAAGGATAATTGAAGGGACCTTTGGCCTCTTTTAGGCCAGGTTCCGGTGACTCCATTTGACAGGTGGATCCCTGTGGTACTCACCCAAGAAGGTCTGCCAGATAGAGGTGGCATGCTGCATGTTTCATAGCCTGGCCCTCAGACGCTATGTCCCATTCCTGCTGGAGGAGGAGGCCGGAGATGCCTGTGTGCCACCAGTGGACCCTGTGGTCAGTGAGGAAGAGGAGGCAGAGGATGAGTATGAGGACAGCAGAACATCAGTGATCAGACAATACTTCTGATGACACACAGGTAAGAAAGTGTTATTTCACATTTCAATGACATCTGTGGCACTGGCATGCTGTTATTTCCCACCTCTATGCCCACTTACTGTTCCCTCTGGCAATTCATTTTGCAGATGTTGCTGACCTCACATATACTCTTGGTGTGATCACTGCAGCCAGCTACAGGTCTTTAATCTATGCTAATTTTCTGTACAGTTGAAGTACCTGTTTCAATGAATACATAATTGATATACATGACATACTCAAAAGTTCTTTTTTTTCCAGGGCTGTGTATAGAAGTGTTAAAATATAGAGGGGCAAGTGTAACGGGATGGGGTGATGATAGAGGAAAGTCCAGGGTATTGTTCCAGTCTGTTTGTAGCACAGGTGCATTGTCCAAGAGAACATAGTAAGGGGAGCAATGGCAGTTCAAGGTGGACAGGGTGACAGAGTGGGGCACAAGTGTGACAATCAGGAGAGTCTAATTTCCTGGCGGGTCTTGGCAAGTGTCTCTGGCTTCTGCCTGGATCACAGGGAACGTTTGTGGGTGGTTCTCCTTCTGCAGGGGGAGGGGTACTGGTGGCCTGTGAGTCCTGTGGCAGGGCCTCCTGTCCACTAGCGGTGGCAAAGGTGGAAGGCTGTTCAGATGTCGGGCTAGTGGCAGGGGCCCGCTGGTGTGCTGTTGCCTCCCTCATGATGTTGGCCATGTGTGTCAGCACCCCTGCTATGGAGATCAGGGTTTTGTTGATGGACTGCAAGTCCTCCCTGATCCCCTGGTACTGTCCGTCCTGCAGCTGCTTGTTCTCCTGCACATTGTCCAGGATCTGGCCCATCCTCTCCTGGGAATGTTGATAGGCTCCCAGGATCTCTGCAAGTGCCTCATGGAGAGTCGGTTCCCTAGGCCTGTCCTCTCCCTGGCACACAGGAGTCCTGCTAGTTTCCCTGTTGGCCTGTGCCTCTGTTCCCTGAACCGTGTGCCCACTGCCACTGATCCCAGGTCCCTGATTGTCTTAGGTATGAGGTGTGGCCTGGGGTCCCTGTAGAGGTGGGTACACTGCTGATTGACGTGTCCTGGGGAGAGAAGTGTGGGTGCGCTGGGTGGGTGCTGTGGGGGAGGCTCTGTGGTGGTGTGTGACTGAGCCTGGGACTGGGCCTGGATAACCAGCTCTCCAGAGGTCCCTGATGGGCCAGGTAGGTCATCCAGATCCTGAAGACCAGAGTTGCTGTCATCACTCTGGGCCTCTTCTGTTGGGGGACTGGATATTGCTGGTACCTCTTCTCCACTGACATTGGTTGGGGTACCTGTGGGGATGGAAATGATGTTTTATGGTTTTGATGTCAGACATGTTGTGCATCCGTGGCTACCCCTCTTTGGTTGTATTTGCTCTGGCAGCTTTCACTTGTGTACGTTGGTGTATGGTGGGATGATTAGTTCTCTATAGTGTGCATGTTTTAGTGATGAGTGTCCATGCAGTGCTGTGAGGGGTGTCCATGCATTGGTAGAGCATGCAGGGCTTGGCATTGGGATGAGTGAGATGTGATGGTGGGGTGTGTGAAGTGGAGGAGTAATGGGAGTGATGATGAGGGTGAGGGTATGTGATGGCATGCAGGGAGGTGGGTGATAGAAGTAGAGAGTTGACTTACCAGAGTCCAGTCCTCCTCCTACTCCGGCTAGGCCCTCACGATGAATGATTGCAAGACTTGCTCCTCCCATGCTTTCAGTTGTGGGGGAGGAGGTGGGGGTTGACTTCCAGCCCTCTGTACAGTGAGCTGGTTTCTTGCTGCAATGGAACGTACCTCCCTCCGACAGTTGTTCCACCTCTTCCTGATGCCATCCCTAGTTCTTGGGTGCCGTCCCATGGTGTTGACCCTTTCCACCATTCTCTGCCATGGCTCCATCTTCCTAGCTATCAATATCTGGTGCACCTGTGCTTCAAACAGCTGTAGCTCTACGCTGATTATTTCCTCCACCATGACCCTTAGCTCCTCCTCTGTGAAACAGGGGTGTCTTTGTGGTGCCGTGGGTGTTGTGTGAGGTGTGTATGTGAAGGTGTGTAGGGTGAGGTATTGGGTGTGTGATGTGGGGTGTGTGGGTGGTGTATAGGTGTGTATAGTGTGTGGCTCTGGTTGTGTCTGGGGTCTTGATGTCTCTCTGCTGGCAATGGTTTGGAATGGTCAAGGGTTGTGGGTGATGTGGTTTTGTGTTTTATAGTGGTGTGGGTGTGGTGTGTGTATGGGTGTCAGGTGTGTGTGGTTTGATTATTCCAATGTGGTGTTGTTTTGTATGTGGGTGTTCATTTAGAGCGTGGCGGTTAGTGCAGCCAATGGTTTACAGCCGTTGAATGTCCGCCGTGGTGATTCGTGGGTCATAATGTGATGGGCGTAGTTCTGTTGGCGTAACAGTGTGGGTTTTGATACCGCCAGTTTATCATTGACCTTTGCTGTGGTGGATTTGTGGCTGAATACTGACAGATTGGCGTGTGTGTGTCATAATATGGTGAACGGATATCCTCTGCGGTAACGGTAAGTTGGCGGCAGTCAGTGTAGCGGTAAGTGGGATTTACTGCCAATGTCATAATGAGGGCCTGAGTGATTTGCCAAGAATCAGTGATCCGATGCTAAGATTTGAACTGGGTTCCCCAGTTACAAAGTCAGCAGCGCTTGCCATTACCCCACATCCTTATTTAAAACTCTCACTTTAACAGACAGCTAATGAGGCTGGACATGGTTCCTTACCAAAAGCGCCATTAAGCTCCTGTGCAGGAGCATTTTGTACAAGTTGAAGTCTTCTTTATAAAATCTTTGGTAATACAAGGTAGCAGGAGCTGCCATAGTCTAGCTATGATTGTATTAAGGCAGTCATCACAGCTCTAAGGTGGTTTGTTGAAATAAAGGCTAAGCTTTTTTATTAACAGTTTGAAATGCCAGAACAGGAATATTACAAAAATAACATTAATATTAATGTTAATACTACTACTGATAATAATAATAACAATTCCAACAGTTCCAACCAATTTTGCAGAAGGTGGGACCTCCATAGTCAATGGCCAGTAAGCTAACCTCCATTTATCAACCAAGTCTAGTGATGAGGAGCTCTGTTTGGGCATTACTGAACTTTAGGAAAATTGTACCCATCCAAAGTTAGACTGTGGACTGCCCTAAAACATAGAACATGTAGAGAAAAAGCAAAGAAATTTGGTTGAGCTGGTGAATGATTTAAAAAGTAGTTGGGTATCGTCAGCGTACATGTGAAACAGGGTCCCATGTTTTGTAGTCTGCAGGCCGGAGTTAACATATAGAGGCTGAATAACGGAGGTGAAAGCACTGAAGGATGCCACAGTTTATAGATCTGGTGTTTGAACCAAATGTTAGAAGCAAACTTGTTTGAAAGTGATTGGGGAAAAATGGACTACTTCTTTAAAACTCACTGTTTTGACTCTATTCAGAAAGGGGGAGTATTCAAATGTATCAAATGCCAATGATAGGTTTAAAAGAACCCATGCTCCAAATCACCCACTGTCGGCCAGTCTATGAAGATCATCAAGAATCAAGAACATGACTAGCTTTGGCCTGTTGTAAATCCAACTTAAAGAGGATTCAATAGGTTAGTGCATTTAATGAATGCCTGAAGCCAAGAAAAAGCTTTTTTAGGTTGATAAGTTGAGAGAACCTTTTCAGAAGAAATTTGATCATTACTGATAAAGATCAGGTATTATGCTTGAGTGAAAAATTGATTAAAACGTGTGACCAGATTAGGAGCTAGAAGAGGGGCACTCTGGCCCATATTTGACATATAATGACGGAGAGCGATGCTGTGCCAAAATTGGCAGTGCCATGCTCCAAAAGTTTCACAACGCAGAGATGCATTGTATTTAATTGAATGTGGTGCACCTCTGTGTTGTCCCCTGCACTGGCACTACATTTTCAGCCGAGCACTAACAGCCACCCATCCGCCATGGTGCAAGGATGGCTGTGTTGAGGGGGGGATTGTTTATGTGCAGAAAGAGACACCTTCCTTCACAAAAACAATCTTAAATGTTGATTTGCTCTTTCTATGTGTGCTGTAGAATGCAGCACACATAGAAAGAGCAAAAAACGAGGAGAAATAACAGTATTTTTCATTATTGCACCATGCTAACGCCACCCCTGAGGTGGCGTTAGATTGTGGCGCTGCCTCAGGTGTATGAAACTTCTAAAATCTGGGGCAGCATCAAAATGCAATGGGTGTTGCTGTGGCATGCCCACGGCAACACCTATTGCATGCCCCTTCCACACAAAGTGCTACGTGTGAAGGGGCATATTCACAAGGTACCATTAAGCCACAAAAAATGGCCAAATGCCACCTTGTAAATACGGTGCAGGGCATAGCCCCACCGGAGCAACACAGAAAGTGACACTCTGAGGGCGATTGGCGCGCTTAAATAAGCTGCCATGTTTCATTACCTTGGCCAATCATACATTTGTGGGTGAGCAGGATGGTATTGCAGGTGTAATGGGCCTGACTACCTCCAAAATAGAAGCCATAGTGAAAGAAAAGAACATGCAATGGTTTCCTGTCAGTGTAGGGTTAATGAGTCAAGAGGTTTCAGGAGGCAATTGCTTCCTTTATCTCTGATCTGATCCTACCTATTTTGGAGATAGAGAAGTCTCATAAGATAGCACAAAGAGTTTGCGAAAATAGGCTCTGACTTGTTAGTCAGAAGAACTACAAGACCTTCAATTACTTGTAACAGCTCTCCGGCTACAGTTTGATTGATGATAATGTGTGTTGAGTAATAGTGCTTTTTCTGTGTCAGGTATTCTGATTGAATTTGGTCAGGGCTATCAAGTATTGTAGTATAGCTTGGGAGTCATAATTCAGTCTCCATCCTCTCACCAACTTGCTGGTTTCTACTTATAGGTAAGCATGTTCTGATGTAACCCATGGATTCACTCCTTGTCCAATATTGTAGAATGGGAAAGGTTTGTAATGGGGGCAACATGTTGAACCAGTTTGTCTTGTCTTGGAAACTGTGACTGCAAGTCAGAAGGAAAAATTATTTGGATGATAGAAGATACTTTAATGAATGAGGAAATGCTTCTAGTATCTGTCTGTGACAATTGATTCAGGAGATTTAAAATCCTGAGTTTTAGCAATTTTAATAAATAATCAACATTTTGATCACCACACTAGGCAAAACAATTACCAGGCCTGTAATCACAAATCAGCAAAAGCAATCCAGAAGCATCCAGAAGATGCCAGGAAAAATTAGTATAGACTTGGTTAAGCAGTCTTCAAGATTTCTGAGGAAGTCAGTCACAGCACCTACTGGCTGTTCAAGCCAATAATTAAAACCTCCTAAAAGAAAAGCATGATGGTTATTAAGAGCAAATTTACCAATGACCTCGAGTTTATAAAGCTTCAGAAATGCCTACATTAGTTTGAGGGGATGGTATATTAGCATTAGGTTAAAAGTGGCTGAACCTCTTTTTCACAAATAGGCTAGAGGCACAAATGGCCAGGTTTTCTGGAAAGGTTGGGAGTTAACTGCAATATTAATTTACACAATATGGAAACTCTACTACCAATTTTGTTGATATACTCTTGTCTTACAATTCATTAACTTGGTGGTAGCAACTCATCAAATGCTTACTCAAGCTGTATCCTGGATCCATGTTTCAATGAGGCAACTTAATTCTAGATTATTGTGAAAAGACTGGGGTAGAGATTATTTGCTTTGAGGGAACATTTTCCCTACACATCACTGTGCACAAGTGCATATTATTAATTATTTATTTGGTGCTACCAGTATGTTGCATGGTTTTTCCACATCTTCACTCATCAGCCCCAGTAGATGTCTAGTCCCCATATCAGCAATCAATGGATCAGTGGGGGAAGAAAAGCAGAAGTTAGCTCCCTTGTGCAGGGTCCTCAATCAGATAATGAACATGGCATGATACACTAAGCGATGCTGAAATACTAGTGCCATCGAGCTACTCCCCTTTTTCCCACTAGTCATTCTCCTTTCTTGGCCATTTCTACAGCAGAATCATTTTGACTAGCTTAGTAAATTAGTAAACACATCTTTAAAGTATAAAAGAAGCCATATCAACTGTTACAAACAGATATTATCTTATTATGTACATTTTTAAGTTTCAAAATTGAACACCAGATTTGCATATGTGTTGGAGTTTAGGATTCATAACAAATTCAGCTCTTTTTCCTTGTGCTATATTTGCAAGATCAAACAGGCATGGTTCTAAATACCCCATCCTCCGAAATCTCAATCTCATCAGATCCTAAAGTACTTAGATTTCGCCAGGCAAGATATTGATCAACATTGCAATGGAGTAACTCATCCTCCAATATCTAAATCAGGCCCATAATCTTAATATGATCCTGTTTCAGCACTTGCAAAATATGTTTAGCAACAACCTAGTAATGGCAAATGCCACGCTCCTCTGTGAGCTTTCAAAACTTCATATTGATAATATTCACCTCAGTTCCAAGTTTCAAATCTGCTTGCAGGTTTACCACCCACCTCCATGTTGTATGGACACCCGTTTTCAAAATCTGAGTTTTCATTTGACTCTGTATTGTATTCCGGGATTTAAAGTCAAGAGTTTTCTTAACTGAACTTGCTGAAATGACACTGAATGACAGTGATACAGCACAGAAAAGCCCAAAAGTGGAACCATTATGTCCTGATGACAGGAAGCAAGATGGAAAGCAGAGCTGGCAGCTATAACAAATGTAAGTTTGACATTTTGAACCTTGAATAAGTCTATGCCTTTTCAGCAACTCACTTTCTTGTCAATGTGTAATCTGCTACAAATTCCTAATAGTACATTATTTCCTTGTGTCAGCAGGTTTGAAGGCTGTAATGTTTTAATTCAGTAAGGATGTTTGAATTAATTAGGATTTATTTAAGCATGTATTTGTATATAGTAAGATTAGTGAGGAGTCAAGCCTCAAAGTGACTTATTTGTGAACAAAATCAATACTAAAGCTAAATCATACTTTCAGCCTGTTTCTAATGTTATGGATATTATTTACGTCTTATTTGGCAATTGATTAAAACAATCTGAACCTAATCTCATTTCAGAAATTCTAATTCTTAGCTGGTAGTGCTCTGACTAAAGTGTAGCCTTTAGTGATGGACTAGGTACAGATCTGGAAACAAAAAGGTACGTTTGGTTACTCTGCACAGCAATATACCGATAGTAAATGAGCAGAGTAACTAACTGAGTGCTATTGCTGCTCAGACCATCTTGTCCACGTGGATCCTTAAAACATTTCTTAACTCCAGTACTGGCTGTCCTTGTCAAAACTCCTTTCTGAGTGTGCTTCTTTAGTGCCTGGGATTGCTGACCGTCTTCCTCAACATCTAGCATACTATTTCCAATGTGGATTAAAATACTTGAGAGGTATTGTTGTCCCAACCTAAATACCGTATTCTGTCAGCATTACCCATTCTGATGTTGGGGTGCTAGATATAGGCCTGGCACTAACTGACCTATGTTGCTAGAGATCCTGCAGAAGCCACGGGGGTGGTTGATTTCCGTTTCTCACTATGATGTCAGTGGGTTCTCATTCAATTGACCATGGACTGTGTTGCTACACAAAAATTACAGCCATACAGTATAATACATACGTTCAAAAGGTCACAGCAGCTTATCTTGGATGTTGTTTCATTAACTGTTTGCTCTGCTCCTTCTCTGGCCACTTTCGCATCCTCGATCAATCTGTTTTCCGCGGACAAAGAGTAAATGATTAGTTTCATTGTGTCAACTGTGATTTGACTAGAGGAATGGCATTTTATTGTTTAGCCATCAGGGCTAAGTACGAGACTTGCAATATTTTGAAGTGGTAATACTGCATCAGGTAAATACTGATACTGCATGGTGTGATATTTGCTCCGTGTACTATCACAACATTCCGAGTTCAGTACATTGCTATGGGCATAACAGTCCATATCACGTTTTCCGCGGCTCCAAGTTGCAAACATAAACATTGTTGCACATCTTCGTACAGTCTGCCAGTTTTGATCTGGAGAAAATCTTTCATTGCAAACTTTATGGGTGCGATCATTGTTGCAACTGGAATCACAACACAAAAGAGGTTTCCGCGAGCCTAAGGATGAGCGCCACAAGCACATAATGAACATTTCAACAGTTGAGTTAAGGCACGCTAGCCAATTCGTGTGCTAATTGCGAGTCACTCGCCGTGGCCTAAAATTGCCAGCGTCTGGTGCGGGACTTTACGCACAATCAGTTCAACAGCCTCGGCGGCTGCTCATGGTTCTGATATTAGTCATTTATTATGTACTGTTTCTGCTCTTCAAATACTGATTAATAATGCTTTGAGCGCCAATCAAATGGTCATAGTTCTCCACAACAACTTGACAAACGAAGGACACTTTAACATTTGCCCAGTACTGAACGTAATACTCAAATTAATTCATTTTCAAATTCAATATTGTTTCGCCTCATGCATTTTTCCTGAATGTATGATGCTCATTTAATCGTTCACTGGTAAATGTGCATTTCAGAATGGCTTTGCTGCTTGCCCCATAAATCAAAGATCCCTTTAGTGAGGGTGAAATTAAAAATAAAAGCAGCACCTGATGATGACAGGCAGATCGAAGTGAAGTACATTTTTATCTGCAAGTCTAATACACCCCTGGGCAGAAATAGACATTTGAAGATCTTTAACATTCTCTTAAGTTAGACTCCCCCGCTGCCTCATATTTAAATACAACGCATGGCTGCTGGGCATCTTTCCATGAGCAAACGTCAATTACATCTGACACTACGAAATTAAAATACATCACAAAAACATCATAAGAATTTCCAGAGGGTTTAAAATCTAAAAGATATGTCCGTCAAAAGAAAACAGTCCTGCTCAGCGAGTCCAAAAAGTGCAGAAGTTGAACAAATATTTTTTAAAAAGAAATAAAAGAAAACATGATAAAATTGACTTAATATTAAGAAATTCATTTTTTAATAATTTGAGACTATAGATGCTATACATGCTACAATATAATGATGCATGTTTAGCTAGAACTGGCATGCCGAGACGACTGGACAACTACTCGACGTCGGCCTCATCATGAATGAGTGAATGCAGCAAGAGTGGAAATGGACATCAGGCTCTGAGCATCAACATGACTTTGCCCATCCATGAATTTAGTTATTGTCTTGCCCATTTATGCTTTCATGTACTTACTCTGTCAGTTGCCCTCCTGTGCACTTACTCATCCATGCACATATCCATGTATGCACTCATCCAACCATTCATCACTCCTTTGGTGATTTTTTGTGTGGTTGTGAGATCTGAGGTTTGTTAACATACAAATTACGTATTCCCCTGGGAAATGAGACACATCTTGCATGTGTCTGCTCCCCACCCTGTTTCTCAAGAGACACATCCCCTAGTCTATCGGGGGATATTGTTTCAGGAGTCTCCAAATTAATGGTTGATAATTTTATAGTTTCTAGAGACACATTCCTTAGCCTAAGCTCCAAACAAATTGTGTATCGTTTGGGTGAAGCTTCGGGTCACCGATTAGCATCAGACGGACACACTTCTTACAATTCTAATGTTAGAATGGTATCCTGGAATGTGAAAGGACTGAACTCCTTAATTAAGCACCAAAAGATATGAAGAGAAATAAGGGAGATTCTCCACGACCCGATGTGCATTGAAGACACCTACTTGAAATCCTCTGATATGCACTTGATAAAACTTTTGATGTTACCCCTTCCAGTGTGATGCAACAACAACAGAAAAGAGAGGGGGATTTATGACTGGGATACATATAGACGTCTAATCTGAATAACACAAGGCAATACAAGGTAATTGGGAGGTTCGATTTATATATTTGGATGGTAGAATTCTGAATGGGCATGTTTCCAGTAAGGAGCATTGCCGTCGAGGCATGCTGTCTACAATTAGAACATGAACCCAGATCTCCTTCTCTGGGTGACAGGTTTTCATATCGCACTGGAAGCTTTTTAGGCAGACACTCACAAGATAGATATCACCTATCTCTGAAGCTGAAACAGAAATAGACTTGGGGTTGATGGATCTATGGAGAGCCAAACATCATATTGAGAAGGAATTTCTCACCTTTTCCCATGTTCATAGATCCTTTTAACAAACTGATGTCATATGGGGCATGAAGAATAGGTTGATGTGACAACTTCATTTACACATGGCACAATAACAATCTCAGGTAACCTAATGCTGGTGAGAGAAGGGGGCCAGTCATGTGAGACTCATAGGTCAGCCACATGGAAATGTGATAAAACCCTACTTAAAGACCGGCTTAGTATACAGGCATTAAGGGGTATGATCACACAGTACTTTAGGAAGAACAGTACAAGTGATGTTTCCTTGAACACATTATGGGACACTCTTAAGGCTGTCTTTTGGGGTAGCAGTATTAGGGAACAGGGTGAAACAAAAATTAGCTAAGATGGCAAATAGGGACTCCCTGGAAGCAGAGTTGAACAGTGGTACGGAACAGCATAGACTTACAGGATCCTTTAAGGCACTGTGCAAGATGGCTTTACTGAAGGGACATATTAATTAATTGGCTATGGATAAACTGGTAAAGGCTTAGCTATATCTTAGACATCGGTTTAATGAGTGAGCTATTAACACTTGCTTAGTGCTGGTGTAGAGGCTTCTGTGGCAGTTTGCGGCTAGACAAATCCCAACTTTAGTCAATAGCAAGAACCAAGTCCTTGTTAGGTCTTCGGACAAGTTAAGGGACTTCAGTGATTATTATGCAGCCCTATAAGGGAAAGCCCAGTTCCCACAGATTAAATGGACAGCTTCCTTAGAGAAGCCTCCTCAGAGACAAGCAACAGATAATATTCCCTGGGTGCTTTACTCAATTGAAAAGACGAACCTTAGAAGCATTCTCCTGGCTATCCTGTCAATAGATTCTAAAAAGGAAATTGACAGTGTCAGCTTTGGGCTTCTCTTTCAGGTCCTGAAGATGATTGGCCTGGGCCCCTACATGCTAACATTGATAATAACATGCCATAATTATCCACCTACGCAAGCAATTGTAGATGGTGCCTATTTGAAGAGTATTTCATCAGGGAGAAGGACACAACAGGGCTTTGTACTTTCAGCCGTTCCGTTTTCTCTCATGGTCAACCCCCTAATGCCTACTATTCAACAACACCCAGACATTAAAGAAATGCCTTTTTGGAGCACAAGATACACATTGGCAGAGGCGGATCACATGATTCCCAAGGCAATGGAGATTGTCAAAGCCCTTGGAGATGTATCAGGCTTTTTTTTTAAAAGTCTGCGATGCTTTGTGTATGCATATCATCAGAGGTAGAGGACCAAAAAGCCTCAGTGACACCCTTTTATTGTGCAAATAAGAAAATCAAATATCTGGGTATCTATATGATGCTGAAACACTGTTTCTTGTATGCTGCAGATTAACCCACACTACGTAATGCTATCATTACTGAGCTGTGCATATTGAGTGGAATCTTCCTCTCCTAGCTCAGTAGGATTCTATTCTATTAACAACGCTTGTAAAGCACATCTCTACGTGAAGTGGGCTTCCCAGCGCTGCCAGCTGGAGTGAAGAATAAGAAGTGTTTGGGGATAAAGATGAGTTTTTATCTGTTTCCTGAAATTGGTTAGATTGTCGTTTAGTCTCAGACTAGGTAGTAAAGATTTCCAGAGTTTGGAGGCAAGATGTGTGAAAGAGCAATCACTTCGTCAGGCTCTCTTAACCTCGGGTATAACCAAGAGATCTGTATTATTTGATCTGAGAACTCTATTGGGCAGATACGAGGTGACCAGCTGAAGGAGGATACTAGGGCCTTTCATATGTTTAGCTCAGTGTCATGCACAGTGCCTTAAACTGTATTCTGGAGCTAATTGGCAACCAATACAGAATACTCAGCAGTGTAAGAGTTGTGGCATATTGGAAAATTTTAAGTTTATTAATAACAGCCTTTGGGCTGCCCAGCTAAAGCGAGTTGCCATAGTCCAACAGGACAAGGCGAGCCCTTGAATCATGGTCCTACAGGCCTCCAATAGAAGTCATTGTAATGCTTTCCTTAGAGCTCTAAGGAGGCCAAAACAGCATGCCACTACCTTCTTTCCCTGTCATAGAACGGAAAGCTACCTGTCCAATATGGCCCCTGGGCTCTTCACTTCCAGGTTTGGGGGTGGGTGCGCCCCAAAGTATGGAGGCCAGTTAATTTGCTCACAGAATGTTGGGTTGTTACCAACTACCAAAACCTCCATCGCATCCCCCGTTTAGTTTTAGGAAGCTAGCTGCAATCCAGCTGGACACCTTCTTAAGGCAGCTGCCACTTTTAGAGAAGTGGAAACTGTATCTGGTGATAGCGAAATGATGATCTGTGTATCATTGGGTTAAGAAACCATACAGAAACCGAATGAGTAGATAACTGAAACAGCCCGAACATAAAGTTTGAAGAGTGTGGGGCTCAAGAAGAGCCCTACCAAACTCCTCATTCCAGCAGGTGTCTCGCAGAGGAGAATGGACCCTCGCTGACCTGAGTGTCCTGGTTCTCCAGGAATGACCCAAACCAATTTAGGGCCCAGCCTGTTACTTCTGCTTTTGTCAAGCGACGGAGAAGGATGGGATAAGATACTGTGTCGAAAGCAGCACTTAAATTGAGTAAAATCAGTGTTCCTGATCCACCCTGGTGCAAACCTTTGTGAAATTTTGGGTAGCTAACAGTATCAAGGTTTCAGTACTACATCCTGCATGAAAACCTGTTTGTGTAATGTTCAGGATGTTGTTAACGTCTAAGTATTCTTCCAGGTGCCTATTAATAATCTTCTCTAAGATTTTACTGACCCCAGGAAGCAGCGATATTGGTCTGTAATTTCTGCTACGTAAGGGACCAAATTAGGTTTCTTCAGCAGAGGGCACACAATGGCATGCTTCCATGTATCCAGAACACTGCTGTTGCTTAAGGAGGAGTTATAGATCTGAGTGAGGACAGAAAGCATCACTTCCTCCCCTTTCAGTAGAATGTCTAATAGGGCATTATTGTGCGGAGAGCGAGATTTAACTGTCTTTGCTACAGTCATAACTACTTCTTCATCTATTTGTGGAAAAGCACAGAGTACTGCATTAGTTGTGCTGGTTGCAGATCACTCCTCTTGATTATCCCGGACCACCGAGCCCGACAGCTCTTGGTAAATGGTCTTTACTTTTTCAAGAAAATACTCAGCGAGTAACTCACAGCGTGCTGTGGAGGGAGAGGGACCAGATCCTAATACGTGAGGTTTAAAAAATGTATTTACAATAGAGTAAGGCCCATATTTATACTTTTTGACGCAAAACTGCGCTAACGCAGTTTTGCGTCAAAAAAATTAGCGCCGGCTAACGCCATTCTGAAGCGCCATGCGGGCGCCGTATTTATTGAATGACGTTAGCCGGCGTTAGCCGCCGGCGCCGTCTGGTGTGCGTTAAAAAAAACCACGTACACCAGGCAGCGCCGGCGTAGGGTGATATGGGGCTTGGGCGTCAAGAAATGGGGCAAGTCAGGTTGAGGCAATTTTTTCGCCTCAACCCGATTTGTGCCATTTTTTTTTCACTCCCAACCCCCATAGAAATGACTCCTGTCTTAGCAAAGACAGGAGTCATGCCCCCTTGCCCAATGGCCATGCCCAGGGGACTTCTGTCCCCTGGGCATGGTTATTGGGCATAGTGGCATGTAGGGGGGCACCAATCAGGCCCCCCATGCCACAATTTTTTTTTACAAAAAACACTTACCTGAACTTACCTTAATGTCCCTGGGATGGGTCCCTCCAGCCTTTTTGTGTCCTCCTGGGGTGGCCAAGGGTGACAGAGGGTGTCCCTGGGGGCATGGGAGGGCACCTCTGGGCTCCTTCAGAGCCCACAGGTCCCTTAACGCCTGCCTTTTGCAGGCACTAAAAAACGGCGCAAAAGCGGCCGTACGTCATTTTTTTTGACCCGCCCACTCCCGGGCGTGATTTTTGCCCGGGAGTATAAATCCGACGCACATGCCTCGGAGTCGATTTTATAGACGGGAACGCCTACCTTGCATATAATTAACGCAAAGTAGGTGTCCACGCAAAAAAATGACGCTAACTCCATGGACTTTGGCGCTAGACGCGTCTAACGCCAAAGTATAAATATGGAGTTAGTTTTGCGTCGAAATTGCGTTAAAAAAAACGACGCAATTCCGGCGCAAACGGAGTATAAATATGCCCCTCAATGTCTTTCGAGAAGTTAGAAGGTTGAGTAATACATTCAGACAGATAATTGTACCAGGCTCTACGAATGGCATACTGATATTTTCTCGGGGCCTTTTTGTTGGCCAGTTGTATGCATTATCATAGTTCTGCCTCCACTTTCTCTCACTCTTTTTGCACACTCTTTTTTTAATACTCTTAATTCCTGTGTGTACTACTGAATGTTCTTCCGTGGCTGGGTTTTAGTACTGTTTTTAGGGGCATTAACTCATCTAAGGCTGTGTTAATCCAGTTTTCAAATGTACTATGGGCGTTAGAGACATCACCATCTTTAATTAGATTAGGCAAGGAATTCTGTAAAGTCAGCTTAAAGCTGCTGTGTATCCAGTTTGGACCATTGTTGAGTGGTCTTGGAATATTTAACTTTAAATGTGTGCAATCCTTCTTTCTGAATCAGAAACGGAATCATATAGTGATCTGTCTAGATTACTGAAAAAGTGGGATTCACTACCATGTTAGGTAAATCAGTAAAGATAGGGTCTACAGTATGCCCCTTGGGGAGAAATTAAGCTAAAATAGATGAATGACTGATAAGTCTTGCAGTAGTTTAATCGCCTGAGTACATGTAGTAGCTTACAAATGAATACTTAAGTCTCCTATTAGTGCGAAATTAGCTGTATGGAGACTTAACTGCCAACATATCTGGAAGCATCTGTAGAAACTCTTTGGCAGGACACGTCGAAGGTAAACCAGCATCCCTGAGAAGGTAAATGTATGTGAGAGTTGGATTGAGTATAGTAGGCTCTCACAACCTAGGATTATGACTGGATAAAATGTACATTCTAAGTCCTTATTTAGTAATTATGGAAACACCTACCCCCACCCTGTTAGCTCGATCACACCTGACAATTATGTATCCGGGTGGAAGGGCTATCGCTGTGTCTGGCCAGAAGTTTTCATTGAGACAGGTTTCCATCAGGAAGAGTTCTTCCAGCTGAGGGTCTTCTAAAAACATAAACAGTACTCCTTTGTGTTTTGGAAATGACCTACAGTTGCCTAACTACATTTGCAACAAATTAGTTTGCTGACTTTGCAAAGACAGGTCACTATTAGTTAGCAGAATGAATGGTCCTGATGTTGCCCGTCTGCCAGCAGTGTGCCAGGTGAAGGTGCAAACCAAGCACTCACCCGAAAAATAAACAGAGTCTAGGGAATGCTGGCAGGCCTCATTTGGCAGCCTTTTAAGGTTTCTTAGATTTCCAAAGTATAAGTTACCCTGTCTGACAATAAAGGGGCAGAGGTTCTGGCTCCTGGCCCTGGACAGATGCAGACAGGTGCTGACAGGCTTGCCTTAGTCACGCTTCTGACACACCAGCTACACACACGCTCCAGGCATCCACTGCATGTCAATGCACTACTCTCCATTAAGTATGCTAGCTTGGCAAAAAAGGCTAGGATGCCAACCCAAAACGGTGTCTAGCTGACAATAAAAAAAGACTACCAGCACTGAACACGACTGAGTAGTTAAAATGCCAAAAAATGCCCCCAAATTAAAAAATTGCTGGGAATAGGACACAAGGACCCCCTCCCCGGGCCACTTTTGACCCCGGAAACCCATCCTTTGGGCCTGGCCATCAAAAAGTAAGGGGGGCCATGTGGGCCTCCTCCCTGGCTGATTTCAGCCCCGGGGACGACCACCCCTGGGTCTGGCCATGCATGTAATTGTGAGGGGGGCTGCATAGATCTCTTCCCGAAACCATAAATGGCCCTGGGGGCCCCATCCTCCAGGTCTCCAGGATAGCAGTGGTTAAACAAAATATATTGCTGAGGTTACTTTATCTTTTACAGGCACTCCCAGTTAAGTTTCTTGATGAAGATATAAAAACCCTACAGAAAAGGATTGACACAATTATGAGGGCTGGTAAGGGCAAGTATTGAGTAAAATACTGAAAATACAAAGGATCAGGAGAGCTGGGGCTTCCAGATTTAAAAAAAAAATCAGGCAGCACAACCTGAGATTCTATTCAAATAGTCCCTGTGTTAGACTGAGCGGCACTGGATACACACGGACACTGCAGTGATGGGCCTCATTCTGTGGGTGATACCTTGGCAAGCCAAACAGACAAGATTTCCAGTGGGCTATCTATTCAAGATTCTAAATCCAACACTGGAAGTGTGAGATGCAGTTAGAAGAACCTAAAATTGACCACAGTTCCTTCCTCATTTACTCGCCCCAGAGCCTTCATAGACCATGAGGGCCCAAACTCCTAGGGCCATGTTTTAGGAACCCACCCATATTATGAAGGGGGAGGGGATATTCAGCCGCCCTTTCCTGGCCAATTATTCCCAGGGACACACCCACCCAGATCCTAGCCAATTAAAAAAGGGCGAGGGGCCATGGATTCCCTCTCCCAGGACTCATTTTGGCTCCGGGGACCCCATCACCCAGAGCCCAGATAATTACTGCAGGTGGAAGGGGCCATGCAGGCCCCAGGCTGATTTTGGCCTCAGGGACCCCGTTCGTGGGGGGGCAGCCCTGGAACCCACCCAGGAAACCCACTACATCATTGTTTGGGGGCACAGGAGAAGCCCAAAAGGCCCTGCAGCCCCAACCGGGTCCATGTCTCCAGCAGGAGCTGGCATTGCTCCCACTCAAAGGGAGCAGCTCAAAAGCTGCTTCCTGTGGACGAGAGCAATTTTTTCATCTGTTTCCATGCCTGTTCAGCATTTTTCATGCTACTGCCGGCTTTGACTAGACATAGTGCTTGCTCTCACTTGGTAGAAGCTTTGAAATTGCTCCCACCAAGTGAGAGCAAGCACACGTTTCCTTGCCTACACCATTGTGGACAGGGAAACCACCATGTCACGGGGTGGGCACCATTGAACAGAGCACCAGCCTGCTCTGAAGGATGACGTCCCCAGGCCATTTACTGAATCGGCACTCATAGCAATCTGGGATGATCTTAAAAGCACAGTCGACCCCAATGGAAGTGCTGCACTACTTCTCTTGGACCTCTCAGCTGCCTTTGATACTGTTGACCATGACACCCTAATTCAAAGACTCCATGAAGCCGGAATAGAAGGGACTGTTCTTGACTGGATTACATCCTACCTTCAAAACAGAGCTAATATTGTCTATTCTCCCCCTTCTCGTCCAAACCCTACCTCACAAAAGCAGTGGTCCCCCAAGGATCAATCATCTCACCTATGCTTTTAAACATCTACATGATGTCATTGCCAGAACGGATCAATGATTTTCAACTCACATGCTACAACTATGCAGATAACACACAAATACTACTTTCATTGGAATGCTCCAAAGCCATTGACAACTCACAAAGCTTCAGTTGCCTCAGAGCCATTGATCAGTGGATGACTTGGAGCCACCTCAAACTAAATAATTCCAAAATGGAAATACTCACATGTGGCGACTGGAAACATTATGACCCACTGTGCATCTGACCTGACGATCTCATACCCCCTCCTCAAGTATCCAGGGAAAACCTTGGAATTACCATGGACTCCAAGTTAACATTGAATGCGAAAGTGGACAAATTAGCACGATCAAGCATCATTACCTTGAAGACTCGGGAACGCATCTTCTCCCACCTCAGATTTCAAACACAAGGTGCAGGCAACTATCTTTCTTGTACTTTCCAAACTGGATTATGCCAATGGCTTCTACCACAGATCATCTCTATCCATTATGAAAAAACTACAACGTATTCAGAACTCAGCTGCCAGGCTACTATTACATGTAAAGCCACAAGCCCACATCTCCCCTGCCGTGAGAGCACTACATTGGTTACCCGTTGCCAGAAGATCCACCTTCAAGCTGCTTTGTATCACCTCCAAAGCTATAAATGGAACAGGACTGCTTTTCATCAGAAACAAAATACTGAAATACATTCAACAAAGAAACTTCAGCTCAAGATTGGCACTCCGTCTTAAAACACCACCATTCAAGAAAAAGACAATAAATGGTACATCCTTCTCCATTTAAGCAGCAAAACTATGGAATTCATTACCCCCAAATATAAGATCCACAGATCACCATCTTCCTTCCTTCGTAACGACCATATTCAAACAGCAATGGGCTGCATATCCCTTTGTTGATAAATAGGTATGATCTGATTATGTGTATATTCTAGATACATATAGTTCTTTAAGAAATATGTAGCATTACTATTTCATAATAATAAATTATACACATACCATTTAATCCTGTTTAACAAATGTGTATTTACTCACTGTTATATATATATATATATATATATATATATATATATATATATATATATATATATATATAAAATTGAAAAAGGCTTCCACAGAGAAGATGCACACTCAGGAATTTCACAAAAAACTAACTGTATTTATTCACACAACGCGTTTCGGCTGACAAGCAGCCTTGTTCACGTGAACAAGGCTGCTTGTCAGCCGAAACGTGTGGTGTGAATAAATACTGTTAGTTTTTTGCGAAATTCCTGAGTGTGCGTCTTCTCTGTGGAAGCCTTTTTCAATTTTTTATAAATAATTAACCGGAGTGCTCTGCCGGTTATGACGCACCACCCCTCTCGGTCCTCCAGGAGCCCGGTTGTGAGCATTTTCTGTTGATATATATATATATATATATATATATATATAGATATATATATATATATATATACATATATATGTTTGTGTATGTGTGTGTGCATGTGTGTATGTGTATATGTGTGTGTCTAGATATATTTATGTGTATATTATTCCATGCTTAACATATTAATAGGTCATTGCATAGCAACTAGATAAATTCTTATATTAGATACTTATGAATTTCTGCTTTCTTTTTTATATCACAATGATCAAATGTTTTATTATCATAAGCATTTCGCTATTCACAAATTGAGGAAAGATACATGAATGTTAGAAAAGTACACTTATTAATTAACATAAAATATTACAAATCTTGAAAGTCTCTGTTTATGCAATACTACTTTTTTCTCATACTATTATACCCATTATTATATTCCTTGCACATACAAATAATTAATTTAAATCAAAAACATAATTGTAAATAAATAAATAAATACAATAAAAATAATATATATAAATAAAATAATAAATAAATAAAAATAAAATAAATTTACTTTCTCGTAAGCTTTACTCTGTCTCCCCATCACCATATGTCTCTATCAATCTATCCTCCAGCCCCACTCTGACGCATCCCAATCCCATTCTACTACTTTCATCTCCAAAATATCCCTGCCTAAGCTCTTCCCTCCTCTACCGCATTTAGCTTACCCCGAACCTCAGTTTACTACCATGATCTCCCAAACAACCCCATTAAATTCTCCTTCATTTATCTCACCTTTGGCTCATCCAAAACCCCTCCTGCTACTATGATCTCCCTAACCCTTTCTACAGACTCTTCCCTCCTCCATCTCTTTTTTACTCTTCCCAAGCCTCATCCTATTACTATCAACTCACAATTAACACTTCTCGATTCTCCTCTCCTCTATCCCTCCATTACTCTAGTCAATCCAAATAACAAACTCACATATCCCCTGCTCAAATTAACTCATAATAATACTAATACTGTACTCATATTTTCCTATAGTAATACACCACTAATTCCTCTTGGGTTCCGGAGTAGCGTGCTACTCGCCGAAAAGCGAGTTGACCCCTCGTCAGGGTTAGTATGCACTATATAAATACAATTACAATACATTACAATTAATGGCTCCGGGGATGTGGCTGCTTGGTCCCCCTCACCATTACATGCATTCTCCTGTCCTAGGTGTGGCAGTCCCCCCATGCTCAAAATCCGCCAGGGAGGAGGGCTGTGTTGTCCCCCTTTCTTTTTGATGGCCCCAGAGGATGGGGTTTCTGGGACCAAAAGCAACCTGAGGAGTGGGGCCTCGTGCACCACTCCACCATTAAAAATATGAACAATTGCCCCAGGACATGGCCCAGCCAGGGTAAAAATAACAACAAGCACGGTAAACAGCATTTTAATTTTCCAGTGGATCCTCTGCATATTCACTGGAAAATTTAAATAAAAACATGTTTGACCCACGGCAGGGTCCCTGTGGGACCCCGCCACCAGGTCTAGGGGGTCAGGGTATTCCTACCCTGCCCTCTTCTGTGAGGTTTGTTTTGCATTTTTTGGCACTCAGGCTGACACCTTAGTCCCTTGATGGGTGCAAACACTTCCTAGTTGAAGTGCTGGCAGCCAATCAGATCTCTTTTTGAGATCTGTAAGCTCTGCAGACCCTCAGCATCCCTAGATATACATAAATACTTTTTCTTTAATAACTCCAAAACTACTGAATGGATTTACACCAAATTACAAAAAGCACTCTTTCCGGACCAAGCCATTACAAACTGTCCTACATTCTCTGTTTGTTAAAAAAAAATATATAAGGCACCTGTCTAGGGATTTCCTGCCCCTTAGCTCTCATGGGGGCATCCCAGAAATACCCCCGGGGCTTAAAGGCCCAAATATTTTATTTTCAATGCTGCATTCCTGTGGGAGGTCCCGGGACTCCCATTTGATCATGCCATACAAATAATAATGAAATGGTGGCTGAGGCCCCCCTTCCTCAGTTGTTCAAGCCCTGGGGATTCCATCCCTGGCTCTAATTATAAATTAAAGTTGAGTGGGCAGCCCAGCCCCACCCTGATCATCTAAAGGCCCTGGGAGATTGAATCCCCTAAGGCCAATATATATTTGTCATGCAGGGGAGCGCACAGTCCAGATTCCAGAGCCTCTAAAGGCACTAGGGACCCCATTCCTTGGAGACAGCTCAACTGTGGTGTCCCAGGATCCCACCCAAGAGACATTTCCCCTACCTGCAATAGCACAAAAAATGACCCTGCCGAATGGGCGCATACTTTGATTTTCCTGTCCACGCTCTTGGGGGCAGTTATACACAGACTGCCTCCATCAGGCAGCCACTATTGGCTTGTTGAGGGAGTCTGTGTGCGTCTTTCCCCTTAACCCCTTCTGTGCCGCGGACGTAGTGGTTACGTCCTGCGGCACAGTGCTGCTGTGCCGAGGACGTAACCACTACGTCCTCGGCACACAGCCCAGAAGGAGCGCTCTCGCTCCCTCTGTGTGCTTCCCCCCACCCCCCAAAGTCAGGGATGGAAGGGGAAGCCCTTCCCCTTCCACCCCCAACCCCCCCATAATGACGTCAGCACGCGATCGCGCGCTGACTTCATTATGGGGTTCTCGCCTCACAGGAAGCCATTTGCTTCCTGTGCGGCGAGCGGAGAAGAGGTGAGTTCCTCTTCCCGGTGGGTGGGGGGTTTGGTCTAAAGAGGCACCGGGGGAAAGGAAAGGCTTTTCCTTTCCCCCGGTGTCTCTATGAGCATTCCTGCTGCCCGATCGCATTGCGATCGGGCAGCAGGAATGCCCACTAGACACCAGGGATTTCTTTTTTTTTGTTTACTTTTCTGTTTCTTGTTGGCGGGGTGCGGCCCCTTGGGCAAGGGTCGCTCCCCTTCGGGGGGCAATTAGTTACGGCCATTTCTGCCCCCCTTGGGGGCAGATTGGCTACTTTTTAGCCAGATCTGCCCCCAAGGGGGGCAGAAAACACTAGATCACCAGGGATTTATATTTTTATGTGCATTTATGTGTGGGGGGGTGCCCCCTTGGGCAAGGGGCGCCCCCCCCAAGGGGGCAGAGAACTGTTGGCCTTTTCTGCCCCCCTTGGGGGCAGATCGGGCTATTTTTTTTAGGTCCATCTGCCCCCAAGGGGGGCAGAAGCCACTTAGGCACCAGGGATTGTGTGTGTAGTGGATGGGGGGGCGCCCCCTTGGGCAAGCGTCGCTCCCCTTTGGGGGGCATCTCTTTAAGGGCCATTTCTGCCCCCCTGGAGGGCAGATTGGCTACTTTTTAGCCAGATCTGCCCCCAAGGGGGGCAGAAAACACTAGATCACCAGGGTTTTTTATTTTTATGTGTATTTATGTGGGGGGGTGCCCCCTTGGGCAAGGGGCGCCCCCCCCCAAGGGGGCAGAGAACTGTTGGCCTTTTCTGCCCCCCTTGGGGGCAAATCGGTCTATTTTTTTTAGGTCCATCTGCCCCCAAGGGGGGCAGAAGCCACTTAGGCACCAGGGATTGTGTGTATAGTGGATGGGGGGGCGCCCCCTTGGGCAAGGGTCGTTCCCCTTTGGGGGGCATGTCTTTTAGGGCCATTTCTGCCCCCCTTGAGGGCAGATCAGCCTATTATTTTTAGGCTGATCTGCCCCAAGGGGGGCAGAAACCACTAGAACGCCAGGGATTTTTTTTTATGTGTTTATTTTTGTGAGGGGGCATCCCCTTGGGCACAGGGCGCCCCCCCAAGGGGGGCATTGACCTGTTGGCCATTTCTGCCCCCCCCGGGGGTAGATGGGCCTATTTTTGTAGGCCCACCTGCCCCCAAGGGGGGCAGAAGCCACTTAGACACCAGGGATAGTGTGTGTGTGTTAGTGGATGGGGGGGGGCCTTGGGCAAGGGTCGCCCCCCACTTTGGGGGCACATGTACCCAGGCCATTTCTGCACCCCTTGGAGACAGATCAGCCTATTATTTTTAGGCTGGTCTGCCCCCAAGGGGGGCAGAAACCACTAGAACGCCAGGGATTTTTAAAAATTTGTTTATTTTTGTGGGGGGGCGTCCCCTTGGTCACGGGGCGCCCCCCCCAAGGGGGGCATTGACCTGTTGGCCATTTCTACACCCCCTGGGGGCAGATGGGCCTATGTTGTTAGGCCCAACTGCCCCCAAGGGGGGCAGAAGCCACTTAGACACCAGGGATAGTGTGTGTGTGTTAGTGGATGGGGGGGGGCCTTGGGCAAGGGTCACCCCCCACTTTGGGGGCACATGTACCCAGGCCATTTCTGCACCCATTGGAGACAGATCAGCCTATTATTTTTAGGCTGGTCTGCCCCCAAGGGGGGCAGAAACCACTATAACGCCAGGGATTTTTTTTTATTTGTTTATTTTTGTGGGGGGGCGTCCCCTTGGTCACGGGGTGCCCCCCAAAGGGGGGCATTGACCTGTTGGCCATTTCTACACCCCCTGGGGGCAGATGGGCCTATTTTGTTAGGCCCACCTGCCCCCAAGGGGGGCAGAAGCCACTTAGACACCAGGGATACTGTGTGTGTGTGTGTGTTAGTGGATGGGGGGGGGGCCTTGGGCAAGGGTCGCCCCCCACTTTGGGGGCACATGTACCCAGGCCATTTCTGCACCCCTTGGAGACAGATCAGCCTATTATTTTTAGGCTGGTCTGCCCCCAAGGGGGTCAGAAACCACTAGAACGGCAGGGATTTTTTTTTATTTGTTTATTTTTGTGGGGGGGCGTCCCCTTGGTCACGGGGCGCCCCCCCAAGGGGGGCATTGACCTGTTGGCCATTTCTACACCCCTGGGGGCAGATGGGCCTATTTTCTTAGGCCCAACTGCCTCCAAGTGGGGCAGAAGCCACTTAGGCACCAGGGATAGTGTGTGTGTGTGTGTGTTAGTGGATGGGGGGTGGCCTTGGGCAAGGGTCGCCCCCCACTTTGGGGGCACAAGTACCCAGGCCATTTCTGCACCCCTTGGAGACAGATCAGCCTATTATTTTTAGGCTGGTCTGCCCCCAAGGGGGTCAGAAACCACTAGAACGGCAGGGATTTTTTTTTATTTGTTTATTTTTGTGGGGGGGCGTCCCCTTGGTCACGGGGCGCCCCCCAAGGGGGGCATTGACCTGTTGGCCATTTCTACACCCCTGGGGGCAGATGGGCCTATTTTCTTAGGCCCAACTGCCTCCAAGTGGGGCAGAAGCCACTTAGGCACCAGGGATAGTGTTGTGTGTGTTTTTTTGTTTTTTTGTTTGTTTGAGGGCTGTCCCCTTTGGCAAGGGTCGCTCTCCATGGGGACACACTACTAAAGGTATTTTCTGTCTTCCTCGGGCAGACAGGCCTATTTTTTTAGTAGGCCCATCTGCCCCTATGGCAGAATCCACTTAGGCACCAATTTCTAAATGTTTGATGGTGGGGTGTTTGTCAACTGAAGAAGTCTTTGCATTTGTGATAAAAAATGTTTTCCTCCTTTTTGTTCTAGTTCAAAGCTTTTGCTTTATTTGATGTGGCTCCTTGCGGTTTTGGCGGTGGTTGACCTGCAGTTTGCACAGTTGCATGTTTTAGGTAAGTAAAAACAATTTACTCCAAAGGAGTATTGTTGCCATGCATGAATGACATGTTTGTAGGGGGTGTACTAAATGCAGGATTGTGTGTGAAATTGTCCTTAGGTTTGTGCACAATGATATTTGTTTTGTCTTATTTCTAATTTGCCTTTCTTTCTTTATTTTTAGTGGGATATCATTGGTGATTGCTGTGTAGTTGCTGGTGAATCAAGCTTTTTCAGGCAAGTGAGCGGTATAGTTTTTGAGTTTATAACTCTTACTAACAAAGCTACACGTTGTTACTTGTCTTACACAGTGCTGGTTGTTGGTGGTGAATTTGTCCAGTTAATTTTAGCAGGAGAGATCATGGCTAGCCGCAGGATGACCGCTCAGCAGGTGGTTGGTATGCTTTTTGAGTCACAGTCTGATCATGACTATGAGACGGACTCTGCATCTGAGGCAGAGGAGGAAGTCAGAGATTCTGGCAGTGATGTTTCTGTTGGAGGGGAATCTTCTGATGATAAATCCACACTCAGTGCAGATGAAGGGCCTGTTTTAGAGGAGGACATTGATGTGCCAATAGTGCAGCAACCTGGGGCCGAAAGGTTTCCCGTTATAAGACCTGATGTCTGGGTTACCCCAAACATGGAGCAGCCAGAGTTGCCTGCCTTTACTGGTCTCCCGGGGTGTAACGCCAATACAGAGAACTTTATGCCTATCAATTTCTTTGAGTTATTCATGGATGATATGTTTTTGGAAGAGATTGTTGAGCAGACTAATTTGTATGCGGAGCAGCATTTGAGGGACAACGCTGCTAGACTTAGGCCACACTCTAGAGCTGCCCAGTGGATTCTCACAAATTTGGAGGAGTTAAAAAAGTTTTTGGGTTTGACTTTTTTGATGGGGTTGATAAGGAAGCCGTCACTGGCTTCTTATTGGTCTACTAGTCCCTTGATGGCAACAGCTATATTTCCAGCGACCATGAGTCGTAATCGGTATTTGCTTCTTCTTAGGATGCTGCATTTTGTTGACCATGCATTAGCCTTGCCACGAGATCACCCAGATTCTGACCGTCTTTTTAAGATTAGGCCTGTCCTTGATCATTTTGTAGATCGGTTTTCGGAGGTCTATGTTCCAGGCAAAGAGTTAAGTGTGGACGAGTCTTTGGTCCTCTTCAAGGGTCGTTTGGTTTTTAGGCAGTACATTCCTAGCAAAAGGGCACGATATGGAATTAAATTGTATATGCTGTCTGAAAGTAGGACAGGATATGTGTATAGTTTCCGTGTGTACACTGGTAGGGATTCCAATATTGACCCCCCTGGTTGTCCTCCCACCTTTGGAGTTACTGAGAAAATTGTGTGGGATCTTGGTAGACGACTGTCAATAAAGGTCACCATTTGTATGTAGATAACTTCTACACTGGTGTGCAATTGTTCAAGGAATTGTTTAGAGTGGACACAGTTGCTTGTGGCACAATCCGTTCTAACCGGAAAGGCTATCCAAGGGAGCTTGTCTGTAAAAAACTTGAGAGAGTACAGTGCTGTGCCTTGCGGAACGAGGAGCTGCTAGCTTTGAAATTTTCAGACAAGAGGGATGTCTACATGCTAAGTACCATCCATGATGAGAGTACTTCCCCTGTGACTGTTTGGGGCCAGGTTGCTGAAGTGCGCAAACCTGTGTGCATTTTAGATTATAATAAGCACATGGGAGGTGTAGATAGAGTTGACCAAAGGTTGGAACCTTATACTGCTATTCGTAAGTCTTACGTTTGGTATAAGAAGTTAGCACTTCACCTCTTCCACTTAGCAACCTTCAATGCTTTTATTGTGTTTAGGGATAGGTCTCCAGAGTCAAAGATGACATTCGTGAAATTTCAGGAGTCAGTGATAGAGAGCCTTATTGTGGTGGAACAGGCCAGAGTTCCTAGAGAAGAAGTGGTGGAGGATGTGGCTAGATTGAAAGATCGCCACTTTGCTGAGCACATTCCTCCCACACCCAAAAAAGACTTTCCAGCTAAGAAATGTAGAGTGTGTTTTCGAAGAGGTATCCGGAGGGAGACTCGAATGTACTGCCCAGATTGTCCTTCAAAGCCTGGGCTGTGTGTCGGTGCTTGTTTTAAGAATTACCACACCCAGAAGAATTTCTGGGAACAACCATGAGTGTAAACTCATGTCTGTTTTGTATTTTCATGTGTTTAGTTTCATGGTTAGCATTTCTGTCATGTTCTTAGTTAGAGCTTTTGTGTTTGTAGTTTTGTAATTCTTTCTACTTAGTTAGGGGTTCCTCTGTTAAAAAAAAAAAAAATGATGCCATTGTGTGTGGAGTGGGGCTTGGCTGAGAGTGTACATATTGACTTGCTGTTGGCTACTGCAACACACTGCCAGCCAAACACCAGTCCACACACTCCCATCAGCTGGTGTGATTGTTGTATCAGGCATGTGGGTGTATGTAAGTGATGGGCCCTTGAGTGGCGCTGTCTGTCGATGTGAGTGTTGTAATGTGCTGGGCCCGTGGCTGGCGGTGTGAATGGCCTTGTGTGTGTCATGTATGAAAGTTGTGTGAATGGACTGTAAAGCGGTTGGTGCCTTGTCGCGGCTTTACAGCTCACGAGCTGTGAGTCATTGGTTCAGTTTTTTGCCTTTCAGTTACTAACAGTGAATTTCATTTTTGTGAAAGCTCTTGTTAGTAAAATTTGATCCACTGAGCCATCACTCACCCTCGTGCCAAATCCAACCAGTATGTGTGGTAAAAATGACAAAACCTGCTCTGCTGTAATCAGGCGTCGCAGCACACCTGTGACACGCTAGGTGCCTCAGGTGGGACCCCGATGATGAAGCATGCCACCAACTTGGTTGGTGGGTGAGGGGTCTTTTTCACATAACCTAAGTGTGTTTCTTTTAAAATTTTTAGTGTTTGGCACATCACGGACGTATGTGGGCACATCAAAACGATATATTACAAAACTACCTGTGTTTGGGGGGAGAGGGCACCTATGTTTTTGGTCCTGTGTGCGGCCTTCATCTAGGGAAACCTACCAAACCCAGGCATTTTTTAAAACTAGACACCCCAAGGAGTCCAGGGAGGTGTGGCTTGCGTGGATCCCCCAACATTTTCTTACCCAGACTCCTCTGTAAACCTCAAAATGTGCTTAAAAAAGCATATTTTCCTTACTTTTCTTCGTAGGATCACCACTCCAGCACAAAATTCCTACTCCCCAGTGTTCCCCGCAGTCTCCCAAGTAAAATGACACCTCACTTATGGGGGTCCCCAAAGCAGAGTCAGTCTAAAGATGTATAAAAGAATATGTCCTTATAAACTTGCTGTGCTATCCCCTCTATCTCTACAAGTTTTGGGCCTTATTCTGTTGCAGGCACCTGGCCCACCCACACAAGTGAGGTATCATTTTTATCGGGAGACTTGGGGGAACGCTGGGTGGAAGGAAATTTGTGGCTCCACTCAGATTCCAGAAATTTCTGTCACCGAAATGTGTGGAAAATGTGTTTTTTTAGACAGAATTTGAGGTTTGCAAAGGATTCTGGGTAACAGAACCTGGTCAGAGCCCCGCAAGTCACTAGGATTCCCCTAGGTCTCTAGTTTTCAGAAATGCACAGGTTTGGTAGGTTTCCCTAGGTGGCGGCTGAGCTACAAGCCAAAATCTACAGGTAGGCACTTTGCAAAAAACACCTCTGTTTTCCTTCACAAATTTGGATGTGTCCACATTGCGCTTTGGGGCGTTTCCTGTCGCGGGCGCTAGGCCTACCCACACAAGTGAGGTATCATTTTTATCGGGAGACGTGGGGGAACGCTGGGTGGAAGGAAATTTGTGGCTCCTCTCAGATTCCAGAACTTTCTGCCACAGAAATGTTAGGAACATTTGTTTTTTTAGCCAGATTTTGAGGTTTGCAAAGGATTCTGGGTAACACAACCTGGTCCGAGCCACACAAGTCATCCCATCTTGGATTCCCCTAGGTCTCTAGTTTTCAGAAATGCACAGGTTTGGTAGGTTTCCCTAGGTGGCGGCTGAGCTACAGGCCAAAATCTACAGGTAGGCACTTTGCAAAAAACACCTCTGTTTTCCTTCACAAATTTGGCTGTGTCCACGTTGCGCTGAGGGGCGTCTCCTGTCGCGGGCGCTAGGCCTACCCACACAAGTGAGGTACCATTTCTATCGGGAGACTTGGGGGAACGCTGGGTGAAAGGAAATTTGTGGCTCCTCTCAGATTCCAGAACTTTCTGCCACAGAAATGTGAGGAACATGTGTTTTTTTAGCCAAATTTTGAGGTTTGCAATGGATTCTGGGTAACAGAACCTGGTCCGAGCCACACAAGTCACCCCATCTTGGATTCCCCTAGGTCTCTAGTTTTCAGAAATGCACAGGTTTGGTAGGTTTCCCTAGGTGGCGGCTGAGCTACAGGCCAAAATCTACAGGTAGGCACTTTGCAAAAAACACCTGTTTTCCTTCAAAGATTTGGCTGTGTCTATGTTGCGCTTTGGGGCGTTTCCTGTCGCGGGCGCTAGGCCTACCCACACAAGTGAGGTATCATTTTTATCGGGAGACGTGGGGGAACGCTGGGTGGAAGGAAATTTGTGGCTCCTCTCAGATTCCAGAACTTTCTGCCACAGAAATGTGAGGAACCTGTGTTTTTTTAGCCGAATTTTGAGTTTTGCAAAGGATTCTGGGTAACAGAACCTGGTCTGAGCCACACAAGTCACCCCATCTTGGATTCCCCTAGGTATCTAGTTTTTAGAAATGCACAGGTTTGGTAGGTTTCCCTAGGTGGCGGCTGAGCTACAAGCCAAAATCTACAGGTAGGCACTTTGCAAAAAACACCACTGTTTTCCTTCACAAATTTGGATGTGTCCACGTTGCGCTTTGGGGCGTTTCCTGTCGCGGGCGCTAGGCGTACCCACACAAGTGAGGTATCATTTTTATCGGGAGACGTGGGGGAACGCTGGGTGGAAGGAAATTTGTGGCTCCTCTCAGATTCCAGAACTTTCTGCCACAGAAATGTGAGGAACATGTGTTTTTTTAGCCAAATTTTGAATTTGCAATGGATTCTGGGTAACAGAACCTGGTCCGAGCCACACAAGTCACCCCATCTTGGATTCCCCTAGGTCTCTAGTTTTCAGAAATGCACAGGTTTGGTAGGTTTCCCTAGGTGGCGGCTGAGCTACAAGCCAAAATCTACAGGTAGGCACTTTGCAAAAAACACCTCTGTTTTCCTTCACAAATTTGGCTGTGTCCACGTTGCGCTGTGGGGCGTTTCCTGTCGCGGGCGCTAGGCCTACCCACACAAGTGAGGTACCATTTCTATCGGGAGACTTGGGGGAACGCTGGGTGAAAGGAAATTTGTGGCTCCTCTCAGATTCCAGAACTTTCTGCCACAGAAATGTGAGGAACATGTGTTTTTTTAGCCAAATTTTGAGGTTTGCAATGGATTCTGGGTAACAGAACCTGGTCCGAGCCACAGAAGTCACCCCATCTTGGATTCCCCTAGGTCTCTAGTTTTCAGAAATGCACAGGTTTGGTAGGTTTCCCTAGGTGGCGGCTGAGCTACAGGCCAAAATCTACAGGTAGGCACTTTGCAAAAAACACCTCTGTTTTCCTTCAAAAATTTGGCTGTGTCTACGTTGCGCTTTGGGGCGTTTCCTGTCGCGGGCGCTAGGCCTACCCACACAAGTGAGGTATCATTTTTATCGGGAGACGTGGGGGAACGCTGGGTGGAAGGAAATTTGTGGCTCCTCTCAGATTCCAGAACTTTCTGCCACAGAAATGTGAGGAACCTGTGTTTTTTTAGCCAAATTTTGAGTTTTGCAAAGGATTCCTGGTAACAGAACCTGGTCCGAGCCACACAAGTCACCCCATCTTGGATTCCCCTAGGTCTCTAGTTTTCAGAAATGCACAGGTTTGGTAGGTTTCCCTAGGTGGCGGCTGAGCTACAAGCCAAAATCTACAGGTAGGCACTTTGCAAAAAACACCTCTGTTTTCCTTCACAAATTTTGATGTGTCCACGTTGCGCTGTGGGGCGTCTCCTGTCGCGGGCGCTAGGCCTACCCACACAAGTGAGGTACCATTTCTATCGGGAGACTTGGGGGAACGCTGGGTGAAAGGAAATTTGTGGGTCCTCTCAGATTCCAGAACTTTCTGCGACAGAAATGTGAGGAACATGTGTTTTTTTAGCCAAATTTTGAGGTTTGCAATGGATTCTGGGTAACAGAACCTGGTCCGAGCCACACAAGTCACCCCATCTTGGATTCCCCAAGGTTTCTAGTTTTCAGAAATGCACAGGTTTGGTAGGTTTCCCTAGGTGGCGGCTGAGCTACAGGCCAAAATCTACAGGTAGGCACTTTGCAAAAAACACCTGTTGTCCTTCAAAGATTTGGCTGTGTCTACGTTGCGCTTTGGGGCGTTTCCTGTCGCGGGCGCTAGGCCTACCCACACAAGTGAGGTATCATTTTTATCGGGAGACGTGGGGGAACGCTGGGTGGAAGGAAATTTGTGGCTCCTCTCAGATTCCAGAACTTTCTGCCACAGAAATGTGAGGAACCTGTGTTTTTTTAGCCAAATTTTGAGTTTTGCAAAGGATTCCTGGTAACAGAACCTGGTCCGAGCCACACAAGTCACCCCATCTTGGATTCCCCTAGGTCTCTAGTTTTCAGAAATGCACAGGTTTGGTAGGTTTCCCTAGGTGGCGGCTGAGCTACAAGCCAAAATCTACAGGTAGGCACTTTGCAAAAAACACCTCTGTTTTCCTTCACAAATTTTGATGTGTCCACGTTGCGCTTTGGGGCGTTTCCTGTCGAGGGCGCTAGGCGTACCCACACAAGTGAGGTATCATTTTTATCGGGAGACGTGGGGGAACGCTGGGTGGAAGGAAATTTGTGGCTCCTCTCAGATTCCAGAACTTTCTGCCACAGAAATGTGAGGAACATGTGTTTTTTTAGCCAAATTTTGAGGTTTGCAATGGATTCTGGGTAACAGAACCTGGTCTGAGCCACACAAGTCACCCCATCTTGGATTCCCCTAGGTCTCTAGTTTTCAGAAATGCACAGGTTTGGTAGGTTTCCCTAGGTGGCGGCTGAGCTACAAGCCAAAATCTACAGGTAGGCACTTTGCAAAAAACACCTCTGTTTTCCTTCACAAATTTGGATGTGTCCACGTTGCGCTTTGGGGCGTTTCCTGTCGCGGGCGCTAGGCCTACCCACACAAGTGAGGTATCATTTTTATCGGGAAACATGGGGGAACGCTGGGTGGAAGGAAATTTGTGGCTCCTCTCAGATTCCAGAACTTTCTGCCACAGAAATGTGAGGAACATGTGTTTTTTTAGCCAAATTTTGAGTTTTGCAAAGGATTCTGGGTAACAGAACCTGGTCCGAGCCACACAAGTCACCCCATCTTGGATTCCCCTAGGTCTCTAGTTTTCAGAAATGCACAGGTTTGGTAGGTTTCCCTAGGTGGCGGCTGGGCTACAAGCCAAAATCTACAGGTAGGCACTTTGCAAAAAACACCTCTGTTTTCCTTCAAAAATTTGGCTGTGTCCACGTTGCGCTTTGGGGCGTTTCCTGTCGCGGGCGCTAGGCCTACCCACACAAGTGAGGTATCATTTTTATCGGGAGACGTGGGGGAACGCTGGGTGGAAGGAAATTTGTGGCTCCTCTCAGATTCCAGAACTTTCTGCCACAGAAATATGAGGAACATGTGTTTTTTTAGCCAAATTTTGAGTTTTGCAAAGGATTCCTGGTAACAGAACCTGGTCCGAGCCACACAAGTCACCCCATCTTGGATTCCCCTAGGTCTCTAGTTTTCAGAAATGCACAGGTTTGGTAGGTTTCCCTAGGTGGCGGCTGAGCTACAAGCCAAAATCTACAGGTAGGCACTTTGCAAAAAACACCTCTGTTTTCCTTCACAAATTTTGATGTGTCCACGTTGCGCTGTGGGGCGTCTCCTGTCGCGGGCGCTAGGCCTACCCACACAAGTGAGGTACCATTTCTATCGGGAGACTTGGGGGAACGCTGGGTGAAAGGAAATTTGTGGGTCCTCTCAGATTCCAGAACTTTCTGCGACAGAAATGTGAGGAACATGTGTTTTTTTAGCCAAATTTTGAGGTTTGCAATGGATTCTGGGTAACAGAACCTGGTCCGAGCCACACAAGTCACCCCATCTTGGATTCCCCAAGGTTTCTAGTTTTCAGAAATGCACAGGTTTGGTAGGTTTCCCTAGGTGGCGGCTGAGCTACAGGCCAAAATCTACAGGTAGGCACTTTGCAAAAAACACCTGTTGTCCTTCAAAGATTTGGCTGTGTCTACGTTGCGCTTTGGGGCGTTTCCTGTCGCGGGCGCTAGGCCTACCCACACAAGTGAGGTATCATTTTTATCGGGAGACGTGGGGGAACGCTGGGTGGAAGGAAATTTGTGGCTCCTCTCAGATTCCAGAACTTTCTGCCACAGAAATGTGAGGAACCTGTGTTTTTTTAGCCAAATTTTGAGTTTTGCAAAGGATTCCTGGTAACAGAACCTGGTCCGAGCCACACAAGTCACCCCATCTTGGATTCCCCTAGGTCTCTAGTTTTCAGAAATGCACAGGTTTGGTAGGTTTCCCTAGGTGGCGGCTGAGCTACAAGCCAAAATCTACAGGTAGGCACTTTGCAAAAAACACCTCTGTTTTCCTTCACAAATTTTGATGTGTCCACGTTGCGCTTTGGGGCGTTTCCTGTCGAGGGCGCTAGGCGTACCCACACAAGTGAGGTATCATTTTTATCGGGAGACGTGGGGGAACGCTGGGTGGAAGGAAATTTGTGGCTCCTCTCAGATTCCAGAACTTTCTGCCACAGAAATGTGAGGAACATGTGTTTTTTTAGCCAAATTTTGAGGTTTGCAATGGATTCTGGGTAATAGAACCTGGTCTGAGCCACACAAGTCACCCCATCTTGGATTCCCCTAGGTCTCTAGTTTTCAGAAATGCACAGGTTTGGTAGGTTTCCCTAGGTGGCGGCTGAGCTACAAGCCAAAATCTACAGGTAGGCACTTTGCAAAAAACACCTCTGTTTTCCTTCACAAATTTGGATGTGTCCACGTTGCGCTTTGGGGCGTTTCCTGTCGCGGGCGCTAGGCCTACCCACACAAGTGAGGTATCATTTTTATCGGGAAACATGGGGGAACGCTGGGTGGAAGGAAATTTGTGGCTCCTCTCAGATTCCAGAACTTTCTGCCACAGAAATGTGAGGAACATGTGTTTTTTTAGCCAAATTTTGAGTTTTGCAAAGGATTCTGGGTAACAGAACCTGGTCCGAGCCACACAAGTCACCCCATCTTGGATTCCCCTAGGTCTCTAGTTTTCAGAAATGCACAGGTTTGGTAGGTTTCCCTAGGTGGCGGCTGGGCTACAAGCCAAAATCTACAGGTAGGCACTTTGCAAAAAACACCTCTGTTTTCCTTCAAAAATTTGGCTGTGTCCACGTTGCGCTTTGGGGCATTTCTTGTCACGGGCCCTACGCCTACCCACACAAGTGAGGTATCATTTTTATTGGGAGACGTAGGGGAACGCTGGGTGGAAGGAAATTCGTGGCTCCTCTCAGATTCCAGAACTTTCTGCCACAGAAATATGAGGAACATGTGTTTTTTTAGCCAAATTTTGAGGTTTGCAAAGGATTCTGGGTAACAGAACCTGATCCGAGCCACACAAGTCACCCCATCTTGGATTCCCCTAGGTCTCTAGTTTTCAGAAATGCACAGGTTTGGTAGGTTTCCCTAGGTGGCGGCTGGGCTACAAGCCAAAATCTACAGGTAGGCACTTTGCAAAAAACACCTCTGTTTTCCTTCTCAAATTTGGATGTGTCCACGTTGCGCTTTGGGGCGTTTTCTGTCGCGGGCGCTAGGCCTACCAACACAAGTGAGGTATCATTTTTATCGGGAGACGTTGGGGAACGCTGGGTGGAAGGAAATTTGTGGCTCCTCTCAGATTCCAGAACTTTCTGCCACAGAAATATGAGGATCATGTGTTTTTTTAGCCAAATTTTGAGGTTTGCAAAGGATTCTGGGTAACAGAACCTGGTCCGAGCCACAGAAGTCACCCCATCTTGGATTCCCCTAGGTCTCTAGTTTTCAGAAATGCACAGGTTTGGTAGGTTTCCCTAGGTGGTGGCTGAGCTAGAGGCCAAAATCTACAGGTAGGCACTTTGCTAAAAACAGCTCTGTTTTCTGTGATGTGTCCACGTTGTGTTTTGGGGCATATCCTGTCGCGGGCGCTAGGCCTACCCACACAAGTGAGGTATCATTTTTATCGGGAGACTTGGGGGAACATAGAATAGCAAAACAAGTGTTATTGCCCCTTGTCTTTCTCTACATTTTTCCCTTCCAAATGTAAGACAGTGTGTAAAAAAGACATCTATTTGAGAAATGCCCTGTAATTCACATGCTAGTATGGGCACCCCGGAATTCAGAGATGTGCAAATAACCACTGATTCTCAACACCTTATCTTGTGCCCATTTTGGAAATACAAAGGTTTTCTTGATAGCTATTTTTTACTCTTTATATTTCAGCAAATGAATTGCTGTATACACGGCATAGATTGAAAACCCACTGCACGGTGCAGGTCATTTATTGGCTCTGGGTACCTAGAGTTCTTTATGAACCTATAAGCCCTATATATCCCCGCAACCAGAAGAGTCCAGTAGACGTAACGGTATATTGCTTTCGAAAATCTGACATTGCTGGAAAAAGTTACAGAGTAAAACGTAGAGAAAAATTGATGTTTTTTTCACCTCAATTTCAATATTTTTCTTTTTCAGTTGTTATTTTCTGTAGGAAACCCTTGTAGGATCTACACAAATTACCCCTTGATGAATTCAGATTTTTGTCTACTTTTCAAAAATGTTGCGGTTTCTGGGATCCAGCGTTGGTTTCATGCCCATTTCTGTCACTGACTGGAAGGAGGCTGAAAGCACAAAAAATCGTAAAAATGGGGTATGTCCCAGTAAAATGCCAAAATTGTGTTGAAAAATTGGGTTTTCTGATTCAAGTCTGCCTGTTCCTGAAAGCTGGGAAGCTGGTGATTATATCACCGCAAACCCTTTGTTGATGTCCTTTTCAGGGAAAAAACCACAAGCCTTCTTCTGCAGCCCATTTTTCCAATTTTTTTGGAAAAAACGAAATTTTCACTGTTTTTTGGCTAATTTCTTGGCCTCCTTCTGGGGAACCCACAAAGTCTGGGTACCTCTAGAATCCCTAAGATGTTGGAAAAAAAAGGACGCAAATTTGGCGTGGGTAGCTTATGTGAACAAAAAGTTATGAGGGCCTAAGCGCAAACTGCTCCAAATAGCCAAAAAAAGGCTCTGCACAGGAGGGGGAAAAGGCCTGGCAGCGAAGGGGTTAAAGGCCCTGGAGCATGGGGCCTCTGGGGACAATTGTGGCTTAAGAAGGTGAGCTGCACGCCCCCTTCCCCATTACCAATATGTTTTGACCCCAGGTAATAGTATTCCTGGGGCCACTCCAGGCTCAGGGAGGGGGTCATGTACCCCCTCTTCTTAATTAAAAAAAAAGGCCCAAGGGGATGTGGTCCCTGGGGCCCGTGGTGGGTTGAGGAGGAGAGGCCCGCATGGCCCCTCCCATTAATAAAATAAAAATAAATCTGGGGGGGACAGGGTCCCCATAAAAAGATAATACAGCTTCACAGATGGGATCCCCAGGGCTTGCAAAGGATCGAATTCCCCCTCCCCAATAAATACTAAAAAGGGTGTCCCTGATAGACACTGGGACACCAAAAAAGGAATAATAAATAATCATCAGGAGCTGTTCATTTATTGTTCACTGCTCCTTTGAAGGTGTCCCCCATGATGCCAACATTTTTTCTGGGCCAAAAATTATTAAAGAAAGTCTCAGAGGCAAGTTTGTTTTATTTTATATTTAAAATTTGATCTCTGACAATTTATTTCAACGTTTTCATCCATAAAATGTAGTAATTAAAGCTATGTAAAAAGAAAGAGTCACTGACATTTATTTGATTAAAATGTAAATATTTTTACAGTAAACAATATTAATAAACATTGCATTGTGTGAATTACTGAAATGTACCTTAGATTATTAAATATATTGGTGATTTCTGGAAAAAGATGATAGATCTGCTTATATACCAATATACTCTTATAACTTTGTGCACATGGTGAAGGCAAAGCAAGTGTGTTTTCTCTGCATTCCACGTGAATAGTTACTTGTAATCCTTGATGGAGGTGTTTGCATCCTTGCTTTTGTGAGTGCAATATCTCATGTAGTGTCTGTGATGAGTGGGTTCTTCTTGTCATCTGCTGCTGAGACCAAAGATTGTGTTCTAAACTTTTAAAAATGACAAGTATTTCCTAGAAGACCCACCCATTTGTCCCCGCTCCATATACATTAGTGATATACAAGGTCTTTCCCCCATTTTCCTAGGAAGATGGGTAGCTTACTAAAAGAACCCCCTGAGCACGTTTCCCTCTAATTTTGGGGATGCATTTTTTATGGATAGGAATATGATTGCATCTCCCTGTGGCCAACCCTCGCTGAGCATGTCTGAAGTCTGTGCGCGGCACGGGGGTTGGATGATTATAGGGGGTTGGCTGCTGGCCTTAGGTTGTGCGGTGATTGGATTAACGTGATGTAATTAAGGTTACTTTATGTTAAAAACAACATAGAAATTCACAGAAAAAAACAAAGGTTACAGGGATGTTATAGTTAGGGAATAGAATTAGAATTAAAAAAACATAGAAATTGACTTAGAAAAACAACAAAGGTTACATGAACGTTATAGTTAGGCTCACATTCAGCTGTTATAATTATGGGTATTTCAAGAAACATGCCCTAAGGTAACTATAACTCACACCCTCACCATGCCACGCTAATTACTCCACATTTTACAACATTATTGATAACACCACTGTTAAATTTGCAGTAACAATATTGAGGAGACACTGTGCAAGGCGGGGGTGCGAGTTATAGTTAGCTTAGGGCATGAGTTATAGAAATAAATGTGCATTTGAAATATGAGCCGAACTAGAACGTGCCTGCAATCTATGTTTTTTAAAGTGAATTTATACATATATCTATTTACAACAAATAAACAGAACAAACAACATTAAAGTTAGTATTATGGGCCTCATCCTTAATTTTTGAAGTCAAGAAAAGTGGATGACATTTAATTTTTTTTAGCACAAAGCTTGATTAAATAGGATACATAATTATTGACTGTGCCGGCATCTGCAATCACCGCCAGGGTGTTCAGGATTTATAATAATCCAAATCTGAAAAGTCAACAGTTTAAAGAAATACTCAGGGATACTGACTTAACAACGGTTGTCATAGACACCATTATGTTATCAAACTAAAGTCCAGATTTACTAATAATAGATGCAAGGTAGGGCAGTGATCAAGCCTGCTGTGCTGACGTGTCAAAGTGAGAGAGAAAAAATATGCCATATTTCCTAATATATAGTGCAATTTTCTCTCTCAAAGCATTGGCTCACTTTTGGCTGCCATACTCCAATGCACTTACCCTTGCGCCATAGGGCAAGGGTGCATTCTCTAAAGCGTAGGTTTTGTACTGGAAGGGAACACTTTCAGTACAAACTCAATATTTAGGCCCTCATTACAACCCTGGCGGTAAATGCCACCTACTGCTGTGCAGACGGCCGCCAACATACCGTGACTGGGGCGGTAATCCGCCACGGGTATTATGACCCACACATAGAATACCGCCACAATACAGACACCCACACAAGTCCACCAGAACAAAGGTCAGTGATAAAATGACAATAGCAAAACACACACCGTTGCTCCAACAGAAACACGCCCACAGTATCACGACCTATGAATCAACGTGGCGGTCTTTCAACCCTGGTCAACCACTGGCGGTACACACCGCCGCGCTCAAAAAACACACACATTGGATAATTTAAACTACACACACCTGACACACATACGCACACCACACCCACTCCACTATAAAACACCCCCCCACAATAGCCACAGCCCCTTTCAACTACAAAACATATAGCTAACTGAGAGAGACAGGCCAGGAGCACCCACTCAATCAGAGGCACAGAACACCATCACCCATACACCATTCATGCACAGCACAGCATACACAACAACACATCACCCCACACATCACCCCACTCATCCTCACACATATCACTCACACCACATCTATGGCACCCTAAAGACACCCCAGGTTTTCAGCGGAGGAGCTAAGGGTCATGGTGGAGGAAATCATCCGGGTAGAGCCATAGCTATTCGGATCACAGGTGCAGCAGATGTCCATTGCTAGGAAGATGGAGCTATGGCGGAGAATCGTGGACAGGGTCAACGCCGTGGGACAGCACCTAAGAACCAGGGATGACATTGGGAAGAGTTGGAACGACCTATGGGGGAAGATGCATTCCGTGGTATCAAGACACCAGATTGCTGTGCAGAGGACTGGCGGTGGACCCCCACCTACTCCCCCACAACTAACAACATGGGAGGAGCAAGTCTTGGCGATCATGCATCCTGAGGGCCTGGCAGGAGTAGCAGGAGGACTGGATTCTGGTAAGTCAAATCTTAACTACTTCATCCCCCCACCCTACCTGCATGCCATCACAAACTCCTATCCCTACCCTCACCCCCATCACTCTACCAAGTCACATATACCCCACTAGCACAACCCGCCCATCCCAATACCAAGCCCTGCATGCACCACCAATGGATGGACATCACTCACAGACCTGCATGGACAGCCATCACCCCAGCATGCCCAATAGAGAGACTCACCCAGCCCCACAAAATCACCTCTCACACAAGGCCAAGCCGACAGGGAAATCACAATCATAGAGGGAAACACACTCATGCACAAGATGGCACACGCAGATACATTAACAATGCATTTGCATCCCAACAGGACCCCTACCCAACGTCACCGGAGAGGAGGTGCCAGCTACATCTAGTCCCCCCATAAGAGGCCCACAGTGATGATAGCAGCTCTGCACGCCTGGATCAGGATGACCAACCTGCCCCATCAGGGACCTCTGGACAGTCGGTTCCCCTGCCACAGTCCCAATGCACCACAGAGCCTCCCCCTCAGGAAATACCACCACAACACCCACCCAGTGGGCCCATGTCACTGTCCCCAGGACACTTCAATCAGCAGTGTGTCCACCACTATGGGGACCCCAGGCAACCCCACAAACACAGGGCGATCAGGGACCTGGGGTCCGTGGCAGTTGGCACAGGTTCAGGGGACAGAGGCACAGGATAACAGGGAAGCTGGGAGGACTGCTATGCGACAGGGGGAGGACAGGGCCAGGGAACTCACTCTCCCCGAGGCACTCTCCAACATCCTGGGAACATACCACCATTCTCAGGAGACCATGGGCCAGGTACTGGCCAAGTTGCAGGAGACCCAGCAGCTGCAGGAGGGACAGTACCTGGGGATCAGGGAGGATCTAACAAAAATACACACCATCCTGGTCACCATTGCAGGGGTGCTGGCTGACATGGGCAAGGGAGGCAGTGGCAAAACAAAGGTCGCCCGACACTAGCCAAACCGAGGAACACCCTTCCACCACCGCCGGCGCTAGTGGACAGGAGGCCCCGCCACAGGACTAACAGCACCCCACCCCCTGCAGAAGGAGAACCACCCCTCAAACGGTCCCTGCGATCCAGGCAGAAGACAGAGAACATTGCCAAGACCTCCGCCAGGAAATAGGACTCTCCTGATAGTCACCCTTCTGTCCCACTCTGTTACCCATTCCACCTTGAACTGCCATTGCTCCCCTTCCTATGCCCCATTGGACAATGCACCTGTGATACCAAGAGACTGGACTCTAACTGGACATTCCTCCACCATCACCATAGCCCCTTGCACATACCCCTATACTTATTGGCACACAAATAAACACCCTTGAAACAAATACCATACTGGAGTCAGTGTAATGAATCTCAAATGTATTAGTACAACATTATCAAAGCATTGCAACGTATATGTGCAGTAAAATATACTACAGGATGACCTTTGGTGGGCAGAAGTATATATATCATGAGCCAGAATGGGTCGCACAGATCTGAAAATAGAGAATCCAAAGGGAACAGTGAGGGGCCATAGACATAGGGTAAGAGGCTGCCATGTACAATGTCCAACAGATCACTGAACTGTTAAGTGGAGTTACAGTCTCTTACCTGTGTGCCACTGGAAGTACTGCTGTATTATGTTTGTTCTGCTGTCCACATCTTCTTCCTCTGCCTCCTCTTCGTCCACAGGCTACACCGCTGCCACAATACCATCTCCAGGCTCATCCTCCTGGAGAAAAGGCACCTGGCGTCTCAAGGCCAGGTTGTGCAACATACAGCATGCCATGATGATCTGGCACACCTTCTTGGGTGAGTAGTACAGGGATCCACCAGTCAGATGGAGGCACCTGAACCTGGCCTTCAGGAGCCTGAAGGTTCTCTCAATTATCTTCCCTGTATACCTATGTGCCTCAATGTAACTTTCCTCTGCCCTTGTCCTGGCATTCCTCACTGGGGTCAGTAGTCATGAGAGGTTTGGGTAACCAGAGTCAACTGTAAATATTGAGGGACAACTGTTAGACACACACTAACCCTTAGGGACAACCCCATACCCAGGCACCTACTGTGTGGGGACCTTGGGCTCACCTATTAGCCACACCCAGTGCCTCTGGAGTTGGACCATCACATATGAGATGCTGCTATTCCTCAAGAGATAAGCCTCATGCACGGAAACAGGGTATTTGGCTATTCACGTGGGAGATGTACTGGTCCGCCAAACACACCATCTGCACATTCATAGAGTGATAGCTTTTTCTATTTCAGTGAACCTGTTCATTTCTCCGGGGGGGACAAATGCCACATGTGTACCATCAATGGCACCAATGATGTTGGGGATATGTCCCAGGGCATACAAGTCAGCCTTCACTGTGGCCAATTCATCCACCTGGGGAACACGATGTAGCTGCACAAGTATTTCAGCAGGGCAGACAACACTCTGGTCAACACGTTGGAGAACATTGGCTGAGACATCGCTGAGGCCATGGCCAATGTTGTTTGAAAGCAACCACTTGCCAGGAAATGGAGCATTGACAGGACCTGCACTAGAGGGGGGATTCCTGTGGGCTGGCGGATAGATGACATCAGATCTGGCTCCAATTGGGCACACAGTTCTTGGATTGTGGCACAATCAAGTCTGTATGTGATGATAATGTGTCTGTCCTCCCTTGTCGATAGGTCCACCAGGGGTCTGTACAATGGAGGATGCCGCCATCTCATAATCTGCCTCAGCGGTTGTAGCCTATGGAGGAGAATGGTGAGGAGAGGGTCATATTTCCACATAGATTGCACTAATGTTGCTGAATTTACGTCACAGAAGCAGTATGTGAAGTCGTGAGTCAGTTGATGTGCCAATATCTGCTGTGACGCACTTAGGTGCCATGCCATGTGTCCCCCCTGAAATGACGGATGCCTGACCTGTGAGTAGGGACAAGTGGAAATGAGGTGAGTGCGCTGGCATTGTGTGCCATCGTGATAGGCGGTCAGTGACCGCCGCGCAACTTCACATTGGTTATCGTTGGGCCCTATGGGTTCCAGGAGCCTATGGCGATGTACGCCGGCGGTGATGGTACACACCGCCGCGCACGTCACCGCCATTTTCTAACTATTCACTCACTTGCTACCTGGAAACAGGAGAGGACCTACACTGCAAGTTCTGCTGTGACCTGAGTCTGGAAGCGACAATGGCTCATGTGTCTGGGAAAAGGGCCCCTGCCTTCACTGCAGAGGAGTTGGAGAAACTGGTGGATGGGGTCCTACCACAGTACACATTACTCTACCGTCCTCCAGACAAACAGGTGAGTACACTATGAGCATGATGTGTGGGCAATGCATTTTTGGAGTGGTGTGGATATAAGCCACATGTTAGGGGGTGCTTAATGAGAGGTGGTCAGTGTATGTGCGTCATGGCATGGGTGGGAACTGGTGGGCAATGGGTATGCCACCAGAAAAAGGGTATTTGGCATGCCATCGCCAAGGAGGTGCAGACCTTGGGGGTCTATCAAAAGCGGAGCATCCAGTGCCGCAAGAAATGGGAGGACCTACGCAGCTGGACCAAGAAAACAGCAGAGGCCCAGCTGTGGCTGGCCCCCCAACATGGAAGGGGTGCCCATTGCACCATGACCCCCCTGATGTTCTCCATCCTGGTGGTGGCCTATCTGGAGTTGGATGGGTGCTTGAGGGCATCACAGCAGCCACAAGGGGGTAAGTACAGATTCAGATTCAGAACTTTGCGCGCTTTAGGAGGTATCTGGGTCGGGGATGTGGGCTGTGGGTGCCCCTAGGCCAGGGCGATCATGGCAGGGTAGGTCTCTTGCGTGCAGGCTCTGGCGCACTCCTATTCAAATGGTGTAAGTGGCCATCTACTAATGGGCAGGGTGCTGTGGGTGTTAGGTGTGCAGATGCTGGCGTTAGGCATTGTACCCCATGGGCTGGTGACTATCTTAGTGACTGGTTGGGCATGGCCTAGTACATAGGGCAGCTCACTGTGGTTTGTGTACGCCAATGGTAGTGTTGTTGCTGACATTGAACAAGTGTATCCTCTGTCCCTCCCCCCCTTTTTGTTTTGTCGCCCTGTCCTTGTGTGCATTAGCATCATCTGGCGGAGGAGCAGAGGCACCGGCGACGGAGGAAGCTGCATCCCACATGGGCCTGGAGGCCGAATGCACCAAGGGTGAAGGCACCAGTGGGACGGAGGACGAGTGAGCTCCACGATGGGGACAGGAGGAGACACCACTGACAACACCGCCCTCCCAGCAGCCCCTCAGTGTGTTTCCCATGCCCGCTCACCCAGGAGGGTGGGCATCTCCTTCGCCCCAGGCACCTCAGGCCCTGCCCCAGTCAGCCCTGCTGCCCTCAGTGAGGAGGCTATTGACCTCCTGAGATCCCTCTCTGTTGGGCAGTCAACCATACTGAATGCCATCCAGGGTGTAGCAGGGCATTTGCAACAAACAAATGCATACCTGCAGGGAATTCACTATGGTGTGGCGACCCAACAGTGAGCATTTCAGGCTCTGGCCTCAGCACTGATGGCAGCCATTGTACCTATGTCCAGCCTCCCCCCACTAACTTCCACTACCCAGACCCAATCCCCTCAACCTCAGCCTATCCCAAGCACACATTCAGGCCAGCATGCACCCAAATCACCACACAAAAGTGTCTCAGGCAAACATAAGCACCACACTTCGTCTCACAGGCACTCACATAAGCACCATGCCCATGCAAACACACCAACATCCACTGCCTCCACTGTGTCCCCTCCTCCTCCTCCACCTCCCTCCCAGGAGCGTCTAAACTCACACCTGCATGCACTACATCTTCATCCACTACCTCCATCCCCAGCACGCCCACCACAACACAGCCCTCACGAACAGTCACCACCCCCACAACCATGTGTCCTCTCCCAGTGTGTCTGTGACCCCTCCTCCCAAAGTACACAAATGCAAACACCCACCCACCCAACAGCCATCCACCTCACAGCCCATACACCTTCCCAACAGCACCACAACCTGTACTGCAGAAAGAACCGCCGCAGGCACACCACCTGCACCACCATCTGCCCCGCCTCCTGACCGCCCCCTGCACTGCCACCTGCACCGCCACCTTTACCGCCGCTACCACAACAACTGTCAGCAGCATCATCCCCAGTGGGCAGCCGTCCGAGGCTGCAGGAGATGGCCTGGTGTCTCCCTCCACCTCTACCAGCACCTGCACCACGGCCAGCACCAGCAGCATCCCCGCCGCAGACACCGCCGTAAGCACCACCACCTGCACAGCCATCAGCACTGCCACATGCCCAGCCGGTGCCACTACAACTGTCAACAGCAGCATCCCCAGTGGGCAGCTATCGGGGGCTGCAGGAGACGGCCTGGACCCCCCCACCACCACTTGAAGCACCCCCACCAGCACCGGCACTACCACCAGCTTGCAGCCTTAGTTGCCGCAGGATGGAGTCTGGCCCTGGAGCAGGAGTATCATGCTACCTGTTCCATGCAAATCTCGTGCCTAACACACCCAGGTGAGGGAATGTGTACTGCCACACCCCAAGTGCAGCATCACTGGGCACAATGCCCCCTCCAGAACCAGTGGAGAAATGCATCCACTCACCTGATCCTTGGCAGGATGAAGCAGAATGGGCACAAGACCCCCCCAGAACCAGAGGAGAAATGCATCCACTATCGCTATCCTTGGCAGGATGAAGCAGACTGGGCACAAGGCCTCCTCCAGAACCAGTGGAGAAATGCATCCACTATCACTATACTTGGCAGGATGAAGCAGACTGGGCACAAGGCCCGTTCCAGAACCAGTGGAGAAGCCATCCAGTAGAGAGACTGTGGCTTTGCAGTCCCCAGGACTAAGCAGTGGGCAAACCACCCACTTGAGAGACGGTGGCTTTGCACACCCCTAGGACATCGCTGTGGGCATGTTGCCCCCTCAAGGAGCAGTGGCGTAGTGCCATCTTTCGGCTGAGGTGCACCCCCCTCCCCTTCCCTCTGAAGTGCCTGGGTATTTTTGACCTGATGCCCCTGCAGTGTTCTCTCCGTTTTGAGGCAGGAGTCAAGTGTAGGCTTTGCCCATGGTTTTTTGGCCCAGTGGGCCATGGACATTTGCAAAAGACAGTGTACGGCCTTCTGTACATATTGTAAATATTTGTACATACTGATTTTCTAATCGTTAGCTATATCTGCATATTTCAAAATATCACTATGTGCACTCTATTCCTTTTGTCCTTGCGTTCTTCCAGGGGGGTACGGGGTGTAAATGTAATGTTGCTGCATGTTTTTGTGTGTCTGGTGTTGTGGGTGTGGGTGGGGGTGGGGGGTGGTGTGTTGCGTGTGTGTGTCACTTTCTTTTTCTCTCCCCTCCCCTGTTTGCTAGGTGCAGTACTTACCATGGTCGTCGCTGCTGCCTTTGATTCCGTCATGTATGAGAAGATACACCAGGATGGAGAACACCTGCAGCTCGGGCTCCATGGTGTCCTGGTTCTTCGTTGCTTGTCGAGAGGTGAGTGGTTTCCCTTCCAAGTCCTGTTTCCGCCCAGCTTTTGATGGTGTTGGTACTGCCCCGGAAAAGCTGGCAGATTGTCGGGTTGTGATAGGGTGGGCGGTACATTGTCTTCCGCCTGTCTGTTGGCAGTTACCGCTGGGGTGTTTGTTGCTTCCGCCTTGGTGGTCGGAGTAGTAAAGTGGCTGGTAATGTTGGCGGTTTCCGCCGTGGTCGTGATCCCATTTTTTTTTACCGCCGGCCTGTTGGCGGTATCACCGCCGCTTTAACACCGACTGCCAGGGTTGTAATGAGGGCCTTAATACTTTCCTGCTTTGTGTGCTGTACAATGAAGCACTCATGCAAATTGGAAAAATAAGGAGAAATGAAAACTTGTCTCCATTTTATGATTCCACGAGGATGCATAAGGTTTTTTGTGCAAACCCCTTTCTATGAATGTTAGATAGGGATGTGCATCAAAACCCATAGGTGGTTGCATGAGAGTGCCCATGCACCACCAATGGAATTTCATCTTAATGCAAAGTGGTGCACATTAGAACATAAAGCAAATTTGTGTTACTTTGGATACTGTCTAAAAAAATCTGTTTTGTGTTAGAAAGTAAATCTCACCCTAACACTTTAGGAAGGGTTTGTATCAGAAAGGTGATGCAAAATTGTTGCAAAACATTAGTTAACATGGGCCTTAATTACTCAGTTTGATTTTGTCACTCAACAATAAAAAAGAAAAGAAATGTATGTTTGAGTTCACTTTCTATTTGAAGTTACTCTCCAAAAGCTGAGGAAACAGGTGGTGTGTTAACTGGGTCACACTGGGCTAGAGGGCAATCAGGCAGTGCTTGACGTGCTGTTCTGACAGATCCGCGTGTGGCCCAGCTCTTTAGCAGTTTTGGGACAGTTTTAAGGTAAGGGGGTCCAGTTTTTGCTAGTGGTTTCCCTGATATTACCTCTTTTTTTAACTTTCTGTTTTGCTCACGTGGACCTCTTTTATTTTGGTGCTCGGGCATATTTTTTGCCTCAGTCCAACCCCGGGCGTAAATACCGCCTTTCTGTTGAGTTCAGTGACTACAGCAGGACAGCTCATTTATAGCGGATTTAGGTGGCACCTCTCCTCTCGAATAATAATTTATTTTTAATTAGGCCGAAAGATACATTCTAATGTGCATTGTTTGAATGCTGTTCTGAAAGCAGTATAGATAACACTTTAATACCCCAGGGTCTTTCATACTACCCAGTTTTCCACAACAGCAAATCATGTCCGTGACTCGCCAAATAGTGTGCAATTGATAGAGACAAAGGTTGCAGATTACATGTTGCAGCGATCTGTGCAACATCTGTGTGAACCTAGTCAAGGATACGGACCAGGGACACTGGTCTGCAATGCCAGAGCTGCTAAAGATAGAAGCAGTGGTGATCATATCCACTGAACCATCCAGTTTCCCTGAATTGATTGAGGTATTGAAGAAAATCATCGCACCCCTTTACTAAGCCAGTATCTACACAGGCTTCCCATTACTTGAACCCTGCATCCTCATGGGAATTGTTATCTATGCGTGTGCAATGCTAAATCTCCTAAAGGGGATACATTTAAAGAAACACTGGGAAAGTCTCCATAAATGTTCATGGACATTTTTAGTCAAATACTTGTTGCTTTTTCTACTTCTGTTTTAAAGGTCAATAAAATCTAATGAAGTACGTATAGGTAAGATGTTTTGCTTATATGATATATGTTAAACTCACCAAGAACTTCTAAGAAACTGAGCAACTCTCTCGTGCCGTAAAGCAGACACAAAGCTCTGCCAGAGCATTATCAATACTGCAGTGCACCCATTTCAATTACAGATCTAAGGACCCACACAAAGACACCTCTGTCACTGCACCTAAATACATCTGGTCTGCCCCACTTTTGCCATTCCTGTACCATGAACCACTGTCAGCTTTACCAATGCACAACAGTCATTCGTACCTGGCCTGCAGCGCCCTGTCTCATATATCACATATACCAAAATCCATCATGCAGGCCATTAATATTCCATTCCTGTTCCCAACAAGCACAGGAGTGCCAATGTACCTCATTTATCTTAATGTATTGCGTCTGTTCATGTTACAGTACTGAGGTACATATAGACACCCCTGCCAAATTAAGACCCGTCATTTAAAAAAAGTGCAGCACCCCTGCTATTCCAATACAGTGATCTGCAAGCTTAGGGCTATATTGATACTTTTTGACGCAAAACTGCACCGACGCAGTTTTGCGTCAAACATTTTCCACGCCAGCTAACGCCATTTCTTAGCGCCGCTCGGGTGTCAAATTTTTACTTTGACACACTGTGACGCAAACCACTGATGTGAGTAATTTTTTTTTACTCAAGCCAATGCATCACATCGTAAAGAAAAACGACATAAATGCAGCGAAAATTACTTTAATCCGGTTTACGACATCACAAACCAGATAGGCGCCATTTTTTGCCGCAATTTCATCAAAAAGACGCGCAAACACTGCAAAATGTGCAAAGGAGAGCCAAAATGGATCCCAGAAGCTTTGAGAGACCCCAGGAAGATGACAACGGAGCAGGAACCAGCCACGAGGACCCACACAAGACCCAGGAGAGGGAGAAGAAGAAAAGGAAGTGTCGGTTCAGTGCAGAGGAGCAGGAAGTACTGGTGAAAGAGGTGAGAGACCATAAGCACCACCTTTTTGTCACCTCTAAATTGCCAATTGGGAGGAGAGAGACAATTTGGGAACAAATTGTTGACAAGATAAACAGTGTGGCAGAAGAACGGAGAACAGTCGTCGAGTGCAAGAAATGCTGGCATGACTGCAAGCGCAGGACCAAGGAAAAGATGGCCATGAACAGGAAGGCAGCGCTGCAGACTGGAGGTGGGAGTCCAGCACCGCAGGAGGCCCTCTACCACATGGAGGAGATGGTGGCAGCCATCATCCCTGAGGAGATCTTCACAGGGATTCAAGGACAGGACAGAGCAGACTACCATGGAAGTCATGATATTCAGGGAGTGGAATGGGCATAGCGGAATGGCACAGGGGCATGGGCTGTTCAGAGGAAAACTGGGCCACAGTACTACACTACAACAACATTGGCATTGAGGTATGCTGCCATGCCAAGGATGATGGAAAGGTAAAGCCAGTCCAGGAGGGTAGGGTATGACGTAAAACATGCCTGCTGTCACTTGACAGCTGGTATTGTCGATACATGAACTAGGGCTCAATTAACAGTCTCAGGCCGTAGTGGAATTTAACATTGACAAAAGTTGCCACTACCACCTCTGCTGTGTGTGCAGGTCAAGTAGCTAATGGCAGTTACGTGCCCATGGATCAAACACACCCAAATAAGAGGGTTCAGGGTGGCAACGTTATAAATCCCCTGTAATCAATAAATGTGCTAAACCTGTCAAATGTGAATGTGAATGTCCAGAGTCGCTACAAACATCAGCCATTGTCATAAACATTATGAGGTACACAGCAGTAATGTCATACCCCTGCTGCATATGTCAGGGCCCACCCTGTGCCTGGGTCACAATAGCTGTAATAACACCATGCAACATCCTAACTGTTATACTGCTCAGACAACAGCATTGAGAGGGAGGACATATGTAACTGGCTAGTGAAATACATCTGCCCAGTCAGAAGAGGAAATGAAACACTGCTAGGACCATCAGTGCAATCCAATGTAGCACACATTCCCCAACATCAACATTACACACTACCAATGCTGACATCTGTAGTGTACCATGCCAATGCTATACATAGTATATGTGAGGTCTCAGCAACATATAGCTGGATGTGAAATACCAGAGACTGGGGCAGTTCCACATTGTTTAGTGTGGTGCAAGTGCCATCAGAACACCCACAGCCAGTGCAAGGCCAGAACATGAGAATGGAAGTAGACGGAGGGCTGAGTAGGACAAGAAGGTTGCAACATACAATTTGGGCAAAACCTGCACCTAGAGGATATGATGCTGACATTTCCCCAAACCTCCCACACTACATGTGACATGCAGGTGGGACATAGACCTGGGAAAATGCTAATATTAAAGACAGAAACAATGAACAGGAACCAATATCACAATGTACAACTAATAGGAAGTCAGGCACGTCACATTACAAATGCCACAACACAAACACACTAATTGTACTATATTTCATTGCAGAGGACGATGGCTCTCCTGGGGATATGCCTGTCCTGGACTTCCCTGAATGCATGGATGACGAGCTGACAAACATCAGCCAGCAGGCCCTCCAAGATGTCCTTGTAAGCCTCCAGTCCCCACCTTCAGTTGCAAGGAGGAGCACAGATACAGCAGCCATGACAGAGGAAATTGTACCCACCAGCCCAATTGTACGACCTGCCAGCTCCAACCCAGCTGAGGACTCTGACGACACTGGCACCAGCTATGAGAGGACTGTAGTTGGAGTACAGCAGGAGCTGGCCAAGGAGGTGTGGGTGGGAATGCAAAATATGGTAGCCAGCCTAGAGGGAGTGTGTTTGTGCATGATGTCAACTGCAGGACAGGCAGCAGCCATGCAAGGTCGAACATCAATCTTGCAAGAACTTCAACAAAGTGTGAAGGAAATCAGTATAGCAGTAAGAGAGTTGACACAACACATCCAACAACAAACCTTTCAACGCGTGCACAAATATAATATTGACCCCCTCAGGGCCGACCTGGCTGCCTACCACAGTGATGTAGCTGCTATCCTTAAGAACCAGCAGCCCCTCCTTGCTGCAGTACTGCCCTTAATAGCCCCACAGTTGGCAGCTACTGGGATTTCTGACTCCACGTCTTCAAACACTGAAGTGTGTGTGGCCCCTTCACACCCACCACCACCAAGGGCAGAGGAGACAACACACACATCAGAAGATGAAGATGTGGAACAGATCACCTTCGCCCGTAAGAGTACATGTCAGCACTAGCACCTGACACATGGCCACTTATAACCAAGGTCCTGTGCTTTGTAACATGCCAATCTTACAACTGCTGCTCACAAGCACTGTTCTCCAGCCCACTGTTTACCTTGTCACTGTGCCCTGTGATTGTCTCTCACTACCTCATTGGCAATTCATGTCCATCTGCACTGTATGACACTTCACCCCAGAATGTCCAATAACATGTCCTTTTGCACTTGTGTAGGATCACAATGGAAGGTGTCACACTAATGAACCCACAATCCTGGACTATGTAAAATAGCACTACAGCATTTTAAAATAAATAGCACTTACACAACCACTTTGTCTTTGTGTAATGTGATACATCAAACATGAGGGAGAATAGTGATGTTTGCCTCATGTCAATGCCCATAGATTGTCAATACAATTGCCCTGAAAGAATGTGAGCTGATAACTATGCACTGTTGTCTGGATTGTACCATCATCTGCCCTTCCTGAGGGTTAATTCTGAGGTAAATAGAAACTATAGAGTATAATGCTGTGTTGGACATAATAAGTCTTCTTCAAGGGATGTCTAAGCAGAAAAATATTGTCTTCTAATTTTTCTTCCAGACAATCTTTGCGTATGTGACATTTGACTCAAATTTTTCATCACACACACCGTACAGCAAGAATGGATGTGTATGAGTGGACGTACAAATAAGTAACCTGGCTGTACAATGTAACAAATGATAGGTGTGAGTTATGTATACTATACTACATGAGATTATACCACCACTCACCTTATCAGGGTTCACATGAACATCAGGCTGCAGGCAGACGTAACACAGTGTCCTCAATACCAAATCTGGTCTCAAAGTATGTCAGATTGAAAACATACATCCAAACTTAACAACACATTGGGATCCATAGTAACCTTGAGTGGTGGGTGCAATGGATGGCAGATGCATAGAGAAGTAGCTTTGATGTAGCTGCCAATGTGACAGCTCAATTGGGATTTGGATGCAGGATGGAACACAAATGCAAACACTAAATCGGCACTGTTCACCCATGCCAAGGCCCTGATCCCCAAGCATAGGACACATACTGTAAAATAATACCTAATTATTTATTTACCAGTAAAAAAGATACTAAAACTAGGGGAAACACCTTAACTAACCTAACCTATCCTAACTACACATTACCCACAACTGGCCCTAACTACCCTAACCTAAACTTACTTATCACATTTAACTAAAACCTCTAAACATCAACCCCCTCTCCCCCCTATATGATTGGACACATGGAGGACAACATGTACTAACCTAAACACATACTATCCTATACTAAACAAATATATTGTTTTTGTATTTTGTTTTAATATATATTTTTTTAATTTAATACACAAAAACCCCTACATCATCCACACACATAAAAAAACATGTAAAAATATTATAACCTCCACCCCCAACCCACTACTACTAACTAAACTAACAGCCTATTCTAACCAAACACTAAGCCCCCTAAACCCACTAATTAAAAGAACCAGGAATGAGGAGGGAGGGGAGGGAATTATGGGTGAGGGTATCATATTCAAAAGTTCGCCCTCCCCAGGGACTTCTTAATGGCACGCACCCTCTTATTTACTTGCGACACCTCCTGCTACAGCCTGTCCAGTCTGCGCAACATCCGTTGCATGTCACGTTGCATAGCAGGAAAATCACCAGTCTCAATGACTGCAGCAGGGGTGGTCTCAGTGCCAGTTGTTGAGGGTTGTCCAGTTGGTGGTGCCATGCTTGGAGGGGGAGGTGCAGGTGCTGCTGTCAGTGGTCCTGGAGCTGAGGAAGATAATGGTCCTGCAGTAGTGGCTGGCATCCTTGGTGCCACCTGGGTCGTAGTGGTGGTGCTGGTGGTGGCAGCTGTGTGGACACAGAACGGCCCCTTTTGGAAAATTCCCTCCACACTCCTGAGGCTCTTTCATCGCGATAATGCCATGCCATGTGGTGGAACCCAGACTCCACATCCAGAATGTGGCAGTAACACATCGCCCTCCACTGAAATTCATGGATCTTGCTGGCATCCATATTGGCTGCTGCTAAAAAAGATAAAGCCAAACATTAGGTACATCATTGTGTGATACAGCTACTGATGAGAATCAGACAATTCATCTAATATAGCTGAAACAGGCCATATCACCATACAGATCACAGATTCTCCCTGAGGAAGTACATGCCAATGCAGCCTACACATGTCCTATCTAACAGCACAGCAATGCTCTAAAAGATGTGTACCAACTTAAATGATCTAAGCATCATTGTTCAGCCATTAGTCATGTAACATATGCTGCAAGTCCTCCACATGTGACAGGGCAACTAATGACTATCTTCTGGATGACAATCAAGGGTCAAATCTAATTGCCAGGATGGTATGCAGCTGCTAATCAAGAGTGGGTATCCTAGGTTTGGACAAGTGATTTACAGATTTACATGTCTGTGTACTACAGTTGGATCATCACAACTAGGTACACATTTCATAACCCTAAGCCTGTGCCACGGGGGGGATGGACAAGCAACACATATGTTCAAACATCAAGGACACCCAGGAAGCTCTGGACAGCTGTACATGGGTTTAGTCAGTCCACCACAGGCAAGGAAGGTGTCCAACTAGGATAGACACAAAGCTTGGACAATCCCATCCACATTTATGTTTGTAATTGCAGAAAAATTGTCAACATCATTGGATACCACCAATACCTGTCCTACAACAATCAGATAGATGCAAGCACACATCTGGGCATGAGCTGCATGCACACCTATGACATTGTACTCAAGTGCCACATACACGTAGCACAACATGTGGAGCTAGATGCTGCTAGGAAGTCAAACATACAGTTGAACATGTTCATTAGTGAACAGGGCAGCTCAAGTCTGTGGCTAAGACTTTGGAATCCCTATTCTGTAATATTCAGGGTCTGACTTGCTGACAACAAATGTCACCCTATTCACATGGCCATGCGTACAGGGCTGCACTACAATCCCAATATATGACTATGCGCTACTGATTGTCCAACTCAAATATGGGAAAAAAAGTGAAACTCCAGTCAAGTTACATATCAGATCATGTGCCAGCACACCATACCTTGCTATGTGTCCAACACACAGGAACCAATCACACAACAGCTTCAAACACAACACGGAACAGAAATATCAACACTTACTGGATATGTCTGGGTCAGCGAATCAAGCCACTTCGCCAATTGTGTAAGGGGCATGTCCACCTGTAAAGCATGGAAGGGTGAAATGTGCTCAATGTCTGTGCACTGTACAACACTTTCAAATAAAATTACTGTGTGGGACTTTATATCTGAAAGTCCAGCCTCTCAGGCATGATGATACTCCAACATACATAGCACTGCAAACATGTTTAGACCCTGTCACTCCAGTGAGTGATACACACACATCTGCACACATGCAGTGGCCCTAACTATCATGTGATGACAAACATGATCCATCAAATGGTTGCAGACTCATTTATGGAGTGTACTCCTTTCATCATTTGTAGAAATCAGAGACATGCAAAGCCACATTCCTGGGGCACTTCAATACCAGTCACTCAGGTATTGTGGCTTGTGTGTCAAGGGAGGGACAATCAGTTACTGTGTGATGCTCATGTGCGGTGACTGAAGGTCATGATGTATTATGCTTTCTATGGTCCCTTACATGTAGGGCCTGTGTTGTGTGTAGGTTACATATGCTACATTAACAGTGTACCCTGAGCCACATATGCGCCCCTATGACACCATAATGGCAGGGATCCTGTGCGTTACTTGGTGACAATTTGAGGCAAAACATTTGGTCATTTTTAATATTTTAATACAACAATTAAATACATGCTGACAGTGTATAGTGTGGGCATCCATGACAGAATGCATGGGCACTGGTGTAGTCATTGCACCTGAAATGTGTCATTCAATGCCCTGTGTACCCATAATGGGTTTTGAAAATCACAGTTAGCCACATTCATCATCTTACATTTGCCAAGTTGGGAGATCAGCGGGTATACCGCAAACGGACACTGTCACATTATTGAAACATGGTTTAGTAAATGTACTACTGTGTCAATCATGATGATGTAGGTTTCAATTTGTATGTACCTTCGGGATGGCAGCTGTCACAGGAATGCTGGTCTTCTGATCTTAGCATACACCTATGTCAGTGATAGCCTCCATACTGGGAAGTTAGTTATTGTACATATGCTGCACTAGATCAGCAGGGGTATACCAAACAAAAACTAGCAAAGTATTAGGGAACTTTATATGTATGATGGAATTGGTCAGGGGTCCCTTGCACGACATCCTGCACATAATACATTGTGACCATGCATTCCCAAACGTCAGGTATCCCATGATGACCCCATAACATATGAGAAGTGCATGACTATAGAGTAACATAGATGGGAAATGCATTAGCTCTGTTCTAGCTATTGTGCCCAAGACCAATTTTAAACACACTGGTACAATGAACAGAGGGCCAGGGATGGTTGTTATCCCTCAATTTGTATCATTTGCTTCATGTTATATGTTAGACCTATGGAAAGTATCGCCAAACATTTAGATATGAACCTGTGTGCATTACTTTGGCACCCATTCCTAATTTAATTGTGGCACAACCAAGTAAAACTATCAGCCTAAGATATTACGGGAGGTTAGAAAGAAATTGGTAGGTATGGGCCATAATACAGTTCAGACATGCATTCAAAATAATTGGGTAATACCTTAAGTCTTTGAATTAGCTTGTGAAAAGCATCTCTTTCCTGGTACACTCACAGACCATGGATAAAACATATGTTTGAGCCACATTAGCATGATCTATTGATATGAAGGCAGCACTAATTTACAAGATCCAGTTGTGTTTTGTAAGATAGTGCAGCTGTTGTGTCAACAAATGACAGTAATGTGTAGCAATTATTGTATAACTCAGGGCCACTGTATGTTTAACTTGCATTCCACATGTCCAAAAACATTGCCTGCAGCATATCAAGAAATCTGCTATGGTCACTACAGAGCATTTAAATGTGCACCTTACTCTGAATTGTACTCACCAACAGGGCCACCAGTCACAATACCCAGGTGGTCCAGCAGGTCTTGCTCTCTGGCAACAAGGTCAGCCCAGCGGTTCTTCAGTTGGTGGTCATTGTGCGGTGTGTTGAAGATGCGACGCAGATGGTACAACACCTTTGACCACCGGAATCTCATCGCCTCTGTGTGATACCCCTGTATCACCTGCCACCTGCTTCTATCATCAAGGGGAGGAAGTGGCACACTAGCCAAATGAATGCCCCCAGCTCCTCCTCACCCATTCTCCCCAGACGTGGCCTACCCAACATGACAGAAATAATAGTACAAATAAAGGGTACAGAGGTTAATAAAGGGAAAGGAGGGAGGAAAATGAAAGAAAAGTAATCTTAAAACAGCCCAACTATCCCCAAAGCAACAATACCCACAACAGACTCCCAACAGTACAAAGACAAAATTAGACACCAAATATGAAAAATAAACACTTACAATGAACAACTGAGACAATTACAAATAAAACAGATGACAAATAGGATGGAACACAGGAGACAAAAGCACAATTGGGACAGACAAAACTCTAAGCACAGCCACACAGTCTAGAAAAATCACAGACTGCAAAGTGAAAATACACCCACTGTACCAATTCTGTAAACAGGATATCCTATTACATCACGTCATGCCGGAAATGCGGTGCGTTTTTATTATGATGCATTAAAATATTATGACGCTTACAGTCTGTGATTTTTTTTTTTTTTTACGTAAATGCTTAAAAATTACCCCACATCCATAGCTCAAAATATTTAGCATTGGTAACCAATTTCATGGGATACAGTGTAGGAATTACTGCTCGGGGCCAGTGGATGTATCATGGCTGTGAGCGTCATTTTTCTAAGCATATGCGGCGATTTTTGACGCATGTGCGTCTTTTTTGACGCGTTTGCATCAAAATGTATGTCTTTTACTGGGTTTGGGTAATTTCTCACATTTTTATAGTACATGACAGCTGTAACTGTACAGAGATAGGCTGTTTGCACCTGCATTGTAGATTCCAGTGTGTGGGCACATGTGGCAGATCACACTACTGCGGACCATGATACTCCAGTTGTTGTACCGGATGAGCACTCTTCACTGATGCAGTAGATACCCAAACTTTTGGAATACAAATTAGTATTACCCAGTTTGAGCAGGTTGTGCGTCAATAGAGGATAGCAAGGCTACGCAACTTAATACAATAACTCATTGCCTGTGTGTCAATGTCTGTGAATTGGCTATTTTAATTTTAGTTGGGCTTCTGTGTGAACATCACAAGACGTGTTTTCATAAAGGTGCTTGTATGCATGTGTTGTAAATGTGGATAACCATCAGATGCTATTCAGTGTGGAAATGAGTCAGGAAATGTGTTTGTCATACACGTAGCAAATAATACTGTGTGAACTTCCCTGACTTTTGGGACAAAAGCATCTCCCATGACAAACTATGCACAGGATAGATAGAGGACGGTTAATAATGGCAATGTTACAAGAGTAAGCCATCACATGTACTGGTATGTTGGATACCACTTCCTGGTCACTTGTTTGCATACTACCCATAAGTCAGGCATTTGAAAATGCTATGTCGGTACAGTGTTTGTGACACTGAGTCCCAAAAACCAATCCAAAAATGTAATGTCACTCCACAGTTTGAGTCCTAAATGACCTATGTTTCTCTTGTGGAAGTGGAGGACCAGCAGACCAAGCAGCATATGCTCACATATTTCCAGTGGTTAATTGTACAAAGGTGTCCAGTTCAAGTGTGTGGCCATGTGTACCCTGTGTCATTATTGGGCTCCATGTTGTCACAGTTACGTGCAGGTCTTGTCATGAGTCTGTGATGCATTCCCTGCATTAACAGAGTATCCTTCAAAGCAGAATTGAACGAAAGCCAAAGAGGAATCGACAACACACATGGGGATAGTCCATCTATGGCACTGCAGAAGTTTTATGAGGCTGATAACAGGGCAACCTTGGTGTGCTCACAAAGTTAATGGATCAGCAATTTAAAACCGGCAGGTTTAATCACAACATTTGTACACCGGGTGGCCTCTAAAATTCCTACTGCAACCGGGAACATCAGTGCCTCTGTGCTGGTTAATCTCACAGCTAGTGACCATCATTGGATTGCAGCCAATGTGAATCTGTGTGTGGACTGTCAGGGCACAAACATGTTTTGTCCTTTCATGCACATTAGCAAATGTTGTTTGTTATGCTAGAGCACCATACCCAATCAATGCATACAGCCATGGTACACTGTCACTGTTTGTCACTCATGCATACATGAAACCCCGACAAAGGATATGGCCTGGATTAGGCTGTTTAAAGACATGTCACAGACCACGATACGATAAGTAAGCTGATTACGCCATACAATCTATTAGAGGATTCATTGTAGACCTACCAGACACAATACCCCAGGAGGAAAGTGAGGGCATAGAAAGCAACTGAGACAAATGTTGTCACAGGGAACGTTTGTGGTAACACAAAGACAGGAACCAATCAGGCTAACAGGATGGAGGCTCTGTCACTAACTAACATGAACAAGGCAAATACACAGTGAGCAGACTCTGACTGGGAAAAGCTGGAACAACACTGTGGAAATTAAAAACTGTATTTGTGTTGTGGGCTGCAACATTACACAATCACCCAAAGCCTGTGTTACACAAGTGATTTATACGGCAATGCACAACAAGGATACACATAAAATGGCAGCTTCTAAGCCGTTCCAGGCAGCAGCAAAGGCAGTGCAGGTTCAAATGGCTGGTCTGCATGGAAGTGCTCACAGGTGTGCGCAGCTTCAGTCTCTCACAAGTCCTGTAGGTGAGAATCAAGTTCAAAGTGCCAACAGTGCCTTTCACATGGTAAGCAATGGACAGGTGATTACAGGTCCTACAGACTACCAGGCAGTTCATTATTGGACCTGACGTCCATGCAGACAGATAAACTAGGACTATGGCATGCCACACTAAAGAGGGAAGCACACTTGAGTCAGAATGTGAGTCTGGATGTGTGTAGATGAATGATTATTAGGGTACAAGTAGTCCGTTTACATGGCCGCCTAGAGAAGGGTGGGAGAGACTGAAAACATGGCAGTGGCACGACTTATAACCTGGGATGGCATGTGCAGGGCATGTCTTGTGAGTAATACTTGTCATACCTGGTGCACTGGTGCTATCCATTTGCAGCTTACATGTACTCCTTCCAAAGATTGCTGATGTCACACTTACTGCTGTCAAGGGTCTGGTCATACATTCCTGTTACCAATGCAATAGCACATCCACTGCCTCATGTATGAAGCAGTTTTTTACCTTATGATTGATGGTGTCTTAGTTGTGTGCCGTATGCTGCAATGAACCATGTTGCCAACATGGATGCATGCCATAGTTGTGGTCCTCTGATATTGACCTTCAAATGTGAAGTGGACAGGATATATGTCATTTACACTGTGTGTGAAGTTGGGTGTACATTCATGCCCATAAAATGTGATGAGTCTTTTTCAGTATCCTAATCTGTATATCTGCAATGCTCCATGGGGCTAAACTCGGATTATGATTCTTAGGGATCATGTGATGCATAATTAATTACCAAGACCATAATTTAGTGATTAGATTAGGTGTTTAATGACATATGGTAAGAAAGTGGTGATGGTGAGTAGAGTTTAGAGACGTTTTGTACAATATGTTGTCTCCGATGCAATCCTGCAGCAGTGTTTGGATGGTCCCCCTCATGCTGATGGACAACATCTTCCTCTTCAGGCATTTGTGGGTCTGGTTCATAGAGGGGAATGTTCCTCCTTGCACAAATGTTGTGCAGGATGGCACAGATCAAAATGATCTTTCACACCATTTCAGGTGAGTATAGGAGGCTGCCTCCGGTGAAGCAAAGGCACCTGAATCTTGACTTCAGGATGCCAAAGGTCCTCTCTACTATGGTGTGTGTCCTCCGAAGTGCCTCATTATAGGCACGCTCCTATGCTGTGCTTGGTTTTGCAAATGGGGTCATGATCCATGGCTGGATCCCATACCCCTGATCAGCTGAAAGAGAAAATGAGTGAAAAATGTTGATGGAGCTTGCACCATGATTATCACTTTGCAAGGCAGTTGTTCTCTTGTGTTGTCTGTGACTCATCTGTGTTTGTGTTATTGTGTGGAATCCTAGGCTTCTAGGATGTACCATCAGCATTGGGATGTTTCATTATCTGAACTGGTGTTTGGCTGATTGACCGGATGTCAGCAGTAATTTTTATAGACTTGCAGTATATTGTGTACTCCCATGCATTATGCCATGTGAAAGAGGTGTCCATGTGTCTTAACTGGGGGTGACATGATACTTCCATACACAGAATCAATTCCACGGTGGTGGTAACACGGTTGCATCGATATGGCCTGGACATTTCATCCAATTTAACATATGCAATAGAATTTGTTAAACATCAGTGAGGCCCTTTGCTTTGGCTAGGTGACAATGTACAACACATCTCCATAAGTTGGCAGCACTGATGTGTTGACAATTGAGAATGCACGAATATACCATGAGTGCAAGTTCAATGCAGACCTATTTATCTTCCCTCACCAAGTTGACTCATGTTCAAACGTGTACCCACACTACTGAACGTGGTACAGTTAAGCTGGCTAACTTGATTGTGGGGTTGAAGGTTTAAGTGTCAGAAGGTCCATATGCCTGTACATCTGTTGTGTATATGTGTAATTGTCTCAATCTGTATGTGTAGGAATGTGCACTTTGCAAATTGTCACATCAAAATGTGTTCTTAGCACAGTCCACTTGCTTATTGGTAGTGGGCAATGTCAGACCAGGAGTGATGTGAGAAGTTGGTACAGCCTCAATTATTCCATGTCCTATTCATTGGACTCATCATCATGCTATGTGTGTCATGGTGTTAGACCTGCAGCGAAACACACTGCATACCCCTTACACAGTACATATTGTTTGGAAGGGTGCGTGATTGAGTGTAATTGATGTGATATTGTGAGATTCATCTTCCAAGTTGTACTGGCAGTTAAGGGCATGTCACTGTCACTGTGTGGTTTTAAATTGTTCCCTTGTGTCTGTGGACTGGCATCTGTTGATATTTGCATCTGCCATTTGTCCATAGGTGTGTATCCCATTTGGTCAGGATATCAAACATGACTAGCAGTGTCACAACCTCAGTGTCTTCCTTGTCACGTGTCAATGTAGTGTTGTATGTGTTGTGTGTCCTACAGGGTTGCTGTGCTGTGTGCATTTAACTGGGTTTCTGTACTTACCAACAAGTAGGCCATTGCCATATCGTCCATCCTGGAAGTGTTGATTGATGGTGCAGTGGCGGAAGATGAATGAATCATGTACACTCCCAGGATACTTTGCCACGATGTTGGTGATCAACCCTGGTGATTGACAATGGCCTGCACATTGATGGAGAGTGTGTGCTTCCTGTTGAGGTGTAGATGCTTGGTTACAGCAGGAGGCACAATCTGTACATGTGTGCAGTCAATGGCACCAAGCACATGTGGGAAGCCGTTGATTTGGTGGAAGCCCTGTTTGGTCTCCTGCTGCTCCTGCTGTGTGTTGGGGAAGCTGATGTGGCGGGGTGTGAGGGAGATGATGGCATCCAATACATTGGGTAGAAAGGCAGAGAATGAGGGCTGCGAGATCCCGGCAACCAGGGCACCAGTGGTTTGAAAAGAGCAACTTGCCAACATGTGGAGGACAGCTAGCAGCTTGGTCTCTGGTCGAATGATATGTGGTGTCTGCAAGCTGGGTGCCAACTCTGGCTCAATGTGGCGCAGCAGCTGCTGAATGGCTTGCCAGTTGAGTCCATACCTCTGGATGATGTCATGTTGCCTGACTCCCAGAAGGGCTGTCCTGGTCCTGAAAATCCTCTTCTGCCTTCTGTGTTGCCTTTGGGATCCCAGCTGGTGTGGTGGAAGCTGCTGGTGTTGGTCCTGTGCTCTGCATCTTCGTGCATGCTGGATGAATAGCACCTCCATGTCTTTCTTTTGGAGTTCTGATGTTGCTTCTGTGTGTTTTCCTTAAGTAATGGTGTGTTTGCCCCACTTTAATGCCTGCCCTGACCCAGGCGTTATTTTTGTATGCAAATCAGGCTGTGCACCATTTTCTGACTCCGCCTCCCAACCTGGTGGGATTTTTGCGCGGTAGGATAAATATGGCGCATAGGTGTTTAAGTCATTTTTTGGATGTGAACGCCAACCTTGCATGTCATTAACGCAAGGCGGTTTCATGCATTCAGAAAATGACGCTCATGGCGGAATTTTGGCGTTCGCAGGCTCGGGCATCAAAGTATAAATATGGTGTAAGGTTTGCACCGAATTTGCGTCAAAATTTTTGAGGTAAATTCAGCGCAGACAGAGTATAAATATGGGCCTTACTTTTTCCCTTCCTGGACTGCAGCAACTCCTGCCGTAGAGCTGGTACTCACAAGTAGCATTGGGACACCACCACATTGTAGTTCAGTACTTGGAATCATGGGAAGTCTTATGAATTCTCCTCATTTCCTTCCTGACCTGTAGTACCCCTGATTTTCTAATTTTTGGGTAAACAAGAAATACCTTTCTAAGAGCTGTGTGTTTACGTCCCTGTCCTGTTCTGCCAGTGCATGAGTACAAACTGTACCACCTATGTTAAGTCTCTGGCACATCAGGTAACATCATAGACCTTTTAAACATCAATGAAACATGCATGCAAGAGGGAAAATGTCACCTGGCTGAGGTTGTAGGAAATAGACGCAAATAACCCAGGAGTCTAGTATGGGTGCAAGAACTCCTCCTATATGTAGAGCATAGCTTCCTTCCATTGGCTGGACATATATTCTGATCCATACAATTTTTATCTCTCGCTTTTTTGGAGGAATAACTGTACAAAATTGGTTAGATGTATGTAAAGGAACTAGAGAAAATGTTCCCAGGGATGTGTGCTGACGTTGTCACTGCAAATGTGAACACTAATAATGACATAACTTTGTGGGACTGTCAAATATCACTTAAAAACGAGGACTTTCCATGGGTAATTGTTTGGGCTGAAAGTTGTATTCCAAGCAAACACTGATACTTTTTTCCTGGAGTACATCTGGAATTTTATAAATCTCGAAAAATGTGGAAAATGACCCTATGAGTAGGAGGAGACCTGTACCTCAGTGAGAATACACTTCTTGTGTATCAGCCATATACATGCCAATAATATTGAGAAGTTACTTCATTTAAAAAAGTATGGTTTTATCACCATTCAGCAAATGAAACAGCTTTCTAGCCTTTTACCAATCTTAATAATACCAGTGTACCATCCAGACGGATATCATGAGCAAATTAAGGTTTGAATCCCTAATGAACCCAAGGCACACTAACCGAATGGTCCCACACTTGTAATCTTTGGGTTTGTTATAAAAAAATCTGTTGTACTAGTACACATTGAGTAATTCACAGTACGTGTCTTTATCTTAAAATCCACAACTTCCCTCTGAAAGCTTCCAGGGTGTGACGCTCTCACTGTTCCCTAAAAACATTTAAATGGATATGGCTTCCTGCAGCCTGGAACTCAAATAGTGCCAGACAGGTGAACCACAGCAGGAATGTTGGATTCCAGAGTCAGGTAGCTTTCCTGCAGGAGGAGGCATGTCCTGATTTTATTCACTTACATTATAGGATTAACATGACTCCTGTCCCTTGTATTCCTGTGAGACCAATAGGCAATGTACTTAAGAGTGTTCTCTGGATATTGGCCCTTCTGTTTGCCTAGACTTTGGGAGCTACATCAGCTGATTCGTCAGCAAGTCTTCCTTTACTTGGATGTCTATAAAATCCCATTTAGAGATTGGCACATTATCTCCAAGAACACACTTTGGCCCCTCTTTACGAAATTTGGGGGTCTTTTGGTGAGACTGCTGTGGTGGCTGCCCCCAAAAGATCACCAGTGTTAGCAGTATCCCGCCTGCCGTATTAAGACCCATATTTATATTTTTTGACGCAAATCAGCGCTAGCGCAGATTTGCATCAAAAAGTTTACAGCCGGCTAACGCCATTCCAACGTGACAGACAGGCGCCTTATTTATGGAATGATTTTAGCTGGCGCTGCGGCCTGGTTAGCGTAAAAATAAATGATGGTAAACGGGCAGCGGAGGCGAAAAGAAGACTAGGGGTTGTGCGCCAAAGAATGGTGCAAGTCAGGATAGAGTCAAAAATATTGACTCTAACCTGACTAGCACCATTTTTTGATGCACAACTCCCATAGAAATGACTCTTGCTGCCCCCTGCCCAATGGCCATGCCTAGGGGACTTCTGTTCCCTGGGCATGGCCAATGGGCACAGTGGCATGTAGGGGGGCCCAAGTTAGGCCCCCTATGCCACTTTAAAAAACAATATATACTTACCTGCACTCACCATGGATGGGTCCACCATCCATGGGTGTCCTCAAGGGGTGGACGAGTTTGGCAGGGGGTGTCCTTGGGTGCAGGGAAGGGCACCTGTGGACTGCTTCCATGGTCTCCCACCATGGAAATTAGCCCACAGATCCCTTAACACCTGCCCTGACCCAGGCGTTAAAAAACTGCACAAATCCGGTTGGGATCCATGTTTTAAGGCCTGCCTCCTCCTGTGTGCATTTTGACATTTTAAGATAAATAAGGCGCACATGCCTTAGAGTAATTTTTTGCACGGGAGCATGTACCTTGCATGTCTTTAGCGCAAGGTAGGTTTACACGTCCAAAAAATGGCACACACTCCATAACTTTGGTGCTAGACGTCTCTAGCGCCAAAGTATAAATATGGAGTTAAATTTGCGCCGAATTTGCGCCAAAATAAATGACACAAATCCGGCGCAAACAGAGTATAAATGTGGGCCTAATAGTCCACAATGAAGACCGCCAAAAAACAGCCACACATCTGACACTGCCAAGACACTGGTCGGTGGGAAAGATGCAGTTCCACCACCAGCACCGCCACGCCAACAACTTTCTGCCCACCATATTACGATCCACAAATCAGCACAGCGGTCCTTCCGTGGTGGAAAACCATTTGTGGCCGAACTGCCGCGGACAGAACACACTCCTGTCAGAACAAACCACAACATTGGACAGTTCGAAAATCCCACACCTGACACACATACACACACCAGACACACCCACTCACAGCACTATATAACACCGCCACACACAACCTGCAAGCCTTTGTGATAAAAAACACTGATCGAGAGACGAGAGCAGCCACGATCACTAAGCTAGCACCTACACACTAGAGGCACATACACACTTCACACTCACCACACTCCACACAACTGCACCACCAACACAATACACACATCACAATTGTACACAAACACGACAACCTACCAGCACTCACAAACACCCCCACATCACCAAGCACCCTACACTGCACACTACACACACAACTCTCACCCCCCACTTACAACACCACCACAACGTCACATCAAAAGCACCCATGCTTCACTGACGATGAGGTGAGGGTCATGGTGGATGAAATCATAAGGGTAGAGCCACAACTTTTAAGAGCAGAGGTACAGCAAAACTTCATAACCAGGAAAATGGAGTTAAGGCAGAAAATAGTTGACAAGGTCAACTTAGTGGGCAACCATCCACGCACAAGGGAGGTCATTAGAAAGAGGTGGAATGATCTATGGGGAAGTTGCATTCTATGGCATCCAGATACCAGCTGGCAGTACTGAAAATTGGAGGTGGGTCCCCACCTCCTCCCACAGAGTGTACATTGTGGGAGGAGAAGGCCTTGGACATCCTGCATCCTGAGGGCCTGACTGCAATACTCGGAGAACTGGACTCTGATGAGTAACTAACACTCCCTCTGATTCACCCAGTCCAGCAAGCTTCCTCACCATCCAAACACTCACCAAGTCAGCCCATCTCCCATCACACATGCCACCTAGTTACCTAATGGCCCTCTCCTGCATGCTACACCACCACCCACTCCCAGTGTCCACAGGCTCCCTGCCAAATGCACAGCTAGCACTGTCAAGTACAATCACTACAACTCGCACAATGCATTAGCCAATCCACAACAAAACCTGCAATATGCACATCATATCACACCTCTTGCATGTATGACTATTGCACTAGCTACAACAATTGGATGCTCCGATTGAGGACCACTGCATGGCAATGACAGCAATGCAGTGGCACTACACAATACAAAACTAATCCAAACACAGACACAGTACTGTCACCAATCCTAAAAGCCACTAATCCAGGCCTACTAGCCTGAAATGGACTAATCTTGGCCTTCAAAGTAAGAAAGTATACTACATACACAACAGGACAAACAACCTTGCACACCCCCCCTCCCATTTGGACACCAGGCTGCAATGTACAGCCATTCCCGCTCACATATACCAAGCCTTAATGACCACCAGCTAATAGGGCAAACCTGTCAAGTGAACCTTCACACAGGAATAGAACCCACCCAGCTAAAGTGACCAAGTCTGATTCACAACAACCCGAAGGAGCATGGTACACATGTCGCTATCCACCATCCACAAACAGTGTGAACTGTGCTGCACCTGTCAATGCCATTCCTGGAAATCAAGTCAAGTCACTGTGTGCATCTGACTAACAGACAGGCCTACATTCCTCCAACATTTAACTCTCTCTCACTCCATCCACAGGTACCCCTGCCACATCCACCACAGAGAAGTTACCAGAGACAGTCAGCCCTCCTCAGGATGAAGGCCCAGTGAGGACTATGCTGCTGGATGTCTGGTCACTGATGGCTGATCTCACCCATGTGTGACCCCTGGTCATTCTACCACTCCCTGCCCACATCAAACCCCCCACACCCTGTGGCAATAACATTTCAGCTAACCATTCATCTCCAAACCTGTGCCCCAAGGACTGTTCAATCAATTGTGTGAGGGGTCCACTCAGGTCCCTGTACTGTGGGACCCCTCACACCCAAGACAATGAAGGCCCTGTTTAAACTGGGAGAAGGCACACAGTGCCAGGGGCACAGGCACAATGGGGGCAGGGGGGTGTTGGAGGGAACCTGTGGGCCAGGGCACGAAGCAGCCAAGGGAGGCCTCTGACCAGGAAGCCATCCCCCAAGTCCTGGGAGAATATCAACTATCCCAGGACAGGATGGGACAGATCATTAACATGTTGGGGGAAAACCAGAGGCTGCAGAGGGAATACCACCAGGAGGTCATGTAGCAGCGGCAGGCCCAAAGTGTCACCATGGCCTCCATTGCAGGGGTGCTCAGGAACCTTACCACCATCATGAGTGCTTTCTCCACCCATCAGTAGTTCCCTTCCCTAGCCACATCATACCAGAGCCACCTACATATGTGGCTGCTAGTGGAATGGAGGTCCCGCCAGGGGAACCACATGACTCAGGGACCCCTGCAAACGTGGATGCCCATCCAGACATTCAACTGCTGCAGATGCCAAGACAAAATCCACTGCCAGGAAGTGACCCTCTCCTGTTTACTCTCCCTTGTGTGCCAGTGAGACACCATGTTCAATGACATTCCTCCATTTTCCAATGGCCCATGGACACTGGACTTGTGCTACCTACAGCTGTGCCACCTACTCTGAGGAGTTCATCTACCATGACCCCGCTCATCACCTGTTTAGCACTCTATTCACAATCAACATCATAGATCACAGCTACTGGTTTTGTGTCTTTATTTGTACACATACAACTGTTTTGGTCCGCAAAATGTAATGTGGGTATGGCACCATAATCCAACAGGCAGTGTAATGGACTGCAGAGGGAGCCATCCTCTGCAGGAGTCACAGTACAACAGATATGTCCCAGGGAAGATGTAAGGGAGTTACTAGTACAGCCACACACCAGAGTCCATCCAAGTATACAACCTGCAAAAAGAACATGAGAGAGACTACCATCAGGATTGTAGGCATGGCACCACACAGAGCACATATGTAGGTCCTAGTTGTCGTGTCCAGTCTAGGTAGTCATCTAAACAAGCACAACAGAAATGAAATGAGAACAGGAGAATGCAGGACACATATCACAATACAGGCCTGTCCATAGGAGATGTGAGCCTTGCAAAGTTCAGAGAGTACACATGAAAGAGATGATGCATTTACAGACAGCACCTTACATGCATTCAATCAGCCCCCCTTCAATACACACATAAGGATAGGTACGCCATACACCACCACTGATAAACCAAATCAGGAGGACCATTGACAGCAAACTATGTTGAAATAGTGCACATGCAAATACACAGACAGCATACTTGTATGCTACTGGAAATACTGATTGATGAGCTCTGCCCTGGAGTCAGCTGCACCGGCCTCATCTGCCTCCTCATCACTTCCCACTCTTGCATCACCAGCCACTGGTCCTGCTGCCTCCACCTCATCACCTAGTAAGCACCTAGTAAGGGTATCTGACATCTCAGGCCCAGACTGTGGAGCACGCAGCAGGAAAATATGAACTGGCATACCTTTTGGGGACTGCAGAGGAGAGCACCTCCAGAGACATGCAGACACTTCAGTGGCAGGGTACCTCACTGGTGTTAACAGCCAGTGAAGGTTAGGATAGCCAGAGTCACCTGTGTGCACAGAGGTAGGACCTGTTATAATACAGGTACAAACACAGGGAAGAATGTGATGACAGGTACCATAACAGAGACACAAATCCTAAAGCATACATACCAATGAGCCACGCCCTCTCTCTCTCTGTAGTCATGCCATCATGTGGGGGACATTGCTGTTCCTCAGAATGTAAGAGTCATGCACTGATCCAGGAAACTTGGCTGTCACGTGAGGAATGTATTGGTCTGCCACACCCACCACCCGCACATTGATGGCTTGGTAGCTTTTGCGTTCCTATACACCTGTTCATTGGCACTGGGAGGGACCAAAGCTATATGGGTGCCATCTACAGCCCCTATCACATGAGGGATGTGTCCCACATCATTGAAGTGTGCCTTCACATAGGCCAAATCCCCTAGTTGTGGAAACCTGATGTATCTGTTCAGGTGTTTCACAAAAGCACGCAGTTCATCCTTCAACACAAGACTGAACAAGGGCTGTGACATTCCTGCTGCCAAGCCAACTGTAATCCGAAAGGATCCTGTGGCAAGAAAGTGTAGCACAGACAGGACTTGAACTGTGGGAGGGGTGGCATAGGGATTACGAATGGCAAGCAATGGATCTGGCTCCAACTTGGTACATAGATCCATGATGGTCTGACGATTCAGACGATAGATCTGAATTATATGCATCTCCTCCAGGGTTGCAAGATCCACTTGTGGATGGTACACTTGTGCATGTCTCAATATTCTCATGACAGGGTATCTAGGATAGAGATGAAAGACTTACAATGTAATATGGACACCACACATTAGCAGAACATACCAAAATAGCCCACATCTAACATTGTAAAAATGCCACACACTGCTGACACATACTATATTGGGCATGCTGAAGCGGCATGGACTCCACTCTTGATGTACATTGCTGCCCCAGATCTATAGTTTCTGACATACATCACATGTGTCATGTTCCAAATATGGTACACTGACCTGTCCTGCACCCTTCATGTATGTATTCATGCCATTTACCAATACAGTGACAGGGACAATCAGCTGACTTGTAACTGGATATGCTGGCCATTAAGTCACTGTGTCATGCATGTCACATGTATGTGCCAAACCATGATGGTACAACTGAGGCCTACTCCGCATACCGCCAAAAGAGGTGTATGGCACACTTAGTTTGCTGAATCAAGGCATGATATGTGCCTAAAATGGCAGCTGCCTGTCCTGATGCACAGGACAGGTGGAAGTTATCAAAGTCAGCTGGTGTATGTCATCATGCTGGTAGGCCGTGGTAACCGCCATTCAAATACTCATTAGTTAACATTGCTACTTATGGGGGACTGGGGCCAATGGCGATCACTGCTGGCAGTGACAGTCCTGTACGCACTTGACTCCTGACACTCAAGCAAGCAAGACCTCCACTATGTGAGCTACTGTGTACTGTCTCTGGGAGCCATCATTCCATGTCCTGAAGGTGATAGGGCCCCTGTCTTCACCCAAGACGAGTTGGAGAATTTCGTAGAAGGGGTTCTACCCCTGTTTGGACAGCTGTAAGGGGCACCAGAGGAGCAGATGAGCCCAATGCCATTGTCATGTGTGATAGGGGGTGTGTGAGGGTGAATGGCGTACATGTACCCATCAGTGAGTGCATGCACATGGGGAACATGGAGTTTAGGCATGTGAACTGTGAGGTGGGTATGTGTGGGCATGTGATGGGTCTGCTGTAAAGAGTGCACTGTTGTTGGTATGGGGCCAGTGTACGTGACTTTCTCCTGCTGTCTGTGTCATCCATGCAGGTCAATTCCCATCAGAAGAAGGGATTTGGGGTGCCATCGGCAAGCAACTGTGGACCCTGGGGGGTCCATGCTCGGCAGAGAACACATTGTCGCACGCGGTGGTAGGACCTGAGATGCTGTGCCCAGAATACCGTGGAGGGCCAGCTGGGGATGTCCTCCCAATGAGGGAAGGGTGCCTGTCAGACCCTGACCACCTTAATGGCCAGCATTTTGACAGTGGCCTACCCTGAGGTGGATGGGCGTTTGAGGGTAGCACAGCAGCCACAAGGGGGGGAGTACTGAATGTATCCTGGGACTTGCCTGGCCTTAATTGGGATTTGGTGCCTCAAAGTGCCATTGTAGTTAATGTTACATGTGCATCAACATTTGGAACATTTGTAATAGGCACCCTGGCAGAGTATATATTGTAGATGTGTACCCATGCTTACTGTCAGTGGATTAACATCTCCCTGTTCCATACCTCTCCTAATCTGTAATGTGGAGAAGCACAAATGACATAGGCACGTGTGACTCCAACCTGCCCATACGATGGATGTGAGTGTCAGTAGTACCCAAGCATTGTATATGAGCAGCTCCCTCCATCTGCATTAGTGGCTCTGAGGTGTCAGTCCACTGCCATCTGTGTAGACTACCTATATATCCAACTGTGTGACTGTCCTTTCATCACTGGGACTATGTGAATCATGTACTGTTTGTGGAATGGGCAGATTGTGGGGCTGGCATTATAGTTCCACCTCAGAAGAGGCCTTCATAGGACAGGAGTACTGGCCTGGGAACTGACTAGGCATATACAGTTGATCTTCTGACTGTAGGGTATGCTTAGTTAGGCAACCTGAAATATTGAGACATGTAGATTTGATGTGGTCTGATTGCACAGATGTTGCATTCCTAGGAGCAATATATGTGGGGATGCAGCCTTCCTAACTAAGGGTTGGTACTGATGTGGTAAGTGCCCTGGGAGATCCCTGATGTGTCACCATGGAGTGCAAATGGCATGTATGACAAAGTCCTAGCTTGTCCTCTGCTGCATTGCTGACTGACTGCCTACATCATGTCAACATGGATAGTTGGGGGCACTTCAAATGGCCTTTGACACTTACAGCTTGGCTTGGTTATTGGGTTGTAGCAGATTAGGAGTGGCTTGGGTGTTGCATCACACATGGTGTGTTGATGTTACTGAACTGTTGCAATCAGTCTCCTCAGGCTGCTTATGTGGTAGTGGGATGTGTCTTAGGTGTACAGGCAGTGGTGTTTATCCATGTGTGCCTCATACATGCAAAATAATTACCACCTGAGATGTGTGTTGTCTGGCCTCAGGAACAGGGTTTTCCAATTGTTGTATGATATGTGAGGGTGGAGTTGTCATGGTGCAAAGTCCAACTGGTGTAACTGCATGTGTGGTGGCATGGGAAGTGGTCCATGATGTGGTATGTGTGTTCCAGAGGTACATCTGTTGTGACACTGCACTCAGTGGATGTGATAGTTTGTTTTACCTGTGGTACATGGCCCACTGTGGATGCACTTAGCAGTTCATTGAGTGGTGATATATGTGTTTTGTGCCAGCAGCTCTGGCTTTATGATGGGGCCTGACTACTCACATGGCTAAACCACACATTCACATAGTGCACATCTGATGTGAAGTGTTTGGGTGTCTGACTGGCATTAGTAATATCTGCATTTTCCTCCATAATGGCTGCACAGTACTGAGTGGCCAGCCATTTGTAAGGAGAGGTAGGTGGTGTGTGCTCATTGAGTGCAGTTGCCTTTACTGTCATGGACATATTCCAGAGGACATGGACTAAACAGGTGCTGTAAGTGTAGAGGCCTGCAGTGTTCTGTTGTTTCAGCTGCACATCCAATGGGTGATAAGTGAATGAAAAGGTAAGATGTGTATTCAGGCATAGTATTGATAGTGCATCTAGGGCATGCTGTGGCAGCTTAAGGTGCATTAGTTGGCATCATGGGGATGAGTCTAGTAGTGCAGTCCAACCTAGGTTTTGCTGTAGGTATGAGGGTTGGCAGATAGTTGTGGGTAGTAGTGACATGTCATGACATGATGTTGGTAATGTGTCCTGGCAAATAAGATTGCCTACTCACGATATGTATTGTGACAGATGTAGATGTGTAGCTGTGTCAATCGTAGGTGTATGTTAAGCATTTTGCACATATGTCTCTCTCTGTCTCCCTCCATCATTGTTTGCATCAGCATCGATTGGCGGAAGAGAAGGGGCATAAGCGAGTGGGGAAGCAGCAGCCCACGGATCCAGGAAGGTGACACCACCAACAGCGAGGGACCCAGTGGAATGGAGGGTGAGGGGAGTGCCATGGGGGAGACCATATCCAACACCTCATCTTCGGAATCCTCCTACAGTGGGCACTCCCTGGAGGTGATAGACCCATCAGGGACATCCCAGTACCATCTTTGTCCGCTACCCCCCTTACTAGCGCTGCCCTCCCTGTAGCTCCCCACCCACTTGCCCAGGCCCGCTCACCCAGGAGGGTGGGCGTGTCCGTCACAGCAGGCACCTCTGCCCATGCCCCAGACACCCCTGCTTCCCTCAGTGAGGAGGCCATTGACCTCCTGATGTCCATCTCTGTGAGTCAACCATTGTGAATGCCATTGAGGGACTGGCAGCTCAAGTACCACAGAGCAATTCATTCCTGGGGGGCATTCATGGTCAATGGCTGGCCTCCAGAGATCCTTTCAAGCTCTGGCCTCCTCGCTGATGGCAGCCAGTGGCCCTTTGTCTACTGTCCCTCCTCCACCTACCTCTTCCCAAATTCCTAAACCCTCTCCCCACACCCATCTAGAGCACACATTCACACAGGCACGCAACAGACATGGTTGGCACTGACAAACACAAGCACCAAAAGACCCACCACCGGCATGCACACAGACAACACCCACCTGCAGACACAACAACATACACTCCCTGACCAGACTCCCCCACCTCCCCTTCCTTCACAGACATTACAACTGACACTCCTGCAGCAAGCACATCATCATTTGCAGATCCAGCCACCAGTCCCACGTTACCCACAGTTATCACAATATCAGGTCCTCAGATATCCACCCAAGTCACCACATCTGCACTCACCACAACCACGACACCCCCACATGCAGCACATGTAGCATACCTGCAGACACCACCCTAACAGACAGTCACCTATCCAGCATGAAATCTTCCAGCACCTCCTCCCCACCTCCTTGCAAAACACCTAAACGCCCACACTCACCCACCCAACAGACACCCAGCACACAAAAAACATGCACCTGCACCCAAGACACCCACAGAGACACATCTTACCACCACTCCTTCTCCTTCCACTCCCTAACTATTTCTCCATGGCCGCTCCTGTATGCCGAAGAAACATTTCCTGAATGAGTTTTCCCTGTTCTTTACCCCTCTCCCATCCCGTGAGACCCCGAAGCGCTCTGTGTCCCTCCACAAGTCCAGCCCATCCACCTCCAAGTCCTCCACAGACATGCCTGCTAGTGGTCATGCCCCTCCCCCTGCTAAACTTTTGATCCCCCTAGGCCAAGGATCCCCCTCCCAAGGCAAGACCGAAGGACCACCCGCCCAAACCCAAACCTAAGGACACCCCCTCCCAAGCCCAAACCCAAACTCAAGGACCCCTCTTCCAAGCCCAAACCCCCCTCCAATTCCCTCCTGCTACTGAGGTGCCTGCTTGCCCCCTTGATGCCCCTACCCTGTGGAGGTCAATTTGCAGCCAGGAGTCAAGTTGTGGCACAGTTATGTGTCTAATGTGCATTTGGTACCTCGGACATTGGCATGTCCTATGGCCTTGTATTGTACATAGTTATAATTTATTATTGAATTTCAAGATTTATTACATCTGGACCAACAAGATATTGGCATCCATTGTACACTGCTTGTCCTATCCTTCTGTCTTCATGTTGGATTTGTGTTTGTGGTCCTTAGTTTGTCTGTGTGGACATGAGTGTGTGTTGGTTGTGCGTGCTGTTGGGCATGGCCTGCATCGGTGTGTGAGGCCTTGCCATCAGTCCGGCTGTGTGTATTGTGTGTGGGATATGATTGTGTAGTTACATGCATGTGTGTGTAGGTATATTGTGGTAGTTGTGTGTGTGTCTGTGTGTGTGGTGATGGCTATGTCATATGTGTTGTGTGTTGTGTTTACGTGGTGTGAGATATGGTACATTGTATGGGTGTGTAATGGCATGCCAACACGTTTTGTTTAGTTTCAGTTGTGATGTTGTTTTGTGACTTGGTGGTGTTGTGTATGTGTGTGTTGGACAGTGGTGGTGATGTGTGTGTGCGGGGGTGTGGTTGGCATGTGTCTGTTGGTCGTGGGATGTGTATTTTCTGTGTGTGTGGTGTGGTTTATGTGTGTGTATGTAGCTGTATGTGTGTGTTGGTATGGGTGTGTGGTCGCATGTGTGCGTGGCTTACGCTGGCCGTCCTGGCTTTGTGTGTTGTGTGTGTATGTCTTCTAATGGCTTTCCCTCCTTTGTGTGCTAGATGGGTGTACTTACATTTGTTGTCTTTGTCGTTGCTGTCACTGGTTCCTGAGTCGTAATGTGAGCAGGAGCAGTGGGAGGAATTTGAGTTCTGGTTCTATGACAGCTCCAAACATGTCTGTGTTTCTGAAGGTGAGTGTCTCCTTTTATTGAGTTTGTTTCCAGCAGGGTTTTGGTGGTGGTGCAACTGCAGCGGAAAGTTTGGCGGTGTGCTGCCTCGTAATGTGTCCGGCAGTAACATGGTCCCCACCAGTCTGAAGGTGCCTATCGCTGTCCGAGATGGCCTAACTGCACTGGTGGTACTGGAGGTGTATTGGCTGTAAACTGTTGGCAAGACCTCCATGGTCAGAATTTGGCAGTCTTCACCGCCAGGCCATCGGCGGTACAACATGGCAGCCCAGGTACCGCCAAACTCATAATGAAGCCCTTTAGTCTCAGGGAGAGACATAGAGTTACATTTCTTCAGGGGAAGTGCCCACTGCTTCACAAGTACTTTACTTCAAGTAGTGAACTCCCCCAATTAAAGTTGCCCAAACCTAGTAGTTTGATATGGAAATAGTTTTGGAAAATGTTTATTGGAAATTTCCAAACTGAAACAACTCTATGGAAAACCAGTCTTCATCTACCCTGGTCTATCTCCCTGCTGATTTGCTATGGTACCTCTTGAACGCTCCTGTTAATAGATATTTTTCAGTTTCAGGGTAAAGGACTAGCCCACACTTGGAAACATGGGAATCTTTAATTCCCCTTCTGCCCCAGCTGAGTCATTCTCTATAAAAAAACTAAAAACTGAAGGTGCCTTTGCAGTGGGGGTGTCTTCCTTCAATCTGTATTTCTTGTCTTTTGACTCTAGGTCATCCAGTCCCAAAGTACATTCTGAGTCCTAAAGTTGTGAAAGAGGTTCATCCCTCAGGAAGTCTCCTAACTCTTCCCAAAGTTGCTTAAACCACCCCACATAAGTTAAAATTAGCAACACATTCAAGAATTCCTCAGTCTGGGTATGTGGACTTTTACTAAAGAAATGTAATCCAGGTCCACCTTTCTTGTAGTTTTTCTCGAAGGCTGTCCAGAATGGTTCATTCAATGAGAAAGGAATCTCTGCTGTCTCTTTGCACTCTAGGTCAAAATGATGTCAATTATAGCCTGGAGGACATAAAGAGAGAAAATAAATATTTATTAGCAGTGTTACCAAACCTGTATAAGGGAGAACGGTGGGCCTACTGAGCTGTGGAACGCAGGGGAAAATAATAAACTGGTATGACAAGCAGCAGTCCTATCTCCAAATGTGGATGGATGGAGTATTCATAGCTGGGTGGCTCTTATTTACAATGGGGGCAGGAAGGGGGTACAATAATAATAAGGTAAAAAAAAAACTGCACTTACCTTAGGACAGAGGTCCTCCTCTCGTCGTCTCGCCTTCTCTCCTGGATCCAACTCGTGATGGGACCCAGGAATCTGCACTAGCCAATCCTAGCTCTGTTTTCATGCTGACAACCAGCATGAAAGAAGCATCAGGATTGGTCGGAGTGGCTTTCCTCAGTGCTCAGAAGAGCGCTGGAGGCCTGTGCTTTGGAGAAGTTTTGAAAGTGCATGTCAGACTGGCCATCACAAGATGGCAAGCCAAAGGGACATGCACACTTTAAACAAGTGCACAGCTCCCTGCTGCCACTCGGCAGCAACTGCCCTACCCTGTCCTGACACTGAGTTCAGGACGGGGTGCTGAAAAATAAAATGGTAATAAAGAAAGTTCATTACCATTTTATTTTTCTGTTCTGGGGCATTTTTCTTCGCTGTGCGATGCTCCTATGCTCTCATGGACGCCCCCCCACCGGCTGTATTAGGAAGCACCCTCCTCTTTTTTAAGGAGAATAATATTGGCATGGCTGGAAGGGGCAAGGTTCCTTGAGTTATTGTAATTTTCTGTTATATTTGTCAACTTTACATTGGATTATTATACTAGAATTGACATTAACGTTGTGATCGTCCTTAACCCCATGTATAAGTGTGGTGTAGCTTCATTGAATGTGCGTTGATAATTGTGCTTATCAATGTTACTCATGGAACGGCTAGAGGTCCACGGCAATGCTTCCTTCCTTCCAAACACAAACTGTAAATCTCAGATATTTAAGGAATACTCTAATAGACCAGCTCTACCAGAGCCTGATTTGCCCAGAATCGGGAGTAAAAAAAAAAATCGTAAATCAAACAAATCCTCATTCAATTTGCAGAGACTTGGGAGTGTTTCAGTGTTATTTCCACCTATTTCGCACATTTAAACAGAACGTTTTGAAGTTTGTGTGTGAACGTTGGGGCATATTTATACTCCTTTTGCGCCGAAATTGCGTCGTTTTTTTTGACGCAATTTCGACGCAAAACTAACTCCATATTTATACTTTGGCGTTAGACGCTTCTAGCGCCAAAGTCCATGGAGTTAGCGTCATTTTTTAGCGTGGACACCTACTTTGCGTTAATTATATGCAAGGTAGGCGTTCCAGTCTAAAAAATCGACTCCGAGGCATCACGCCCGGGAGTGGGCGGGTCAAAAAAAATGACGTACGGCCGCTTTTGCGCCGTTTTTTAGCGCCTGCAAAAGGCAGGCGTTAAGGGACCTGTGGGCTCTGAAGGAGCCCACAGGTGCCCCCCATGCCCCCAGGGACACCCCCTGTCACCCATGCCCACCCCAGGAGGACACCCAAGGCTGGAGGGACCCATCCCAGGGACATTAAGGTAAGTTCAGGTAAGTGTTTTTTTTAAAAATAAAATAAAAAAAAAGGGGGCCTGTTTTGTGCCCCCCTACATGCCACTATGCCCAATGACCATGCCCAGGGGACAGAAGTCCCCTGGGCATGGCCATTGGGCAAGGGGGCATGACTCCTGTCTTTGCTAAGACAGGAGTCATTTCTATGGGGGTTGGGAGTGAAAAAAAATGGCGCAAATCGGGTTGAGGCGAAAAAATTGCCTCAACCTGACTTGGCCCATTTCTTGACGCCCAAGCTCCATATCCCCCTACGCCGGCGCTGCCTGGTGTACGTCGTTTTTTTTAACGCACACCAGACGGCGCCGGCGGCTAACGCCGGCTAACGTCATTCAATAAATACGGCGCCCGCATGGCGCTTCAGAATGGCGTTAGCCGGCGCTAATTTTTTTGATGCAAAACTGCGTTGGCGCAGTTTTGCGTCAAAAAGTATAAATATGGGCCTTAGTGTGAAAAAATATTAGTAAACTTGTGAATTCACAAAAAGTTATGATTTTACTCTCAGAATGACCACCTTATGTTCCTCCAATTAAATCTCCCCATGTTTAAGCTGCAATAGCTGTGCACTTACCCTGGCAGTAAGATTCATTTTTAAGCACAAATGTCAGCAGATCCAGACTCCGTCAATCATAGTCCATTTTTCGGACCTGATATCTAAAGGGAGCAAAATTGTTGTTAATCAGGAGATCATTGAAATGATTGATCGGGAGCTTCACCAATACTAATAACATCTGTTGGTTCGAATAGTGCTTCATGATATATTTTTTTTCTTCCGGACTTGCACGACGACTGTCATTTCTTCCGTTAAAAGTGCACACTTTAACTGACAGTGTACATTGAAAAGTGGAACTATTGCACACTTTCCAAACACAGTCTAAAAGCAATACAGGCAAAAACAAAGGAAACAGGACTAAAGGTTCAATAACCCATACAAAACTGCTTAAGAACTCTTTTAGTGTAGATTGCTTTAACGAATGAGATATTTTCCTCTAAAAGTTCATCTTTTTAAAAAGATTGGTTTGAACTGAGTGTTTTAGGGTCATTTTGTATTTTCATTAGCTCGCGTTGCAATTTGCCCAATAGCTGTTTAATCAGAGGATTTGCCATCAGTGGATTAGTGCAGTATGCAGATCAAGGCACCCTATTCTGAATCTGTTACACAACTCCCTGAGTGCTTATTAGGGTGCATGGAGTGCGCAAACAGGCATTGGCATGTGAAAGGTTGTATACATTTCGGAGAACTAGATGAACTTACAAAAAAACATTACCTCGGTTACAGCGCTAAAGATGTCCAATTCAACATAATTATCCATAAATGTACCCATACAGCCCCCTCGATCCCAAACATCTCAACCAACACTCAAGCAGCCTCAGGTGTCCATCCTTTATCTACTGCACAATTTGTCAAATCTGCTGGGACCTCATGGTGCCAAGACAGTCCTCATTACATGTCCCATGACCACTGTGCTCTTTAGATCCCACAAAAATATTTTATAGCCTATACCTAGAACTTACATTAAGCTTACAGCTGCCCTACTGCTTCAATTGTTTGAGTTTGTTGACACTCATTAGTTTGCTTCTTATTCAATGGCTTTCCCTCTTTTTACTTTCTCTTCTTGTGTTTGCTCCTCTCCTGAAGCCTAGATTCTTTAACATCCTTTTGACTGACTCATTTGCATCCTTCCTCTGCTCACTGTTAGGGAGCTACTTTTTTCATTTTTCTCTAAGCAGTCCAAGAGAGTTGGTGTGTTTTCTATCTCACTCCCTCGTGTGCTTCTGTCCTGGCACATACTACTCTGCACTACATGTTGCTCTCTCCCTCACCACAACTGCCAACAGGGGCTATGTCATCTCACCCTTTTTTCTTTTTTTTCACTGATGCTGCACAGCATTGTCAAAAATAACATTGTTTTCTACTGATGCTTCACAGCATCACCAAAATGCATTGTCAATAGGTGAGACCTATCAGCTTTGTCAGTGCTTGTTATTGGATTCAATTTTCATACGTTTTTGACATCACCCTCCATCCTGTCCAAAGAAACGGTGGTACTCTATTCTCCATCTCTAGCCTTTTAATTGCTTTGCACTAAACTAAAGAATTCCTCTTGCAGGGTTGTATGATATTACAGCACATGCCTTTACCACACATCCTTTAACATGCATGCCCTTACAATGCTTAGTCTTTAACATGCATACCTTCACAATCATACATTTACAATGCATTACAATGCATTTATATTAAATTAGCCTTAACACACATTACAATGCATACTATTACCATGCATGCCTTTACGACGCCTTTTTTATTTTAAATGTAATAATCCTAATTATCAGGTTGCAGAATAAACCATGTTTTTAAAAGTAACATGTCATTTCTTTCACAAATTAGTCAGATTTAACATTTTTAAACATGAGGTATGAATTCTCTGGCAAAGATTGCAGACTACTACACAAGTCATGATTAAAAGATTTAGGCGGTCATTATGAACATGGCAGTAAACACTGCTGACTGCAGTGGTGACGGTGAACAGAAGACCGCCATTGGCGATGTACAGAAACCCGCCATATGATGAACCAAAAATCACCAGTCCACCAGTCTCCGCCAGGACCTTGTCGGCGGAAATGCTGGCCCTCCCACCCCGCCACCACCGAGCACACCCACATTCCACCCTCCAAATAATGATGCACAAATCACCTTGGCGGTCAGTGGAAGCCGAATGACCATTAGCGGTGCAGACCGCCACGGGCGGCAAGTGGACCCAACAGTAAGAAGTGCACACATTGGATAAGTTAGAAACCCACACACCTGACACACATCCATAAGACCATAAAACACTCACAGACACACCCCACAATCCTTTGCAACAAAAGAAGTCCAACGAAGACAGAGATCACAAGAAGCTGGCACCGAACGCCACAATCCACAAGACTTACACCCAACCACAGAAGAGCACACTCACCAAGATTCCACCCCAGACACCATTCACAACACTCACCATGGCACCCGCCAAACACCCACGCTTCACAGAAATGGAGCTAACGACCATGGTGGACGAGATCCTGAAGGTCGAGCCACAACTATGCGGGGCTCCGGTGCAGCACACACCCATCGCCAGCAAGATGGAGCTATGCAGTCCATTGTCAACAGGGTCAATGCAGTGGGACACCATCCACGCACCAGGGACGACATCCGCAAGAGATGGAAAGACCTGTGGGGAAAGGTCAGGGCCATGGCATCGAGGCACCACATTGCAGTCCAGAAGACTGGGGGAGGACCTCCACCAAAACCACCCGACTACACTGACTGGGAGGAAAAGGTACTGGCCATACTGCACCCTGAGGGACTCACTGGACTCACTGGAGGAATGGACACAGTGAGTCATCTACATTTACCCCATATCCATCACACCTGTAATGCATGCACCACCCCACCCCTCCAACACTCACCTGGACCAACACCCCACCCAGCCCACAGGCACTGAATCCACCACCCCTGCATGCTCACAAACCCACTAACAGGCCCACATCCCTCCCCCTGTGCACAGCCACCCACCCCTGCAAGGAAACACAATGGCCTATAACACCCACAATGCACCTCCACATACTAAGCTCAAAGCAATGCTAACCTCACTAAACATCCTGGATGGCCCCAAAGTGTGTAAGCTTCACAAACCCACCCAGGCCTCTGCACCCCATCCGACCATGCTAATGTAACAGACTTGTCCATTTCCCCCAACAGGCACCACCACCCATGCCACCCTGACGGACAGCACAAGGAGTGGCAGTGCCCTCCAGGGAGACAGAGGCACCTCACAGGACACTGGCGATGGAACCCTGGACACTGATGAGCAGGCTGGTCCCTCACACAGTCTTGGATTGTCACCATCCAGCAGCCCCACCCAGGATACTACTGACACCCCAACCACCCAGGCAATAAAATCAGCCCAGGGCAACCGTCCACACACCTTTGTATCCAGGCCACAGACTGGTGGAACACAGGTACAGAGGCCACAGTCACCCCCTACCAACAGGCAGGAAGATGATGGCCCCAGTACAAGTGGCACTGCCAGACCTGTGCAGGGGACACAGGCACAGGGGGCAAGGCCCAGTGGGAGGGCATCACTGGCCCAGAGGGAAGGACACAGGATGGAAGCTGCAGCCCAGGACTTGATCTCTGAGGTCCTGGGGGCCTACCACCATATCCATGACAGATTGGCCCAGATAGTATCCACCCTGGAGCAGAGTCAGAGGATGCAGCAAGCACACCACCAAGAGGCCATGGAGCAGTGGAAACTGCACAATGGCCAGCATAGCAAGTGCGCTGCAGCAGCTTGCCCAAACACAGCCTGAGGCCCACACTGTACAGGAAGCCCCCACTACAGCACAGGAGACAGACCGGACAATAAGAGCATCAGCAGCACCTTCACACAAACTACCCTCTGAGGAAACACAGGGGACCTCCATCTCATCCCCTACAGCCCAACAACAGGTGCCCAAACGGACCCTGAGGACCAGATATGGGACTGGAACACCTGCCAAGGCCCCCTCAAAGAAGTGACTCTGCTAAAAACTGTCCACCAACTATCCCACTCAATCAACCACCAAACAGTGCTAACAATAATTAAGAACTCATGTAAGCATTGATGGACCTACCAGTACTGACAACAATGCTGCTGACTTGAATGTACCGACACAAATGCATGTGTATGACATAACGTCAACTTGACCACAATTATAGATCAGGGTTTTTCAGGTGAGGTAATTTTATTAGTCGCATGCCTATGTGTGTTCGGTGGACAGTAGGACCTGCATTGTGCAGATGGCAGTTTTATAAATGCGTAGTTTTTGCCAAAATGTCTGCCCCCTGTAATCCAGAACTGTTGTTGTGGAATTGACCTCATACCTCTAGCACTTGACGTAACAGCGTAAGGTGGTGTTTACCGCCATGTGCAAAATCATTGGTTAACATGGATGTCAATGGGGAATCCTAGCGTATCATGATCACCGCCAGCGGTGACGGTGAATACCGCCGTGGTGCGTACGCAAAGTCGTCACCCCAACTTCACTTTACTCCCTAATCTCGTGCAAGCAGGCACTCCACTGAGTGTACTGCTGTGTCCTGCCTCTGGTCATGGAAGTGGCACATGTTGCAGGGGAAAGGGCCCCAGCCTTGACCCAAGAGGAATTGGAGAGGCTCATGGATGGGGTCCTGCCCATGTACTCCAAGCTTTACAGACAGCCAGAGGTACAGGTGAGTAGGGGGATTGTGTGTAATGGATGGTGTTGGCAGCATATATGTGTGCACCTATGACCCTGGATGGGCCAGGGTTCCTGACATGCTGCGTGTGTATGTGCTTACCTCGGTGTTACATTTCTGTGTGTCCCTTTTAGGTAAGCACCCACCAGAAGAGGGCACTTTGGCATGCCATCGCCAAGGAGGTGAGGACCATGGGGATCTACAACCGGCGGAGCACCCACTGCAGGAAGAGGTGGGAGGACCTGCGGTGCTGGGTGTGAAAAATCTGCGAGACCAAGCTGGGGAAGTCCTCCCAATGGGGAAGGGGTGCCTTTCGGGCACTGACCACCCCCTTATGCTACGCATACTGGCGGTGGCGGACCCAGACCTGGATGGGCGCTTGAAGGCTGCACAGCAGTCACAAGTGGGTGAGTGCACATACCATATATTTGACCCTTGATGGATGTCTGTGTGTGCATTCAGGTTTATGCTGCTTAGTTGCAGGGACTCTGACTGATATCCATCTACATGATGGCCCCCGTGGGGAGTAGGGGTGTTTTGGTCAGGTCTCCTACACGTCGGGTCCTTATTTTGTTTAGGGAATGGCTGTAGAACAGGGTTCTGGGCACTAGTCAGGGACATAGCCACGGGTATAGTGGAAGGTGCTGCCTGTTGGAGGATCTTCTGGGTGGGTGTCTGTATGAACCACTATGTTCACTCCATTCAGCTATTTACAAGTGTCTCTCTTGTTTTGTATCCCCATTCCTGTTCTCTTGTGTTGTCTGTGTACATCAGCATCATCTGGCGAAGGAGCTGAGGCACCAGTGAGTGGGGATGCAGTGGCCCACTGATCCTCAGAGGCAGAGTCGTCTGGCGCCAAGGATACCAGTGGGTTGGAGGGCGAGGGAAGTACCACGGGGGAGCCAACTACCACTGGAGGTAGTGACTCCGATACCTCCTCCGATGGTGACTCCATGGCGGTGATGGACCGTAGTGGGCCCACACCCACTTTGTCATCTTCCGCCACCCCCATACCATCACAGCCTTCCCATTTGCTCCCTACCGAGTTGTCCATGCCCGCTCACCCAGAAGGGTGGGCGTCTTCTTCGCCACAGGCACCTCTTCACCTGTCCCAGTCAGCCCTGCTGCCTTCACGGAGGAGGCTATTGACGTCCTCAGAACATCTCTGTAGGGCAGACAACCATCGTCAATGCCATCCAGGGGCTAGAGTCGGAGATGCAGCAGACCAATGCCTATCTGGATGGCATTCACAGTGCCGTGTCTGGCCTACAGAGATCTTTTCAATCTCTGGCCTCCTCTTTGAAGGCAACCAGTGTCCCAGGCCATTCCGTCCCCCCTCCAACCTCCTCCACCCCTTCCAGCACCCCATTCCCTTTAGCCGTCCAAAGCACACATTCTGACACGCAGGCACACACCTCAACACACAAGAAGCACACTTCAAAACACAAGCACCACACCTCCCACCACAAGCATTCACACAGCCAACATACACATGCACACACAGCAACAACCACTTCCCCCAGTGTGCCCACCTCTTCTGCCTCCCTGTTTGTCCCATCTACATGCACACCCCCAGACACTGCACCTTCATTCACTGTTGCTGACACTATTCTTGCAGTCACCACAATAGCACACATCCATACATGCACCCCAGACACCACACCTGCACTCACCACAACTACTTTAGTTGAGACATGAAGCACACTCACCAGACTTGCAGACACCCAAACAACATACATTCACACTGGCAGCCTGTCTTATCCCACTGTGGCCACACCCCCTTCGCCAAAAACACACAAATGCACCAAAAAACCCACCCATCACACATCCACCACACCTCAGCATACTGTCCAGTCACCTGCACCCACAACATGCACACCTACACCACTTACAACCACACGCTCTACCTCCACTCCCACACCCTCCTCCAGGTCCAACCCAATTGCACCAAAGAAACTTGTCCTCTCACGTGCTGACCTATTCTGACGCACTGGCCCACAGCATCACGTCCCTAAATGTGCACATCTCCTTGCCCTTTCCACTCCTTCCACGTCACAGCCCGCCCCTGTCCGCCCTTCACATTCCCATGCCCCTTTGCCAGAGAGGAAGAAGCCCTGTGCTGAGCCAATTCCATCTGGCTCTACCCGGTCCAAGCACACTCCCCCACCTTCCAAGGCCAAACCCAAACCCACTCCACCTTCCGAACGCAAATCCAAGGCCCACACTTGTTGTAATCCTCACCCCCACCACCCTCTTCCCCTGTTCCCTGAGGTGCCTGGATGCCTCATTGTTGCCCCTATAAGGTGGAGTACCGTGGCACTTGTGGGAGTCAGGTTGGGTCCATTGTAGCCCATGGGACTCATAACACTATGGACTGGCCATTGGCCTTACTTACAAATCGTTTGCTCAGAGAGCTGAATCAAAAGTTAATGTGTGGCCTGTGTTTTGGCGGCACACTCTGGATCGCTGGTCTCTCATTTCATTGTTTGTGGGTGTGGGACACATGTATGTACTATGGTCAGGTTGGATTTGCCTTGTGTCGGGTAAGTACCTCTTGCTGTGGGGTGTATGGCTTGTGCTGCTGTGAAGGGTTGGGGGAGCGTTGCGGGGTGGGTGGAGTGGGTGAGTATGTAACTGTGTCCTTGTTTTGTAGGTTGCAGTACTTACCGTCGTCGTCTTCGTCAGCGGTCTCAGTCGTGGAGGTATATAGCAAGGAGCAGGGCTGGCATGATCTGCAGCTCTCTGTCCATGTCTGCTTCGGCGTGTTGTGTTAGCCTCCGGTGAGTGTTTCCTTATATTTGGTTTGTTTCCGCCTGGCTTTGCGTGGCAGTGGTTCCCGCCCGGGAACTGACAGCGGTCTAGTGGTTCATTATTTGAAGGGTGGGTTGGCCCTTTCCGTCGGCCTGAGGGTGGGCTCTGCCGTCGTTATCGGCACTCCTCTGCTGGCGGTGGGTGGTTTTCAGGATGCCTGTGTTTCAGTTGCTTCATTATTTGGTGGTCCGGACTGCTCTTCTTTTGGTGGTTTTTACCGCTGCGCCTGCGGTGCGGTGTTTACCGCCATGTTTAGAATGAGGGCCTAAATGTCAAACACCACTTAAATCACTGGTTTAGTCATGTTTTAAGGAGAGAAAATCAACCTTTCCAACATATATCTTGAAATTAATTTAGGTTCTACCACAAAAACAGCACATGAATGTGTGTACACCATTTTGTAATCAGTGTTTCATTAACAACTGCGGTGATTACACACAATACTGCAAACAGCAGAAATTGTCTCATTGTCTTCATTTTCACACTGCCATCTATAGCTAAACCTAAGTATTATTTCTCACAATATTGGTCAAAACTCATTTCTACAAAGTATTTCTAATAAGTTTTAAATATCATTTTCTAGAGTTTTTGAGATCAGTTCGAAAAATACATTTATCAAAATCTGACAACAAACCTAATTTTTGAAGAAGCAAAACTTACCATACATTCTTATTAACCCCTAAACTGTTGGGCTTATGCCCCATCCAGTGCTGAGCTATTTTTAGGTTTCACCCGGACAACACTTGCGCTGGTCTTGTGAAATCTATTGCATTCAATATTAATCTTAAAAGGGGCTTAAATCTTGCCCTTGCTTTTCATTTGTTCCGGTGCTTGAAACTTATGTTTCCTCCGTTTCTAGTGGCTGTAGCATATTTCCTGCACTTACCAATGCTTGTTCCTGGTGTGTTTGCTATTATCAGTGTCCCAAAGCCCAAGTACTGATTTTATCCACTTTTGTGGAACTCTTTTTTTTAGGTATTGCCTGCACAGCGTTTGGTTTGTTTGTCCTCTGCTCTTTACCTAATCTCTCTAGCGTTTTCATCCTCTCTGCTGGAACTTCTTAATAAGCATGTCTGCACCTCTGCATGCTTTGTGGGAAGCCAACGCTCCTGATTGCAACAAGCACTCACCAGTCCCCTTCAGCCAAAGCAGGGACCCACTCTAGTGCTCCCTTTGAGCAGCATACTCACCAGTCCCCCCGGTGACGAAGGAGAGACACTCCAGTTCTCCCTTATGCTTACAAAACGAGGAACTTGTCAAGAACCAGTTTCTGTTTCTGTGCGGGCTGACCCATGTTCGGTCAAGTTACACAATCTGGTGGTATGTGGAATTATTTTATAAGCTGTTGTCATTTATTTAATTTTTCAAGCTGTTTATTTGTTGCTTCACACATCTTTTTGTTTCTGCAGGCCTGTGTCACTTGTTAAAATGGAAAATGCATAACACTGTCACTTTTACCCTTTTAAATAACACACATGTCCTGCATCCTTCTTTTCTAAGCGCACTGCAGGCTCATCTTTGGCTTGTTACCTGATCCACTGTGTTTTACTGCAGAAAAGGGATCAGATTGCTCTGGCTAAAGTTGTAAAAGCGTCCTGCATGTTTGTTACTTTTATTAGAATAGCGTTTTTTGCAAAGGGGACATTTAAGGCAGAGATTTTCAGTTAAAACATCACCAGTGTAAGCAAACACTGGGTTGAAATTAAGCCTGGGCAGAGCTAACGGAGTCCGACTCTGTGGAATTCCACTGCGTTAAAAAAAAAAACTCAGTGGAATTCCGTGGAGGCGAAGTTCCCTGAACTGCAGAGTCCTGAATGGGTCAGATCTTAGAAGCACTAAGCAGGTTTGGGCCTTGTCATACAGGCAGGACCCTGCTTTGCACTTCAGAGATTGGGCATATTCAGAAGAGGGCCTTAGCAGTGAAAACTGCAGTTTCAGGCCTCTTGTGCACACATGACAGGCCGGTGCACAAGAGGCCTGAAACAGCAGCTTTCTTTTGCTGCCTATGGCCCTGGCTTGAATTCAGGCCAGGGCCGTAGGCAGTGAAAGCTGACAGGCCTGTTGTGAACTGGCCTGCCCCGTGTGATGTGCATCAGGGACAGGCCGGTGCACAAGAGGCCTCAAATGGCTTGTGCATGGAAAGTTACTCCCCTATGCCCCAGCTATACTCAGCGCTGCCAGAAGAAAGCTGCCAGGCTGCTGGGCCTTTTACCCCATATGTGCAGGGACATCCAGTCTACAAACAGAGGCACTCTTCTTAATACATAGAGAAACAACTACATACAAGAACACATACTTTTTTTGTATTAAAACTTTTTATTATATTTTCTTTTAGTTCCAGAAAACATTAATCAGCATTTAATTGCATTTATCCTTTACCTACACTAGATCACATTCAGTATTTTAAATCGAGCAGAACATCCACCATTCTGGATGAAAAATATATTAATAGTACAAACAATAGGAAAAACAATCAGTACTACGCCTATAAAGTATCAAACTGTAGTGCAACCTACAACAAAACCAGTGCACTCTGCGATTCCTTAAGTCAGTGAGAAAGCAATAATTTAAACCATTATTTAAATAAAAAATATGTTACAGTGCTGCTATGTAACATGTTTTTTATTTAGTAAATTTTTGAGGCAATTTTATTTAGCACCAACATCACTGAAGGTACAGGACCGCTTTATATTACCACCAGTTACTTCATACAAGCACACAACCACCTCCACATTTAAACCTCCTTTTCACAATTGTATTTTCGGGTCAGTTTTACATAGTGTCATCATCACTCAAAGGTCCATGAGCATTTTATATTACCACCAGTTACTGCCCAATATATTGTCTTTCACAAAAAAACAAGTCATAACACTTTAACAGAGTTTCTTTAACTTGTATTGCACAACTGCAAGCCAAGCTAAAACTTACCACAGTTTTGGCATTTTTTAAACATGCAGCCAATTTTTCCTACTTTTTGTGCTCTCAACCTACTTCCAGTTTGTATTAGAAACCAGTGCCAAACCCTTGGGTGACCCGAGAAAGATATAGATTTTTGAAAAGTAGGTAAAATTCCAAACTCAGCAAGGGGTCACATGTGTAGATCGTTCGAGGTTTTCCCAAATATACTGTTGCAATGAAGAAGTATTGGAAGTGAGTTGGAAAAAATGGCCATTTGTAACACCATTTTCATCTGTAACTTTCACCATACCATTACGTCCACTAGACCCTTCTGGTTGAGGAGACGTATAGGGTTTGTACGTCCTCGAAAACCCAATGTATGCAGAGGCAACAACCGAGCTGCACCGTACAATGGTTTTTCATTGGGTACTGAGTATACACTAATTCTACCATGTTGGCAGTCTTTCAGACTGCCCTCTTACTAGTTATACAGGCAGGACAAACAACCACCAACTAAAAAAGGCAGACTGCCAGAGATGCAGTGGCCTGGAAATCGGCAGTCCGACCACCAGCACCCCCAGCACCGTGACCAATCACTGACCTTATTACAAGCACACAGCATGGCAGACCACCATGGCGGTCAACCAATGGCTGTCCGAACCACAGCAGTCCACGGTCAGCAAAGTCACACAAAACACCACATTACATGAACAACACAGCTGACACACATTGCCACACTGGACACACTTGTGAAGGACACTATAAAAAACACTCCTTCACAGACCACAATCCTTTGTATTTCCACTCGGAGCTAAAGAACCATGACCATCACATATCGATTACTACACAGATTAGGTATGCCTTGTTTCACCACCCCACTGAACACCCAGCACACACTTTTGTCCATTCACAACCTATTGCATTTTCCCTGTTAAGTAAGTCACTGTCACACTTTTTTTTGTTCCACTGTCACATTCCAAAAATCCCTGTTTTTCTGAGGATGAGTTAAGAGTCATGGTAGATGAAATCATTGGAGTAGAACCATAATTGTTTGGAGCACAAGTCCAGCATACTCCTCTCAGCTGGAAAATGGAAATCATTGACAGAGTGAATGCTGTAAGCAGCACCCAGCGCAAAAAGGAGGACATAAGGAAGCTGTGGAAAGGCCTCAGGGGCAAGATCCATTCCCTGGTCTCCAGGTGCCAGCTGTAGGCAAAAAAGACTAGCTTTGGCCTTTCCAGTGCCCCCATTATATCTATTTCCATGGGAGGCGAAGGGCTTGGCCGTCCTGCATCCTGAGGGCTTGACAGGAATACCTGGAGGAGTGTAGTCTGTTAAGTCACAACACTAAAAATATCACCAAATGCTATGTCATGCATGCCCACAGCTCAGCTTTTGACACATTTTGTCACCCCACCCACCAGCCAAGTGTCCACCTGTCTAAAGACCTTCATTTAGCAACTCACAATTGAAATGTACTTACTTGGGGAGATGAGATTTGTATAGTGTGTGTAGTACAGGGACAGACATTATTCCAACTCCCAGCAGGCGCTGTTTTACAATTCCAAACACCAGACTAGTGGTCACTTGTCCACATATCCCTGTGGCAAATGATAAATGAACTTCACTCACCTGGGAGTATGCCATTTTCTCTAGTGTGGCAAGTAGAGAAAGTGACCTGACTGAAACTCCCAGGCGGCACTATTCCTATAACTACAAACACTGTCAAAGTAGTCACATGGTCCAACACATCTGTTAGTGAACTCTGAATAAAAATGCACTCACCTGGGAGGAGAACATTGGTCAGGTGTGTGTAGTAGAGAGAGTGACCTGACTGCAACTGCCACAAGGCACTATTCCTATAACTACAAACACTATCACAGTGGTCACATATGTAAGTGAACTCTCAGTTGAAGTACACTCACCTGGGGGGAGAACATTAGCCAAGTGTGTGTAGTAGAGAGAGTGAACCAACTGCAACTCCCAGGAGGCACTGTTTCACAACTTCAAACACCAGAACAGTGTGAACTAGTCCAAAGACCACTGTCTGGTATCTCACAATTTAGGTTTACACAGCTGGGAGGATGCCAATTGTCAAATGTGGGAATAGAGAGAGTGATATGACTATTGAGAGAGTGATATGACTGCCAAGGCCAGGAAGGTCCTGTGTCTGTAACACCAACCGCCACCCAGTGTTCTCTTGTCAAAATACCATTGTTTGGTAATTCTCAATTGAAGTTTATTCACCAGGGGATAATATCTGTATAGTATGTGTAGTGCAGGGACTGATCTGACTCCAGCAGGCCCTGTTTCTGTAATTTCAAACACCGGCACAGTGGACACTTGTCCATATGCCCCTGTTTGTCGACTTACAAATTGTGTATATTCACCTGGGGGGAGAACATTTGTATAGTGTGTGTAGTAGGGGAGATTGACTTGACTATAACTCATAGGAGGCACTGTTTCAGCGAGTCCAAATACCAGAACAATGTTTACTTGTCTATAGACATCTGTTTGGCAACTCACAATTTAATTGTTCAATTTCCTAATGTGGCTGGAGACTGAAACATATTTGGGAATGTTCAACAATAGTTGAGCCGCAGCGCTCTGCAGAATTTGTAGTTTGTTTAGTATATGCTGATGGGCCATGAGGAATAATCCATCACAGTAATCCAGCTTGGCTAATGTGGTGACCAGTAGATTTTGCAGGTATGCAGGTATATAGACTAGGAACTTTTTTATAGACCTAAGAATGAAAAAAGTAGATGATACCACTGCATTAACGTGATCAGTATAGGACAACATGTTATCAACAAGGACTCCTTAATTTCGAGCCTTAGACACCAGGAGCGAATCCTTCTCCTGTGACCACCAGGAAGGGGTCTAGAAAGAAGTCTGGGATCCAAAAAGCAAAACCTCGGCCTTGGCAGTGTTCAAACTCAAGCTGTTTCTATTCATCCAGGCATTGACAGGCCGCATGTAGTTGCAAAATCTGGTCACAGCCCTAGTATATTATTGGCCAGAGAGACGACAATCTGAGAGTCGTCTGCATACAATGTGATGGAAAAGCCATAGAATCTAATTATGTCAGCAAGAGAGCTGATATAACCATTCAAAAGGGTGGAACTAAGCGAAGATCCCTTTGGGACCCTACATGGAAGAGAGAAAGGAGGTGAGACAAAGCCACACAGTCTGACCTCCTGCTCAGTGAGGAAGGAGTTCAGCAGACCCAATGCTACTCCCCTAATCCAGATTTTAGCAAGACAATCCATCCGTAGCCCATGGCCACCGACAGATCTAACACACTGAGAATAACTCGACCCCCACCCCTGATCCAGTGACATTCTGATCTCCTACATGGCCTTGAGCAGTGCAGCCTCAGTACTGTGTCCACTGCACAATCCGAACTGTGTATCATCCAGAATGTTATTGGAGTTAACAAAGTCCATCAATTGTTTACTGATGACTTTTTCAACAGTTTTAGCTGGTAGGGGTAAACGAGATATGAGGTGATAATTGTTGGTATTTTATTAGTCCAAATTAGGTATTTATACAAGGAAGAATTGAGGCTTTCTTCCAGACCTCAGGAAAGGAGCCAGTCTTAAACATGAGTTTAAAATTATTTTGCAGTGGTGGAACAATGGTTTTAGCTGCTAATCTATCCACTCTGGGGTGGGGGGACAGGGGTCCTTAAGGGACCCAGATTTCAAACTGCATAATAAGCCTATGACATCCTCCATAGAAGATGAGATGAACTAACTGAAACACAGACCAGTCACAGACCCTATAGTACTGCCAGCATCACCAGTAGGAGTTGGTATTAATGAAGAGAAATTATTTTACACGGCTATGAGGGTCTGTCACTGTTACTTCATTCACCAGACCAGTGTCCTAAACTCTAAAGACTCCTGTTTAGTAATTCACAAATGAAGTGTATTCACCTGGGAGGATAGCATTCCTATAGGTTGTGTACTAGAGAGAGTGACATGACTCCATCTCCCAATAGGCCCTGTTTCAGTAACTCCAAACACCAGCTCAGTGTTCCCTTGCCCAAAGACCCCTGTGTCTTAATTATCAATTGAAGTATACTCACCTAGGAGGATAATGCTTGTATACTGTGTGTAGTACAGGGAGTTATATGACTACAACTCTCAGGAGGCACTGTTTTACTAACTCGAAACACCAGTCCAGTGTTCAGTTCTCCAAATACCCTTCTTTTGAAACTCACAAATAAGGTGTACTCACCTGTGGGGCTGACATTTATCAAGTGTATGAACTAGAGCGAGTTACATAACTGCTAATGCCGGGAGGCTCTGTCTCTCTAACTCCAACACAAGCCCAGTAGTCTCATGCCCAAATGATCTGTCATAATTCTCAAATTAAGTTTACACATCTGAGTGCATAACATTTAAATGATGAAGGGAGGTAGAGGGAGTGAATGGAATGCAAAGCCCTGTGTCTCTAGCTCCAACCAGAAAAACATGTTCACTTGCCCAATTTCATCTATTTATGAACTCTCAATTGAAGTTTACTCACCTGGGAGGTTAACATTTGTCAAATATGTATAGTATGGAGAGTGACATGACTGTCACTCCCAGGAGGCACTGTTTTAGTAACTTCAAACACCAGACCAGTGGTCAATTGTTCAAATACCCTTGTGTGCCAACTCTCAATTGAAGGTTATTTATCTTGGAATGGCCAAGAAACAGATCTTGCTCAACTCTGAGATGCGTCTGACCACCTAGCTCCATCTTGACCTGCTAACCCAAGATGGAACTATTGAGGACAGGAAGGACACCTTACTCAATGTGCAAAACAATGATCAGAAAGGCCTTAAGATGCATAACCAGAACAGTATTGACAGCAGACACATTCACAATACAATGACCCCATGATAAATCCAGTCACATATACAACAATCTCCTGGGTCTGCCTGCATCACAATCAAAATGGCCAAAGACATATCTTGCCTAGCCACTGTTTTGCCGATAAGATGGCTTTCTAGATGACTTGGCATGCTTAACAAATGTCAGTTCAATATAAACAATAACATGTGTACTTGCCACAATAGGATTAATTTCAAATTAACTTTGTACAAGGTCATGCTTAATGTAACAATAAATTGTTAGAGGTAGATGTCACAATTCAACAACTAACATTGTATCTTTCACATCAACAGGTTGAGCTGCCACTGGGCACAAGGAGGCCATAGGAGAGACTGCCACTACCCCCCTGGATGAAGCCATCGGGGAATAAGACACTCCTGGACCATCTGGATGTGGAGTATGGTTCTGGCCCAGCTGGGCAATCTGGTCAGACATCAACAGTGAGTCTCACTGTGGCCACATCAAAACCTCCCAGCCCAGTTACCTCAACATCACAGACAACCATTAACCCCACCAAACAATGTACCGAGCACAGTATCTACCATCTTGTGCCCCCAGTCCTGGACCCTGATTTGCAGTGCATCACTTTGGACAATGAGGGTCCAGGAACAAGTGGAAATGGCACCCTCTGGCAAGGGCACACGCCTGTGGGGGTAGGGTGCATGGGAGGGATGTTTTGGGCAAGTGGGGTGAGGCCACTCGGGCAGCTCCTGGCCAGGACACCATCAGCCATGTCTTGGGGGTTTATCAGGAGTCCCAAGGCATGATGGGACAGGTAGTAATTGAACTCCTGGAAATCAGGCAGGTACAGAGGGACATGCATAGGGACATGTGAAAACAGTGGTGGCCCACAATACCAACATGGCCTTCCTAACAGGGGTTATAAGGGACATTCACACAGTCTTGAGCATGACTTATCTAAACCAATCATCCCCTTCCTTTGGCTCATCAACCCCAGGCACATCTACATCGGTGCCAGCCACTGGAAAGGAGGCCCAACCAGTGGATGAACCTGCCCCAGACACCCCTGCCTCTGTAGCAGTAGATCTCCCCATCACATAAGCAGGGATGTCCAGAGAGGAATCCAGGAGGCGGCGATTGCAAAACAGCCACCACTGCCAGCAATTAACCTCTTCCTAAAGGAACTCCTTTGTATGCCACACATTCACTCTGTTGACTGGTCCTGAACTACCTACGAGTTCCAATAGGAGGAATACTCTGGACTTTAGACTCCCAATTGTGTGGCATCTACTCCAATGATTTCATTCACCATGACTGGCACGTTCACTTTCTTATTTTATTTTATTTTTTTCTGTCTAAATTGTATTTACAGCATCAGCATTATAATAAAATCACCCATCACAAACACATTGGGGGTCATTACAACATTGGCGGTAAAAGGCGCTTACCGCCGTGCAGAAGACCGCCAATTCACCGCCGCGGCGGCGGCATTCCGCCACAGCTATTATGACACACATCTTGGAATCCGCCGAAATTCAGACACTCACACAAGACTGCCACACCAAAGGTCAGTGATAAACTGGCGGAAACAAATCATCCACCTCCACGCCAACAGAAACACACCCATGCTATTACGACCCACGAATCCACGCGGCGGTCTTTCAACTGCGGTTTTCCATTGGCGGTACACACCGCCGCGCTCAAAATACACACACATCTCCAAAACACCCCCACATTGGACAATTACAAATACACACACCTGATACATATACAAACAACACTTCCACACACCCAATACAATATAAAACACACACCCACATCACCCACAAACCCCTACGACCAAAAATTCGAGACGAAGGCGACAGAGAGAGAGCACAGAATAGGCAACACCACTACACTCACCACAACCATCACTACATACACCACCCCACAAAGCACCCACACCACCCCGTGTCACGCCAAAGACACCCCCGCTTCTCTGAGGAGGAGCTCAGGGTCATGGTGGAGGAAATCGTCCGGGTAGAGCCACAGCTATTTGGCTCACAGGTACAGCACACATCAATAGCCAGGAAGATGGAGTTATGGCGCAGAATAGTGGACAGGGTGAACGCCGTGGGACAGCACCCAAGAAATAGGGAGGACATCAGGAAGAGGTGGAACGACCTACGGGGGAAGGTGCGTTCAACGGTCTCCAGTTACAACATCGCGGTACAGCGGACTGGCGGCGGACCCCCACCTCCTCCCCCACAACTAACAACATGGGAGGAGCAAGTCTTGACCATCATGCATCCAGAGGGCCTCGGAGGAGTCGGTGGAGGATGGGACACTGGTAAGTCAAATCTTAACTTTCATATCCCCCACCCTACCTGCATGCTATCACACACACCCTCCCTCACCCCGTCCCCTATCACTACAACTCCTCACTAATGTACCCATGACACAAACCACCCATCCCAACACCAAGCCCTGCATGACACAACTAAGCATGGACACCCCTCACTAAAGCATGCCCACTGCACATACCCAGTACACCCCCCCAACCATCACCACACAACCCCACACACAGGAATGCTTGCACTGGGGTACACAAACACCCACCCATTGCACACCATTACACACACACATGCAATAATCTAGCTCTTATGCCCCTGCAGGAACCCGAAGGACCGTCACCACACCAGAGGGTCCAGACAACACCACTCCACCCCCAGAAGAGGCCCACAGTGACGACAGCAGTTCTGCCCTACTGGATCCTGATGACCAGCCCGGACCATGATGGGCCTCGGGACAGTCGGTTTCCCTTGCACAGGCAAAGCCCAACACTGACCTTCCACCCTCTGGTAACACCAGCACAGCACCCACCCAGCGGGCCCAAACCTCGATACCCAGGACAGGTCAATCAGCGGTGTATCCACCACTACAGGGCACCCAGGATAACCCACCACCCCAACAGCAACAGGGACCTGGGGGCAGGGGTAGTGGGCACAAGGTCCAGGGGACGGAGGCCCAGGAACACAGGGGAACTGGGAGGGCTGCTGTGCGACGGGGGAGGACAGGCCAAGGGAACCCACTCTCCACAAGGCCCTCTCCTCCATCATGGGAGCATACCACCACTCCCAGGAGACGATGGATACGGTCCTGGACAAGTTGCAGGGGACCCTGCGCCTGCAGGACGAACTGTATTTGGGGTTCATGGAGGAGCTCAGGACCATCAGCTCCGCCCTGGGCACCATCGTAGGGGTGCTGAAGGACATACAGCAGACCTTGAGGGACACGTGGCACTCCAAGGGGCCCGTGACACTAACCAGGACGATGAATTGCCCACCACCTCCGCCGGCGCTAGTGGACAGGACGCCCCGCCACAGGACCACCACACCAGCACCCCATCCCCTGAAGACGGACAACCACCACGCAAGCGGTCCCTGAGATCCAGGAACAGGACAGAGCAAGATGGCAAGACCTCCGCCAGGAAATGAGACCACCCTGATTGTCCTCCCACTGTACCACTTTGTTACCCTGTCCATACTTAAACTGCCGCAGCTCCACTTCCTATGCCCAGATGGGCAGTGCACCTGTGAGACTAATAGACTGGACTCTGCCATGGACATTCCTCCGCCATCACCCATCCTCATTTTACAACCCCCTCCCATTTCTGAGCACTTCAATACACACCCTTGAAACACAAAACAATCTGGATTCAGTCTGTGATTTAGTAAATATGTATTATCAATTACAGTGTCATAATGGGTTTACCATTGTAAAGCTAACATACCCATGTCACACATCACAAGCCCTTGAAGGATGCAAGCAGTTGACACGTAGGTAACCACACCTGTGAAAACGTAATGGAAGGGTACAACTCAGTTACCAAATAGTGATTTAAATCGAGAAAAAGGATAGAGGTAGACTTGTGAAAGTTAATGTAATGCTAAAAATGAAAATGTTCTCACCTGTGTCTCACTGGAAATATTGCTGTATGACTGACTCCCTGTTGTCGTTGTCTTCTTCCTCAGCTTCATCCTCATCACTGTCCACAGGCTCTACAGACTCCACAGCTGCTACAACACCGTCATCGGGATCATCCTCCTGCAGAAAAGGCACCTGGCGTCGCAAAGCCAAATTATGGAGCATGGAGCAGGCGATGATGATGTCGCACACCTTCTTCGGTGAGTAGAATAGGGATCCACCTGTCATATGGAGGCACCAGAACCTGGCCTTCAGGAGGCCGAAGGTGCATTCGATCACCCTCCTAGTCCGCCCATGGGCCTCATTGTACCGTTCCTCTGCCCTTGTCCTGGGATTCCTCACTGGGGTCAATAGCCAGGACAGGTTGGGGTAACCAGAGTCCCCCAATAGCCATAAACGGTGCCTCTGGAGTTGACCCATCATATCAGGGATGCTGCTATTCCGCAGGATGTAGGCGTCATGCACTGAGCCAGGGAACATAGCATTTACCTGCGAGATGTACTGGTCTGCCAAACAGACCATCTGGACATTCATTGAATGATAACTCTTCCTGTTCCTGTACACCTGTTCACTCCTGTGGGGGGGACCAGAGCTACATGGGTCCCATCAATGGCACCAATGGCGTTGGGGATATGTCCAAGGGCATAGAAGTCACCTTTCACTGTAGGCAAATCCTCCACCTCAGGGAAAACGATGTATCTCCTTACGTGTTTCAGCAGGGCGGACAACACTCTGGACAATACGTTGGAAAACATAGGCTGGGACATCCCTGATGCCATGGCCACAGTTGTCTGAAAAGACCCACTTGCAAAGAAATGGAGCACTGACAGCAACGGCACGTCAGGGGGGATTCCAATCGGATGGCGGATTGGTCACATCAGGTCTGGCTCCAACTGGGTACATAGTTCCTGGATTGTGGCACGGTCAAACCGGTAGGTTACGATGACATGTCTCTCCTCCATTGTCAACAGGTCCACCAGTGGTCGGTACACCGGAGGATTCCGCCATCTTCTCATATGTCCCAGCTGACGGTGCCTACAAAGGACAACAGCGAAGAACCAGTCATTATTCCTCCAGGTATGTACCCACAGTTACACACAAGACTACACCACTCACAAAACCCTTCCTGTATGTGTGTTGAGTGTAGGCCTAGCTATGTGTGACGCAGTAGTAAATGAAGCCATGTGGGCCCCTGAAATGGCGGCTGCCTGACCTCTAAACTGGGACAATGGGATTGTGGGGTAACTGCGCTGGTGTTGCACACCGTTGCGTTAGGCAGTCGTAGACTGCGGCGCAATGCTGCATTGGTTAACATTGGACCCTATGGGTCCCAGGAGCCAATGAACAGGTGCGCTGGTGGTGATGATGCGCACCGCGGCAGACGTCACCACCGCGGACATCACCGCCATTTTCTATCTGTTCATTCACTAGATACCTGACCTTCGAAAGGAGAGGACCTACACTGCAAGTGCTGCTGTGACCTCGGTCTGGAAGCGACGATTGCTGCTGCGTCTGGGGAAAGGGCCCCTGCCTTCACTGCACAGGAGTTGGAGAAACTGGTAGACGGGGTCCTCCCCCAGTACACGCTACTCTACGGTCCTCCAGACCAACAGGTTAGTACACAGGGAGCACGTTGTATGGGCTAGGTTTGGGTGGAGAGGGCTGGTTGGAAGAGGGAAGGGGGCAGAGTTCATAGAACATTAATGCATGGGAATGAATGGGCCAAATGGCCAGAGTAGGGAGGGGGCCACTCACAACGACGGTGCAGTTGGTAATGACTGTTCCTCTTCCCTTGTGCATGTCATTTAGATCAGCGCCAACCAGAAGAGGGACATTTGGCGTGCCATCGCCAAGGAGGTCCGGACCCTGGGGGCCCACCAGAGACGGGGCACCCACTGCCGTAAGAGATGGGAGGACATTCGCCGCTGCAGCAAGAAGATGGCGGAGGCTCAGCTGGGGATGGCCTCCCAACGTGGGAGGGGTGCCCATCGCACCATGACCCCCCCTGATGTTCCGGATCCTGGCGGTGGCCTACCCGGAGTTGGATGGGCGCTTGAGGGCATCACAGCAGACACAAGGGGGTGAGTACACTCTCATTCTGCGGACTTTGCGTGCAGGGGAGGTGTCTGGGTGGGGGAGGTGGGCTGTGGGTGTCCCTAGGCCAGGGCGAGTTAGGTAGGCAAGGCCCCTCCGTAATGTAGACCATGTGGCACGCTACCCCACCTCAGCAGAGTGCCAAGTCGAGGTATAGTTGCCCCTGTGGCATCCATGTGCGCAGATGTCCACCATTGCCATATAGGCCATATCCCAGAAATTGCATGTGCAGAGGGCAGGAGCATGGCATAATGCAGGGGGCTGCTGCGTTTGTCTTGTCTGCCAACGGTAGCGGTATGCCATGCACTAAAACTCTCTTTCTTCTGTCTCCCACCCTTTTTCTGCTCTCCCGGTCCTTTTGTACATCACCATCAACAGGCGGAGGTACAGTGGCACTGGAGCACGAGGGAGCTGCATCCCACATGGCCATGGAGGGCCACACCACAGACTCTGTATGCACCAGTGGGACGGAGGGCAAGGGGAGCTTCACGTCGGCCACCGGATCACCAAACACGGACTCGTTCGACGATGGGGGCTCCCTTGTGGTGGCGGCACCATCTGTGCCCCCCACCTCTACAGGTACAGCCGCCACCTCCCGTACCAGCACCGCCCTCCCAGCAGCCCCTCAGCGTTCGCCCCGTGCCCACTCACCCAGGAGGGTGGGCATCACCTTCGCCCCAGGCATCTCAGGCCCTGCCCCAGTCACCCCTGCTGCCCTCAGTGAGGAGGCCATTGACCTCCTCAGGTCCCTCACTGTTGGGCAGTCTACCATTGTGAATGTCATCCAGGGTGTAGAACGAGAGTTGCAACACAGTAATGCATTCCTGGAGGGCATTCATTCTGGTCAGGCTGTCCTTCAGCGAACCCTGCAATCTCTGGCCTCAGCACTGATGGCAGCCATTGTCCCTGTCTCCAGCCTCCCCCTTTCAACTTCCTCCACCCAGACCCAATCTCCTGTACCCCAGCCCATCCCAAGCACACCTACAGACCAGCATGCACACAAGTCAACACACACAAGTAGCTCAAGCAAACATAGGCACCACACACACCACAGGCACTCACGCAAGCCTCACCCACATACAGACACAGCAACATCCACTGCCTCCACTGTGTCCCCCTCCTCCTCTTCTCCCTCCTCCCTCCCAGTGTCGTCTACACACACACCTGCATGCACCACATCTACAGGCACCATGAATCGCACCAGGACACCCAGCACCACAAGCCGCTCACCTGCACTCACCACCTCCACTGCCATTTACACGTCCCTTGTGTCCTCTCCCAGTGTGTGTGTGACGCCCCCTCCCAAAGTACACAAACGCCGGCAATCACTCACCCAACATCCATCCACCTCACGACAGCCTCCAGTACTTGCACCTGCACCCAAAACAGCTAAAGTGACACCTCCGACAACCACCTCCTCTTCCTCCACTCCCAGACCCCCTCCAGCTACCCATCCCAGTGTTCGTCAGAAACTGTCCCTCTGTAAAGTTGACCTTTTTGCCCCCACCCCCCTCCAATTCATCAGTCCCGTCGTAGCGCCTCAGCCAAAAAGCCTCCAATACCAGTGGTGCCTGTTCAAGGTTTGTGGAGTGAACCGGCCACCAGGGCAGGCAGAAGGACCCGGAGCCAAGGCACTGGCAGCCCACCCCCTGTAAAGGCTCTAAAATTGGAGAGTGGACGACGGGACCGTGTTAAAACTCCTGGTGGGAAAACAACTGACATGGGTACCAAGGGGATTAGAGAGTCAGCTGTGACTCCACCAAATGTGGGGAAGGGCCAGAGGAAGTCTGCCCAGCCTGTTGTGAGTGTCACGGCGGAGAAGTGCACCATCATTTATGGCGGTCGAGACACAACCGCCAGCACCGTCGTCACTGGTCCAGAGACCACCGCGGAGTCACAGCCCAGGAGGTCTCAAGTATCGTCACTGGTCCAGAGACCACCGCCAGAGTCACAGCCCAGGAGGGCACAAGTATCGTCACTGGTCAGGAGACCACCGCCGGAGTCAGTGCCCAGGAGGGCCCAAGTATCGTCACTGGTCAGGAGACCACCGCCAGAGTCACAGCCCTGGAGGGCTCAAGTATCATCACTGGTCCAGAGACCACCCCCAGAGTCACAGCCCAGGAGGGCACAAGTATCATCACTGGTCCAGAGACCACTGCCAGAGTCACAGCTCAGGAGGGCCCAAGTATCGTCACTGGTCAGGAGACCACCGCCGGAGTCAGTGCCCAGGAGGGCCCAAGTATCGTCACTGGTCCAAAGACCACCGCCAGAGTCACAGCCCAGGAGGGCACAAGTATTGTCACTGGTCAGGAGACCACCGCCGGAGTCAGTGCCCAGGAGGGCACAAGTATCGTCACTGGTCCAGAGACCACCGCCAGAGTCACAGCCCAGGAGGGCCCAAGTATCGTCACTGGTCAGGAGACCACCGCCGGAGTCAGTGCCCAGGAGGGCCCAAGTATCGTCACTGGTCCAGAGACCACCGCCAGAGTCACAGCCCAGGAGGGCACAGGTATCGTCACTGGTCAGGAGACCACCGCCGGAGTCAGTGCCCAGGAGGGCCCAAGTATCGTCACTGGTCCAGAGACCACCACCAGAGTCACAGCCCAGGAGGACACAAGTATCGGGTGATGGTCAGGAGACCACCGCCAGAGTCACAGCCCAGGAGGGCCCAAGTATCGTCACTGGTCAGGAGACCACCGCCCCCGCTGGAGTCAGTGCCCTGGAGGGCCCCGGCTGCCACAGCCCCGCTGGGCAATGATGGAACGTCATGCCACACACCAATGTCCAGTGTAGAGAACGTCATGCCACACACCAATGTCCAGTGTAGAAGACGTCATGCCACACACCAATGTCCTTATCAGAACCGCCATGTCAAAGCACCGCTGAACAGGGCAAAGACCGCCATGGCAAAGCACCGCTGAACAGTCCTGAACCGCCATGTCAAACCACCGCTGAACAGGGCAAAGACCGCCATGTCACAGCACCGCTGAACAGGGCAAATTCCGCCATGGCAAAGCACTGCTGAACAGTCCTGAACCGCCATGTCAAAGCACCGCTGAACAGGGCAAAAACCGCCATGGCAAAGCACAGCTGAACAGTCCTGAACCGCCATGTCAAAGCACCGCTGAACAGGGCAAAGACCGCCATGGCAAAGCACCGCTGAACAGTCCTGAACCACTGTGTCAAAGCACCGCTGAACAGTCCTGAACCGCTGTGTCAAAGCACCGCTGAACAGGGCAAAGACCGCCATGGCAAGGCACCGCTGAACAGTCCTGAACCGCCATGTCAAAGCACCGCTGAACAGGGCAAGCACCGGGTAGGAATGAATGGACCGCCACATCAGGCATCCTTATCACATGTGCAGCTGGGACAGTGACAGGACACGACCTTTCACGGGGAGACTCATCCAGTCGGGCACCAGTCCCCCCCAGTACCAGTAGAGACCTGCATCAACTTGAGAGACTGTGGCTTTGCACTCCCCAGGATGGCACAGTAGGCAAACCGCCCACTGTATAGACTTGAGAGACTGTGGCTTTGCACTCCCCAGGATGGCACAGTGGGCAAACCGCCCACTGTAGAGACTTGAGAGACTGTGGCTTTGCACTCCCCAGGATGGCACAGTGGGCAAACCGTCCACTGTAGAGACTTGAGAGACTGTGGCTTTGCACTCCCCAGGATGGCACAGTGGGCAAACCGCCCACTGTATAGACTTGAGAGACTGTGGCTTTGCACTCCACAGGATTGAACAGTGGGCAAACCGCCCACTGTAGAGACTTGAGAGACTGTGGCTTTGCACTCCCCAGGATGGCACAGTGGGCAAACCACCCACTGTAGAGACTTGAGAGACTGTGGCTTTGCACTCCCCAGGATGGCACAGTGGGCAACCCACCCACTGTAGAGACTTGAGAGACTGTGGCTTTGCACTCCCCAGGATGGCATAAATGGGCATGGAGCCCCGTCGTGGATCTGGCTTTGCAGTCATCCGGCTGAGGTGCCCCCCCTTCCCTTCCCCCTGAGGTGCTTGTAGTCTTTCTATCTGATGCCCCGGCAGTGTTCTCTCCGATTGTGGTCAGGTATCATTTGTGGGCCTCGCCCATGCATTTTTGGACTGATGGTGCAAGGACATTGTTATGTACATATCTGCACTACTTCTCGTACTGTATATAATTATGACTGATTTTCAAATATATATCTGTATATTTTTGTATGACATGTATACAGTATTGGTACATTACATTGTTTGACCGATTTTCGCATTGTGTTTTCATTCTTCCGGGGGGATTGTGGGTTGTTACTGTGATTTTTTGTGAATGCATTGGTGTGTATGTTGTAATATGCGAGGGTGGGGGTGGGGGTCTTTGGTGGGTGTCCCCCTAACTTTTGCCTCCTCCTTCCCCGTGTCGTAGTTGCAGTACTCACCGTTGTCTTCGGCGCCTACGTAGCTGTTGGTCATAGAGGAGCAGAAACACAAGGGCAGGGAGTATTTGGAGTTCCGGCTCCATGGTGTCCTCCTTCCTCGTGGGATATGTTCAGGTGAGCGTTTTCCCATAGCAAAAGCCGTTTCCGCCGTGTTTTTATCCACGGAGAATCCGCCCCGGAAAAGGTGGCGGATTGGCGGGTTGTAATACTATGGGCGGTACATTGTCTCCCGCCTATCTGTTGGCGGTGACCACCGCGCTGTTTGTCTGTACCGCCGTGGCGGGCGAAGTGTTAAAGTGGCTGTCTTTGTTGGCGGTTTCCGCCAGGGTCATAATTCCTTTTTTTTGTCCGCCGTCCTGTTTGCGGTTTTTCCGCAGCTTTAACACCGTCCGCCAGGGTTGTAATGACCACCATTGTCTGTTTGCGTAAATTTCAACGTTTTGCTATGTAAATAGACATAACTTTATTGTGCAAGGAGGGATCTTTTGCAGGTACACAGTGTCCTGCTCAGGATTACAACAATTTAACACAAATACATATGTACAAATCTCTGATAACACCAAACATTTTAGTCCAGTGTACAACAGATAGGCTGTCCACATGCCTGGACCTTTTTGACACAAGAATGCGTGACTCATACTGAGTCAAAGTACATCCCTCCCAGGCCACAGAAGGGAGAGATTTGTCAGACATTGTACTGTAGAATAGGCAAACATTAAAGTGGATGATGTCACCAGCTTGAGCCTTATTACATACCGCACCAAAGTGATCCAACATCACATAATCCATGATATAGACAGGTGGCAGTATCACAGTCCCTGATCACAGACCCATCATAATCCAATGACTAGTAATGGTAGTATGACACAAACATATGTCAGTGTTGTGCACAGGCACTGTGGCCTGCAATGATGAAACATATCCACAGCTACATACAGGTAATACAAGAATAGTGTTTAGCCAATGTGAAGGGTGAATGCCTTGGTCGCAATCTGTGACTACATATTTCATGCCCACATGATGACACACATGATGCAATCAGCCCAACACAGAACACAAAACAAGTCCAATGTGCACTTCTGACCTTCCACCCAAACACTGTGCAAGCTGCCATGGCACAGGTATCATACACCTCATTTCTGTGACCTACATTGCCTGGAACAATCCATGTCAACTTTGTATGTCAGAACAGCATCAGATACCTGCCAATGTCCCAACTCTTAAAATCCTACATGAGGATGTCATGGTGAAGGTACCTGTACAAAGACAAAACAAGGAGTATAGGCTTGAAAACATACCTCTCACACAAATCACAAAGCAAGCAACTGGAAATGTAATTACATTGCAGGGAAACTGTCACAAACAAAGCAACCTCATCAAGGTGCGGATATGTCAAAGGGTAAATCTTCAAGCTGCCTTTGGCTGAATATTGCAGAGTATCAGCTCCCTAGTCATTGCTAAAACACTGATCTCCATACATTCTCACAACTACAGTTCATTGTACAGTCACAGCCATACATCACATGACATACACTCATGAAAAGTAGCTGTGAAGAGATCTTCCCTCAAGTCAGCTCCGTCCTTTTCACCACTGTCATCCTCACTTGGCAGTTCAGGAGTCTCACCCGATGGCACTGCAGGCTCCCCCTCCTCTGGGATGTATTTGATATTCCTCCGCAGAACGATGTTATGGAGCATGCAGCATGCAGCATGCCACAGTGATCTGAAATACTTCCCGGGTGAGTAGAGGAGGGCTCTACCAGTCCTGTCTAGACACCTAAATCTGGCCTTCAGGGGTCCAAAAAGCTCACTCCACTACCTGCTGTGTTCTTCCATGGGCCTCATTGAAGCAGATTTCCACTGGAATAGTTGGATTCCTTAGTGGCATCAACAACCAAGGACAGTTTGGATATGCAGAGTCTCCTGTTAAGGAATTGGACATATGTGCAAAAATGAGTCACTCACTTTCACGACCTGACATTGCACATACTCAAAGCTGTGACTTACCCACCAGCGGGGCCCTCTCTGGGTACAGTTTTGACATCACCTTGGATATGGTGCTGTTTTGCATTATGAAGGAATCATGGGTTAAACCTGGATAACTGGCACACACATGTCTAATGTAGGGTTCCGCCAAACAGACAACTTTCACGTTAATGGAAAGGAAGTTCTTTATGTAATGATAGACTTGTTCATTTGCCTGCAGTACCACCAAGCCAACATGTGTGCCATCATTGGCACCCGCCACATGTGGGTGCATGCAAAACCATGTTTTCACATGGACAAGATCCTCACTTTGGGGGAACCGGATACAGCTATCAAGGTGTTTCAACATGAAATGCGTCAATACTAGACTAAACATAGGTTGGGACATACCAGCAGAAAAGGCCACTGCATGGTGGAAGGACCCTCTGGCTAGGAAGTGCAATACTGACATGAATTATACAATGGGTGGCATACTGGTTAGATAACTAATAGATGTCATCAGATCTGTCTCCAACTGATGACAGAAGTCCACTATTGTTTTCCTATCCAGCCGATAATACCTTTTCATGTGACTTTGCTCCATGGTCCGAAGGTCTGGCAGTGGACGGAGGACAAGAGGTTATCACATCCTCCCTTTCCCTGAGTACCTATATATGACAAGGCATGATTTCTAACATTAGTCACTGTGTCCACAACAACATACATGATACATGTCAATGATATTATGTGACCAGGCATTTCTGATTGGATAGACATGGCACTCAGTACATGAATATAGACCAAACTTAGAGATGTGCAATTTCCCCTGAAATGTGACTTTATCTCCCGACCGTCAAAATGAACGTCGGCCGTGGTGGACGTGCCCCACTTTTATATACCATCTGTGCCCTGCAACATACTACAATGGTGTTGGAGTAGTCGGACCTACATGACAAGACATGATACAGAGGTTTGTGAGGTTGAAAATTCTTTTTTGCAGGTCTGACGCAGTTTCAAATGCACAATACATCATTTCAGTCTATCAAAGTGGCAGCTGCCTGACCTACTCCACTGGACATTAGGAACCGCCAGTGACTGTCAGCCGAAGTCGTCATAGCTGTAGGTGGTTCAACTGTGGTGGACACAGCCGTAGGCTAACATAGTTGCCAGTAGAGGTCAAGGGCCAATGGCTGTGTCCACCAGTGGCAACAACTGCATATGTGGTGGACGTGACTGCCATGTTCTGCGGATTCACTCACTTGACTCCTGACACTGCTTCTAGCAACATGTCCATGACCTGAGCTGCTGTGTGCCACCTCTGGGAGCAATAAGGCCCAGTCCAGCAGGTGAAAGAGCCCTTGCCTTCTCATCAGAGGAGCTGGAGAGGCCGGTGACAGAGGTCCTACCCGTGTATGGACAGCTCCATGGCTCACCAGAGGAGCAGGGAAGTCCCTCATGTGTACAGTTTTTTCCATAGTTCACCATCCTTTCCCTCCTCATAGGATAGAATGTGCTCATGTGTGCCAGTTAGTCTTTGTGGGTGCCTGTAGTTGCAGTCTGTGTGGCATCAATGGGATGGACAATGTGCAAGTATCAGTGGCCAGTGCCATATGTTAAGTTCAGTCACATTGTGTTGTTTAAGGTTTTTGGGGCCCTAAGTCATCCTTGTGTTTGATGCACATAACTAGGTAAGGAGACATTATTGCCATCCACTGACATCTCTTTCCTCATGATTATTGTAAATGTAAGACAACATGTATGTGCATGACAGCATGAGCATGTTGTATGAGTTGTTTGAGAGTCATTTGAGCAATGTGTATAGTGGCACAGATCTTTCATACCACATCTGGTCTTGCTGACCTGTTGTGTGGAAGGCATATCATGAGTCACTCTGCCCTTCTGGTCGCCACACACAACACATGCCAAATTGCTGATGGCTACATGATGTAATGTCATGCATGGAAGTGATGGCAATGGAGTGTCATAAAGGTTCTGTCTGCTCAGCCTGCAGGGACCAGGGACTGTCAAATGTATCTCCCAGTATGGGACCTCTTAGGCTATGGGAGAGTCACTGTGGCTATGTGTAGGAAAGTACCATCTTGCCTGGCATGTTACCCCCATATTTCACTGTATGTATGTTGTTTTAGTCCTTGTGTCACTGGGACCCTGCCAGGCATACATAGTATGTGCCTGTATGTGTTCCCTGTGTGGTGCCTAACTACATCACTGAGGCTCTGCTAACCAGAACCACTGTGTTTATGCTCTCTCTGCTTTCCAAATTTGTCACTACAGGTTAGTGACTAAATTTACCAATTCACATTGGCATACTGGTACACCCATATAATTTCCTTGTATATGGTACTGAGGTACCCAGGGTTTTGGGGTTCCAGGAGATCCCTATGGGCTGCAGCATTTCTTTTGCCACCCATAGGGAACTCTGACAATTCTTACACAGGCCTGCCACTGCAGCCTGTGTGAAATAACGTCCACGTTATTTCACAGGAATTTACCACTGCACATAAGTAACTTATAAGTCACCTATATGTCTAACCTTCACCTGGTGAAGGTTGGGTGCCAAGTTACTTAGTGTGTGGGCACCCTGGCACTAGCCATGTGCCCCCACATCATTCAGGGCAAATTCCCTGGACTTTGTGAGCGTGGGAACACCATTGCACGCGTGCACTATACATATGTCACTAGCTATGCATAGCCTCACAATGGTAACTCCGAACATGGCATGTCTAAGATCATGGAATTGGCACCCCAATACCATTCTGGTATTGGGAGGACAATTCCATGAACCCCCGGGTCTCTAGCACAGAACCCGGGTACTGTCAAACTGCCTTTCCGGGGTTTCCACTGCAGCTGCTGCCAACCCCTTAGACAGGTTTCTGCCCTCCTGGGGTCCAGCCTGCCCTGGCCCAGAAAGGCAGAACAAAGGATTTCTTCTGAGAGAGGGTGTTACGCCCTCTCCCTTTGGAAATAGGTGTGAAGGGCTGGGGAGGAGAAGCCTCCCCCAGCCTCTGGAAATGCTTTGATGGGCACAGATGGTGCCCATCTCTGCATAAGCCAGCCTACACCGGTTCAGGGATCCCCCAGCCCTGCTCTGGCGCGAAACTGGACAAAGGAAAGGGGAGTGACTACTCCCCTGACCAGTACCTCCCAGGGGAGGTGCCCAGAGCTCCTCCAGTGTGTCTCAGACATCTGCCATCTTGGAAAAAGAGGTGTTGGGGGCACACTGGACTGCTCTGAGTGTCCAGTGCCAGCAGGTGACGTCAGAGGCTCCTTCTGATAGGCTCTTACCTCTCTTGGTAGCCAATCCTCCTTCCTTGGTAGCCAAACCTCGTGCTCCCTGCTTCTGTGAGGGCTCTCTGAGTTACTGAGTGTCCCCTCTGTCTCCTCCTCCAAAAGGCGACATCCTGGTCCTTCCTGGTCCTCAGCAGCACCCACAAACCTCTACCACAACCCTTGCAGCTAGCAAGGCTTGTTTGCGGTATTTCGGCGTGGGAACACCTCTGCAAGCTTCATCCTGACGTGGGACATCTTTCCTCCAAAGGAGAAGTTCCTAGTCCTCTTCTTTCTTGCAGAATTCCAAGCTTCTTCCATCCGGAGGCAGCTTCCTTGCACCTTCATCCGGGGTTTCCTGGGCTCCTGCCCCCCCGGACACTGTCGCGACTATTGGACTTGGTCCCCTTGCCTTGCAGGTCCTCGGTCTGGAAATTAATTGTCAGTGCACTGCTGGTGTTTGTTTTACTTGCAGAATCCCCCTATCACGACTATTGTGCTCTCTTGGGGCAGTAGGTGTACTTTACTCCTACTTTTCAGGGTCTTGGGGAGGGGTATCTTGGACACCCTGACTGTTTTCTTACAGTCCTAGCGACCCTCTACAAGCTCCCATAGGTCTGGGGTCCATTCGTGATTCACATTCCACTTTTGGAGTATATGGTTTGTGTTGCCCCTAGACCTATGCTTGCCTCTTGCAACCTATTGTAATTCTACACTGTTTGCATTACTTTTCTGACTCTTACTTACCTATTTTTGGTTTGTGTACATATAACTTGTGTATATTACTTACGTTCTTACCTAAGGTACTCACTGAGATACTTGTGGCATATTGTCATAAAAATAAAGTACCTTTATTTTTAGTAACTCTGTGTATTGTGTTTTCTTATGATATTGTGCATATGATATAAGTGGTATAGTAGGAGCTTTGCATGTCTCCTAGTTCAGCCTAAGCTGCTTTGCCATAGCTACCTTCTATCAGCCTAAGCTGCTAAAAACACCTCTATTCTACTAATAATGGATCAATGGACCTGGCACAAGGTGTAAGTACCTTTGGTACCCACTACAAGCCAGGCCAGCCTCCTACACTATGCAACAGTGGCATTGTGTCTATTCCCTGTACCCCAGCAGACCCTGGCATGTGGCCAATATGATGATCTGATGGCAAACCTTGCCCTGAATGCCTTATTCCTTTGATTAAATTAGGAGTGGGTTCAGAGGTAAATCACTAATGGAGTGGATATGCACATTTAGCATCATTGCTAGTGTGTGTCTTAGACTCATGTGACACCTCTTACCCCCACTGCTTTGTTGCCACCTTCACACAGATCATATTTGTCCTGTACAGGTGTATTGCATAACTGACATTCCAACAGTGCAGACAGTGTGTTGATTCCTGGGAGGCCATGATAGGTGACTCAGTAGTTTGGTAACATAGCAGAAACTGTCCAATGGAGTGTTCTTTGGTATAGGTACATACCACAGAACCCCAAACCCTGATGTGGCATGAAACTGCATTTGCCTTTCCACATGTTCACAAATGGACAAGGAAGGCTCTTTCTGTTCCCACAATGGCAGCCCCTTGATTGTTACTCATGTGTAATGTTGAGGTTTGTACTCTGGCAGTTGCCTGTAGAGACTGTATGCACTTAGTCATTCTCACAGAGTGTGAATGTGTGTGATGCTATTAATTTTGTTTGACCAATGACTTTGTGTTTCACCACTGCGCATATTAGTTGCTCAGTGTTCACCAGTAACACATTATGGGGGTCATTCTGACCCTGGCGGCCGGTGGCCGCCAGGGCCACCGACCACGGGAGCACCGCCAACAGGCTGGCGGTGCTACCACGAGCATTCTGACCGCGGCGGTTCAGCCGCGGTCAGAAGCGGAAAGTCGGCGGGCTCCCGCCGACTTTCCGCTGCTCGGGGGAATCCTCCATGGCGGCGGAGCGTGCTCCGCCGCCATGGGGATTCTGACACCCCCTACCGCCATCCTGTTCATGGCGGGAAACCCGCCATGAACAGGATGGCGGTAGGGGGTGCCGCGGGGCCCCTGGGGGCCCCTGCAGTGCCCGTGCCATGCATGCTTTGCAGACACTGAAATACGCGACGGGTGCAACTGCACCCGTCGCACCCCTGCAACTACGCCGGCTCAATTCTGAGCCGGCTTCCTCGTTGCAGGGGCATTTCCTCTGGGCCGGCGGGCGCTCTTTTGGAGAGCGCCCGCCGGCCCAGAGGAAATGTCTGAATGGCCGCCGCGGTCTTCTGACCGCGGTGCGGTCATTTGGCGGCGGTACCTTGGCGGACGGCCTCCGCCGTCCGCCAATGTCAGAATCAGGGCCCATATGTTTTGTTCAGCCTAGCCGCCTATTGGCTTTGACATGGCATTAGCCATTACTTTCTGTATTCAGTTTAGCTGCTTATTGGCTTTGACATTGCATTAGCCATTACATTCTGTATTCTGCCTATTGGCTTTGACATGCTGTATTCAGCTCAGCTGCCTATTGGCTTTGACATGATATTAGACATTGCATTTTGTATTCAGCTCAGCTGCCTATTGGCTTTGACATTATATTAGACATTACATTTGATATTTAACTTAGCTGCCTATTGGCTTTGACATGACATTAGACATTACATTTGATATTTAGGTTAGGTGCCTATTTCCTTTAACGTGGAGTTAGACATTGCAGTTGAGAATCCAAGCTGTATTTTTCCAAGCTGTGTTTTTCCACAAGATGAACCAAGCTGTTTTCTTCGCACAGCAGACTAGACATGATAAGAGAGAGTACATTTGGTGTTTTCCTTTCTGCTCAGGCTTGGGAAGAGGAGAAGTCTAGGAGATCTGGCCAGTCACCAAAGGCTTGCGTAGTTTTCCCGAGTCTGAGAGGAGGGGGTACGCTTTTGTAAGGATGGCTCAGGCTTCAGAGAATTAGATTAGAATCTGCTTGACTTCGGGCTGGAACTTGGTGCCAGTTGCCAGTCTCCCGTGTGGGTAGATAATCTCTTTCTCGCAGTTGACCGGAGTCATCAACTTGCAGACCCCAGAAAGATGAAGCTGTAAATAGTTTCTCACACGGTGAAGTATTTGTTTTGCTTTGCATTATATATATAACCTGCTGTGTACATTGCAACTGAGAAGTACTGTGATATATTTTGTACTCATTTGAACGTGTGCTTGAAATCTATTAATTCGTCTCTCACGAACTTGTGGGTGGGGAAGAATTAACAACAATAAAGGTCTTCTTTGAACTCAGAAGTGCATTCTTGATATGTTCTGTAAGCTCTGGTACGAGATAAGAAGGAAAGCAGAACAATGTGTTAGCCCATTCATGCCTAAGGATTTTATCCTTCAGACGCCACATAGGTGTGTAGTATTTCATTGAGGCTCACATCAAAGTACAGGTTGCTAGAGCATGGGCTGCCTGATGTCAGTAAACTTGCTTGATCATTGTAGGCCATGAACAGGGCAGTGAGTTAATCTGCAGATGCAAATACGCATGTCTGTAGTCAGGTCCCGGTACCTCTCTGCTTGTGTGTTTCACACTCGGGGAGTATTAACAAATAGAAAAGTCCTAGCTTGGTGTTACTGACATGTATGTGACTCAACTATTTGTGATAAAACTTTGATTGTAATCCCTTGATTTGTCGTTTACATTCATGCAGGTCAACGCCCATCAGAAAAAGTAAGTATGGAGAGCCATCGCCAAGAAGGTATGGTCCCTGGAGGTCCACAGCTTTCGGAGCACCCACTGTCACAAGAGGTGGAAGGACCTGAGACGCTTGGCATGGAAGACTGCAGAGGCCCAGCTGGGGATGTCCTCCCAATGTGGGTAGGGTGCCTGTCGGACCAGGACCCCCCTAATGGCGCGCATTCTGGCGGTGGCCAACTCAGACATTGATGGGTATATGAGGACAGCACAACAGCCACAATGGGGTGAGTACAGGGCATATTCCTGCCTGTCATATTGCCAAGTAAATGTGTTAGCTTCTGAAAGCTCCCCCTGATGATTAGGGATGAGCCATGTGTAACACAGTAGTTGACTAATTGTTTGAGTAGACATGTCATGTGTGGTATACCGATGTGCCTTGCTGTTTGGCCCAGGGATCTAAGACATAGCTGTGTACAATCCACAAACAACTTGCTCTCCAGGGACAACATATGGCTGTGTACAGTGATCAATCAAGCGCTATTTTTTGTTGTAGTGGTTGTAAATTAAACACAAAAGACTACTACTCCTCAGTGTTACATGTCAAAGGTAAGGTGATGGATCACTGTCCTCAGCGATGTGTCTGGTTAAATGTGTATTTTGGCATCTGCCACCCAGAGGCTAGTTGTCTTCAGATTATGATGTGTTCTGGTACCTCACTACAGTCTGCAATGTGAAGATGACCATCATACATGTGACAAAGCTTCAATTGATCTTTGGGTGCAGCTACAGATCAAAACTTTCCCTTGGTAAGTGGGCAATGTCCATTGACATGATTTATGTGTCATCACTGTCCCCAACATTCCTTGTGCCCACAGCATGTGTCCTTTCTCTTTAGCAAAACATTGTAAGCTGCTGTTTCATGCATGGTCTACCTGTGTTGATGAGATTATAGGGGTCATTATGATCCCGGTGGTCAGAGTTAATGTGGCGGTAGTACCGCAAACAGGCTGGCGGTAATTACCGCCACATTATGACATTGACAGGTTGGCTGAAGCCAATCCGCCAATATACCACTGCGACCGCCATGGCGGTAGCAGCCTCTGGGCTGGAGATGAGAAAATCCAGCCCGGTGGCCACCATTGTCCCACCGGTGGTATCATGACCCTGCCTACCGTCATGGTTTTAGTGGGGTTCGTAACACCATGAAAACCATTGTGGTAAGCTGTATCAGTGACAGGGAATTCCTTCCCTGTCACTGATAGGAGGCCCCCTCCCCGCTAAACCTCTCCAGACAGCCCCAGCCCCCCATCACACCCCCAATACACACACACGCAGACACACACTCATCCACACATACATACACACATGCATTCATTCACGCACACAACTGCACACACATCAAAACAGACATGCATTCACATTTCCATACATACATGCTCTCACACACATTCATACAGGCACTCACACATATTCATACACGGTAGCGCCCGCCAGCAGAACACCGCCAGGCCGTATTATTTTTCATAATATGCTGGCAGCGGTCTACTGGTGGTAGCAACGCCACCTTACCGGCATCTGCCAGTATGGCCACAGTCAGATTTCCGACCTTCTTGTGGCAGAAATCCGGCTGTGGTTGTATTATGGCGTAAGGATGGTAGCCGCGGCGACGGTCTTTTGGCATCTGTCACGGTGGCGGTAGGCGTTTTTTACCACCATTGTCATAATGGGGGCCTATGTCTGCATTCCCTCACATTTATGTACATGGCAATCTGTGTGAGGAAAAATACATTTACAATGGCGGTACATTTAATGTTGTGCCACACATAGGACTGTGTCACCATTGTTTATTGGCTGCCACATACCCTCATGCATCATAGCATATCATTTGATATGTAAAACTGCAGTAGCAATGAGGGCCTTGACAGGTAGGCATAGAATTTTTAGCCACAATGTGCATTTCTATTCCATTGATGTAGAATCATGTAGCAAACTGCTTTGCACATGTGAAATGTGTAAGTATGTAACCTAACTGTAAATATGCATCATGGAGTTACTAACAGTTATGTTGAAATCACATGTGTTTGAATATGATCTTTGTATATTTGGTATTGTTTGCATAGTGATCTTTGTATGTTTTTATCTCTGTCTATTGTACCTCCCATTGCTCTTGCATTGTGTTGCAATGTGGGTGATGTGTGTGTCCATTGTATGGCTGTTTAATGGTAGCAGTGTTTGTGTTCCATGCCACATCTATACATTTGTGTGTTGAATGTGGCTACTGTCCAAGGCATGTGTGTAATGTGGGGGTGTGATTATTTTTTTTTTCAGAGGAGATGTTGATGTTTTGTTGGTGTTGTGTGAGGCAATATTATGTACACTTCATTATCCCTGTGCCTGGGATGGCTAGATGTGCGATTTTGTGTAGCGTTGAGGTGCAATGTAAGTGACCTGCCCAAAGATGGCATATTGTTACTGTGAATTTGTGCTTATTTGTGTTGGATCCTGACCCGGGACACAATGACAAGGGTATTTGCTGCCATAGAGTGACCCCCCAAATGATGTGTCTGACAGCACGCCGATCTATTGTTGAGTGTAATGAAACAGGTAGGTGTGTCTACTTACAGTAATTTGTGTGCATGGGGGCATGGATTTTGTGCACCTTCGATGATCATCAGCAGAGGCAGGACCAGTGTAATGGGCTCCATGGCAGCACTGGACATGTAAGACTGCCTGCAGGTGAGTGTCTCTCTCTATTGTCCCCGTTTCTGCCTGCTTAGACATGGTAGTTGGACTACCAAAGTCACATTGGTGGTGTGCAACCTCTTAATGTGTCCGGCAGAAACACAGGCTCCACCGGCCTGTTTGTGCAGGGTTGTGACCGCGGTGGTCTGCGCTGCCTGGCAGTGCTGAGAAGATGAGTGTGTTTAATGTCAGAGTTCAAAGTGAGGCTACTGTGGATAAATGATGGGGATCTCAGTTGATTTGATTACATGAAACTTTAATGAATTAATGGCCAGGAAAAAACAACGGCTGGTAGTGGAGTTTTTGAAGGGGCTTAACAAGCAAGTGGTTGTATTACAAGAAACCAATTTGGAAAGGTGGGAGTGTGAACAGTGTTTTGAAAAGCATACTTGGGTACAAGATATTATTTGCTCAGATCTAATGGGAAGTAAAAGAGGGGTGGCAATAGTAATAAGGAGGAATAGTTGGATCAGAGTAATTAGCTATTAAACCGATAAATAGGGTAGTGGGCATCTTGGGTATAGGGGTTTGAATGGGTGTGCACATATGGCCCCAATTGTGATGAACCTCATATTTGAATATATTAGAGAAGCATTTAATGGAACCTCCTTCCCCATGCACAGTTGAGGTGGGGGACTTCAATGTGGCTTTGACCAATGACCAGGACAGGTCATCAGAAAATAGCCATACAAGCATGACTAAAGTTAAGATAAAGCTAAGGGAGTTAATGACAGCTCTAGGATTAGTTAACATATGGAGAAAGGAGTCTGGATCTCAAAGGAGGTACACTTCAGTCGCAGCTCGCGGGTATTAAAATGGGCAGGGCGGGGCGGCACGCGGGGGAGCGTGGGATGAAAATATTAATAAAATTAAAAAATAGAGAAAAATCTGAATGCCACTCCGCACCGCCCCCCGCTCCTCTGCTGACTGCAGGAAGGCACAGGCTCCCAGCCTGCCCTGCGGACAATCCTGATGCTGCTCAGGGCAGCATCAGGATTGGCTGGGAGCGTCCAGCCAGGATGCTCCCTGGCAGACTGGGAGTCTGTCCAGGCTCACTCCAGCCCAGCAACTGTGTTGCTGGGCTGGAGAGAGCCCTGTGATCACTAGGTTTATTATCCTTTTCTTTGAAGGTTTTTGCAGCTGCTGCTTCTAGCGGGGAGGCGACGCTCCTCCACCCACATGGACGAGCCACCCCGGTACACTTACTATGATAAGAAGTACAGACACTATTCACACATCACCTACTGTCTGCTGTAAAGGTCATTATCTCATCTTGTGAAATTGGTAAGGCACCATTCAGCAATATTTTCATATCATGTAGCTGTGAATCTTTCTTTGGACATGCTGTGGTTAAACCACCGAAGACATGGATGCTGACTGGAATTCTTTGTTTAGATGAAGGTGTAATTAAGGACTTAAGGTAGAAGACAAGGAAGCTCAACACTGATAATGCCAGTGGGGAGATTGTGTGGGATGCCTATCAAGCACATTTAAGGAGATGTATTACAAAAATCTCATAAGTTGAGAAATGGAAGGCACAAAAGAGGGAGAGAGAGTTGATTCATAGCATTGTTCAGAAAGAAAGAGAAGCCCAAGTGAGGATGCTGGGTCTGCCGCAAGACAACTAAACTTCGATGGCAGCGTTTGAGGGTATTCAAAATGAGTATAAGGCTGTCCTTGAACAAAGAATTCAAGCCAGGTGAAATACCAGTAAACTACAACACCTTGAATTTGGCAAAAAAGTAAAGCACTGTTAGCATGGAAGGCCAAGGTCGATCTGATTAGGAATGACATCGATAAGCTAGCGGAATCAGGCACAGAAAGGGTGTTGACTTGAGAGGAAGAAATAAAATTAGAGATGTTAAATAATATCAGAGTAGTCAATAAAGAAGACATAGACCACGACCCCCTGAGAATCCAGTTGTTGTTAAGTAACAAATGACTTTCCCTCTCTGAAGAGCCTAGAGCCTTTCTTCAGGAAGAAATTACAAAACAGAAAATCAGAAACCAAGTTAGTGACTTAAAGAACAGGAAAGCAGCAGGCCCAGATGGGATCCCTGCAGAATTCTATAAGCAGCTGTTTGAGGACCTAGTTCCATTTAGAGAACCCTATTCAATGCCATGTATTTCTTATTATGAGGCAATGTTGGTTATGATTCTAAGGCCGGGTAAGGAATCTAAGAAGGCTGTCTCCTACAGACCAATTTCATCATTAAATGGTGACTATATGATCTTCACAGGAATCATAGCTAAGAGATTATCCTTTGTTATCCACACAATCCTTCACCCCAATCAAAAAGGTTTTATCGTGAGCAAACATCTACACAAACTCACACATCTTCTCATGGGGACTATAGACCTGGCAGTGGCACATATTTCCCCTTTCACTATAGCACCAATAGATGCTGCTAGAGATTTGACCAGGTTAGTTTGTCATATCTTCGGGAGGTCTTGAGGAGCTGTGGAATCAGCAGTAATTTAATCAGAACATTTCAGATTAATGGCTACTTGATCAACCTCTTCACGATCCAAGAGAGTATGAGGCAAGGATGCCCACTCTTGTCGCTACTATTTGATCTTTACATAGAGGCATTAGCCCAAATGATTCCCTCAGATTGTTCCATGGTGATTATTTAATTCTCTAAACTACAAACCTGGAATATTTTATCACCAGGTTTGAGCAACTGGCATGGCCAAAGATGAGGTCCACCCCTCATTTGAAAGACCAGGTTGGATATTTGAGGATTTTAGTAACACAAACCTTAAGCCTTCCAATTAAAAAATGTTAAACCGCTAGCCAGATAACTAGATCAATCACAGTTGGGTTGCATGTTCACCGCTATGCTGACTCCTTTGAGTCAAGAGAAATTTTTAAACAAATTTAGGGATTTGAAAATGTTCAAGCAGGTCAAGTTAAAAGTTCTCTTGGCAGCCCTTAACGCTTGAGTGTATCTAAGAAAGACCTTTTGGATCCACTATTACACAAATGCGTCTCTTATCTGGGACTCACCTGGCACCCCAGAGTGGTTAAGGGATAAACTCAGCCACCCACTTCAAAAGGGAAATTTCAGCCCTTGGTGAGACCTCAGGAGTGGGGAAGCTCTTATCGAGTGGCAGGTCATTTAATTGCTAACGGGAAGCAAAATTACCAAGTTTAAGAACTTGCAGCTCTAATATTGGTGGTCTGCCCAGGGACCTGCTAAAGTCAGCCACTGGGAAAATGAACACCTTCTAAATGAGGATAAGCATATTGTGAAGGAGGTATTATTGTCGGACTGGGACACAGAGGTGGCAGAGGACAGGAAGGATACAGACATGCACCAGATTTTGGAAAGAGTCTTGTTGCAGCTGGAGTTGGAAGCAAAATTGCAAACATCTACATCAACTTCGCACACCAACCCAACCCCAAAGAACTCATTACTAATCTACCCACCACCAACCAAGATGGACACCTAACCAAATGGACAACCCTCACCCATGGCAATCATGTGGACCATTGACACAGGAGCCCCAACAGACCCATGCCCCCACCACATCTACAACTCTGGAACGTCATCAATCAGCACCACTCTGATCCACCCTATCTACAACTCCATCACGTCCACCATGTTCCCAGATGTAGGGAAACTTTCAGAAATTAACACCCTGCTCAAGAAGCCCTCAGCAGAAGCACTCAACTGACCAACTTCTGACCCATCTCTGGGCTTCCCTGTCCAGCCAAAGTGATTGAGAAGGCCATCAACAAACAATTCACAACCCCCCTCAAGATTCACCATCTGCTAGACAACACTAAATCAGGATTCAGAAAGAACCACAGCACCGAAACAGCATGCATCATGGTCATAAATGATATTTGAATCATCTTAGACCAAGGAGAAACAGCGACCCTCATCCTGCTTAGCCCCTCTGTGGCCTTCCATACTGCCTCCCATAACAGCCTCATCAGAAGTCTCTACAAGACTGGCATACAAAGATCCACTCTCAAATGAATTATTTGTTCCTTCCTCACAGGAAGAACCCAAAGAGTCAGACTGCCACCTTCACATCAGTGACCAAGAAACTAATATGCGGAGTCCCACATGGCGCACCCCTAAGCCCCACCCTTTTCAACATATCAATGACACCCCTTGCCAACATCATCTGATCACAAGACATCGCCATCATCTTCTATGCAATGACACCCAACTCATCTGCTCCCTGACAAATAAAAAAACCACCACCAGAACAAACTTCACCAACTGCATGACCATCGTAGCAGACTGGATGCAAATCAACTGCCTGCAGCTCAACTCTGACAAGATGGAGGTACTGGTCTTCAGCAACAAGATCTCCCCATGGGACTTCACCTAGTGGCCATCGGAGTTTGGATCAATACCTACACCCATAGATGACGCAAGAAATCTAGGGATCAGCGTGGACAACTAGCTCTACATGACCATTCAAGTCGATGCAGTGTGCACCTCCTGCATCCACATCCTACGCATTCTGTGAAAAAAGCTTCAAATGGATGCTTCAGAACACCAGATGGACCATCACGTAAGCACTCACCACCTGTAAGGTGGACTACAGCAACAGTGTCTATGCCAGAATCTCCAAATAACTCCTACACAGACTCCAGGCAATCTAGAACACCTGTGCAAGACCCATACTTGATCACCCACACCACACATACATTAGACATACCTCAGAAGCTTCTCTGGCTCCCCATTCACAAGTGCAGCCAATTTAAACATACCATAACATAACAACATAACATAACATAACACAACATAAAATAACATAGCATAACAACAAACTCTGGCAATTATCTATGAGTCTTCTGTATAAAACAGTTAAGGCTGCTCCATTGAAGCAAAATCATCTCTTCACTCTCCATATAACCTACTGGACGCCCCAGAGGTTGGCTAAATTCTCCCAAGAAATCCCAAGCTGCAAAAGGTGTGGTACAGAGGGTGCAGATGGCAAACATGTGTTTGCAGTCTATCCCATGCTGGAACCTTATTGGATTAAAGTAAGTGGTGACCTGAAGGATATCTTGGGTTGTGAAGTCAAGGTAAACTGCTCTTTTATGTTTTTGGGGATAGGTATTACATTGACTAACTTGGCAAAACATCAAAGGAGCCTGAAGTTCTTTTTGATCTTACTTGCAAGAAGGGAAGTATGTAATAAATGGACTTCAACGGTTCCACCATTTGAATCAAACTGGATAAAGTCAGCAGGCAGGTGAGCCAGCTTGATTTAGCTTGTAAAAATAAAGACGCTGAAAAGATTGGGTCTCCCCCTGAAACTTGGTAAGCAAGTTCTAACTGTCCAGTGATTACACACCTTTTTACTAAGGCAAGACAGTTCATATTGTAGCCTATATCACTCAGCATAAACACAGTCACCATTCCTGGGAGGAGTGCCTTAGTCCTTCGGCTGGATTACGAGGGTTGGGCTTTGACTGATGGTGGAATGAGGACAAAAAAACTGACCCTTTTTTTTGCAAAATGGGTAGCTCTGATTCTAGGCCCTATTTCAGCTGGCAACTCGGGAAACCTAGCAAACCTGCACATTTTTAAAATCTGGATGGCACAGGAAGGGCAGGGGTGTGTGACTTGCATGATTCTCATTACGTAATTTTACCAAGAGGTCCTTGCACATGTCAAGTCTTGCTAAAACACACATTTCCTCACATTTCTGTGACTGAAAGTTCTGGAATCTGTGGGAAGCCACATATGTTTCCTAGCCCTCCACCTCAAGTTCCCACTTATCTCATGATAAGAACGATACCTCACTTTAGTGGGTGAGCCACAAGACCATTACACAAAAGGCCTCAAAGTACTATGTTGAGAGATAAGCAATGTAGGTAGCTCTGGTGATTAAGGCCGTGCTGTGGCACCCCCCATGGACACCTAACAATCACAGATATTTCTTTTAACTAGACTACCAGAGGATTCCATGGTGGTGTGCCTTGCATGGATCTCATGAGGTTGTCATACCCATAATGCTCTGCAAACCTCAAACTTTGTCTGAAATCACACATTTTCCTTAAATATCTCTGATGGATCTTTTGGAATCTGAAGGTATCCAAAAAATTCTTACTACCCAGAGTTACCCTGCTTGTACAAATACAAACACTGAACCACTAGTGTGGCTGGGACTACAGCCCATGAGAAGGACAGACCAAATAAAAGGAGGGTGAGGCCTACCCTGGCGTCAAACTATACCCTTGCTCCAGAAGGGGAACTAGTGTCTTTCTGTCCCTCTAGGAGCAGATAATAGGTTTGTCCCAATTGAGGACGTTCACCCTAACTTGCTCTCAGTGTGGTAGAAAGTCCACCTGACACCAGGGACTTTGCCTTTGAGGCTAAAGAAAGCGGTGCAGGTGTTGTACTCTGGCATTGAACACACTTCCACCTCAAATAGGACAAACCAGAATGTAACACCTGCATAACTTTTTTTTGTTCCAAAAGAAACATCACTGGTTCACGTGGACTTTTCATCCCCTGATGGTCAGCCCGGGAGGGGCATAAATTCTTCCCATAATGGGCAGTCCCCATCCCTATATTTATTTTAATATTTGACCCTGGTGTTCAGTGGATGTACTGCCCCTATAGGGTAGATTGAATGTTAATACCCCCATCCACCGGAGAATACCCCCATCCACCGGAGGGGCGAAAGACGGTCTAGCTTTCTATTGGGGTGGGTGCACAGCCATGCCCATAGCTGGAAGCCCACAACCCTATGTATATGTATTTTTTAAAACAATGCTTGCTAGTGAGCAATATGTGTAATTACCCCTATGGGTAATTGGGTAATTAACCCTATCTGCCCACAGGGGGCAGAAAGACTGAAATCTTGGAGCAGCACAAGCCCTTGCCAAAGGGACCGCTTCCCCAAAATCCCTGATGTCTAGTGGGTGGATCCCTGCTTCAGGATCACTCTTCTGTGGCAATCCCCAAGCAGGACTGTACTAAGCAGATATATCCTTCGAAAGGAGAGATTCTCCCCATTCCAACGGTACCTCTTCAAAGATAATCAGTGCTTGGGGGCAGAGATATACCCTCAAGCACTGATGCAGTGAAAGTGAAAACAAGCCCATCAGCTCATTTTAATATCACTTTACTGCAATGATATCAGCACACCCTGCACAGTAAAAAGGAATAAAAAAAAAGACTCAGGCTCTTTAGGAAGCCTTTCCTGAGCAGTCCAAATTAAACATGAATTAAAAGAATCCCTCAAATGGATAGCATTAGAGGGGCCTTTGTATACCTCCCAGTGGCAACCAATATCAGACAGCTGCACTGGAGAGGTTGTATGGGTGTCGGCAAATTCCTAAAGTATGGTGGGTACCTTTATTGTAAATAGAGATTTACTGAGCCCAGGAGTCATTGGAGGTCCATGGAGAATGTCTCAACCCTTTGCAAAGGCAGGGCTCTTACACCTGGTGACACAGTTGAAAGAGCAACCAAGCATATCCACTCTGCCCCTGGAATGGAGTTGGAAGCATGTTAAAATGTACAGCAAATTAAAGCACTAGGTGCAACCTCCAATGAAACCTGTGGCTCAATATTGAAGGAGGCATCCCAGAACATTACCATGCAGGCTGCTAAGAGTACGCCCACAATTCAGAATTTTAGAAGAGTGGTGAAACATCACAATCAAGTAAGTAATCCCCAACTAACAACTCCTCAGTCATACTCTGAGATTAACATTTCCTCAGAATTAACAAAGTCTTTCAACCACAAATCTTTCCTTCTTCATGACAAGCAGCAGCCCTGAAAACACAATCTTATCTTTGCAATCCTTCATAATATAGTTGCACTAGAGAACAGTGAAATGTGCATGATGGTTGTCACTTTTAAATCCACACCCCATCCGTTAACCCAAATTTACACAATACATATTAACATTAAGCACTCTGCTCTCCTACTAATTTATGGATTACTCCATAACAAGCAGTCCTCACTGTGTTTTCTCAGTTATCAAATCTAAAACAATGAACAAAAGTACTATGGAAATAATGACCTTCATTTACAAATGAATAACACTATTGTTAACTTTATCCAAATACCCAAATTCAAGGGCGTTTTCTCCCAGGCACATTGTTAAAAACGTAAAATAAATCGTTAGCTGAGGATTAACTGTCAAATAGTAAATGACAATTTGAACTCAGAAAGCTAACAGCTTTGTGTTTTGTGCTACCTCAATGTGTGCATGACTGCTACAAAACAAAGGTAAAATCAGATTACTTTAGTCAAAATAAGTAAAAATTGGAATTCATTCTAAATTACTTTGAAGATGCATGAACTGGCAATCTAAGCAGGCTGGGTCTAAGAAGGAAACCATGCTTGCCAATTGAATGGTGACTCTGTTCCTCAGGTGTGGTGCAAAAACAAACATTGCCATTGAGGGTTGGCATAGCTTTTTTATTAGTTCAATTGGTAAACAGCATCCCAACCTGTATAACTTCCTTGATTAAAAGAAAATGAACAAATTATTCAAGAAATGAGACAGGCACAATCTTTAACAGGTAGCATGAATCCTCAAGTTATTAAAAAAAGTAAAGAAATGTCTGAACATCTATTGGCCAAAGTCCAACAGTTTTCTATGTTGGGAAGTTCAAATTACCTGGAAAACATGGCTTACATCCTACACTATAATTGGCATTTTTTAAATTGTATATTACTATTTTTAACAAAACGTCACACCTGCAGAAGTCTTTTTTCAACTATTGGTGATATTCTTAATGATCCACTCACTAATAGTCTTTGGTAATCTGAAGATCCAGGTAGGTAAACATTGTCCACACTCTAATCTGAATCTTAGTTGCATCAAAAAAGAAACGTTTGTCCAAAACCAAGGAAATTCCAAATAGTTTTTCAGACTTTTTCTAGAAAATGTCTTCAATAATCCCAAAAATAAAATTAATTCCATATTAATCCAAGGTCTCTGCTATATACACATTGAAAGGTAAAGAACAATTGAAAAACGTTGTAAAAAATTAAAACGTAGTTGTTAATTTTTAATCTAGGTTTAAAAAAGAAATATTTTCAATGTATAGTTCCTTTTTTTTAAACTAATATTCAAATAATAACAACAGCCCGGACATGCCATATAAGCACAACCTCTATGGGGGATATTATTGGTTAAAATAAAATATCATAACTGTAAACATTTTACTGTAAGCTTCCTCCCTCCCACTCTCCTTGCAATAATGTGCCTAAACTACAGGTATTTTTATAAAAATCAAGTCAATCTTAAGTGAACGCAACTCCAATGTGCTTCTGATCTTGACCGCAACACTTCACTGACTGTAGAAACAGATGCACAAGCAAGAATGAAAGCTGAAAATTAAAGAAAAGGACAATTTTATCCATTGAAATCAATAAGAATTTTATAAAAAATGTTTTCAGATATTACATTAAATATACAAAATTAAAAAAAATTTAATAAAGAAATATTTTGATACTATTAAACAATGACTTAAATGTATTTTTCAATTGTTTCTGTTATTAAAATGATTTAACCACCCTGACAATTTATTTTCAGTTTTTTTTTAAAGATTAAAAAATATTTTTTAAAGTAATATTGACTAATAATGTTTTTTTTTTAAATGTCACAACGTGTAATGATTAAAAAATTACGTGCTCCCATTTGATGTTTATATTAGATGTTTTTATCTCCTTTAAATATTAGTTTTAGTTAAACACTAACTATCCAGGTATTGATATTCAATACCTGAGTATTAATACTCTTCCTCACCCAACACCCCTATATCCTTAGCATTTGGTTCCTAAAACATATCCTACTTTTTATTTTATTATATTTAACCATTATGTGCCACATTATGAGTTTGGTGGATGGAAAACTCCGTCAGCCAAACTCCCAACAAGGTGGCCGCCACCCATATGGCAAATTCCCCGTCTGAGCTATAATGGGCTTCCTGCTAGGTCGGCAGGTGGACACCTAAGATTCCACCTGCTAGCCTAGCAGGAAACATGCTACAGCATTGTCTCTGGCTCGTAATCAAGCTGATGGCAATGCTGTTCCCTGCAGGGTGCACCAGCACTGTCGCAATGTTCACTGTCAGCAAAGTAGACAGTGAACATTGCAATAGTGCTGGCCAGGGGGACCCTTGCACCTGTTCTCTGTCAGTCATTTTTATGGCGGTGTTACTCCTATGAAACCGCTGGAGGAGAAGAAAGTTTTAATCCCCAGGGCAGCGCTGCTTGAAGCACTGCCGTGACACATTAGGACATCTGCCACCTCCAGACTGCCAAGATCCAAGATCCTGGTGGAGCTGGCTGTTCCTTGGCAGTCCGAACGCCAGGGTTTTTATGTGGCAGTCGAACCACCCCGTTGGCAGCAGTCCAGACCGCCACCGCAAGTCTGGCTGTCTATAGCCTGTCACACTCATAATGAGGCCCTATATTTAATGGTAAGGTAAGCTTTAAAATTAATACTGAGTTATGAATGCCTAATACCTGAGTATTATTGCACTTACTCATCCAATACCCCTATATTACTTGCATCTTGTGCATGAAACATATTCTATGCTTTATTTTGATTTACTTACATTTAGTGATAAATGAAACTTAAAAAATAATATACAATTAATAATAGTTAATACCTGAGTATTAACAAACTTCCCAAACCCAAACCAGTATAACCCTTCCATCCAAACACTTAACCATATTAATCTATGTTTTATAAAAAATGATTATTGTATGACATATTCTTATAGAAAATACATTTAATACCAACTAAAATAAATATTTCTAAAATGTCTAAAATTACAAATACTTACCAATATGCATGGTAAAGACATTTGTGATAAAGACACATACTCAGTAAAGGTAATGCATTGTAAAGTCTGCATCATAAAGAATGTTTCCACTTTGGCATTGTTTACCCAACTTTGCATGCCTTATAAATGAAATAATACACTAAGGTGGTCATTACAACCCTGGCGGACGGTGTTAAAGCGGCGGTAAGACCGCCAACAGGCCGGCGGTAAAAATTTTGCAATTACGACCGTGGCGGAAACCGCCAACAAAAACAGCCACTTTAACACTCAGACCGCCACGGCGGTACAAACAAACAGCGCGGCGGTCACCGCCAACAGACAGGCGGAGGACAATGTACCGCCCACACTATTATGACAGGCCAATCCGCCACCTTTTCCGGGGCGGATACACAGCGGATAAAAACACGGCGGAAAACAGGAATTTCGAAGGGAAAATGCTCACCTCTACACACTCCACGAGGAAGGAGGACACCATGGAGCCGGAACTCCAAATCCTACCTGCGATAGTTTTCCTGCTCCTGTACCAGGAGCACCAATGCCGGCGGCGAAGACCACAGTGAGTACTGCACCTACGACACAGGGGAGGGGGGAGGGAAAAAACAGGGACACACACACGCAACACCCCCACCCCCACCCTCACCCACTACAACACACACACTAATACATATCTATACATTATAGTTACACCCCCCAACCCCACCGGAAGAATGCAAAGACAAAAGGAAATGAGTGTAACCATTGTAATATATCAAAATGCAGTACGCAAAAATATACATATATACACTATCAACAAAATATACACCAAGAATAGTAGTCCAGATATTGCACCACTCATAGCCCGTGCACCACTGGGCCCAAAATGCATGGGCGAGGCCCACACACGATACCAGATCAAAACAGAGAGAACACTGCAGGGGCATCAGATAGAAATACAACAAGCACCTCAGGGGGAAGGAAAGGGGGGGCACCTCAGCCGGATGAGTGCATGACGCCAGATCACTGAGGGGGCTCCATGCCCATTGATGTATCCTGGGGAGTGCAAAGCCACAGTCTCTCAAGTCTCACAAGTGGGTGGTTTGCCCACTCTTCAATCCTGGGGAGTGCAAAGCCACAGTCTCTCAAGTCTCACAAGTGGGTGGTTTGCCCACTCTTCAATCCTGGGGAGTGCAAAGCCACAGTCTCACAAGTGGATGACAGTCTCCACTGGTTCTGGAGGGGGCATTGTGCCCAGAGTGCATCATCCTGTGAAGGACAGAGGTAGTGGATGCATGTCTCCACTGGTTCTGGAGGGGGGACTGGTGCCCAGAGTGCTTCATCCTGTGAAGGACAGAGGTAGTGGATGCATGTCTCAACTGGTTCTGGATGGGGACTGGTGCCCAGAGTGCTTCATCCTGTGAAGGACAGAGGTAGTGGATGCATGTCTCCACTGGTTCTGGAGGGGGACTGGTGCCCAGAGTGCTTCATCCTGTGTAGGACAGACGGAGTGGATGCATGTCTCCACTGGTTCTGGAGGGGGACTGGTGCCCAGAGTGCTTCATCCTGTGAAGGACAGACGGAATGGATGCATGTCTCCACTGGTTCTGGAGGAGGACTGTGCCCAGAGTGCATCACGCACCCCGTCACGGTCCCAGTTGCATCAGTGCCCCTGCCGCTCATGGGCTAGCGGTGCTTGAGTTGGCGTGCCTTGTTCAGCAGTGCTTGATTTGGCGGTGCCCTGTACAGCGGTGCTTGAGTTGGTGGTGCCCTGTTCAGTGGTGCTTGAGTTGGTGGTGCCCTGTTCAGCGGTGCTTTAGTTGGCGGTGCCCTGTTCAGCGGTGCTTGATTTGGCGGTGCCCTGTTCAGCTGTGCTTGATTTGGCGGTGCCCTGTTCAGCGCTGCTTGAGTTGGTGGTGCCCTGTCCATTGGTGCTTGAATTGGCGGACCTTGTTCAGCGGTGCTTGAGCTGGCGGTGCGCTGTTCAGCGGTGCTTGAGTTGGCAGTGCCCTGTTCAGCGGTGCTTGATTTGGCGGTGCCCTGTACAGCGGTGCTTGAGTTGGCGGTGCCCTGTTCAGCGGTGCTTGAGTTGGCGGTGCCCTGTTCAGCGGTGCTTGAGTTGGTGGTGCCTTGTCCAGCGGTGCTTGATTTGGCGGTGCCCTGTTCAGCGGTGCTTGATTTGGCGGTGCCATGTACAGCGGTGCTTGAGTTGGCGGTCCTTCATTGCCCAGCTGGGCTGGGGCTGGCGGTGCTCTCCTGGGCAGCTGGGCTGTGGCTGGCGGGGTTCTCATGGGCAGCTGGGCTGTGGCTGGTGGGGCCCTCCTGGGCAGCGAGGATGGGGCTGGCGGTGGCCTCCTGTGCAGCGAGGATGGGGCTGGCGGGGCCCTCCTGGGCAGAGAGGATGGGGCTGGCGGTGGCCTCCTGTGCAGCGAAGATGAGGCTGGCGGTGGCCTCCTGGGCAGCGAGGATGGGGCTGGCGGTGCCCTCCTGAGCAGCAGGGATGGGGCAGGCTTCTCCGCCGTGCTGCTCCTCCCAGACTTGCCGGGTTTCTTGTGCCCCTTCCCCACCTTGGGAGGAGTCACAGCTGAGTCCACACTCCCACTGGGACCCCTGGGAGTGGCTTGAGTGGCTGGAGTCTTCCCCCTCTCCCGCCGGGCACTGGCCAACTTCAGGTGTTTCACAGGGGGGGATTGGCTGTGCTGTGGCTCCGTGCCACACTGGCTGTCCTGATGGCCGGTGCACTCCACATACCTGTGACAACAGGCACCACTGGTCCCGGAGATGTTGTGGCTGAGGTGCTACTTCGGGACCTATGAGTTGGACGGGGGTGGGAAATAGGTCAAGGCTGGACAGGAAAAGTTTTTTGTACACACTGGGACGGGTAGCTGGAGGGGGTTTGGGAGTGGAGGAAGAGGTGGTGGTTGTAGGAGGTGTATGTTTAGTGGCTTTGGGTGCAGGTGCATGCACTGGAGGCTGTCGTGAGGTGGATGGCTGTTGGGTGGGTGTATGCCTGCGTTTGTGTATCTTGGGAGAGGGCGTCACAGACACACTCGGAGAGGACACAGGGGACGTGTGTATGGTAGCGGGGGTGGTGACATCACGTGAGCGGGGTGTGCTGGTGGGTGTGCTGGTGAGGGACGTAGTGGCTGTAGAGGTAGTGCATGCAGGTGTGAGTGTAGATGAGACTGGGAGGGAGGAGGGAGACGAGGAGGAGGGGGACACAGTGGAGGCAGTGGATGTTGGTATGTCTGTATGTGTGTGATGCTTGCGTGAGTGCCTGTAGGATGTGTGGTGCTTATGTTTGCCTGAGCTTCCCTTGTGCCGGGACGTGTGTGCAGGCTGGTCTGATGGTCTTCTTGGGATAGGCAGAGGTAGAGGGGATTGGGTCTGGGTGGAGGAAGTTGGAGGGGGAGGCTAGACACAGGAACAATGGCTGCCATCAGTGCTGAGGCCAGAGTTTGAAAGGCTTGGTGAAGGGCCGCCTGACCAGAATGAATGCCCTCCAGGAATGCATTGGTTTGTTGCAACTGCCTTTCTACACCCTGGATGGCATTCAAAATGGTAGACTGCCCAACAGTGAGGGACCTGAGTAGGTCAATGGCCTCTTCACTGAGGGCAGCAGGGGTGACTGGGGCAGGGCCTGAGGTGCCTGGGGCGAAGGTAATGCCCACCCTCCTGGGTAAGCGGGCACGGGGCGAAGGCTGATGGGCTGCTGGGAGGGCTGTGCTGGTAGGGGGGGTGGCGGCTGTACCTGTAGATGCGGGCGGCACAGATGTTGCCGCCACCACAAGGGAGCTCCCATCAGAGGACGAGTCCGTGTCGCTGGTCTCAGCTCCTGTCCCCGCCGTGGAGCTCCCCTCGCCCTCCGTCCCACTGGTGAATTCAGAGTCCGTAGTGTGTCCCTCCATGGCAATGTGGAATGCAGCTCCCTCGTGCTCTGGTGCTACTGCTCCTCCGCCTGATGATGCTAATGCACACAAGAACAGGGAGACCACAAAAAGGGGGGAGAACAGAATAAAGACATGTTGAGTGCATGGATTACCGCTACCGTTGGCGGACAAGACAGACACAGAAGCCCCCTGCACTACAACGTGCTCTTGGGCTCTACAGTGTAATTACTGGGAAATGGCCTACAAGGCTATGGACGACATCTGCACACATAGATGACACAGGGGCATGAATAGCTGTACTTGGCACTCTACAGAGGTGGGGTGGGGGGCCACAGGGCCATGGCTTACGGAGGGGCCTAGCCTATGGAACTCGCCCTGGCCTAGGGAAACCCACTGCCCTCCTCCCCTACCCAGACACCTCCACTGCACGCAAAGTCAGCAGAATGAGAGTGTACTTTTCAAACAAGTGTTCCCCTTCCTATTTGCGATTCGCATCGCGATGCAGAGTTGCTTTGTCGAACGCGGTCGAAAAGCAATTCGCAGTTACCACCAGTGTCACACTGGTGGTAACCCATTCGCAAAAGGGAAGGGGTCCCCCATGGGACCCCTTCCCCTTTGTGAATGGCCCTGCAAACATTTTTTCAGAGCAGGCAGTGGTCCTATGAACCACTACCTGCTCTGAAAAAATGAAACAAAAACGTTTCATTTTTTCGTTTGTATTGCAACTCGGTTTCCTTTAAGGAAAACAGGCTGCAATACAAAAAAAAAACAGCTTTATTAGAAAGCAGTCACAGACATGGTGGTCTGCTGTCTCCAGCAGGCCACCATCCCCTGTGAGTGCTGCGAATCGCAAGGGGGTCGCAAATTGCGACCCACCCCATTAATATTAATGAGGTGGGTCTTTGCGACCCCCTTGTGATTCGCAGATGGTGTCACGAACACCATCCTGCATCCGGGTTTGCAACTTGCAAATTGCGAGCTCCTCAGACTTGCAATTTGCGAGTCGCAAACTCAGAAGTTGCTACATCTGGCCCTAAGGCCCATATTTATACTTGTTACCGCAAAACTGCGCTAATGCAGTTATGAAGCAAAATGTTTAGCGCCGGCTCACGTCATTTAACAATGCCAGCCTGGCGCCATATATATTGAATGGCGCAAGCAAGCGCTAAGCTTCGGCTAGCGTCTTAGAAGAAAATGTTAGCCAGGGTTGGGTGCCAGTAGGGAAGGAGGGGGTTGTGCGTCAGAAAATGATGCTAGCCTAGCTCGAGGCAAACAAATGTTTCTAACAAGACTAGTGCCATTTCCTGGTGCACAACCACCAAGAGAAAAACAGGAGTCATACCCACCACCCCAATGGACAGCACAGGGGACAAATGACCCCTGGGCATAGCCACTGCACCCTGTACCATGCATGGGGCCCCAATTTAGGCCCCCGATGGCAAAAAATACATATAAAAATACTTACCTGGACTCACTTGGGATTGGGTCCCCATCCTCAAGTGTCCCTCTGGTGGGGGTGTTCCTGGTGGTTGGGGAGGGCATCTGTGGACCCAAGGAAATGTTTCGCAGGTCCCCTAATGCTAGGTCTGACCCAGGCTTTAAATAATGGTGCAAAACAAGCTTAGCACCATTATTTAGTCCCTCATCCCACCGGTGCGTCATTTTAGCACAGGGGGATAAATATGGGGCTATGGGAATTGCACCAATTTTTAGATGGGAACACCTACCTTGCATCTCATTGACGCAAGGTAGGTGCACGCATCCAAAAAATGGTGAAAACTCCTATATTTTAATGTTAGACGTGTCTAACATCAAAATATAAATATGGAGTTAGATTTGAGCCGATTTTGGTTAAAACAAAACGACGCAAATTCGGCACAACAGAAGTATAAATAAGGGCCTCTATCTATAGGTGTGTTTCTGATCTGGAACTGGATTTGTTGGACTTCATAAGGTTCAGTGATTAGGCTTCTGTGGTATGATGAGCTGTTGTAAGATTTAAGATAGAAATGGGGGTGTTGTTAATGGAATTATTAAGGAATTACACATATTCCTACATGTGTGTGTGGGGCTTTGCTAAGCTGAACTGTAAGATGGTTCATAAGAGAATTAAGAACAGAGAGTGGTGGAGGTGGACACAATATTATAATATTCTGAAAGGTAATGGTGTATGAAATATATGGTAGAAAAGAGGTTTGGTGTAGTGTAAATATGTACTGTCCACTCACGGTGGGGTTAGGGTGTTCTTTCCTATAGGAAAACTCTGTGAATTTACCTTTCAACAGAGGAGTTCTTGACGCAGAAGGTGTTGTCATGTGTGATTAGTCTGCTGTATCTGTCCTCTAGCTCATCTTGACTTCTTAGTGGTCCTGAAGTGGGGGGCTGGAAGGGCAGCAGGCAGTTTACCAGAGACCTGGCAGCTTGAAAAAATACCAATGCATTGTGGTGCACTGAAATGAATCTTAGTAAGGTGCACATATGATTACAACCCTATGGATGTTTACACGTAAACTGCAATGTAACAGCTGAAATGCTACAGACTGTAGGTATAGCTTTCACTCTGACTTAAGGATTTTCGTTTGGACCTAGATATACAAATAGGTCCGTTGGTGAACCCAGCTCATTAGGGAATTACCTTTAACAGATACATAAATGTTTCCCAGAATAATCTGATCTTTGCATTCAATTGTACCTCAAAAATATCCTAAAAGTTTAATTGGTTCACCACCATGACCTTTAGCTTTGATGTCAGGTTTTATACGTTTTACTTTCCCCTTTAGCTTCTGTTCATAGAGCACCTCTGGTATTGACAACATTTTTGCTCCAGAACCAAATAATATTTTGACAGCTTCACTGTTTACGTTTATAGTTTAATATGGACCATCATACTCATTTCCTTTTGTTTGTAAAACTTCTACTTCTTCTATTACATCCTCTTCATCATCATCACAATCAGCATCTCTCAACTTTTTGTGATTAGCAGATCATTTACAGCATTTAGTGACGTGTCCCTTTCTTCCACAATTCTTCCATAAAATTTAACACCTTGGTCATTCTTCATAGTTTGCCATGTGACCTGTGTTCCCACATCGAAAACACCTGCCTGAAAAACCTTTTTCAGTTTTTTGCCATCCAAACCCTTTATCCAGTCCATCCTTAATCTGAATTATTTAACCACCCGGTATCTTTTCCTGTACTATCCTAACCACCATGTTTTCTTCCTCAAAATTGCTAGACGTCCTTGTGAATGACCTCTACACATGCCTTTGAATGTTCTTGGATCTTTGCTATTGTTAAAATCTCATGTAAAGAGGGATTGTCTTTCTGCCACAATGTTTCTTTGGCTTTTTCAAGCCTACAACCTAACATAAATTTATCTCTTAAGTGTTCTTCAATTGAAGCACTGAAGCCACAAGTGGCAGCCAACTTGTGTAGTATCATAATGTATTGTTCTACAATTTCATCTTGATGTTGCATTCTCCTCTCAAAATAGTATTGTTTAAGAACTGTACTCAACTTAGGAAGATAAGGCAAATCAAGTTTCTTAAGACAAATTTCATACTCGTTGAGACCATACGCATCATCACACAACTCAGGAAGATGTTCAAACACATCTTGTCATTTAGGGTTTAGACAGTGCATTTGCAACTGCATTCTTCTTTCTGCACTTATTGTAGTGCAATATACCCTGTCATAGGGGGCAAATACCTTTTTCCACTTCACCCATGGTATGGGTGGGTCACCTGGTGATTGTAGAAAGAACAGGGGAGTTGCCACATTCTTCATGACAACGAAGCTCTTAACACTAACAAGTATAATATGTGTTTAGAATAAGTAGCACAGCAGCATTGTGTGCATATCACAGTTAAATGCTGTGTAAATTTGCCAGCTAGAGCACATTGACAGCTTCACTGATGTCAACTATAATGTGTGAGAGACTATCTCACATTCAGAAGCGTTAGACTTACATTCTTGTGTGTGTATCACAGATGACAAGGGGATGACAACAGGAATGCACCTCTTCAATTGCAAACTTTGTGTGTGCATCACAGAAAACAACTCGAACGCACCTTTCCAAACATTTTTACGGTCGAGCCTGCGTCGCATGTGCTTGCGCATGCGTTTTGCTTCTGAGATGCTTTAGGAGTTAGAAAAGGGCTCGGAGCCCCGTTCACATCACATCAGATGTCTTTCATTGGTTTGTGGGCTTGCCTGCTAAAATCAGCTTGCTTTCATTAGTGGAAGGCACGCATACGTCAATCCTTTTCTGGTGGTTAGCCCTCCTCGAGCGCAGCAACCAAGTACTGAAAACATGCGAGGCTTGCTGTTTTCCTTCCGGTTTGAGGACTACTTTTCATCTTTTGTTCGCAGTGCGATCTCACTTGGCAGAAGTCGAGCACTTTGCATAACATCGACCCTGTTACATAGTTAATTGCACTTTTGACGGTTACGTAGACAATTGCACTTTTGCCAATAGGTTTCATTACAAGTGAACTGTAGCAGCGCGATTGCGCTGTTTTTTTCTTTCAATGTGGAAAGAAAAATCCGGTTGGGATTTTACAACTGCTAATAGCTGTAACTCAGAGAAATGCAAGACCCTAGTGCATTGCAGGGGTGATCATTAGTGCAGCGGGTGCAGTGGCACCCGGCCTCAGGGTTGTGACAGGCCACTGGTCCCTACTTATGTTTATCCTTTCTCTACAACAATAACCCATGTTCTTTGCTTGTATTAGATCTCACAGGACTCTTGCTAATCTACTGGTGATTTCCATTTCTGCGGTTACTTTTTTATCTATTGCACACTAAAACAGTGTATAATCACCTTTAAATAACCACTCTGTTGTTTTTAGTTCACAAAATATGCATGCGCTTCTTTGTATAAACAAGTTTTGTGCCCCATTAAAATTAATGCACACAGAGGTCACAAATTATATTCCATTCTGTGCGCAAGCATTTGCTGTCGGCATGCGACTTGGCCCCTGATTTCAGAAGAGGGTTTCTAGAATCGAGAAGCGCATTAAGCCACTGCCCATTTTCTGGGGGCACATTTCACATCTGTCCTGGGGAACCTTGACATTCCCTGTGGAGTGCTCTTGTTCTTGCCACATTGTGATGTACAGTAAACCTCATAAGTGGTTAATTTATAAAGCAAAACGTGCCGGTGCCCAAAGCTCACATCTGATTCACAGGCTGCTGCATTTAAATGTGCGAGCACAAACTACTGAGGCAGTGTAAACCTGTAGCCATCTTGAGCCTCTTTAATCCATTTACAGCCCCTCTCTGCTCATTCAGCGCACTCTTGTAGCTTTTTGCTTTCTCCCTTTGTGACGCTTTTTTGTTTTTTTAGGTCAAGTGTGCAAGCGCTCTGACCGATTGTAAGAATTGTGGGCTTTCATCCACGACCACCTCACATCCAGATCTTTCACACTTTCATGGTCTTGCCTTTCAAAAATAATTTTTTATAATTGGTAAATGCATTACGTTTGTCCTGCTTTGGCACGTTTTGTTACCACCTTGCAGGCTGACCCTGTTACATGGATAATTTCACGATTGCTGAAACGTTTGACAGTGAGCGAGCTTCTTTTTCCTTTTGTGTCTCTCCTTCGCGCTCATGGTGGCCATGGCGCTTTGAATTGGCTCGCTAATGTCAACTAATGTTTTACACTTTGTTTTCAATTTATGTGGCAAGAAAAGTCCAGTTAGGAATTTACAAGGCCAATAGCCCTAACTCGAGCAAATGCGACACCCATTGCATTGCAAATGATTATTTAAACTGTATGCGTGTCCCAGTGAGAGATGTGCTAACGCCTCCCAATCTAGATACTTTACTCACTCTGGGACTCGTTTTAGGCCGATTAATCTTTTGACCCTGATTGAAGTCTCCTTAAGACGAGATAACTAGTCGACACGTCATTCAATAATCAATAACCTCATCAATAATCACAGTAGCAAATCATTTAAAGCAACCAGTAACATCAATAAGCTTGAAACACACCATGACCTTTCGGCCATGAATAACCACGCAGAGTTTAGTACGATTTTATATTTATTCCCTATTGATTACACTCTACGAGCAAGTTTATTAGTCTCAAAACCAAGAAACACATCAACATTGTCATAATATGGAAACTCGAATAAGATTTCATCAAAGCAAAGATCATGAATAGAACACATCACGACATCAACATGGATTACCTTTAGCAGAATATTATTAGTGCACTGTTCAACAAAGCGTAGATTCAGTCATTTATCTATTTGCGTCCGTTTAGTGAATTCCTTAACTAACCTCGAATTAGCATTAGCATGTTGTGCTTCATGCAAAACAATTTAGCAGCATCAATTTAGAAAACATCTAGCTATGGTCTCTGTCAAAAGAAGCAGTTGGTACCTAGAAAGAAAAGGCAAATAGACAATCACAATTTCATCATCATATAGTTACCCTCCGTAATGGGTCAGCATACAGAGTCAGTCTTCGTCCTCAGGGCATCAGTTGGTTCACCATCAGCCAGGAAACGCAGCAAGGTTCAGCAAGATCGGGAAAAAGGGAATACTTCCCTCATAAGGAGGAAAAAGTATAGAATCGGGCAAGGCAGAGTAAGGATGGGTTGATGAATCACAGCAAAGTCTTTAGGCAGAGTATCAAAGTGACAGCATGCAATGGCAAATTGGCTCATAATGGCTAGCAGTAGCTGGTAATAGCTAGCAATCCCTCGTGTCCATAATTTTTATATCAGTCTTGTGGTACAGTCCCCTAATTTTCAATTGGGCAAGGTTTAGCGCACCATTATCTCCATCCAATAGTCCATCGGTCACCACCTTTCGATTGTCACCCCATAACAGTTTTCACGTCGTTTATTGGCTCCTGTGATTGACGTCTCCAGCGGGTAAAATATCTGGTATGATTTCATGTTCTCGTAGTCCTTTCATAGACCCAGTCAGTAGTTCCATTGTCTATACCAGTATAGGCGAGCTTCTACCTGTTGCAAGTTTACACTGCTGCATTTGGCACGAATGTCTCCTTGAGCAAGTCGAGTTTCATGAGAATGAATCTACTATGGTTACACTCATCTTCTAGCTTCTGGAAAAGTACAACTCCATGTCCTTCATCAAGTCAGCACACTGCACGTTAGAAAAACACATTTAATATGAAACTGGCCAGCTAGGCCTCGACTCATGCTAACTAAGGTCTATTGAATCGATTAGCAAAAACCTTAACGTATAACTCTTAATATTAGTATAAAATCATACATTAATACATTATTATTTCATTATTAGTCAATTTCAATAATCATCGTATATAATGGTGGCCACTCCCCGTGGGGATATTTCGGACTTATGTTTAGTAAAACACATTAATACATTTTCTATGCGCCATTATTATGCATTAGTTCATAAACATTTCATGTTAATCTTGATTATAAAAACCCCACTCTAACAAACCCTCCTCTGATGACACTTGTCATCACACAAATCCATTCTTTACTTTTCTGTTCACTTTCTCAATTCCTGTAATTCAATTTCCTTCCCCATTTTTGACTTATCATATTTTGCTTTGAATATTTTCTCCCTTTTCTTTTCTTCCCTCCTCATATTGCGTTTTGCCAATTTTTCTTTAATCCTTTCACTAATTTTACATGATAACCATAGTCCAAATAAGCAAGCTAAAACAATCAATATTACCCCTATTATTTTTGCAAGTATCCCATTCCAAATATTACTAAACCAGCTTCCCACTTTAGCAAGTCCCTTTCCAACCTTTTCCCAAACTCCAGGTTCTTTCAGCTCTTTCAAATCTGTACTATCTCTGGTTAGTAAGCATATTCTAATTTTATTACTGTTATCGGGTATGAATGCACAACAGTGGCGCTCATTAAGCATCCTACAGACTCCGCCACTAATTTGCCTTGTGTCTTTATTGCACTATAAGCATAATCATTTGCAAACTTTAATTTTTCTAATCCCTTTGCTAATTTTTCTTTTAACGCTTTTCTTCTATCATCAGTGTGATCTAAAAAAGCTCTTCTCTACAGGCGTTAATAAGCTGGTTAGATTATTGTGATGCGCATAAGCTGTACCAAATGTCAGTGAAGGCTCAAAGAAGCCCCTAACTATCTTTATACTATTATCTCTAGCTAGCTTACTCAAATATTCATTTATAAGTACAAAAGAAAACACTACATCTAGATTAGAATAGAAGTGTTGAATATATTCTTGATCATAAAGCCTTGTTAATAGCAAACTACAGCTTATCCCGCAGGTTAGTGGCAAACTATGGTAAGTAACCCCTTCTTGTACTGACGAAGGAATCTTTGTGCACACATAACAATTCTTTGCATCCATTGTTTCAACATACTCATTCAACAAGTGATAGAAAACATTAGTAGATAGTTCCCCTTCATGTTAGTTCCCTCATGCAAATATTTTGTATCCTACTCAAAACTCTCCCATGGTGTTAGTGTAGCAATCTCAGGAGTTGAAGCATTGGTAGTCTCACTTTTATCCACTAACGGTATTCCCACAATCACAGCTATTATTACTATCGTACTCACAACACCCAAAATAATACTCAACCATCTACAAATCCTACCCCTATTATTGTCATCGCTAGGGTTAATCATGATTTGTATAGAATCAGAAAGCAGAACAATATAGAAGCAACAATCAACTGAGGAAGGTCTAAAAGCTCTTTTTTTTTTCTCGAGCAAAGTCTCTCTTTAGCAAGTTTTTACAGCGTCTTCACTCACTCCCAGGATCCTTGTCAAATCAGGTTAGCAGCTTGTCACAATTGGTTTACAAAAGTCAATTCAGGTTAACAGTGTCACATCCGGTACCTTATCGGTCTCTTTTTCTCTCAGCTTTTCAGCCTTAATTTTAATTTTAACACAGTCTCTCTCCTCGGCAGGTCAAATTCAGGTGCCGTAGTATTGACCTGGAATCTCTCGATCAAAACAGAATGCCAAGAATTCTTGCTGCCATTCAGCTGATGTTGCATACGCCCATTCAGGACCTGCGTATCTTCTGTTTGTAACTCGCTTTCTTTTCAGTCTGCGATTTCCCTGCACTTCTCCTTCACTCAGATCTTCCCTTCTTGTGGTATCAATTTCTTCTTCTATTGTTTCGTCTATTACCACTTTTCCCTTTTCAGCTTGTGGCTCTGGCCATTTATCTCCTTTCAATGTCCCTTTACTGTTCGATTTTTTAGGTTGCTGATCAATGTCCTCCTCTTGTGCTATGGTGTTTTCTCTTGATGGCTCTGCAAGCAGCTCAGGAGGAGTCTGAACTCTTTGACTTTCTTCTTCTATTGTTTCGTCTATTACCACTTTTCCCTTTTCAGCTTGTGGCTCTGTCCATTTATCTCCTTTCAATGTCCTTTTACTGTTCGATTTTTCAGGTTGCTGATCAATGTCCTCCTCTTATGCTATGGTGTTTTCTCTTGATGGCTCTGCAAGCGGCTCAGGAGGAGTCTGAACTCTTTCACTTTCCTCTGTTTCACCTCCTTCGCCCTCTGGGTCTGTCAGGGGCTGAACTTCAAACCCATATCCGTCTACTTCTGGGAGAACATCTCTTTGTGATGGTTCCCCTGGTGCCTTAGTTGAGATAGGCTCACTGTCATCCCTCCGGGTTTTACTTGCTGGTTGAGTGACCAAGCCGTCCTCAACGGGCTCTCCTTCAGTCTCAGTTCCCCTTTGATTACTCTCCAGCCCTGAGACTTCCTTTCCTGTAGCTGTTATTTTCGACAATTCAAGTTCCTCATCAGTTGGACACGTCACCTTCTTGGTGTGACTGGCATGTATCCAGTTTGGAACTCCCGCACATTTCACAGCAGTAGTAGTTGTCAGTGTCACTTGATACGGCCCCTTCCAACGTGGCTCCAAACATGACTTCCTCATGTGTTTCTTGACAACAACCCAGTCACCGGCTTTCAGAGTGTGACCTGGATCAGTTATTGGTGGCAATGTGGTTGCTTCCACCTGGTGAGAGAAAGAGCGGACCACGTCAGCCAGACCCTTGCAGTAGTCCAACACCATTTCATCTGTGATATTCACAAGAGCATTTGCAGGCACTGCAGGCAATCTCATAGCTTGAACCATGAGAATTTATTGTGGAGACAGCCCTGTTTTCTTGTTGGGCGTATTTCTCATTGACATTAGCACTAGAGGCAATGCATCTGTCCATTTCATATTTATAGCTGCACACATTTTTGCCATTCTCAACTTCAAGGTACCATTCATCTGTTCCACTACTCCTGATGCTTCAGGGCGGTAGCTGCAATGCAACTTCTGTTCAATGTTCAGTGCGGCACACAAGAGTTTAACCACCTCGTTGTTGAAGTGACTTCCCCTATCTGATTATGAAGAGATCGGAAACCCTAAATGTGGTATTAACTCCCTAAGCAGCAATTTTGCTACTGTGAGACTGTCATTCCTACGTGTAGGGTAAGCTTCAATCCAATGACTGAAAATGCACACAATCACCAACACATACCTCAGACCTCCACACACAAGCATCTCAATAAAATCCATCTGCATCCTGCTAAATGGACCTCCTGCTCTCCCAATGTGGCTCAAATTCACCACGGTCCCTCTCCCCGCATTCATCTGCTGACAGATGATGCACCTGTGACAAATCACTTCTGCGGCTTGTCTGAACTTGGGGTTAAACCAGTCTATTTTAAACAGCCTGATCATGGCATCTCTCCCAATATGTGCTTGATCATGGTAAAACCTCGCAAAATGTGACAAAAGACTGCTTGGCAAAACCATTTTCCCCTCATCTGAATCCCACAAATCATCAGGTCTTTGTACACATTGCAATTTAAGCCAGGAGCATTTCTCTTCTTTGCTGGCACGTCCCTGCAACAAGTTTTACTCTCCCATGGTGTCAACCACCCTCAATACATAACCTGTGCATTGTCTCATTTTCAGTTTCCAATAACAATTCCCATTGATCTTTGAATGATATACAGTTCAATGCACAAAACCTTGCGACTTGATCTGCATATCCATTTCCCATTGACACCAAGGGGGTCATTACAACATTGGCGGTAAAAGCCGTGTACCGCCGCGCAGAAGACTGCAAATACACCGCTGCGGCCGCGGAATTCCGCCACAGCTATTATGACACACATCTTGGAATCCGCCAAAATTCAGACACCCACACAAGTCCGCCACACCAAAGGTCAGTGTTAAACTGGCGAAAACAATTCCTCCACCGTCACGCCAACAGAAACACCCCCATGCTATCACGACCCACGAATCCACGCGGCGATCTTTCAACCACGGTATTCCATTGGCGGTACACACCTTCGCACTCAAAATACACACACATCTTCAAAACACCGCCCCATTGGACAATTCCAAATACACACACCTGATACACATACAAACACCACTCCCACACACAAAACACAATATAAAACACACACCCACATCACCCACAAACCCCTACGACCAAAAATTAGAGACGAAGGCGACAGAGAGAGAGCACAGCATAGACAACCTCACCACACAGAGGCACACAACACCATCACCCATACAACATTCCACGCACAAAACACCACACACCACTACACATCACCACACACATCAACACATACACCACCCGACACATCACCCACACCACCCACACCACCCCATGTCACGCCAAAGACACCCCAGGTTTTCCGAGGAGGAGCTCAGGGTCATGGTGGAGGAAATCCTACGGGTAGAGCCACAGCTATTTGGCTCACAGGTGCAGCACACCTCCATAGCCAGGAAGATGGAGCTATGGCCCAGAATCGTGGACAGGGTCAACGCTGTGGGACAGCATCCAAGAAATCGGGAGGACATCAGGAAGAGGTGGAACGACCTACGGGGGAAGGTGCGTTCAGTGGTCTCCAGGCACAACATCGCGGTAGAGCAGACTGGTGGCGGACCCCCACCTCCTCCCCCACAACTAACAACATGGGAGGAGCAAGTCTTGACCATCACGCATCCAGAGGGCCTCGGAGGAGTCGGTGGAGGAATGGACACTGGTAAGTCAAATCTTAACTATCATATCCCCCACCCTACCTGCTTGCTATCACACACCCCCACCCTCACCCCCACCCCTATCACTACAACTCCTCACTAATGTACTAATAACACAAACCACCCATTCCAACACCAAGCCCTGCATGACACAAGTAAGCATGGTCACCCCTCACTAAAGCATGCAGTAGGAAGTTGGCTCTGTATGCACTATTTCAAAGTAAGGAATAGTATGCACAGAGTCCAAGGGTTCTCCTTAGAGGTAAGATAGTTGCAAAAAGAGATAATTCTAATGCTCTATTTTGAGGTCGAGCAGTAGGCTTATCAGAGGAGTAGTGTTAAGCATTTGTTGTACACACACAGGCAATAAATGAGGAACACACACTCAGAGACAATTCCAGGCCAATAGGTTTTTGTATAGAAAAATATATTTTCTTAGTTTATTTTAAGAACCACAGGTTCAAGATTTACAAGTAATACTTCAAATGAGAGGCATTTCAGGTAGGTACTTTAGGAACTTTGAATTAGAAAAATAGCATATACAGTTTTCACATAAATGACATATAGCTATTTTAAAACTAGACAGTGCAGTTTTCAATAGTTCCTGGGGGAGGTAAGTGTTTGTTAGTTTTTGCAGGTAAGTAGACCACCTACGGGGTTCAAGTTTGGGTCCAAGGTAGCCCACCGTTGGGGGTTCAGAGCAACCCCAAAGTTACCACACCAGCAGCTCAGGGCCGGTCAGGTGCAGAGGTCAAAGTGGTGCCCAAAACGCATAGGCTTCAATGGAGAAGGGGGTGCCCCGGTTCCAGTCTGCCAGCAGGTAGGTACCCGCGTCTTCGGAGGGCAGACCAGGGGGGTTTTGTAGGGCACCGGGAGGGACACCAGTCAGCACAGAAAGTACACCCTCAGCGGCACGGGGGCGGCCGGGTGCAGTGTGCAAACAAGCATCGGGTTTGTAATAGAAATCAATGGGAGGCCAAGGGGTCTCTTCAGCGATGCAGGTAGGCAAGGGGGGGAGCTCCTCGGGGTAGCCACCACCTGGGCAAGGGAGAGGGCCACCTGGGGGTCGCTCCTGCACTGGAGGTCGGATCCTTCATGTCCTGGGGGCTGCGGAGGCAGTGCCTCTACCAGGTGTCGGGTCTTTGAAGCAGGCAGTCGCGGTTAGGGGGAGCCTCGGGATTGCCTCTGCAGGCGTCGCTGTGGAGGCTCAGGGGGGTCAACTCTGGCTACTCACGGTCTCGCAGTCGCCGGGGAGTCCTCCCTGAAGTGATTGTTCTCCACAAGTCGAGTCGGGGGCGTCGGGTGCAGAGTGCCAAGTCTCACGCTTCCGGCGGGAAACGCGTGTTGTTTCAAAGTTGCCTCTTTGTTGCAAAGTTGCAGTCTTTGGTGAACAGAGCCGCTGTCCTCAGGAGTTCTTGGTCCTTCTAGATGCAGGGCAGTCCTCTGAGGCTTCAGAGGTCGCTGGTCCCTGAGGAAAGCGTCGCTGGTGCAGTGTCTTTAGAAGGGGGGAGACAGGCCGGTAGAGCTGGGGCCAAAGCAGTTGGTGTCTCCATCTTCTCTGCAGGGTTTTTCAGCTCAGCAGACCTCTTCTTCTTAGGTTGCAGGAATCTATCTTGCTGTGTTCTGGGAGCCCCTAAATACTCAATTTAGGGGTGTGTTTAGGTCTAGCGGGTTAGTAGCCAATGGCTACTAGCCCTGAGGGTGGCTACACCCTCTTTGTGCCTCCTCCCTGAGGGGAGGGGGGCACATCCCTATCCCTATTGGGGGAATCCTCCATCTGCAAGATGGAGGATTTCTAAAAGTCAGAGTCACCTTAGCTCAGGACACCTTAGGGGCTGTCCTGACTGGCCAGTGGCTCCTCCTTGTTTTTCTCATTATCTCTCCTGGACTTGCCGCCAAAAGTGGGGGCAGTGTCCAAGGGGCGGGCATCTCCACTAGCTGGAGTGCCCTGGGGCATTGCAACATGAAGCCTGAGCCTTTGAGGCTCACTACTAGGTGTTACAGTTCCTGCAGGGGGGAGGTGTGAAGCACCTCCACCCGGAGCAGGCTTTTGTTTCTGTCCTCAGAGAGCACAAAGGCCCTCACCACATGGGGTCAGAAACTCATCTCTCAGCAGCAGGCTGGCACAGACAAGTCAGTCCTGCACTGAACAATTGGGTAAAATACAGGGGGTATCTCTAAGATACCCTCTGTGTGCATTTTTTATTAAATGCAACACTGGCATCAGTGTGGGTTTATTATTCTGAGAAGTTTGATACCAAACTTCCCAGTATTCAGTGTAGCCATTATGGAGCTGTGGAGTTCGTTTTTGACATACTCCCAGACCATATACTCTTATGGCTACCCTGCACTTACAATGTCTAAGGTTTTGCTTAGACACTGTAGGGGCATAGTGCTCATGCACCTATGCCCTCACCTGTGGTATAGTGCACCCTGCCTTAGGGCTGTGAGGCCTGCTAGAGGGGTGACTTACCTATGCCACAGGCAGTGTGAGGTTGGCATGGCACCCTGAGGGGAGTGCCATGTCGACTTAGTCATTTTCTCCCCACCAGCACTCACAAGCTGGCAAGCAGTGTGTCTGTGCTGAGTGAGGGGTCCCTAGGGTGGCATAAGACATGCTGCAGCCCTTAGAGACCTTCCCTGGCATCAGGGCCCTTGGTACCAGTGGTACCAGTTACAAGGGACTTACCTGGGTGCCAGGGTTGTGCCAATTGTGGAGTCAATGGTACATTTTAGGTGAAAGAACACTGGAGCTGGGGCCTGGTTAGCAGGGTCCCAGCACACTTCTCAGTCAAGTCAGCATCAGTATCAGGCAAAAAGTGGGGGGTAACTGCAACAGGGAGCCATTTCTTTACACATGCCCACTGCACATACCCATAACAACCCCCTAAACCATCATCACACAAACCCCCACACAGGAATGCTTGCACTGGGGTACACGCACACCCACCCATTGCACACCATGACACACACACATGCAATAATCCTGCTCTTATACCGCTGCAGGACCACTATGGAACGTCACCACACAGGAGGGTCCAGATATCTTCACTCCACCCACAGAAGAGGCCCACAGTGACGATAGCAGCTCTGCCCTACTGGATCCAGATGACCAGCCCGGACCATCGTGGGCCTCAGGACAGTCGGTTCCCCTTGCACAGGCACAGCCCAACACTGACCTTCCACCCTCTGGTAACACCAGCACAGCACCCACCCAGCGGGCCCATACCTCCGTACCCAGGACACGTCAATCAGCGGTGTGTCCACCACTACAGGGAACCCAGGATAACCCACCACCCCAACAACAACTCGGACCTGGGGGCAGTGGTAGTGGGCACACGGTCCACGGGATGGGGGCACAGGAACACAGGAACACAGGGGAACTGGGAGGGCTGCTGTGCGACAGGGGGCGGAGAGGCCAAGGGAACCCACTCTCGATGAGGCCCTCTCCTCCATCATGGGAGCATACCACCACTCCCAGGAGACGATAGCGACGGTCCTGGCCGAGTTTCAGGAGACCCAGCGCCTGCAGGAGGAGCAGAATTTGGGGTTCAGGGAGGAGCTCAGAACCATCAGCTCCGCCCTGGGCACCATTGTAGGGGTGCTGAAGGACATACAAAAGACCATGAGGGACACCGTGGCACTCCAAGGGGCCCCTGACACCAGCATGGATGAAGAACTGCCCACCACCTCCGCCGGCGCTAGTGGTCAGGACGCCCCGCCACAGGACCACCACACCAGCACCCCACCCCCTGCAGACGGACAACCACCCCGCAAGCGGTCCCTGAGATCCAGGAACAGGACAGAGCAAGATGGCAAGACCCCCGCCAGGAAATGAGACCACCCTGATTGTCCTCCCACTGTCCCACTTTGTAACCCTGTCCATATTGGAACTGCCCCAGCTCCACTTCCTATGCCCTTATGGGCAAAGCACCTGTGAGACGAATAGACTGGACTCTGCCATGGACATTCCTCCACCATCACCCATCACCATTTTACAACCCCCCTCCATTTTTGAGCACTTAAATAAACACCCTTGAAGCACAAAACAATCTGGAGTCAGTCTGTGATTTGGTAAATTTGTATTATCAATGACAGTGTCAAAATGCATTTTCAATTGTAATTTCAACATACCTATGTCACACATCACAAGTCCAGGAAGGATGCAAGCAGATGACACATGTTGGTAACCCCACCTGTGAAACCGTAATGGAAAGGTACAACTCAGTGACCATATACTGCTACTAAATGACAGACAGGATAGAGGTAGAAGTGTGAAAGTGAATGTAATAGTAAAACAAAATATTCTCACCTGGGTGTCACTGGAAATATTGCTGTATGACTGACTCCTTGTTGTCTATGTCTTCTTCCTCAGCTTCCTCCTCATCACTGTCCACAGGCTCCACAGGCTCCACAGCTGCCACAACACCACCATCTGGACCATCCTTCTGCAGAAAAGGCACCTGGCGTCGCAAAGCAAGATTGTGAAGCATTGAGCAGGCGATGATGATCTGGCGCACCTTCTTTGGTGAGTAGAATAGGGAACCACCTGTCATATGGAGGCACCTGAACCTGGCCTTCAGGAGGCCGAAGGTGCGTTCGATCACCCTCCTAGTCCGCCCATGGGCCTCATTGTAGCGTTCCTCTGCTCTGGTCCTGGGATTCCTCACTGGGGTCAATAGCCATGACAGGTTGGGGTAACAAGAGTCCCCTAATAGCCACACACGGTGCCTCTGGAGTTGACCCATCACATACGGGATGCTGCTATTCCGCAGGATGTAGGCGTCATGCACTGAGCCAGGGAACATAGCATTAACCTGGGAGGTGTACTGGTCTGCCAAACATACCATCTGTGCATTCATGGAATGATAACTCTTCCGTTTCCTGTACACCTGTTCACTCCTGCGGGGGGGAGCAGAGCTACATGGGTCCATTCAATAGCACCTCTGATGTTGGGGATGTGTCCAAGGGCATAGAAGTCACCTTTCACTGTAGCCAAATCCTCTACCTGAGGGAAAACGATGTAGCTCCTTACGTGTTTCAGCAGGGCAGAAAACACTCTGAACAACACGTTGGAAAACATAGGCTGGGACATCCCTGATGCCATGGCCACTGTTGTTTATGACCCACTTGCAAGGAAATGGAGCACTGATAGCACCTGCACTTCAGAGGGGATTCCTGTGGGGTGGCGGATTGGTGACATCAGGTCTGGCTCCAACTGGGTACACAGTTCCTGGATTGTGGCACGGTCAAACCTGTAGGTGATGATTAAATGTCGCTCCTCCATTGTCAACAGGTCCACCAGCGGTCGGTACACCGGAGGATTCCGCCATCTCCTCAAAAGTCCCAGCTGACGGTGCCTAGGAAGGACAACAGCGACCACAGAGTCAACAAATTCCTAGGTATGTACCCACAGCTACACAGAACACGAAACCAAATACAAAACTCTTCCTGTATGTGTGTTGAGTGTAGGCCTAGGTATGTGTGACACAGCAGTAAATGAAGCCATGTGGGCCCCTGAACTGGCGGCTGCCTGACCTCTAAAGTGGGACAATGGAATGTGAGGTATCTGCGCTGGCGTTGTACACCGTCACGGTAGGCGGTCATAGACCGCGGCGCAATGCTGCATTGGTTAACATTGGACCCTATGGGTCCCAGGAGCCAATGATGAAGTGCGCCAGCGGTGATGATACGCACCACCGCGGACGTCACCGCCGCGGACGTGACTGCCATTTTCTACCTGTTCAATCACTCGATACCTGATCTTCGACAGGAGAGGACATACACTGCAAGTGCTGCTGTGACCTCGGTCTGGAAGAGACAGTGGCTGCTGCGTCTGGGGAAAGGGCCCCTGCCTTCACTGCTCAGGAGTCGGAGAAGCTCGTGGACGGGGTCCTCCCCCAGTACACACTACTCTACGGTCCTCCAGACCAACAGGCAGGGAGCACGCTGTATGGGCTATGCCTGGGTGGAGAGGGCTGGATGTCAGTAGGAAGGGGACAGAGTTCAGGGAACATGAAGGACTGTGAATGCATGTGCCACATGGCAAGGGTAGGGATGGGGGCCACCCACTTCGACGGTGCTGTTGTTAATGACTTCTCTTCTTCCCCTGTACATGTCATGTAGGTCAGCGCCCACCAGAAGAAGGACATTTGGCGTGCCATCGCCAAGGACATCCGTACCCTGGGGGTCCACCAGAGACGGGGCAGCCACTGCCAGAAAAGATGGGAGGACATTCGCCACTGGAGCAAGAGGACGGCGGAGGATCAGCTGGGGATGGCCTCCCAATGTGGGAGGGGTGCCCGTTGCACCATGACCCCCCTGATGTTCAGGATCCTGGCGGTGGCCTACCCTGAGTTGGATGGGCGCTTGAGGGCATCACAGCAGACACAAGGGGGTGAGTACACTCACATTCTGCGAACTTTGCATGCAGTGGAGAGGTCTGGGTGGGGGAGCAGAGCTGTGGGTTTCCCTAGGCCAGGGCGACTTCCGTAGGCTAGTCCCCTCCGTAATGCAGGCCATGTGCCACTCCACCCCCACTACCATTTACACATCCCCTGTGTCCACTCCCAGTGTGTCTGTGACGCCCCCTCCCAAAGTACACAAACGCGGGCACCCACACACCCAACATCCATCCACCTCACGTCAGTCTCCAGTACCCGCACCTGCACCCAAATCACCTAACGTTACACCTCCTACAACCACCTCCTCTTCCTCCACTCCCAGACCCCCTCCAGCTACCCATCCCAGTCTTCGTCAGCAACTCTTCCTCAGCAACGTTGACCTCTTTGCCACCACCCTCACCCCTCCAAATCATAGGTCCCGTAGTAGCACCTCAGCCAAAAAAAGTCATGTACCAGTGGTGCGTGTTAAAGGTGTGTGGAGTGCACCGGCCACCAGGGCAGCCAGTGTGACACAGAGTCCACCCGCTGTAAAGCACCTTAAGTTGGAAAGTGGCCGACGGGACAGGGTGAAGACTCCTGGTGGCAAAACTGCTCACAAGGGTCCCAGGGGGAGTGCCGAGTCAGCTGTGACTCCTCCAAAGGTGCTCAAAGGCCAGAAGAAGTCTGCACAGTTTGGGAAGAGCAGCACGGCGGAGAAGGGCGCCATCCTCCCCATTGGCTGGGATGCCACCGCTAGCACTATCGTCACTGGTCCGGAGACCACCGCCAGAGTCATTGCCCAGGAGGGCAGCACAATCGTCACTGGTCAGGAGACCACCGCCGGAGTCATTGCCCAGGAGGGCAGCACAATCGTTACTGGTCAGGAGACCACCGCCGGAGTCAATGCCCAGGAGGGCAGCACAATCGTTACTGGTCAGGAGACCACTGCCGGAGTCAGTGCCCAGGAGGGCAGCACACTCATCACTGGTAGGGGACCACCGCCGGAGTCATTGCCCAGGAGGGCAGCACAATCGTCACTGGTCAGGAGACCGCCGCCAGCGTCAGTGCCCTGGAGGGCCCCAGCAGCCACAGCCCCGCTGGGCAATGAGGGACTGTCATGCCACACACCAATGCACAGGTCAGACAGCAAAGTCAAGCACCGCTGAACAGGGCACAGACCGCCATGGTGAAGACCGCTGAACAGGGCAAAGCACCGCTGAACAGGTCAAAAACTGTAAAGTCAAGCACCGCTGAACAGGGCACAGACTGCCATGACAAAGCACCGCTGTACAGGGAAAAGACCACCATGGTGAAGACCGCTGAACAGGGCAAAGCACCGCTGGACAGGTCAGAAACTGCAAAGTCAAGCACCGCTGAACAGGGCACAGACTGCCATGGCAAAGCACCGCTGTACAGGGAAAAGACCCCCATGTTGATGACCGCTGAACAGGACAAAGCACCGCTAACAGGTCAGAAACTGCAAAGTCAAGCACCGCTGAACAGGGCACAGACCGCCAAATCAAGCATCGTTAGCCCATGTGCAGCTGGGACAGTTACGGAACAGGAACCGTCACGGGGAGCCTGATGCAGTCTGGGCACCAGTCCCCCTCCAGAACCAGTGGAGACTGATATCCACTTGAGAGACTGTGGCTTTGCACTCCCGAGGATGGTACAGTGGGCAACCCACCCACTGTAGAGACTTGAGAGACTGTGGCTTTGCACTCCCAGGATGGTACAGTGGGCAAACCACCCACTGTGGAGACTTGAGAGACTGTGGCTTTGCACTCCCCAGGATGGTACAGTGGGCAAACCACCCACTGTAGAGACTTGAGAGACTGTGGCTTTGCACTCCCCAGGATGGTACAGTGGGCAACCCACCCACTGTAGAGACTTGAGAGACTGAGGCTTTGCACTCCCCAGGATGGTACAGTGGGCAACCCACCCACTGTAGAGACTTGAGAGACTGTGGCTTTGCACTCCCCAGGATGGTACAGTGGGCAAACCACCCACTGTAGAGACTTGAGAGACTGTGGCTTTGCACTCCCCAGGATACATCAATGGGCATGGAGCCCCGTCGTGGATATGGCGTGGTGCTGTAATCCGGCTGAGGTGCCCCCCCTCCCTTCCCCCTGAGGTGCCTGTTGTATTTCTATCTGATGCCCCTGCAGTGTTCTCTCCGTTTGTGGACAGGTATCTAGTGTGGGCCTCGCCCATGCATTTTGGGCCCAGTGGTGAACGGACATTGATATGTGCATATCTGCACTACTAATCGTCATGTATCAATTCTGGAATGTGTAAATATATCTGTATATATTAGCTTACTGTATTTGGATACATTACAATGTTTGACCTGATTTCCTTTTGTCTTTGCATTCTTCCGGGGGGGGGGAGGGGTTGTTACTGTGCTGTTTGGAAATGCATTGTTGTGTGTGTTGTAGTGGGTGAGGGTCGGGTTGGGGGTGGGGGTGTTGCGTGTGTGTCCCCTGACCTTTGCCTCCCCTATGTCATAGGTGCAGTACTCACCGTTGTCTTCGGTGCATACGTAGATGGTGATCGTAGAGGAGCAGGTAGACAAGCGCAGGAAGTATTTGTAGTTCGGGCTCCATGGTGGCCTCCTTCCTTGTGGAGTGTGTTAAGGTGAGCGTTTTTCCATTGCAAAAGCTGTTTCCGCCGTGTTTTGATCCACGGTGAATCTGCCCCGGAAAAGGTGGAGGATTGGCGGGTTGTGATACTGTGGGCGGTACTTTGTCTTCCGCCTGTCTGTTGGCGGTGACCGCCGCGCTGCTTGTCTGTACCGCCGTGGCGGTCGGAGTGTTAAAGTGGCTGTCTATGTTGGCGGTTTCCGACACGGTCGTAATTCCCATTTTTGTTCCGCCGGCCTGTTTGCGGTATTACAGCAGCTTTAACACCGTCCGCCAGGGTTGTAATGACCCCCCAAGTCTTGTGACTTGACATGAGCATTGCATTTCACCACGGCAATTTCAAGAGGTAACTGAATCGCGTACAACAATTCCTTAATTCTTTCACCATTTTTAACTGGAGAACCAGAAGAGGTCAGGAAACCTCTCTGTGACCATAGCTGGCCAAAATCATGGACAATTCCAAATCCGTATCTGCTGTCTGTATAGATAGTCACTTTTAGGTTCTCAGCATCATGGCATGCCCTAGTAAGAGCAATGAATTCAGCCACTTGAGCAGAATACACTCGTTTGAGCCAAGATGCTTCCAGAATACTGGATATTGTACACACGGAGTATCCAGCTCTCAGTACTCCCACTGAGTCTCTCAGGCATAAACCATCTACAAAGATAATTTAATCGTTTTCCTCTAATTGGGTATCTTTAATGTCAGGTCTCGGTTTGGTGCACAGTTCTGTTACCTCAAGACAATCATGTTCTACTTCCTCAGCATCATCTTCTCAGTAGGAAGCAAAGTTGCCGAGTTCAACACAGTACATCTTTTTAAAGATACATTGGGTGACCTTAGTATAATGGTTTCATACTTAGTCAGGCGGGCATTTGTCATATATTGTGTTTTAGTCCGGGTGAGTAGTATTTCAACTGAGTGTTGGACCATTACTGTTAAGGGATGTCCCATTACTATGCCTTCACACTGAGTAAGGCTTTGACCAACTGCTGCAACTGCACGCAAGCAACCCGGTAAGGCTGCTGCAACTGGGTCCAAAGTAGCTGAAAAATATGCTACTGCACGGTTTGCACCTCCATGGACCTGTGTCAAGACAGACAAAGAACAAGCATCACTTTCATGACAAAACAGTACAAAAGGCTTTGTGTAGTCAGGCATACCTAAAGCTGGAGCCCTGCACATGCTCTCTCTCAATTCCATGAATGCCTTCATTTCTTTCTCGGACATAGTCAGAGTACCTGGGCCATCTATGATCTCCTTGACAGTCAACCTTACCAAAGGCTTAGAGATAATCGAGAAGTTGGGAATCCACTGACGACAGTAGCCCACCATTCCCCAAAATATCCTTACTTCTCTCTTGGATGTCAGTGGATTCATCTGCAATATGGCTGTCACTCTTTATTTAGAAATTTTCCTCAACCCTTTCTCAATCAAATGGCCTAAGTACTTTACTTCTTTCTGACAGTACTGCAGCTTCTTTGGGGACACCTTATGTGCGTTCTTTCCCAAATGATTCACTAAGGCAATTATGTCATACCTGCAGTCGTCTTTTGTCTTGGACGCAATCAACAAGTCATCAATGTACTGCACTAGAGTCGAATTAAAAGGCAATTCTAATGATTCCAAGTCCTTCTTCAATATCTGATTGAAGATGGAAGGTGATTCTGAAAACCCTTGAGGAATTCAACACCAACTGTAAACCTTGCCCAGGAATTTGAAACTGAAAAGAAATTGGCTATCCTCATGAAGAGGCACCGAAAAGAATGCTTGTGACAGGTCCGCAACCATGAACCACTCTGCATCACATGGAACCTGAAACATGATCACAGCTGGATTTGGCACTACAGGGCAAAACTTTACCACTATCTCGTTGATTTTTCTCAGGTCTTGGACAATTCGAACTTTCCCACAGGGCTTTCTCAGTCCCAGTATTGGCGAATTACTTAGACTGCTCAAAACTTCTCTAAGACCCCTTGCTTCACAAAGTCTGCAATTATCTGCGTCACTTGTATAAGGACATCTTGTGCCATGTGGTACTGCAGTACTTGGGGAAACACCGCATTTGGCTTCACCTCTACTTTGACTGGTTCTACTCCTTTTATCAATCCCACTTCTTTCCTCTCAAGTACCACACCTTCTCTGTCACCGTTCCTTGTAACTCTGGTGGCAAATCGGTCATTGTGAACATCGGGAAGAAGCTTATCAAAGGGTACTCCTCATCTACGGTCTCCGTCTCTGGTTCTGAGATCTGACCATCATCCCCCTCGTCATCACTGTTTGTCTGCACTTCAATCCCCTCATTAGAACAGGTGATCAAACACCTTGTTTTACAGAGTAAGGGGGTGATTCTGACCCCGCGAGCACCGCCGACAGGCCGGCGGTGCCCCGCAGGGCATTCTGACCGCGGCGGTAAAGCCGCGGTCAGACCGGCAACACTGGCGGTCTCCCGCCAGTGTACCGCTGCCCTGTTGAATCCTCCAAGGCGGCGCAGCTAGCTGCGCCGCCGAGGGGATTCCGACCCCCCCTACCGCCATCCAGTTCCCGGCGGTCCGCCTGCCGGGAACCGGATTGCGGTAGGGGGGGGTCGCGGGGCCCCTGGGGGCCCCTGCAGTGCCCATGCCACTGGCATGGGCACTGCAGGGGCCCCCGTAAGAGGGCCCCTACAAGTATTTCACTGTCTGCTTGGCAGACAGTGAAATACGCGACGGGTGCAAATGCACCCGTCGCACCTTCCCACTCCGCCGGCTCGATTACGAGCCGGCATCCTTGTGGGAAGGTCGTTTTCCCCTGGGCTGGCGGGCGGCCTTTTGGCGGCCGCCCGCCAGCCCAGGGGAAAACTTGAAATACCCGCCGCGGTCTTTTGACCGCGGCGCGGTATTTTGGGGGCGGAATTCTGGCGGGCGGCCTCCGCCGCCCGCCAGAATCAGAATCACCCCCTAAGTCTCTTCCCAGTAGGGACACAGGACTTGAATCACAGACTACAAACCTATGTAATCCCTGGAAGGTACCAATCTCAACTTGGACCGGATCTGTAATCAGATTTGTCAGGAGCTGATTTGCTACTCCTACCACCTTTATGGTACGCCCGAAAGAGGCAATTTTGGAACCTCTGCACTTCTGACTGTAGAGCGTGTAGCTCCTGTGTCAACCAGGAACGAAACCTTATGACCCACCTTCCCTTGCACATAAGGTCCCCTCAGATCTACTTATAGGGACGCTGCAAGCTTACACTCCTCACTGTCTGAAAAATCATCCAACCATTCATCATTTATTCCATCCTCACCACGCAATGGGAATTGTTGTACTGTATTATTTTGACTCATGGTTTGACCTGTGTCCTGTTGATGAAGCATCACCTGTTGCTGTCCCATCGGAGCTAAGGGCAACTGCATTTGCTGTCTAGGTACCATGGGAACCTGTTGCTGTATTTGCTGCAACTGTGCTGGTTGAACTTGTGGCATTTGCATTTGTTGCATAGGCTGGAGACCCTGCATCTGAACCATATTATTCTGGAAGTTCGTATTTTGACACCTCACTCTTGGACCCCTTACATTATGAAATGTACCGACATCATTGCTTTGTTGAACAATACCATCCTGCACCATCATTGGGCATTCCCACTTCCAGTGTCCCACACCCCCGCACTCATGGCATGGTAACACCTTTTTCATCCCTTGCACATCATTTTGAACCATAACGGTATTCAAATCTGGACCACGGTTCACAAATCCTCCCCGACCTCTGCCTCTTTGTTGCATCTGAAACATTCCGTTTCCTTGAGGTTGCTGTTGTACCACCTGCTGTACTCCATTTCCCTGCATCCCTGCCTGAGCTGCCTTCATTTGCATCACCATCACCTTCTCTTTCAGCTTTCTTTGTTTCAATTCAATCTCATCGCTGGAGTATTTCGCATATTGCAACACCTCATCAATCGGCTTCGCTTGCCAACAGATCAAAGGATTCTTAGTCATCTGGCTAATTTCCAGCCTCAGTCCTTGACCAAACCTGAACACAAGATGATTCATGTCTTTCGGCTCTATAACCTCCATGCCACTGTAATGTTTGAATGCCTTTAACAATATTTCATAGTAAGCTTGAATCGACTCTTTGCCTTCCTGTGCCGTTCGATCAATTTTCTGCCAATCAGTGACTTTCGGCAACAACTTTTGTTTTAAAAACTCAATCACCTTATGGTTATACCTCATCATGTCAGGAGACAGTGCTCCAGTAATCTTATCCCTTGACGGTTCCTCTGTCGGCCAGTCCACACCCCTCTTGCATTCAAGCCACAAATGAGCTGGAACTATAATCTCGAACAGTGTGTTCAAGTCGTCCCAGAGACATTTCGCAAGCTTCACAAACCTGTCTGTCTGCTGGTACCACTTTATTGGCTTTTCCCTCAGCCTGGGATAATCATTTGTGAATGACAAAACGTCACCTCTAGGCCACGGTACATGAACTAAAACCCCTCCAGCTGTTTCTCTCATGGGTAACATTTTTATGGTTCCCGTGTCTGGTGCAGCTTTCGCCTGCTTTGGTTCCGGGCAGTCCCCTTTCTCTTTACCTTTCTTCTTTGCCCATCTGCCTTCCCACTTCTCTAATGCTCCCCAAACTTGAGCACTCTGTAGGATCTCTTTGAGGTGTGCTTTCAACCCAGTAGTCCTCATATGGTCAAAATCTTTAGGTTCGAAGTCTAACCTATAACTCCTCTTCAAATGCTTAGTATTATCCAAGTCTATGCCGTATTTGTCCGCTGCGTTCGCTAACCTCTGGTGTATCTTACTTACTTCTTTGGTTATCTTCGGGCACAGAAACCTCAATTCCGCTTCAGTGTATGATTCTAATCTGTTCACTCCCATAGTTCCTTCCACTAATTCTGCTGCTTCCACACCCAACCTTATAAAGTTCTAGTATTCCTCTCTGTTCGCTCTGTTGTTACAGGAGTAGTCTGTGGAATGCTAAGCTTGTCTAACCACTCAGTCAACTTTTGCGCTGTCAGGCCCTGCAACAAGATATTTCCAGCCAGCACTGTTGGTGCTTGTGATGTATTTGCACTCAGCACCTGTGGTGTCAGTAAACCCAAACCTGCTTGTCTCATTGTCTCTAAAGGAACCCCCGTCAGACTAAAGTCCAACAAGGACCTAGATCCCTCGACTAGCTGTTCTCCCGGTGTCGTCCCTTGGGAGTTTCCTGTGAACCCTCCTCTTATCACCTCTTGAGTCATTACTCCTTGATCGCATACACTAAGCTTTGCCTGCGCATATAGTGGTACTGGCGGACCAACAGTAATCGGCAATGATATAGCAGCTGGTGCTTGTCCACTTCACAATCCCTGTGGAGCATTAACTCCCATAGCTTGATTCATCATAGGTGCTGTAACTGGCTGAGGATCCTGTGACCGGAACATAATTCGGGACTGTCTGTGGCTGTGGCTGGGGCAGCAATTGTGGAGTTGGCTCAATCTGCACTAATTCTGATCTTGTGTATTCTGGATCAGGTGGCACCGTCAAACTCGTAGTTGTCTCTAGTACTGGGACATCTGGGTAGAGCCTCTGAATTGGTGGTGGCTGCAACTGTATCTGTGTGTCTGGTGCGGTGGATACACTAGCACCATTCTGTATCAGAGCTGATGCAGTAACATTATTTGGCTGTGCTGTGCTGCGCTTGTAGTTCCCTGATTCTGTGTCGTATTTACAGGACCTGCACTAGTACTCGGTCTATTGTCATTCATGGCATATGGTGGCGGTCGATCATTTAACAATTGATTAAGAAACTCATTGTCATCTGAATCATCTGTATCTGCCCAAGACTTCTGAGTCTCCTTCTGCTTACTAGACCCCTTATCTGTCTTACAAGTTGCCTTTCTCCAGTGTGATTTGGCTTCTTGAGTTATTGCCGGCAACATCCTAACTCTGTCTATTATTTCCCTTCTCCACATCCTCGTCTCACTATCCCATCTAGCCTCCGCTAGAGTCTTCTCTGCTTTCTTCATTCTCCTCTGCAATTTTTGTCGCTCTTTCTGAATTGCCGCCAGTTCCCAAATTGTTAACGCCTCAAACCGAGCTGGTCTCGGAGGCGGAGGTGTCGTCTTCTCACTTAACACCCTCCGCAAATTTTCCAGAATTCTTATATTGAACGTTCTGTGCTCCGGAAACGCCAAACATCCCTCCTTTTATGTCATTTTGCACCATTGCTTTAGCCAAAGACAAGGCGCGACTCCCTTCTCCTCCATGACCACATAAGCTGGAGTATCCTCTGGCGGTGTAGGCTCCCCCACACTCGCTGTAATATATGTATCTCTCCTCAAAGCACTCTTTAGAGCTTTGAAAAAGTTCATTTTTGTGCCTTTTATTTTGTTTAGAATCTAATCAGGAATTGACTTTAATTCTCAGAACACTCTTCGCCTACCTTCTCAACCAATTGCCTCTCACAGACGGCTGCCAATCCGTGCGCGACCCCTCTCGGCAACTGACCTATCCCAGCGCGGCTCCAATGATGTCACACTCACACACACTGGAGCTGACAAAGTCTTGCAGCTTGTCTTTCTCACTCTCTATTCACTCAAACTAATGCAATATATTGCGAGCACTTTATCAACAAAAGCAAATTTGCCGGTTTACTACAGGAAGGGTAACACAATCGCTTCAGAACTTTACAGAGAGGTGAGTTTTGGTAAACACTGGTGGAAATTTTACAGTCGTTACTGGCAACATTATTTACAGGTGGCAGTCTGTCTAGTTATTGTTTGCTATAAATGAATTTTGAAAAACTCTAGATTCTTTGCTAGAATTAAACAAAATGCCTAAAATTATGCCCATTGACGTAAATTCATCAATATGCGGGGGGTTGCGGAAATGACATCACACACCCTTTTGACCTCCACTTTAACTCATACACACACACATACTTACACATACACACAAATTCACACTTACATACACATTCTCTAACATAAACACACTCTTTTTTTTTTGTCCTCATTCAGCCCCGCCTACTGAGACACCTCTTCGTTCCTGTAACCTTTTTCGCCCTCTTGACTAAGAAGAGAGACTCAAGTTAGGGGGTGCACCTTTGTAACTCCCGGTCCGCCTAAACAGACCTGCCTGAGGCATCGAACGGTGCTTAATCATTGGACTGAGGCAAGGAAAAGATAATTGGGACAGTTTCACATAGATACCCAGCAGTAAACATAGCAGGGGAGCAGATTTAGGCTATTCCCTACCAATTTAATAATGGTGACCACATTTCTACGCTTTTCTTTGAGCCCTGCACATTTAGGTCCATATTTGCCGCACAAAGAGCAGCATTCAATCAGTCCGTATAGCTCGGAGGGTGCTCCTTCAACCATTTTTTGCAGATTTCATTCCGACCCAGCACAATTACATAGAACACAAATGAACGATTGGTTTTGTTCACCCTTTTCCATATCCCCTCATCCTGGAGCTGCCCAAATATAATTAATGGGAGTGATACATTAATTTTCCAGCCTAACATAGATGATAATGCCCTAAAAACCTCCTCCCAAAACAACCGGATGGCGGGGCAGTCCCAGAACATGTGTATATCCGTTGCACCTAGCCCGCCCCATTTCGGACACTTGATCACCTCCCCCTTCTTAAATTTGGACAGTTTTGCCGGAGATATGTATGCTCTATGTAGAGTATAAAGATGTTTTTTCCTTTATGGGGCCGACTTCACTACTTCATACAATGTCGTATACGACTTCTTCCACCATAACCCAATCTTGTCGCCTAACATCACCTTGCCCCATAACTTGCTTGGTAGGTCAAAGTTCTCATCCAAAGTTTCTAATATTTCCCAATACCAAACCGCCACCCTCTTCCCCGAAGCCGAGAGTGCCAGGTCAACTTACGGGCCCTTTTACTATTTCAAGAGGTACGAGGCAGGGCTAGCGCTCCCCCCATGGGCCTCCCACCCACACCCCCAGTCGAAGATGGAAGGGGAATCCCTTCCCCTTCCACCCCGACCCCTCACTAGGCAATCTGATGAGGTCAGTGCGCTCACAGCGCGCCAACGTCATCAGAAGCTGCCGAGGATGTGCTGGAAGCCATTTGCTTCCAGCACGTGGGGAGACAGGACGTCCCTGCCGGTAAGTCCTTCTCTGAGTGGTTTTGAGGGGGGGGAAACAGACATGGGGGGAAAGGATACAGGGGGTGATTCTAACCCTGGCGGTCGGTGTTAAAGCGGCGGCCAACCCGCCAACAGGCTGGCGGTAAAAAATATGGGATTCTGACCCTGGCGGGAACCGCCAACACAGACAGCCACCTTAACACTCCGACCGCCACGGCGGTACAAACAAACAGCGCGGCAGTCACCGCCAACAGACAGGCGGCAGACAATGTACCGCCCACACTATTCCAACTGACCAATCCGCCACCTTTTCCGGGGCGGGAGCACCGCCGATAAAAACACGGCGGAAACAGACTACGGACGGGAAAACGCTCACCACTACACACTCCAGGAGGAAGGAGGACAGCATGGAACCCGAATTAAACATCCTACCTGCTCTCGTCTACCTTCTCATCTACCACGAGTACGAAGTCCGGCGCAGACGACTACGGTGAGTACTGCACCTACGACACACGGGAGGGGGAGGACGAAAGGTTACGGGCACACACATATGCGACCCCCCCCCCCCCCCAACTATGTACTCACCAATGCAGTGCACCAAGTCACAGTGACACCACCCAAACACCCCTGAAAAATGCTAGGACATAATCATATTTGGAATAAATATTTATGTACCAAAAAGCTCCAGAAAATTAGCGTACAACCATGAAAGATATCCACAACAAAACTAATGACACACACATCAGTGTATAACTGAAGTACCAAGTCCTGCACAACCTACGATTTCAGCATGTCCGTGGGCCAAAGTCTTGAGAAACAAGGGCAAAGCCCACACAGGAGACCTGAGTCCTTTGGAGAGAACACTGCAGGGGCATCAGATGTAAAAACTACACGCACCTCAGGGGGAAGGGAAGGGGGGGGCACCACAGCCACATGAGTCCACGACGCCAGATCCACGAGGAGCCACCATGCCCACTGGACCATCCTGGGGAGTGCAAAGCCACAGTCTCTCAATGTCTCTACAGTGGGTGGCCTGCCCACTGGGCCATCCTGGGGAGTGCAAAGCCACAGTCTCTCAAGTCTCTGCAGTGGGTGGATTGCCCACTGGACCATCCTGGGGAGTGCAAAGCCACAGTCTCTCAATGTCTCTACAGTGGGTGGGCTGCCCACTGGGCCATCCTGGGGAGTGCAAAGCCACAGTCTCTCAATGTCTCTACAGTGGGTGGGCTGCCCACTGGGCCATCCTGGGGAGTGCAAAGCCACAGTCTCTCAATGTCTCTACAGTGGGTGGCCTGCCCACTGGGCCATCCTGGGGAGTGCAATGCCACAGTCTCTCAAGTCTCTGCAGTGGGTGGATTGGCCACTGGACCATCCTGGGGAGTGCAAAGCCACAGTCCATCAGGTGGATGACAGTCTCCACTGGTCAAGGAGGAGGCATGGTGGGCACAGTGAACCATAAACGGTGCTTGCGACGGCGGTGCCCAGCGGAGCGGTGCTTGAGAAGAAGGGCCCAGCGGAGCGGTGCTTGAGAAGAAGGGCCCAGCGGAGCAGTGCTTGAGAAGAAGGGCCCAGCGGAGCGGTGCTTGAGACGGCGGGGCCCAGCGGAGCGGTGCTTGAGAAGAAGGGCCCAGCGGAGCGGTGCTTGAGACGGCGGTGCCCAGCGGAGCGGTGCTTGAGAGGAAGGGCCCAGCGGAGCGGTGCTTGAGAAGAAGGGCCCAGCGGAGCGGTGCTTGAGACGGCGGGGCCCAGCGGAGCGGTGCTTGAGAAGAAGGGCCCAGCGGAGCGGTGCTTGAGAAGAAGGGCCCAGCGGAGCGGTGCTTGAGAAGAAGGGCCCAGCGGAGCGGTGCTTGAGAAGAAGGGCCCAGCGGAGCGGTGCTTGAGACGGCGGGGCCCAGCGGAGCGGTGCTTGAGAAGAAGGGCCCAGCGGAGCGGTGCTTGAGACGGCGGTGCCCATCGGAGCGGTGCTTGAGAGGAAGGGCCCAGCGGAGCGGTGCTTGAGACGGCGGGGCCCAGCGGAGCGGTGCTTGAGAAGAAGGGCCCAGCGGAGCGGTGCTTGAGACGGCGGGGCCCAGCGGAGCGGTGCTTGAGAAGAAGGGCCCAGCGGAGCGGTGCTTGAGACGGCGGTGCCCAGCGGAGCGGTGCTTGAGAGGAAGGGCCCAGCGGAGCGGTGCTTGAGACGGCGGGGCCCAGCGGAGCGGTGCTTGAGAAGAAGGGCCCAGCGGAGCGGTGCTTGAGACGGCGGGGCCCAGCGGAGCGGTGCTTGAGAAGAAGGGCCCAGCGGAGCGGTGCTTGAGAAGAAGGGCCCAGCGGAGCGGTGCTTGAGAAGAAGGGCCCAGCGGAGCGGTGCTTGAGACGGCGGGGCCCAGCGGAGCGGTGCTTGAGAAGAAGGGCCCAGCGGAGCGGTGCTTGAGACGGCGGTGCCCAGCGGAGCGGTGCTTGAGAAGAAGGGCCCAGCGGAGCGGTGCTTGAGAAGAAGGGCCCAGCGGAGCGGTGCTTGAGAAGAAGGGCCCAGCGGAGCGGCGCTTGAGAAGAAGGGCCCAGCGGAGCGGTGCTTGAGACGGCGGGGCCCAGCGGAGCGGTGCTTGAGAAGAAGGGCCCAGCGGAGCGGTGCTTGAGACGGCGGTGCCCAGCGGAGCGGTGCTTGAGAGGAAGGTCCCAGCGGAGCGGTGCTTGAGAAGAAGGGCCCAGCGGAGCGGTGCTTGAGAAGAAGGGCCCAGCGGAGCGGTGCTTGAGAAGAAGGGCCCAGCGGAGCGGTGCTTGAGACGGCGGGGCCCAGCGGAGCGGTGCTTGAGAAGAAGGGCCCAGCGGAGCGGTGCTTGAGACGGCGGGCCCTGTTCAGCGGTGCTCTTCTCCACGGCGGGCCCTGTTCAGCGGTGCTCTTCTCCACGGCGGGGCCCTGTTCAGCGGTGCCTATCTCCACGGCGGGGCCCTGTTCAGCGGTGCCCTTCTGCACCGCGGGCCCTGTTCAGCGGTGCCTATCTCCACGGCGGGGCCCTGTTCAGCGGTGCTCTTCTGCACCGCGGGCCCTGTTCAGCGGTGCCTATCTCCACGGCGGGGCCCTGTTCAGCGGTGCTCTTCTGCACCGCGGGCCCTGTTCAGCGGTGCTCTTCTGCACCGCGGGCCCTGTTCAGCGGTGCTCTTCTGCACCGCGGGCCCTGTTCAGCGGTGCCTATCTCCACGGCGGGGCCCTGTTCAGCGGTGCTCTTCTGCACCGCGGGCCCTGTTCAGCGGTGCTCTTCTGCACCGCGGGCCCTGTTCAGCGGTGCTCTTCTGCACCGCGGGCCCTGTTCAGCGGTGCTCTTCTGCACCGTGGGCCCTGTTCAGCGGTGCTCTTCTCCACGGCGGGGCCCTGTTCAGCGGTGCTCTTCTGCACCGCGGGCCCTGTTCAGCGGTGCTCATCCAGCAGGTCAAGGGAGCCAGACCTGGCCTCGACTCCCTGCTCAGTCGCCCTCGGACCGTGACGTTTCTGGACCCTTCGGGGACGGACTCCTGGCCTCCTTAGTGTCCTCCTTCCCAGCTGGGATGTGGCATGTGGGGTCCACCTTCTCCGCGCTCCTGCTGCCCTTCCGCTCCTTTGATGGGGCTCTCGGGCCCTTGCCTCCCCCAGATGGTGTGGGTGGTGAAGTGGCCGCACATTGCTCCTTGGGGGCAGCCCTGTCGGTCCTCGCACGGCGGTCCTTGGTTTTGCGGGTCCTCTTGCCAGGGGGGGGGCTGGACGTGTCCTTGCTGCTGATCGATGTGTCACTGCTGGCAAAGGGTGGGCTCCAGAACCCAGGCACAACAGTGACACCCGAAGCTGGGCTGGTGGTGGCTGCGGTGCTCTTGGGACTCTTTGAAGATGGATGGGGGAGGTCATCGGGGGGAAAGAGGTTAAGGTTAGCCAGGAAAAGTTTTTTAGGGCCAAGGTAAAGGGTAGGAGAAGTGGAGATGGAAGTGGAGGTAGAGGAGGTGGTTGTAGGAGAGTCAGGTGTGCTGTCATTGGGTGAAGGTGCTGGTGCTGTAGGCTGTCGTGAGGTGGATGGCTGTTGGGTGGGTGGCTGCCTGCGTTTGTGTGTCTTGGAAGAGGGGGTGACAGACACAGTGGGAGAGGACACAGGGGACGTGTACATGGCAGTGGGGGTGGTGACTGCACAAGTGTGGACTGTACTGGAGGGTGAGGTGGTGATGGAAGCACTGGCTGATGTTGGGGTGCATGCAGGTGTGAGTGTAGACGTCACAGGGAGGGAGGAGGGAGACGAGGAGGAGGGGGACACAGGGGTGGCAGTGGCTGTTGGCATGTCTGCATCTGGGTGTTGCTCGGGTGAGTGTTTGCGGGATCTGTGGTGCTTGTGTTTGGATGAGCTGCTCTTGGGTGTTGAGGTGTGTGCAGGCTGGTCTGATGGTGTGGATGGGATAGGCTGAGGAACAGGAGACAGAGACAGGCTGGAGGCAGTCAGAAGAGGGAGGCTGGAAACAGGGACAATGGCTGCCGTCAGTGCTGAGGCCAGAGCAGTGAACGCTCGTTGATGGGCAGCCTGACCCGAATGAATGCCCTCCAGGTACGCATTGCTCTGTTGCACCTCCCTTTGCACACCCTGGATGGCATTCAAAAGGGTCGTCTGCCCAACAATGAGCGTCCTTACCAGGTCAATGAGCTCCGCACTGAGGGCAGCAGGGGCAACAGGGGCAGGGGCTGAGGTGCCTGGGGCGAAGGAGACGCGCGCCTTCCTGGGCGAACCGGCACGGAGCGAAGACTGAGGGGCTGCTGGGAGGGCGGGGCTGGTGCGCTGGGTGGCGGCTGTACCTGTAGAGGCGGGGGGCACGGATGTTGCCGCCACCCCTAGGGAGCTCCCATCCGAGGACGTGTCGCTTTCGCTGCTCTCACCAGCGGTCCCCGTCGTGGTGCTCCCCTCGCTCTCCGGATCACTGGTGCCCTCGGTGTCTGTTCCTGGGCCCACCGGGGCCTTGTGTCCTGCAGCTCCCTCGTGCTCCGATGCCATATCTCCTCCGCCTGATGATGCTAATGCACACATGCACAAGAAGATGAAGAGAAAGGGTGGGGGGAGAAAAAAGAAGACCAGGTTGAGTGCATGCAATGTCAACACCGTTGGCGGAGAGGACAGAGACAGGTGCCTAATGCACTAAGCCGCGCATTCGTGGTACACTACTCAGTACTACTGACTAAGACAACAGGCCAAGAGACGTCAAACGTGCACATGGGAGATGCTGGACCTTCAATGGCTGTACTTGTCACCCTACCGAGGTGGGGGCCGGGGGCACAGGGCCATGCCTAAGGGAGAGGACTACACTACAGAAAGCGCCCTGGCCTAATGTCACCCACAGCCCTCCTCCCCCACCCAGACGCCTCCACTGCGCAGAAAGATAGGAGAATGTGCTGATACTCACCCCCTTGTGTCTGCTGTGTTGTCTTAAAGCGCACATCCAATTCAGGGTAGGCCACCACCAGGATCCGGGACATCAGGGGGGTCATGGTGCGACTGGCACCCCTCCTAGGTTGGGAGGCCATCCCCAGCAGTGTTTCTGCGGTCTTCCTTGTTCCGCGGCGGATGTCCTCCCACCTCTTGCGGCAGTGGGTGCCCCGTCTGTTGTGGACCCCCAAGGTCCGGACTTCCTTGGCGATCTTCTGATGGGCACTGACCTATTAGACATGTACAGGGTGGAAAGGAGGAACTCATCAATGACCTGCATGTTAGATGTAATTGGCCCCCCCCACCCACTTTGCCATATGGCACATGCTCTCATCTGTCGGGCGTTGCACTCCTCATTCGCCCCCCACCCCACCAACTTACATCCACCCCAATCCACACAGGCATAGCCCATTCCATTAGCACCCGGTGTACTCACTTGTTGGTCTGGAGGACCGTAGAGTAGCGCATACTCGGGGAGGACCCCATCCACGAGCTTGTCCAACTCTTCAGACGTGAAGGCAGGGGCCCTTTCCCCAGTCGCAGCAGCCATTGTATCTTCCAGACCGAGGTCACAGCAGCACTTGCAGTATAGGTCCTCTCCTGTGGATGATCAGGTCTCGAGTGATTAAGCAGATAGAAAATGGCGGTCACGTCCGCAGCAGTGCGTACCGCGGCGGTGCGTACCGCGACCGCCGGCGCACTTCGTTATTGGCTCCTGAAACCCATAGGCTTCAATGTTAACCAATGCGGCTTTGCGCCGCGGTCTGCGACCGCCTACCGCCACGGTGTGCCCCGCCAGCGCATTGACCTCACATCCCATTGTCCCACTTCACAGGTCAGGCAGCCGCCATTTCAAGGGCCCACATGGCTTAATTTTGACTGCGACACACAGGCCTAGGCCTTGCATTGCCACACATACACGCCTTTCAACCCATTGCCATTCTTTAACTGTGCAAGCTGTCTGTACGTACCTGTGTTTTGGCTGACTCTGTGCTCCATGTTGTCCTTCCTAGGCACCGTCCGCTGGGACTTGCGATGAGAAGGAGGAATCCTCGCGTGTACCAACCGCTGGTGGACCTGTCGACAATGGAAGAACGCCATATAATACTTCGATACAGACTTGACCGTGCCACTATCCATGAACTGTGTGCCCAGCTGGAGCCAGCCCTGATGTCCCCCATCCGCCAACCCACAGGGATTCCCCCTCTGGTGCAGGTTTTGTCAGTCCTCCATTTTTTGGCCAGTGGGTCATTCCAGACCACAGTGGCCATGTCATCTGGAATGTCTCAGCCTATGTTTTCTAAGATTTTGAGCAGAGTGTTGTCTGCCCTGATGAAACTCATGCGGAGCTACATCATTTTCCCCGAGGAGGGTGACTTTCCTACAGTGAAGGGTGATTTCTATGCCCTTGGACATATCCCCAACATCATTGGTGCCATTGATGGGACCCATGTGGCTTTGGTACCCCCAAAAGACGATGAGCAGGTGTACCGAAACAGAAAAAATTATCATTCGATGAATGTCCAGGTGGTCTGTTTGGCTGACCAGTACATCTCCCATGTAAATGCCAAGTTCCCAGGGTCAGTGCATGACGCGTATGTGATGCGAAATAGCAGCATCCCCTATGTGATGGAGCAGCTACAGAGACAACGTGTGTGGCTAATAGGTGACTCTGGTTACCCCAACCTGCCGTGGCTACTGACCCCAGTAAGGAATCCCCGGACAAGGGCAGAGGAACGCTACAATGAGGCCCATGGGCGTACTAGGAGGGTGATTGAGCGAACCTTTGGACTCCTGAAGGCCAGGTTTAGGTGCCTGCATATGACTGGTGGATCCCTAATGTACTCACCAAAGAAGGTGTGCCATATCATCGTGGCCTGCTGTATGCTTCACAACCTGGCTTTGCGACGCCAGGTGCCTTTCCTGCAGGAGGATGGTCCAGATGGTGGTGTTGTAGAAGCCGTGGAGCCTGTGGAGAGTGAAGAGGAGGAAGACTCAGAGGACGACACAGACAATAGGGATAGAGTGATACAACAGTATTTCCAGTGACACCCAGGTAAGAATCACCCACGCCATTTCCCAATTGCTTCTAGCCTCCTGCATCTGTACTTTCTGTAGTTCCCCACAGATGTTTTTCAGTAATTTTTTCCTTTCCCTTCCCTTCTCAGTGCTGTCTGACTCAGTACCTGACTTCTGCTTGGTTCGCCCATGAAATACAGCGTATTGACATTGGTATGTTGTCATGACTAATTGACAGAACAGAAATTGAACAGTAATATGTAATACATTTGTTAATAAGACAGCATGACTCAAAACAGATTATTGTGCAAAATGTGATTTATTTACAGTGCTAGATATCGGTACATGTGATTCTAAGGGTGATGGGTGGGGGTGGAGGAATATCCATGGCAGAGTCCAGTTCTCAGTCTCACAGGTGCATTGTTCTTTTGCCTGTGGAAGGATGGAGCATAGGCAGTTCATGGTTGGACAGGGTGGCAATGTGGGACAGTGGGAAGAGTTCAGGGGGTATGTCCTGCTGGCGGGGGTCTTGACATCCTACTCTGTCTTTTTCTTTGGTCTCAGGCTCACCTTACGGGGTGGTTGTTCTTCAGCAGGAGGTGGGGTTCTGGGGGGCTGTCGAGGTGTTGGGACCTCCTGTCCACTAGCGCCGGCGGAGGTGGTAGGCTGTTCCTGGTCCGGCCTAGTGACAGGGGCCCTGTGTGGTGCACCATGGTCCCGCAACGCGTCCTCTATCCTGTGGAGGGCCAGGACGATGGTCCCCATTGCGGTCCCGATGATTCTCAGCTCCTCCCTGAACCCCATGTAGCGTTCTTCCTGCTGTGCCTGGATCTCAGTGAACCTGGCCAGTACCGTCACCATCGTTTCTTGGGAGTGGTGGTAGGCTGCCATGATGGTGGTGAGGGCCTCTTGGAGAGTGGGTTCCCTGGGCCTCTCCTCCCCCCCCTGTCGCACAGCAGCCCTCCGAGCTGCCCGGTTTCCCCGGCCTCTGTCCCCTGGCCGGTGTGCCCGCTCCCACTGCCCCCAGGTCCCTGTTGTTGTTGGGGTGTTGGGTTAGCCTGGGTGCCCTGTAGTGGCGGACACACCGCTGATTGAGCTGTCCTAGAGACAGAGGCATGGGCCCGCTGGGTGGGAGCTGTGCTGGTGTCGGCAGAGGGGGTCGGGTCTGGTGTGGCCTGTGGCTGCCTGAGGGGAACCGACTGCCCAGAGGTCCCCGATGGTCCGGGCTGGTCATCAGGTTCACTGTCGACAGAGCTGCTATCCTCAGTGTGGGCCTGTTCCGGTGGTGGGATGGACACTTCTGGACCCTCCTGGCTGGTGTGTTGTCGTTCGGGTCCTGCATGGGGTAAGAGAGTTTGGTTATTGTTTCTGTGTGTGCAATAGCGTGCGTGTTATGGGTGCCCTTGTTCCCCAGTGCAGGCATTCCCTTGAGGGAGGTGTTGTGAGGGTATTTAGTGGGGGGGAGGGGTTAGTGCAGTGGTCATGCATAGGTGATGGGTGCCCATGATTTGTGTTGGCAGGCAGGAGTTGGTGTTGGGATGGGTGGGTTGTGCTGGTGAGACATTGTCAGGGAGGATATGTGCTGGGGGGTTGGGGGTGAGGGTGGGGGTGTGGGTTGGCATGCTGGTAGGGTGGGGGGGATATAGTAGTTGAGATGGGACTTACCAGAGTCCATTCCTCCGGCTACTCCTGCGAGGCCCTGAGGATGCAGGATGGTCAAGACCTCTTGCTCCCACGATGTAAATTCGGGAGGGGTGGGTGGGGGTCCGCCGCCAGTCTTCTGGACCGCGATGTTGTGCCTGGAGACCATCGATCGGACCTTCCCCCGTAGGTCGTTCCATCTTTTGCGTATGTCCTCCCTATTCCTGGGATGCTGTCCCACCGCGTTGACCCTGTCCACGATCCGCTGCCATAGCTCCGCCTTCCTGGCTATACTGGTGTGCTGCACCTGCGAGCCGAAGAGCTGGGGTTCCACTCTTAGGATTTCCTCCACCATGACCCGGAATTCTTGGTCCGAAAAGCGTGGGTGCCTTTGGGGTGCCATGGGGTGGTGTGGGTGAGGTGTGGGGTGGTGTATGTGATGATGAGTATGTTGGTGTGTGGTCCTTTGTGCTACTATGTGGTGTGTGTGATGGTGTAGTGTGCCTCAGTGTGTCTTGCTATGGATTGTCTGCTGTGTCTCTCTCTCCTTCTCTCAGTAATTATGGTCGCAGGGGTTTGTGGGTGATGTGGGTGTGTGTTTTATAGTTGGTTGATTGTGTGGGAGTGGTGTGTGTATGTGTATCAGGTGTGTGTATTTCAGATTGTCCAATGTGGCTGTGTTTTGGTGATGTGTGTGTATTCTGACCGCGGCGGTGTGTACCGCCAATGGAATACCGCGTTTGAATGACCGCCGTGTGGATTCGTGGGTCGTAATGGCATGGGCGTATTTCTGTTGGCGTGACGGTGGAGGTTTGGTCATCTCCAGTTTATCGCTGCCCGCCGATGTGGCGGGCTGCAGTGGAGGACGGATTTTTGGAGGTTTGGCCGTTGTGGGTCAGAATGACCATGGCGGTTGACCGCGGCCGCGGCGGTGTTATGGCGGTCTTATGACCGGCGGTAAGGGCATTTTACCGCCGAGGTCAGAATCACCCCCACAGTTTTTCCCTCTCCCCCTGTGCCTGTTTTCAGTGGATTCCTGGTCCACGATCGCATGCGGGGCCCGCGATCGTGTACCAGGAATCCCCACTAGGCACCAGGGATTTTGTTTCATTTTTATTTTTGGGAGTGACCCCTTGGGCAAGGGTTGCTCCCCTGGGGGGCTAGTACTTATCCTATTTTGCCCCCCCAGGGGTCAAAAACCACTAGACCACCAGGGATTTTGTATTCTATATGTTTTTGGGCATCGACCCCTTAGGCAAGGGTCGCTGGCCCGGGTCACTAATTTTTTATATGTTTCGGCCATCTCGCCCCGGAGGGTCAAAACCCACTAGGCGCTAGGGATTATGTGATATGTGTGTATGTTTTGTGTGTTTGGGGGCACCCCTTGGGCAAGGGTCCCCCCCCCAAAGGGGGGAAAATTAGTATTGGTAATTTCGGCCTATTTTTTTAGGCCCATCTGAAACCACCAATACGCCAGGGATTTTTTTTTTGTTCCCCTTTTTTTGTTTTGTGATGGGGTGCCCCCTTTTGCCCCCTTTGGCAAGAGTCGCCCCCTAAAGGGGGCACAGAGCTGTTGTCCATTTCTGTCCCCCTTGGGGGCAGATCGCCAATTTTTTCCAGGCCCATCTGCCCCCAAGGGGGGCAGAATCCACTTAGGCACCAGGGATCCTGTATGTGTGTGTGTTTTGTGTGGGGGGGTGGCACCTTTGGCAAGGGTCGCCCCCCAAAAGGGGGCACGTTACTGATGGCCATTTCTGCCCACCTTGGAGGCAGATCGGCCTATTTTATTTAGGCCCATCTACCCCCAAGGGGGGAAGAAAGGCAGCAAGATGTCAGAGATTTTCTTTTTTTTGGTTCCCTTAGTTTTTTTGTGCTGGGGCGCCCCCTTTCGCCCCCTTTGGCAAGGGTCGCACCCCCCAAACAGGGTACAGCGCTGCTGGCCACTTCTGCCCCCCTTAGGGGCAGATCGGCCTATTTTTGTTTGGCCCATCTGCCCCCAAGGGGGGCAGAAGCCACTTAGGCACCAGGGACCATTTCTAAGTTCTTGGTGGCGGGGTGTTTGTCAACTGGCGAACTATTTGTATTTGTGATTTTAACAGTTTATTTCTTCTTTTTGTTCTAGTTCAAAGCTTTTACTTCCTTTGCTGTGGATCGTTGTAGTTTTGACAGTAGTTGTCCTGCAGTTTGCATAGTTGCATGTTTTAGGTAAGGAAAAGCAATCAACTCCAAAGGTGGTGTACTAAATGCAGTATTGTGTGTGAAATTTTCCTTAGATTTTAGCACAATGATATTTGGGTTGTCATGTGTCTAATTTTCTTTTTTATTTTTTATTTTTAGTGGGATACCATTGGTGATTGCTGTGTCTGTGCAGACTAGTTGCTGGTGAGTAGCTTTTTTCAGGCAAGTGAGTGGTATAGTTTTTTAGTACAAAACTCTTTGTGATAAAGCTACACTTTGTTTATTACTTATTTTAGTGCTGGTTGTTGTTGGCAATCCATTTGTTGTTAGTGAGGATCATGGCTAGCCGCAGAGTGACTTCTCAGCAGGTTTTTGGCATGCTTTTTGAGTCGTCTTCAGACCATGATTACGAGACTGACTCCGCATCTGAGGCAGAGGAGGAAGTGAGAGATTCTGGCAGTGAGTTTTCTGTCCGAGAGGATTCTTCTGATGAGGAAGCCACTCTCAGTGTAGATGAAGGGCCTGTTTTAGGGGAGGATATTGATGTGCCACAAGTGCAGCAGCCTGGGGCTGAAGGGTTTCCCATTAGAAGACCTCACACCTGGATTGCCCCAAACATGCAGCTGCCATAGTTACCTGTATTTACTGGTCTCCCAGGGTGTAGAGTCAATACAGAAAACCTTTTGCCTATCAATTTCTTTCACTTGTTTATGGACAATGCATTTTTGGAAGAGATTGTGGAGCAGACCAATTTGTATGCAGAGCAATATTTGAGGGACAAACCTCCCAGACTTAGGCCTCAGCCTAGAGCTACTCAGTGGGTTCCCACATATCTGGAAGAGATGAAAAAGTTTTTAGGTTTGACTTTTTGGATGGGGTTGATAAGGAAGCCGTCACTGGCTTCTTATTGGTCTACTAGTCCCTTGATGGCAACGGCTACATTTCCTGCAACTATGACACGTAATCGCTATTTGCTTCTTCTTCGTATGCTGCATTTTGTAGACAATGCTTTAGCCTTGCCACAAGATCACACTGATTGTGACCGTCTATTTAAGATTAGGTCTGTCCTTGATCATTTTGTAGATCGGTTTTCAGAGGTGTATGTTCCAGGCAAAGAGGTAAGTGTGGACGAGTCTTTGGTCCTTTTCAAGGGGTGTTTTTAAGCAGTACATTCCTAGTAAGAGGGCACGGTATGGGATTAAATTGTATATGCTGTCAGAAAGCAGAACAGGATACATGTATAATTTCCGGGTCTACACTGGTAGGGATTCCACTATTGTCCCTCCTGGTTGTCCGGCCACTTTTGGAGTTAGCAAGACAATTGTGTGGGAACTTGGTAGATGACTGTTTAACAAAGGTCACCATTTGTACGTAGATAATTTTTACACTGGAGTGCAGCTGTTCAAGGAGTTGTTTAAAGTGGACACTGTTGCTTGTGGCACAATCCCTTCTAACCGGAAAGGCAATCCAAGGGAGCTTGTCTGTAAAAAACTTGAGAGGGGACAGTGCAGTGCGTTGCGGAATAATGAGCTGCTAGCTCTGAAAGTTTCAGACAGGAGGGATGTGTACATTCTATCTACCATTCATGACGAGAGTACTTTCCATGTGACTGTTTGGGGTCAGGTTGCTGAAGTGCGCAAACCTGCGTGCATTTTGGACTACAATAGGCACATGGGTGGTGTTGACACAGTAGATCAGAGGTTGGAACCGTACACTGCTCTATGTAAGTCTTACATGTGGTATAAAAAGTTGGCCCTACATTTATTTCATTTGGCAACTTTTAATGCTTTTATTGTGTTCAAGGATTGTTCACCTGTGTCAAGGATGAAATTTGTTAAATTTCAGGAGTCAGTGATCGAGAGGGTAGAGTAGCAGTGGTAGAGGATGCAGCTAGATTGAAAGATCACCACTTTCCAGATCACATTCCTCCCACTTGCCCACTAAGAAATGTAGAGTATGTGCCCAAAGAGGTATCCGGAGGGAGAGCTGGATACACTGCCCCGATTGCCCTTCAAAGCCTGGGCTGTGTGTGGCTGGCTGTTTTAGAAATTACCACACAAAGAAAAAGTTTTGGGAAATACCGTGAGCGTAAACTGCATTTTCATATGTTCCGTTTCACGGTTAGCATTACTGTCATGTATTTAGTTAGAGCTTTTGTGTCTGTTGTTTAGTACTCATTTTATAATTAGTTTGTGGTTTCTTTGTTGTTTATAAACAAAAAAAAGTGATGGAGGTGTGCGTAGTGTGGCGCTTGGCTGGCGGTGTGTGTGTGGGGTGGTGCTTGGTTGGTGGTGTTTGTGGGTTGGCGCTTGGCTGGCGGTGTGCTTGGGGTGGTGTTTGGCTGGCAGTGTGTGTAGGGTTGCGCTTGGCTGGCGGTGTGCGTAGGGTGGCACTTGGCTGGCGGTGTGCTTGGGGTGGCACTTGGCTGGTGGTGTGCTTGGGGTGGTGCTTGGCTGGCTGTGTGCGTGGGGTGGCGCTTGGCTGGCGGTACCAGCCAAACGTCACCCCACACACTCCCATCAGCTAGTGTGACTGCTGTATCAGGCATGTGGGCATATGTAAGTGATGGGCCCTTGAGTGGTGCTGTCTGTTGATGTGAGTGTAATGTGCTGGGCACGTGGCTGGCGGTGTGAATGGTCTTGTGTATGTCATGTATGAAAGGTGTGTGAGTGGACTTTAAAACAGTTGGTGCCTTGATGCAGCTTTACAGCTCACAAGCTGTGAGTCATTGGTTCAGTTTTTTGACCTTACAGTTATTAACAGTGCATTTCACTTTTGTGAAATCTCTTGTTAATAAAATTTGATCTACTGAACCATCACTCACCCTCCAAGTCCAACCAGTATGTGTGGTACAAATGCCAAAACCTGCTCCGCTGTAATTAGGCGGTGCAGCACACTTGTGACACGCTAGGTGTCTCAGGAGTGTCTCAGGAGGGACCCCGATGATGAAGCATGCCTCCAACTTGGTTGGTGGGTGAGGGGTCTTTCTCACATAACCTAATTATGTTTCTTTTCGCAATTTTTGTGTTTGGCACAACACAGACGTACGTGGACACATCAAAATGATGTATTGCAAAACTACCTGTGTTGAGGGGGAGGGGGCACCTATGTTTTTGGTCCTGGTTGCAGCCTTCATCTAGGGAAACCTACCAAACCGAGACATTTTTTTAAACTAGACACCCCAAGGAGTCCAGGGAGGTGTGGCTTGCGTGGATTCCCCAACATTTTCTTACCCAGACTCCTCTGCAAATCTCAAAATAGGCTTAAAAAAGCAGATTTTCCTGACTTTTCTTGGTAGGATCACCACTCCACCACAAAATTCCTACTCCCCACCATTCCCCTCAGTCGCCCAAGTAAAATGACACCTCACTTGTGTGGGTTCACAAAGTAGAGTCAGCCTAAAGATGTATAAAAGAAGAATATGTGCTTATCAACTTGCTGTGCTCTCCCCTCAATCTATACAAGTATTTGGCCTTTTTCTGTTGCAGGCACTAGGCCTACACACACAAGTGAGGTACCTTTTTTATCAGGAGACTTGGGGGAACACTGCGTGGAAGGAAATTTGTGGCTCCTCTGAGATCCCAGAACTTTCTGTCACCGAAATGTGAGGAAAAAGTGTTTTTTTAGCCACATTTTGAGGTTTGCAAAGGATTCTGGGTAACAGAACCTGGTGAGAGACCAACAAGTCACCCCATCTTGGACACCCCTAGGTCTCTAGTTTTAAAAATTGCACAGGTTTGGTAGGTTTCCCAAGGTGCCCGCTGAGCTAGAGGCCAATATCCACAGGTAGGCACTTTGCAAAGAACACCTCTGTTTTCTGTGGAAAAATTTGATGTGGCCACTTTGTGTTGTGGGGCATTTCCTGTTGCGGGCACTAGGCCTACCCACACAAGTGAAGTATAATTTTTATCAGGAGACTTGTGGGAACACTGGGTGGAAGGAAATTTGTGTCTCCTCTCAGATTCCAGAACTCTCTGTCACCGAAATGTGAGGAAAAAGTGTTTTTTTACCAAATTTTGAGGTTTGCAAAGGATTCTGGGTAAGAGAACCTGGTCAGAGCCCCACAAGTCACCCCATCCTGGATTCCCCTACGTCTCTAGTTTTAAAAAATGCTCAGGTTTGGTAGGTTTCCCTAGGTGCCGGCTGAGCTAGAGGCCAAAATCCACAGGTAGGCACTTTGCAAAAAAACACCTCTGTTTTCTTTGGGAAAATGTGATGTGTCCATGTTGTGTTTTAGGGCATTTCCTGTCGCAGGCGCTAGGCCTACCCACACAAGTGAGGTATCATTTTTATCGGGAGACTTGGGGGAACATAGAATAGAAAACAAGTGATATTGCCCCTTGTCTTTCTCTACATTTCTTCCTTCCAAATAGAAGAGAGTGTGTAAAAAAGACGTCTATTTGAGAAATGCCCTGTAATTCACATGCTAGTATGGGCACCCCGGTATTCAGAGATGTGCAAATAACCGCTGCTTCTCAACACCTTATCTTGTGCCCATTTTGGAAATACAAAGGTTTTCTTGATACCTATTTTTCGCTCTTTACATTTCAGAAACTGAATTGCTGTATACCCGGTATCGAATTAAAACCCCACTGCTAGGTGCAGCTCATTTATTGGCTCTGGGTACCTAGGGTTCTTGATGAACCTACAAGCCCTATATATCCCCACAACCAGAAGAGTCCAGCAGATGTAATGGTATATTGCTTTGAAAAATCTGACATTGCAGTAAAAAGTTACAGAGTAAAACGTACAGAAAAATTTCATTTTTTTCACCTAAATTTCAATATTTTTTATTTCAGTTGTTAGTTTCTGTGGGAAACCCTTGTAGTATCTACACATATTACCCATTGATTAATTCAGAAGTTTGTCTACTTTTCAGAATTGTTTGGGTTTCTGGGATCCAGCATTGGTTTCACACCCATTTCTGTCACTGACTGGAAGGAGGCTGAAAGCACAAAAAATCGTAAAAATGGGGTATGTCCCAGTTAAATGCCAAAATTGTGTTGAAAAATCTGGTTTTCTGGTTGAAGTCTGCTGTTCCTGTAAACTGGGAAGCTGGGGATTTTTGCACCACAGAACCTTTGTTGATGCCATTTTCAGGGGAAAAAACACAAGCCTTCTTCTGAAGCCCTTTTGTCCCATAAAAAAAAAAAAAAAAAAAAAATCACTATATTTTGGCTATTGTTTTGGCCTCCTTCAAGGGAACCCACAAAGTCTGGGTACCTCTAGAATCCCTATGATGTTGGAAAAAAAGGATGCACATTTGGTGAGGGTGGCTTATGTGGACAAAAAGTTATGAAGGCCTAGGCGCGCCCTGCCCCAAATAGCCAAAAAAAGGCCTGGCAACTGAGGGGGAAAAGGCCTGGCAGCGAAGGGGTTAAGTAAGTACTACCTACTCTCATCAGCAGGATTAAAGGTGTAGGGATAGTTTAGGGTTTGTCTTCTACTGCACTAGATGTGGATGTATATGACCCTATAAGCAAAACGATCAGTAGTACAGCTACAAATATTAATGTAACTATCAATATGAATCTGCATCTAGTAGGTTTACTAGTTTCCATGACTTCTCTAAAAGTGGATGTTGGTAGAATATAACAGCAGCAGAGACATCTCTGTCGGTTTCCTCCTTTGCAAATGGCAAGTCCAATAAACGTGATGCTTTATTTTAATACAGAATCTTTCTGAGACTTCCTTTATCCTATTCTGTGTTCTTCAAAATGGTAACCCTACGCTCCTTCACTTGTGCGTCAGGTCTCTGTACTCTTCTTTTAGCCCTATTAAAGTCAATACAAATATCTCTAAAATATGTACAGTTTGATTTTACTAATAATCACATCCAGACTGAAATGTCTCAGTTTATCCAGCAATGAAGGAAATTCAAAGTGGAACTCAAGCAAAATGCATAATTCAAGGAGGTTGAGCTGGATATGGAATGCTACCCCAAAAATATCTCTCTCTGTCATTGGCAGCAAAATATGTCCATTCAGGTGGTACCTTTGACAGGACACTGTTACTCTTTTTGACCTCCTTAGTGCAGGTCCTTCATCTTCACTGTCACTCAAGGCAGAAACCTCAGTCTCCTCCGAATAGCTTGAGGTACACGTCCTTCAGGCAGACTCAGTATTTCTCCCTCTTGCCTTTTTAGCAAGCTGTCTCCAGCACCCACTTGATTTCTCACAGCACTAGATTCTTTGTCATGGTCTAAATGAGACTCATCCACCAACACAGGACGAGTCTCTCTTCTCTCAGTTTTGACTGTTGACTCATCCAGACCCCTTCACACTGATTGAGTACTGTTTCACACTCGGCTCGGTCCCCACCAACTTGTCTGATCTGCTCCCTCTGTCTCTCTTCCACAACTGGTGCTTCTGGGAAAGGTGCTGTCACATCATCATGGGGAAACACAACTCTGCAAGGATGGGAAGCATGAATCTAGTTGGGGAGACCTCACAGATGTTTTACACAGGCATCTCAGTGAAGTCCAACTGCATCCTGTTGAAAGGACCACATGATCTTCCAATGTGGCTTAATGGCTTAATGTCACTACAGTTCCCCTCTCTACATTCCTCAGTTGACACACCACACTTCTGTGACACAATCCTTCAGCCATTAGTCTGAATCTCAGGTTGAACCAGGTCTTCCAAAACAAATGGTCCATTGCATCTCTCCATGCATGCACAGGTCCATGAAACTGTCTAGCTATTGGGGACAGCAGACTGCCTGGCAACACAGGTCTTTCATCTGCTGAAACCCAAATGTCATAATCACTTTTAATGCAACCTGCTCTTATCCAGCCTTGCTGTTCTGCCTCCGATATTTGCTTCTGCATCCTCTTAACTTTCTCCCAAGTATAAGCTGTATTTAACAAGAGGTTGCAATTGGTCTCATCTGTTGACTCATTGCAATATTCTCCATTAAAAGTACAAGCTCTATGAGAACCATACTTGGCAACCTCATCAGCATATCTATTGCCCACTGTCACATAGGGGGTTATTCTAACTTTGGAGGAGTGTTAATCTGTCCCAAAAGTGACGGTAAAGTGACGGATATACCACCAGCCGTATTACGAGTTCCATAGGATATAATGGACTCGTAATACGGCTGGTGGTAAATCCGTCACTTTTCCGTCACTTTTGGGACGGATTAACACCTCCTCCAAAGTTAGAATAACCCCCATAGTCATCTCCATTGCGGTGCACAGGGCACTTCACAACTACAATATTAGCAGGCAAGTGTAAAGCATTCAGAAAGCTATAGACATACTCTCCATTTCTGATGGGAGATCCAAAGGAGGTCATGAAACCTTGCTGTGATCATAACTGTTCAAAGTCATGGACAACACCAAAGCAATGCTGACTATCAGTGAAAATTGTCACACTCTGCTGCTCAGAAACACAGCATGTTCTGGTAATAGCAACTAGTTCAGCCACTTGTACGGAGAGAACTCATCGCAGCCAGGAAGCTTCAACTATGCCTGAAAATGTACAGACTGTATGAGCAGCTCTCAGATTTCTTCCATGGTCTTTTAAATAAGACCCATTCACAAACAATATGAAATCAGACTCAGGTAGTGGCTCATCTTGAATGTTTGGTTTGGCTTGGTGAAAAGTTCAGTGACATCTAGGCAGTCATGCTCAACAACACCCTCTTCTCCCTCAGCTTCAGGAAGAGGCAACAATGTAGCCAGATTCACTGTGGTACCTTGTTTAACCATCACATTTTGGGTGACCAACACTACTTGTTCATAACGTTTCAACCTGCTATTTGTCAAATCCTAAGAGCGCGAACGGGTCGATTACAGCTCAACAGAATGGAGCACAAAAACAGTAGGAGGATGACCCATCACAATGTTCTCACACTTCTTGATGCTGACACCTGCCGCTGCCATGGATTTAATACATCCAGGCAGTGCTGTGCCTATTGGGTCAAATGTAGCTGAAAATAGGCGACAGGTCTCCTTGTATTATGGTTTGCAATTGTGTAAGCACTGATAGAACACAAATCTCCCTCTCACTGCAAAAGAGAGCAAAGGACGTATTATAATTCCCAGTGCCTTGTCATGACAGAGACTTTCTCTCAGCTCTAGGACAGCAACAAAGGAATCCTTAACCCAAGGCACTGGATTAGACGCATCCTTGTGTTTTAGCCTCTGGCTAGGCTTTACCGTTAGGGAAAAGTTGGATATCCACTGGTTTTAGTAGCCCACCATTCCCAAAACCATCCTGATTTCTCTCTGAGTAGTTGGCGGATTCATCTATAGGATTTCCCGAAATCCTTTCTTGAGACACTTTCCTTGCTCCTTTTTTAATAGGATGACCAAGATATTGGACCTCTCTCTGACAGTACTGCAGCTTACTTGGGGAGACTTCATGGCCATTTTCAGCTAAGTGGTTCAACAGGGTAATAGTTTCTTGATTGCAAGCTTCTTGGGTATTCAACACCACAAGTAGGTCGTTGATATACTGGACTCGGACTGAGTTATAGGGCATGACCAGGAACTCAAGATTCTTTTTGAGAATCTGATTGAACATAGAAAGACTCTAGTGTACCCTTGAGGAACTCGCATCATTCCAAAACACGCCTGCCGACCCAAAATGCGTATGGAGAAGAAGGTCTGGCACAAATTAATGACAGTGAACCACTCAGTCTCACATGGAATCTGGGGTAAAATCACAGCTGGATTCAGCACCATGGGACAACATAGGACAACAATGGCATTAATTTTACTCAAATCCTGAACAATGCACTATTTACCGCTAGTCTTCTTCAAGCCCAATTGGGTGAGGTACATGGACGCCCCATTATCTCTTTGAGAATACCCTGTTGTATCATTGATTTAATCACTGGAGTAATCCCTGCAAGGGTTTCAGGAGTCAGATTGTACTGTGGAGTTCCTGGATAATAAACATTAGGTTTCACCTTAATGCAGACAGTCTCAATACCTTTGATGAGATCTATGTAATTTCCTGAAAAATCTCATACTTCAGGCTTCAACATATCTCTAAGATCTGGTAGCAGCTTATCAATTGTTATCAAAGGGTACAGTGCAACAAAAAGGTAATCTTTTGTCATTTTAAAGGCAGCATCCTCATCATGTGTCTTTAGGTCAGCACCTCTTGGGGTGCAATAGATGGTACAAATGAGCTTATACAAGAGGTCTCTTCCCAAGGGACTCATGGGACTAGTATTGCATACCACAAATTGGTGATTCTCTTCAAAGGGCCCTATTTTGCCAGGTACTATTTCTGTGACCAGGTTCATCATTTCCAATGCCTACAACTTGGATTATTTTTCCTGAGTGGGGTAGGATTGGAATGTCCATTGTTCTCTGACAGTAGAGCAGGTAGTGCCAGTATCGACCAAAAACAATACGGTGTGGCCATGCACCTCTCTATCCACGAATGGACCACTATGATCTACCTCTAAGACTGCACCAATCATACAATCTTTCTCCCCACTTAAGCACCGTTATGAGGCCTTCTCAAGACTATCATCCTCCAATGCTTCAAACATAGGAAACTGCTGGAACACACTCTGATTCTGGGAAAAATATTGATTAAGATTTGGGATCAAATTCACATTTTGTTTGAGACCATGCACATTGTGTTGTGGCATTGGAGCTGATAGGTCCATGAGGCACATAAACATTTTGGGTTCTCTGTCTTTGCTTAGTCTGTGATTGCACAGGATTATTATTCTGAGTCTCTGTAAATGCTGAATTTTGGAGATTAAGCCGACATTCCCACTTCTAATGGCCCATCTTATTGCAATAATGATAAGGATTTGTCTTCTTCAAAGTAGCCACATTAATTCCAGTACTCAGATCAATCAGTACACTCCATCCTCTGCCCTGCAACGGAAACCCATTTCCACCATGTATCATTGGCGTTCCCTGCTGATACACTACTAGCATTGGACCAACATTGCCAATTACCTACTTTGAACTTCTCACTGTGCTGCTTTCATCAGTGCCACCATTTAACTGTTCTTTCAATTGTTTCTGCTTCATCTCCATATCTTTGCTGCAATACTTTGCATTCCTCAATATCTCATCGACAGACCTGTTCTGCCAATAAATCAAGTGCTGCGCAAGCTAATCTTCGGTCTCAATCCTATAACAAAACCTAGACACAAAATTTCATATATCTTTGGGTTCTGGAGTCTCCAATCCACTATGTTGCTAAAACACCTGCAACAATCTCTCCTAAAAGGTATGCACTGGCTCTTTAGGCTCTTGTGTCATTCTCTCAGTCTTAAGCCAATCCGTATCCTTTGCTGGTATTTTCCCTTTCAAAAAGGTCATCCTTTGCTGATACTTCTTTATCACTAAAGATAAAGAGGCTTCAGTGATGGGATTTCTTGCAGACTCCTTCTCTGGTCATTCCACAGCCACTTTACACTGTGCCACAAATCACTCTGTACCACAATGTCAAAGAACCTATTTAAATCCCCCACAAAACCTGTGAGATTGGCACAAACCTCTCTACCTGTTTATACCATCCCACAGGTTTCTCTCTCAATTTGTGAATAATGCAAGACCACTTCTCTTCCAAGGTGCATGGACGTAGTCTCCATCAGGCACTTCCCTCAACAGAAAGGCTGAAGTGCCCTCTCTGGCCCCTAAAGGTAAAGGCAATTCTATCTTTTGTTTCTTCTGATCTTTCTTTTTCTTCCATCTACCTTTCCACCTGTTTAATTTACTCCACTTTTGAACACTCTTAATTAACGCTCTAATTCGCATTTTCATTTATGCTGTCCTCATACTGCAAATGTCATTCCTGTCAAAACATATATGATACATTTTCTGCAATTGATTGGTTCAGTTCAAATCTATCTCATAAGTTTGAACCAATTAAGACAATTTATCATGAGCTTGTCCTGCATGTTTGGTACCATCTTTCCACATGAAAACAAGTTCATTTTCTTGATATGTTTCTAATTGAGAAAGATCGAAGTTCCCTGAAATCATCTCATCCAATTCTAACTTTAACCTGACTAATATCCACTGCTTTTTCCTTTACCAAGGTCTGAACTAGTTCTATGCTTGTTACTGAAGTTTCACCTTCTCCAGGGGACCCATTAAGGAATCTGATCAGATCATCTAATGCTTGTGAATTACTTCCACTCTGTACCATAGAGGTACTAGGTACAACCCTCTCTTTAGCATTTCCACTAACAGCACCCTGAAGTGGGCTCCGGTCAGACAAATCAATGTTTGGCAATCCCGCAGCAGACCCTGCAACAAAGGTAAACCCTGTTGGATTTATGGTTGACTCCAGAGAGGTAACATGAGGTGTATTTATCTGGGTCATTAATGAAGGTGTTCTTCCAGTAAGTAATCAACACAATTATTTTGACGCCCAAAGCATGCATTTTGACTTGATGATTCATGTCTTTACAATGTGATTGTAGGACCAATAGTAACTGGGACAGTAATCATGGCTGGGGAATTCTTGAGTTAACAGGGATATTAATTCCTGAACTTCCTGCCAACATTGTGGGGCTCACATTAACTCCTGTAGGGGTTGGTACAGAAATCACTGCTAAGCCCTCATAGAGACCCGCACCACTCAATCCTCCTAATTGGTTTTCATTCTACAGAGGTGGACGCACTGATAGCAGTGTATTCAATATGTCAGCATTGGACTCGCTGTCACCACTTTCATCTATGTTCTCTGTGCCTTTTACCTTTTCCCCTTTCAGTTTTCTTGATTTTCCTTTCTCCCTATCCATCTCCTCACTTGGCAGTGCTTGGTACTATCTAGCTCCTTCTGTCATGTCAGTTCTCCAACTTTTCTGCTCTGCATCCCACCTTGCATCTGCGCAAGTATGCATTTCCTTATAGACTCTTCCCTAAAATATCTCTTTCTGATTAGCTTGAGCTGCACGCTCCCATGCATTAGGTGCTTCATACTGTGCATACGTCGGTTGTTGTTTAGCCTCATAAAGTATCCTCCTTAATTTTTCAATGATTCTCAAATTAAATGTACCACATCGGATAAACTTAAATGTACCTTCTTTCTCAATGATCTTATGCTGTTGGTTCAACCGAATTTGTGTGAAGACCTACATTTATAGCCATATAATGACCTGGCTTATATTTGGGTGGTGTCACATCCCCTACCTGAACAGGTATTTTCACATCTACTCTCAACAAGACTCGTAAACCCATACAAAATTTCATTTTTCAACCAATTTATACTGATTGCAAATTTGAAATGTCTTGCAAATTAAAATCATTTCACCCACAGTTCTCATCCAACAGTAACAATAAGTAGAAGTGTGACACACTGGCGTGGATGACCAATACCAACAGACCAATAGCAGTGCACTGTGATTTGAACCTCACTTCTCGCAGTGGCTCACTGTCATTTACAAATATTAAGAATGCACTTCTCTCAATGCTAAATACACAAACTATAGGTTGCACAGCAAATTCAGCAAACAACTTTGTCTGCTCTACTAAAGAAATTAAAGTAATCAATCACACAAGGAACATTCTCCCTTCAACTCACTCCTGAATGAAGCATTGACCTGTGGGGAATAACCCGGATTGGTGTAGTGCCTCCCCGTACACCAGGAGTTCACCAAACCAATCACACTTTACTTTCACTCAACGATAATGTCCTTATCTCAGTAGTGCCATCAATGGCGTCTCACGACAAGAACCACCAAACTTAGAAGACAGTTACAATAAAGTGTCTTCTATACTTTTTAATACTATCATGGAATCCAAGGCCATGTTGGACCTGATAGCCTCAAGCGGCACACTCACACAACAACTTAAACATCACTGTATCATTTCAAACAATCTCTTTCACACGGCAATGAAGACATAAGTGATGACAACCCGCAACCCTACTAACACTCACTATTCCACTGTTACAAACCTATGCTGAATGCCTGGAACCCCATCAATCCTCTGACTCAAACCATGGGCTTTAGGGTTTGGACTGGGCTTGGGCAAATCTCAAATGGGTACTCTAGATGCCTGGCCCAACAACTAAACCATCTGAAAATGCTACCATGCATGGAAATGATCGTCAGCTCTCTTCTGGATCTTTTCAGAGTGTTGGGGAACAAAGAGTTAAGCATTAAATTTAAATTTACAACTCTGCGAAGCCCATTTGGCTGCACACAAAGGACCATGAATCAGTATTAAAGTTTAGTAGATTTACTGTAAATTACTAACCATTCCAAAATATGAGCACATCAAAAATGGGTTATAGAGATACAAAATCAAAAGTGGCAAACTGAAATGGCAAAACAGATTTGGGCCTGATTTAGATCTCAGCAGATGGAGTACTCCATCACAAACATGACGGATATTGCATCCACTGTTTTACGATCCTCATAGTATATAATGGGATTGTTATGGAGCAGAAATCCCTTCTGTCACACTTGTAGTGGAGAATTCCCCTCCACTGAGATAGTCTATTCAATATAAGTCATATAAAGATTACAGTCACAGAAATGCAAGAACTAAGAAACAAGAACTGACATTCTATAAAATAATTCAAGTTCCTTCTATGCAGCACAAATTGAAAAAAGGACATCTTGTTAGTTTGTGTCATAAATAGAGCTAAAATCAAGGGTCTCAGCACAAAGCAATGTAGGTGTCAGAATCTCAAAGACTCCATTAGAAGCCTTCAAAAAGTATAGAATCCAGTATTAGCATGAAGCTATGCACTATAAGGACAAAGGGTCTAGAGGTCTACACCTCTCAAAGTCTAAAAGAGTTGTGCTGTAATTTGTACACTAAATTAATGTAGAAAGTTCCAAGAGCATCTTTATGATCTGAAATCATCATCAGAAACCAAACTAATTCTCCTTCTCACAGAGCACACTTGCAACATGAAGATATTCTCCCATCCTAAGGAACACTAACAAAAAGGTCTGCCCTGAGGTTTTTCTGCCCAGATGGTGAATGAATGGAAGGCACACCAAATCATCCAGTACATGCCAAGGTCTTCTTGCTCAGCCCTTCTCTCTCTAATACCTATTACTCCTTTCACTAGCTAGACAACCAGGAATGTGTACCAGCAAAGGAAAAATATGTGAACCAATGAAAACACATTTCACATGTTAAAATGCAGGCCTGCTCAGGTTAACTAAGCAAAACACAATTAATAAGCATCACTAAACATTTGATCATATCTGTAGGCATAATAGCACTTAAATGTAAAGGACAAGCAATCATTCATGTTTACCTATGCAACATGCTTTTCAATAAATGCAACATGCCATTATGTAAGCGTAAATATGAACGAGAACTATGAATTTCATGCTAAAGCTAAACATTATATCGCATATGTATAAATGAAACCTCTAAAGTTTAGTGAATGTACTTTTAATAATAAGTTTGATGCTTGACTTTACATTTATATGGTTAAGGCACACAGTAAATATGATGTCAGTTACATTGTCAAATTACTTTTGTAATGCATGGGAGTTCAGCCAGAATTACGCTGCTCTATTAGTGAGTCTCAGTAGTCCCATGAGGAAAAGAGGGGTTCATTTCTGTCTAACTAAGCTCACATCCATTTTCCTCAACTGCAAATCTCATCATGTTGAGGATGTCACTATTTTTTTTTATAAATCTGTTCATTAGTTTCAAACCAATAACCATTGACAAATAATAACTAACAGTAAAATGTAGTCCAAGGCCTGACATTATGACAGGATTTTCACTCGTATACACTCATCCCAAGTTTAGTACCACATAATCCACATAGGGTCCCATTTGCTTTCCCCTCTCATTCTGACCGCACCCCCTCCTACTTTAGCTGTGGGGCTTTGCTCAGCTTGTTTTACCACTAGTTTCTAACATGAGTCTGCCATTCCTACTCCATGTTGTCCTATGCATTTCTCTGTGGACCCCACATTTTGTCAAATTAACGTGAACAGCCTCAGGCCTTGTATAATAGTTCTTAATTTCACATGCATTAGTTAAGGCCAGATCATACTCCACCACTTGGCAGTTTTGATATCTCCCCCCCAAATATTGCACTATAGCTCATCTGGCCACAATCAGGTCCACATTAAAAAAAAGGTGCATACATTTGTCCAAGGTCTGTTCACCCCATATACCCAACATCGTTATTTGGGGAGGGGAATGAGCTTCAGGCTTAGCTCAAATATTGTTATTAGCCACATGAAGATTTTTACCAGTATTACTGTATTTACACACAGCCCCACAGACTGTGCAATAGTGTGTTGTTCGAAATGGGGTATTTAGTTGGCAGTCAGCTTATACGCTGTCTAAGTAGGGACCCTCATTCTAGTCAAGGTAAGGGAAAAACACATCTTACATAACCCCTGCTCATCCTGTTGGTAGCTTGGCACAAGTAGTCAGGCTTATCTCAGAGGCAATGTGTAAAGTATTTGCACAAACACACACAGTAACACATTGAAGACACCACAAAAGGTCTCCACACCAGTTTAGGAAAATATCCAATATTTAACTAAATCAAACAAGACCAAAATGACAAAAATCCAACAAGCAAAGATATAAATTTTTAAAGTAAAAAAGAGTCTTAATTTATAGAAATCAATGGATGCTTTGTATTAGCACAAAGTACCTGGTATGTGTAAAAAATAAAGCCGCAGGGGGGGCGAGTGTGCATTGGAAAAGCAAGCAATGCATTGACTCCTTGCTCCAAGTGAGGCTGTGCGTCTATTCTTTCTCTGCTGGGTATGTTATGCGTTGATTCTTTCCTCACAGGGAAAGGATACTTTGATTTCCAAATATTTTGACGACCAGGGACGATGCATGGAAAATCTGGACACACTGCAGAGATGAATCCATGCTGAGCTGGCGATGCGTCAATTTCACCGGGGCTGCGTCATTGTTTCAGCTGTGGTGCAGCCGCTGCATTGATTTTTCTGCCGCTCGGGTGTATTGATTTTCACTCTGGTTCTGCCAGCTTCTCCTTCAAGGGGTCAAGGGACTGGACATGGCACCACTTGTGAAGACAGGGGGTCTCAGCAAGAGAGCTCAGCTGCAGGCAGATGACGCCTTTGATGTCCCTGAAACTTCTAAACAGGAGGCAAGCTCAGTCCAAGCCCTTGGAGAATCTTCACAAGCAGGATACACAGCAAAGTCCACTCTATGTCCTCTCTAAGACAGAAGCAGCAACTGCAGGCCAATCCAGCAAAGCACACACAGCTCTTCAGTGCTTCTTCTTGGCAGAAGTTCTTCTTGATCCAGACGCATTTTGAAATTTGTGGGGTCAGTAGTCCAATAGTTATACTCATTTCTGACTTTGAAGTAAGTAAACTTCAAAGGAAAGTCTTTTTAGTGCATAAGACCCTGCCTCTTCCTTGCCCTGCCCCAGCCACACTCTAGAGCGTTGAAGACTGTATTGTGTGAGGTCAGGCATAGCCATTTCAAGTGCAGATGTCCGCTCCTCCCTCCCACTCCAGCCCAGGAAGACCCATAAGGATATGCAGGACACACCTCAGCTTCCTTTGTGTTACTACCTAGGGTTAATTCACAAACAGCCCAACTGTCAGTCTGACCTCGACGTGAATTCAGCAACCAAGCAGAGGCACAGAATGGTTCAGCAAGAAAATGGCCATTTTCAAAAAGTGTCTATACTTAAAAATGTTCCTAAATCATCCTGTCTTCAATTAATGAATAAGACAACTCTGTACTGTTAAAATCCAATATATTACTCAATAGGATTCAGGAAGTTCAAAAATGAGCAACAAATGTCCATCTCATAAACAACAACACTGTATCTAACCCACCTGGATCACAAGATTGAATCCCAACAGAAGATCCAGGAAGGGGTTATAAACCTCCTCTTGACACAGTCCTGCACAATAATTGCCTGGGTTTCAGTCCCAGTTCAAACAATATCATGGACTTTCAATTCAGCTTGTCAAATGAGAAGATAATGTCGAAGTTTCGGCATGTGGTGGCAGTCAGAGGTCCATGAGACCATCATCAGGATTCAGTGTTGTAAAATAATACCTACACATGTTGTGTAGACATTTTAGTTATAGCTCCATACACGTTATTTTAGCAAACTAGGCCTGCTGCTGTCCACATTGACCTAGACATATTTTATTCTGCTTTGTTTATCATTGTAACAATTGCCACATTTGCAGTCTTGTTTTATTTCTCTCTATCTTGCTGTTCTTTTCCTAGGTCAGGACTGCATTCTCAAACAAGACATTTATTTCACTCTGTGCTTTTCTCAAGGCTGCAGTAAGATAGGATTCCAGCAAACGTGATAACGCTTTGTCTCTAGTGTTCATAGAAACACACACACTCTTACGAAGGGATCCTTTCTTGAGATATCATCTGTTTTATTATTAAAACACTACTTTGATCCATGTACGTGAGAAGGAGATTTCAGCCAGATGACCACGACTGTATGCTGATTGCTGAGTGCTTTGCTACAGGTGCTTAAGTAGACTACATGCCTCTTGCTCAGGTATGAGGGATGATGTCTTCCCAGGGGAACCTGAAGGACAGAACTAGAGCTTGACATGCCATGCTCTAACATAGCCTAGGTAGGATTTATTTTAATGGTTGTAGTGACAATATGGTAGCATTATTTTTATGCTTTACTCTCCTCATCACTATTTTAATCCTGTCATGTTTCATCATCCTAGTTATTGATGTACATGCTTTATTATCCAAGATGCAGTTGCTTCATTAAAACCTTATTGAAATATATACTGCCTTTGATTGTCCTTGTATATGTGAGACTAATATAACTGAGAGAAACGGATGCAATCTGAGTGACCACGATTTCCCCAGAGGAGTTAATTGTTTCATGTGCTCAGCTGCCCAATCATCCCTGCTCCTGGGTGGAGATGAAGCACTGCTAGTTAGCTGGAGCAAAACCTGTATTAGGCTGACAGGTGTCACCTGTAGTGGGTCTAGACTCAGCCCCCCACAGCGCAAGTGATTCTGCCGCCCAAATCCAGTAGTCTCATTAGAATAATGAGAGCCTATGTAACATGGCACCCAATGTTTGGCCAGGCTCTAATTTTTGGGTCCTCCTGAGTATCTCTGTCGCACTACATACAAAGACACCTCAGTACTGTACACGGAGACGTCCGTGGTATTGAGGATTTTCCCTCCTCAGCTAAGTAGGTAGTACCTAACTAATGCTGAGGGTTGTTCAAGCTTGAACTCTAAAAGGATAATCCCCATTTGGTGTGCTTATCTCTGAACAAGAATTTACCATTCATTATGGCGAATCCGCAACAGGTAGCAATTGCAGTTAAGATGTGATCACCCCTTACTGCACATTTATTGGCACATGGCCTAACGGCCCAGAGGGTCCACTCACATTTGTTGTTGAGGCTCATCCAGCCTATAGAACAGAACATTTTTATTCTTAGGTCACATTTCCAGCAGCTGATGGGAACACAAATACATTTCATCACTATACACCTGCAAACATACTTACACAATACAGAGCATATGCATATCTAGAAATACCTCTATCTTGTCAAGAACATAATAGTTGGTTTGATGGCACCCTACCCACACAATTCAACATGTTAGGTTAGGTCCTCTAAGCAATGATGCCCTACCTGGCCTTTATTGGTCACATATACACCTCACCATGCTGCAGCAAACCTAATGGCAGCTGAAGTCCGTCACTTATATGCTGAATTGATGGCAATATACAGACGATTAGTACAGTTTGTAGTGCAAACATTAAATACAAACCCATCACGTGCTGCTCCGGCGCAACCACATACAGTAATGCCAGCAACTGTACATTTGATCATGGCTAAGGTACCCACCAAACGAGAAGAAATTCCATTTTGGTTAGGTCAAAAAATAAACGCACTGGAACCAGTACATCCCCATACAGGACCTCAGGATAAACATAGAATATTAACTATGTGCTTGCCATTTGGGATGGTTCCCACTATAGATAACTGCAATTGCTCATACTACCAACTTGCCATGCTCATACTACCGCACATGGTACAACAACACTTGCCAACTTACCGGAAGTGTTAAACCAAATTCAAGATTAATATGGGGCTGCCCCGGCCCTGGACTTGGTGATGCAACTAATGGACAATTTTGCCACAGTATCCTCAATTATATTAAGTAACCTTAAAGGGGAAGCAGTTGCACTAGCAGTGCGCATGCGGCTCCGGGATGTTCCTCCACAGGATCAAGAACGAGAGCTACCAAAGATTATTGCAGAGCCCTACTTTAGCATTGGTCGAAATAGTCTGGTGGCCAGACCAACAAATCCACAATTTCAGGGTAAATCTAATAAAGATTCTACCAAGCAAGCTCCTGAGAGTACTAAGATACGCTGGGATAAAAAACAACAAACACCTAAAAAAGAAAGGGGAGAATCTTCGCATACGGAGACTACACAAAATAAATATAATCTCAGAAATAGAGATAATATAAAAACATCTGACAGATATCAATATACTGATACACTCCAATGTCGGTCCTTTTAGGACTCACCGGAAAAACGTAGTGAGAGAGGTGGGTGTTCAGAGCGAAGAACTGAGTATATCAAACCGAGACAGTATTCACAATGCTCAACAGAAATTTCTGTTGAAAAAGAAGAGAAACATCCCCAACAAAAACCCCAATTCATAAAGAAAAAAGTGGCAGCAGTTGCAGTTCGACTTGACACTCAAGAAGAGGGCTCTATTGAAGAACAAAAAGTGGGCATTACTGCTATTAGACAGCGCGGCAGAGGTCACAAAGTTCGCTGGAATCTTCTACAGCATCTGGAGGTGTAAGCAACTGATGACTTCCTACAAGTTGGAACTGCGGACATGCGTGTCTCCATGCCTGATAGGTTGTACAAAGTAACGTTACAGTTGGAAGGAGACATTGAACGCACAATCGACGCAATCTTTTGGGACCACCTCATAAACATATATGATATTCTACTGGCTGGAAGGGATTGGCCACCTGAATTTGTCTGTACTTGCCCATTTGGGGAAGATGTTATCAAACTTTCTTTCTCGCCCCTTGTTCTAGATGAGCTTGCAGAATCCTACCCCATCGATTGTGCGTTGGCACAGTGGTGCATTGTGTTATATCGCAACCACGTAGGGTGGGATAAAGATTTTTCCTATCATGCAATTTCAATTAAAAATCAACCCCAACCACAACCCCAGTATCCAATAAAACATGATGCCAAAGCACCAATGAGGAAAAACCTCACACAACTAGAGTACCAGGGTGGAATCGAACCCTGTGTCTCACCAATGAATAATCCTTTATTCCCGGTGGCTGAACCAGACCATTCGTACAGAATAGTCTTAGCCTACAGACACTTAAACAGTCATACACGCACATAGGCTATACAAAACTCACATAGCACAGTACTCATGAATAACATAGTGCGTAAAAAATACAAAACAAAATTGGATATTTTCAATGTTTTCTTCTGCAAAAATATAGTGCCTGAGATTAGAGACTTAACAGGTTTCAGCACACTAGGCTCCCAGAAACATTTTTGTTCTTTACCCCAGGGGTACAAGAACAGTCCAGGACTGTTTGCGGCTCGTGTGACTTCAATATTGCATGACATTGACCATGAAGCATTGTCCTATGTAGATGATATCTATCTCACAGACAATGAATTACTGCAACATCTAAGATGGGTAGCCCGCATTGTCGTGGGATTTGCCGAATTCGACTATAAATTCAATTCAGAAAAACAAAAATACCCTTCCTTAACATCCTGTTTCTTGCATACAAATTATCAAGTGAAGGAAAGTGCCTAGAGTTACAATTCATGGAAAAGTGCGCACAGTTACAACCTCCAAATACAATTAGAAAACTCCAATCAATATTGGGTTTCTTAAATTGTGGCAGAACTTACATTTCAAATTACACATCAAGCATAAAACCCTTAAATGACTTGATACATCCTGACTTTTCCAGTAATATTTGGACAGTCGAACACGCACGCATTCTCACAGCTTTGCAAACAGACAAGCTAGCAGCCCAACACTTACACACAAGGGACAACAAAAAACATCTGGTCATCAGAATAATTGCTGATGCCATTGGTTTCACCTATGTAACTTTCAGTGAGGGTAAGACGGTCCCAATTGTATACAAATCACATTTGTATTCAGCAGCAGAACAACGCTTTGTTCCCATTGAGAAAATTCTCCCTGCTGTTGAGAAGGCTGTCATTAAAGAAAGACCACTAGCCCAGGGAAAACGCAGTATTATTGTATCTCCAATTCCAGCCCTTGAGGCTGTTACCGAGCCAGCGTTCCAAACACTAACGCATTACATCCACTTTGGATTCAATGGGCACCGTCTTTGACAGCCACTGATGTTGACTATATTTTCGACCCAAAGTTACAAACTCAGAAATGTTTGCAATATGAACTAGAATACCCAGTTCCAGCAAATACATTGCCTATTGATCAATGTCAAAGGGTCATGTACAGCGATGGCTCAGCACAACCTGCAATAGGCACAAAACACCAATACTCCGCCGGTTGCGCAGTTGTAAGTGGCTTCATGGAGGATATTAAATTTTGCCCCCTGCATACATTCATGCTATCCTTAGGGGATTGCACAGCACAACTAGCAGATCTAAAGGCTCTGGTGATGGCACTCTAACACACAGATCCTGCAAAGCTAACACTGATTGTCTGTGATCCGTTTTACAGTGTCCAGTCCTTCAATGAATACCTGCATTATTGGCACCAGAATGGGTTCAGAGATTCTAAAGGCAACACCATCAAACACAGACTTCTGTCGGGGAAAGTAGCGCATTTGAAGGAAACGCTACGCCGAAGTAATGATACCAGGCATGAGAGTTCGAGTAATTCCCAATAAAGAAATAAGACCAAAGTTGATTACAGCAGCATATGAGGGGTTTGACTCTGCCCATGCTGGTGTGGGGGCTGCAATATCATTATTGCAAGCATGTTATTGGTGGCCAGGTCTATACAAACAAACCAGGCAGTATGTCCTTTGTTGTGACATCTGCCAACAAATTAAGGGTTCCACAGACAAACGCCAATCAAAGACACCCCTCCTAATTTCCAACAAACCATTATAATGTGTGTACTTGGACCATTGTGGTCCCGTAACACCAGATAGTGCATACAAATACATTTTAGTCGCTATTGACTCTTGCTCCATATTTCTATGGGTGGAGCCACAACTCCCGGCTGATGCTCAGACTGTTTTTAAAGATTTGCGAGTCTTCATCAGCAAATATGCAGGTGCGGCTTTCCACTCTGACCAGGGCCATGCTTTTGCCTAATGGACATTCAGGGACACCATGGCTTCGTTAGGGGTCCAACACCATTACTCCTCTCCATTTCATCCCGAGGGAAATGGTGTAGTGGAGTGACAAAACCATGATTTAAAGCAGTCCTTAACAGCCAGAGTATTAGGTACTGTCGAAGTTGGCTTACTCACCTGTATGGATTCCAGAGAGCACTTAACAATCTGCCTAGAAGGTCCCTGGAGGGCTGTACTTCATGCAAGTGCCTGTTTGGAACTCAAATGTATGTTCTAGATCTTGATGGTCCTGGTGTGGAGGCGGCAGAAACACCTTTTGACATAAATGAACATGTCACTGTCTTGCAGGAATTACAAAAGTTCTGTGACAACAACGCTTCTGCCAGTGCTGCCTCCGCAGGAATTAAGGGTGTACCAATAACATCCACTGCTGCATTCCAAAAGTTGGGGATCTAGTATGTGAAAAAGTTTCTGTGAAAAAGGAGTTTGGTCCTTTTTATCGTGCACCGGTCCCTGTCTTGGGAATACATAGTACTGCAACTGTCATTCTACCACCGTTGGCTGATGCTAAAGTAAATCACTTTGTATCCATCGACATTGTCAAGTTACACCATGTGGCCGATCCTGCACAGCAGACCAAGAGGAGCAGCCAGTAGTTCCTGAGTGGTTCTCACTACTGGTCAAGATGTCCCTCTACAAGTTTTGAGCAGCAACGCTGACACCTCTCCGAGCTTGGAGAGGCTGGAAAATGATCTTGAATAGTTTCACTAACATCTGCTACAACAAACGATATTGAAATGAATGATAAATTTGATACAACTTCAACAGAGACAGATGGCATCATTTACTGTGAACCACCGTGGGAGACCCCTACAAGTTCTCCTCCTAAAAATACGGCTCCAGTCTTTGCACGAACTGCTTCTGGATACTTTGCTGACATCAACAACACTTTCTCTGACTCATTTGCCTCTTCTACATCTGAACTGCCAAAAACGCATAAGCTTATAAACTGGCTTCAAACAAATTATTTTGTTCTCCCATGTAACTATCTGTGGCTTTCCTTGACTGTGCTAGCTTTCCTCCTTTTGATTGGCTTTGTCAAAACATTTTTTCTATTAATACATGGTCATTACCTTCCTGAAAGATCAACAGTTGAACTGGTGGATGAGGTCCTAAAACCCCATTTTTCTTCTCACAAGGTCCGCAGAGACTTGTCTTTCGTGAACATTTCCGCTATACCAATTCCTGATAGGATTGGTTGGGATAAATTCCCATTTGATATATGCGGCCCCCACAGAGGTCATTCAAATACCATATGTGTTTAAACTCTCTATGAACGATATACCCTGCGTTGTTACTGATGACTGGGGATGTGAAAACAGTTGATTCCATCATGACTGAATTGCAGTATTTTACTGTATTTGAAAATGAGGGTGTTTATCAATCTAAAGAGAATTATGGTGACATGTTTTGCTATAATTATTATGGACACCATTTTATTCACAGAGCAAGTACCCCAAAAGACTATTTTTAATTACACACAATGGGAACATTCTCCAACTCCACCGCAAGGGAGTTCTAAAACATATTCTGAAAAGTTTGCATATTTTTCTGGGCACAATGTTAAAAATGGTGAGTCATATTATTTCAAATTGCCATGATGGAAAAGGGTACATACACTGTTGGCAGATACGAAATGTATGTATTTGGATTCCTTTGTGTCCCGGTTGGCTATAGAAGGCTGTGAATATTGGTTGAAGTCGATTGACTTGAAATGTGTGTGGGGAACAAACAATTGGCAAATAAGGGGGAAGGAAGCTTTTTTTAGAGCATGCCTCATACCTGTTCAAATGATATTTTTAAATTTAACTGTACAACAGACAAGTTGTTTAGGCTTAGCTAAGATTAAGGAATTGAATGTGCCTAGTATTCCTGCAACTGCTAAAAAATTTAAATGGCAAAAGTATGTAAATGCAACTGAAGATCAGCTCGATGAATAGGTCCAGAATGGCACGTTTAATGATTCACTGTCACGTCCTGGCGGGTGGTTATTGGGGCCAATAGATACCAATGGGTGTCATAAACATTTTATAAACAAGAACAAGTAGGCCGGATCCTCGCTCTGTGTCATCTGAACATGTGGGTATAGTAACAACATACAGTGTAGGGAACATATGCCAGCAATGGTTGAAGAGTTCCTCACTAGATGCTGTTAGAGAACACCTCAGTCTCCTGTCTAGTAACACTGACTTACAGGACTTCCTGTTAGGCCCCATAAAACAATGCAGGAAGCACTTCTTATATGCAGACTATAATGAAATTTGGAAGCTTTCCCAACAAGAAGCTGCTGCCCGGTTAAGGCAAATAGATCAGGCGAACTTACAGAAGGCATTAGCTATTGTAGATAATGGGATTAATACCATGTCCCACCGGATATACACCTTAAACAACATTGTTTATTCTGCAATAGACATAATACAAAGTGATATGCCTTCTTTACACCATGGACAGAGTTAACTAAGGTCCATTATGCAGTTGGGTTGGACACTACAAATACTGAAGGCAGGTCACGTTCCCTGGCAACATATTAGCGCAAGGGATATATTTTCCACATTTATCTCAACGTGAAAACAACAACTAATGGCTAAGAAAGAAGCGACTTATCTCATTTTAAATATTGAAAAGCTAGGAAAGTTGCCTTTTACTGGCATATGGTAATATGCTGAGTGGTTAATAAATGGGACCATTAATCACCTATTTCAACACTTCAATTCACGTCCTGCTTAAAAAACATTCCAGTGGGCAGATATGAAAGGCTAGGAGATAGTTACATCCATGAGGTGTGGGAGCTGCCCTTCTCGTACGAATGTTTCAGTGGCATGAAAGAGGTCTTTATTAGTGGTAGCGAATGCAAGACTTCTGTCAGCCATTCAGTGGTTTGTAAACAGCTGTCCTTGCACTGGGCATGTAACGCTTCAGCAGTGAACTTGGCTTGTTTTCTGAAGGGAGTTACAGTCACCTTGATTAGTCCTGCATTCCAGGTGCTCAAAAATGGCAGCTATGCTCTCCTCAATAGTGAAAACTGTTGTGGGATGCGAGCCGGAATAGTTTATGTTGTTTCGGTCTGTAAGATTGTTACATGCTGTGGGAACATACTTTTTCCTCCTACACAACAGAGGGAAGTAGCTGAGATTTGGCCCCATATCGGTGCTTCAAATGCAAATTTTGACAAGTTGAACAGACTCAAGGCTTTATTGTTTCATAAACATGTGGCACTCACATCTGCACACGAGACCTATGCACTTCAGGTAGCAAGGTCATCAGCAGAGATGCAGTCCCTTTTAAGTACCAACTTTCCAAGACACTTTGGTGAGCTCGTGGGACGAATATTTAATGCGTCCAGTACTACTGTAATCACAAATTTCTTTAAGGCTGTTGGTTCTGGTTTCGTTCATACCTTCTACTCTATATTCGGTTTAATACCATCAGCCATCCACTCAATGTTCTCCAGTATTTTCAGGGGATTTCCAATAACTTTGGCTATAATAGGTGGCATCTTGCTATTGCTTCTTTTTCTGCGCAATGGCTGTCCTGCCGCAACAAGGAGGACTGAAATCGCTCCTACCAGCGCAGCTCTGTCATGAACACATGATGCAGTACTTTGGAGCAACAATCCTGGAGCAATTGAAGTGTGACTGGTCTCAGTCATTCAGACCGGTTTTGCATTGTGTGCAGCCCGTGTTTCAGTGCCTCTGGTGCTCGTTCAAACTTGCACTGAAAGTTTGTCTTTCTACGCAGCGCTTGCTTTAATTGGACGCTGATCTGTTGATGTTCTCGCTGAGGGCTCATTATCAGACATGCACTTTGAGGGTGCGTCTGCTACAGGAAGCTGCTTATGACTTGTCCTTCATGGAGGATGTAGCTCCAAACTCATTGTTGGGTACACCATGGAATGCTGCTGACTTGACTGGAGCTTAGACTTTGGAACACGAATACTCCCTGGTTTTCCTTGGCGATGAACTTCCTACTTTACCACCTGCCGAAGTGTAAGATTTCCTGTCTTCAATTATCCCGGATTCGATTGGCAACTTCCAAAATGACCCTGACTCCTGAAATTTGGCCTTTTTTACGCCATGTACGTGAGAGGGAGATTCCAGCAAGATGACCACGAATGTATGTTGATTGCTGAGTGCTTCACTACAGCTGCTTATATAGACTACAGGCCTCTTGCTCAGGTATGAGGGATGATGTCTCCCCAGGGGAAACCTGAAGGGCAAATCTAGAGCTTAACATGATGTGCTCTAACATAGCCTAGGTAGGAATTATTTTAATGATTGTGTTGACAATATGGTAGCGTTATTTTTATGCTTTACTCTCCTCGTCGCTATTTTAATCCTGTCATGCTTCATTGTCCTTGTTATTGCAGTACCTGCTTTATTATCTAAGATGCAGTTGCTTCATTAAAACCTTATTGAAATATGCACTGCCTCTGATTGCCCTTGTATATATGAGACTAATGTAACTGAGAGAAACGGATGAGATCTGAGTGACTATGATTTCCCTGAGAAGTAAATTGTGTCATGCGCTCAGCTACCCAATCATCCCTGCTCCTGGGTGGAGATGAGGCACTGCTAGTTAGCCGGAGCAAAACCCGGATTAGACTGACAGGTGTCACCTGTAGTGGGTCTAGACTCAGTCCCCCACAAGGTAAGTGATTCTGCCACCCAAATCCAGTAGTCTCATTAGAATAATGAGAGCCTATGCGACACACACCAGTAAAATTAATTCTAAAACAGTACGTGCGATCTGCCAAATCACACTATGTGTACCGCCTGTTGAACACAAGAAAATACCACACACACAGGTGTGGATAGTAGGTTAAGCCATCAGTGGCAGTTTTGTCAATATCTGACGGCTCACTAAGGCAATCACGATTATCTATCATCTGGCAAAAAGGAGGACTCACCAATTGATGATGAAATTTTGTTTATGAAACCAAGCCTTTAAAGACCTACCGGATTGAGTTTTATTTAATTAAATGACAAAGAAATCTTGCAAATGAGAAGTTGCTATAAGAGTTTGAATTAATAGTTTGATCACGAACATTGACTCTTTTGATATGAATTTCAACATTCGCGCAATGGATTGATTTAAAGTGCATTATTGGAAAGTAATTGTGATTTATGTATACATGAGTGTGATATCCTAATTTAACATTTGTTTTGACATTTGAATTTGAGATTAATGGTATTCTTCCATTAGCAAATATTATTGTGTTTGTAATTGTTTGTCTCTCCGGTGCTGTGTCATCATTTTGTATGTTGATATTATTTGTAGTTTTGTGTTCGATGGTTCTTGTGTGTTGAGTCATATATGGATGATTGAAGGCCTTCTGTGTGAGAGTTACTGAGTGAATGGGGGTAATTATTAATTTTACAAAGTGTACAGTTTGAAATAATGATGTTTATATACACATATACTTGTGATTAGATTAATAATTATTTGAATAAGTATTAAGGCTTTGTTGGTAAATGGTTAGCTTGACTGAATATATTGGAGAGTGATGCTATTTTTACTGTTTGTATAAGCCACCACCTACCTGACAAAGAAAGTTCAAAAAATATTTTTAAAACATAGCAGACATGTACCATATAATTCTCTGTGTCAGGCTCCCAACCAGAATAGCTACATTCTGCTACTCACGATAGGTTGCAAAAATAGACTCTGTAGTAACACACAATGGAACTTCAAACTACAAGCCAAAATAAACAAATCCACAAAGATTAAAATATTTAAATTGCTTAACCGTCATACAACATAAAGTCTAGAAAAACGCTGAGTCTATTACAGCGTACTCATACCCTCTAAATATGGGACCGCTAGCATCTGTCTCCATCTGCATCCGCTCAACCTATGCGAGTTGGAATCAAACATTGCTGGTCTTCCTGGCAAGTTTAAATAAGGAAGTGATAGGTCATGTGACAATTCCAGTGACTATGGTGGTCATCTTAAACTGGTAAAAATTCCTAACTCCTACCCAGAGTTTAGAGACAGCTGTACTTACTGTAAGTATACTGCTGTGGACCTCAGTAACTTAATAAATAAAATATCCATCTAGGTCATCAGCTCAGTCCGTGTTAGTAAGATACAGATGCTGTCTGTCTCCTTATTGCAGAGCATTCAGGTACGTGATCAATGCAAAAACTGTGGCGGCCATCTTGAAATGTAATTATGGTCCATCTAAATGCTCTCCGACACTAAGGCCCGTATTTATACTTTTTTTGCGCCGCATTTGCGTCGTTTTTTGACGCAAAAACGGCGCAAACTTGCAAAATGCCATTGTATTTTGTAGGTTTGCGCTGTTTTGCGTCAAAAAGCGGCGCAAATGCGGCGCTAAAAAAAGTATAAATACGGGCCTAAATCTACTTTCACAATCCTGCTGCAGGTAGCCCCAGAGTCTAACTTATCCATAGGCATTGTCTGTACCCAGTTCCTAGGGGAATACTGGATTGCCCCTAAGTGTGTTCATTCACTTTCTAAAAGTGGCATTTGCAAACAGACAATCTAAAAGCCCATATGGCTACCTTTCTAGAAGAGCCACATGCCCTTCCTCATGCGTTGTTGATGATGTCTTGATTCAAAGGATGCAAGTACAACTAGCTTTGTCAATGTGCTGTTTTATAAGGCATGCACTTTTAGTATCCGTGCAATTTTACGGTAAATTAAAATGTTAAATAATATTCACGAACCTCCCCCTTGCCAATGTCGTACCAAGGACTCTTTGCCTAAGAATATTATTCCGTTGAAATGCTCGTTTATTGCACTCTTTTTATTTCCTGCAGGGCTTTCAATATCCGCACCTGCTTTGTCCCGGTAAGCTGCCTTTTTGACTTCTCACATATGACTTGTGCTTTAAATCATTCTGTCTCGAGAGCTACTAATATTGTCTAATTTTAGAAGCTGGAGGCCCTCAAGATAGTTAGCATGTTTCGGGCCTCTGGATCACTAAAGACCAAGTCATGTCATAAACGGACCAGCGAGTCCCTTGTTCTACCATCCAATATAACCTGACCTCAATCACTCAAAAGGAACGCGCGCGGGGCACAAGCGTGCACTTGCTGTGATTTCAGAGTGCGTGCATGAAGGTGAACCAAACTTTCTTCTCCCACACCAGAGGGGGAAAGGAGAAATTGATTTTGATGCAGTTAGCTGGAAATGTGTTGAGGTCAGAATCTCATTTTTAGAATCCCTGCTGTCAGCTGTCTCCAGGAAAGAGTGTAAAAGGCAGAATTACCTTGTGCTCTGGGCAGATGTTTACTGAGCTCACCGTGCATTTGCAGTTCGGAGAACTCGGAACAGCAATTATAACGAGCCAGGCCTCGACCTGGAGCAGTGTAAAGAACGCAGAGCGAAGCTTAAGGCAGCTTTCCTCACATTTCAGAGAATCGTTTTCCATTTTTCGTGGCCTGGAGCAGGGGCAGTGGGGGCTGGATTACACCTGTCAGTCAGTGCCACCCAGTGCGAGTGATGCTTACTGATATTGTCAGCAATATATTTGATGTTTCAGTACTGCATGAGATCCCCTCAAATGTCACACGTAATTTATTGCAGTTTTACCCACTGGTCATCCTCATGAGTGGGCCGGCATGGCAAGACTTCACTGGCAGAAATCTAACGATTCTGACCCTTACATTGAAACTGATGACCTCGTACAGACACCCACACACACACACACACAAGCAGACAAAGCAACTCATATGTGTGCATCTACGTAAAACCAGAGCAGCACCAGTACACACAGAGCAACAAGAACACCACCATGCATGCAAATCGATACTCAGGCATAAAGAACAACAAAGTCACTAATTACTACATACTGAACACATGCTTGCATCCCCAAACACAGACAGCACACACATATTGCTGCAAAAAACACACGTGTGTAAATCATGGAGCGAAGTGTGGGTTGAGGATGAAATCAAGTTTGCTCTTTTTTATTCTGACCAGTTTTTCTTCTTTCAATGTATTTAGCGTATTGATTGTTTCAACATTCTGTGCAACAAAATTGACGGAGTCATCCGTTTTCAACAAAATAATAGTTTTAGCAGCAGAAAACAGAAGTACTCGATCAATCAAGCATTCATGTGTTCTGCACACCAAGTAGATAAAGGAGCAAATTACTGAAACTCGGCCACAGTGAGGACATGCACATCTTTAAATTCCAGCACTAATCAAGACAAATTAGAATGGTGCCAGAGCAGAACCACTGGGTTAATTATGGCGCTTGCATTAAAAACATTTAAAAAACACTATTGAAGATTATCCCTGAATACCAGGGAACATATTTACAAGCCCCAAGTGCCAATGGAGCCTCAATTTTTTTGAGGCTCTGGCTAGGCCAAGTGCAGACCCATGTCTACGTGGCCATGAAAAGCCACTTTGCGTGACTTTTCATGGCCTCGTAGACATGGTGTAAAGCAACGCAGCACAAGTCGCAGTGTTGCCTTATTCTGCATCGGGGGGGGGGACCTGTGGATGTTGCCGGGGGGTCAGGTTTCCATGCAACTCTTGTGGATTTTGACGCATTCCCAGATTTACAAGGCTCTGTAAAGCTGGGAATGCATCAAAAGCGTATGCCTCCCAGGGGAGGTGTTACAAGAAGAAATATCTCTATGTATCTTCATTGTTTCAAATTTCTATGCTTGCTGCATTTTGCAGCACACATAGAAAGAGGAAAACACCTCCATGGATTGTTTTTGTGCAGGAAGGTGTCCCGACCTGCACAAAAACAATTCTGCACGCAATGCAGGCACCCTTACACCATGGTGCAAGGGTGACTGCATTGGCTCTAGGCAGCCAAAAGGATGCCAGCGCTGGGGGAGAGGACAGAAATGCAGCATATTTTGTAAATACAGTGCATTTCTGCCCTTTACCCGTGCACAAGGCAGCACAACAAGGTCATTTGCTGTGCTGCCCTGCGCCACTTTATTGGAAATATGCCCCAAATCCTAAGGCCACTTTGTACAAGAATTACAATAGATTCTGAGGAACATTTTTACAAGCAGCTTGCGTCACAGTTCCATTATTATTTTTGACGCTCCATCTGCACAGTAAGTACTTTACATTTATAAGGCAATGCATTTAGGGCAATGCGTCACTTTTTGTGGGCCTGTATCAGAAAATACTTGCGTCAAAACTGGCTGGGGCACACTGAAACCCAGGCGTAAGAAATGAAGCATTGACACTGGTATATAAACAGAACACACACAAATCATTGACAAGCTCAATCACACCATGGAGGTGCTATCTCTTCAGCTCGTAGCAGCGAGGAGACCACAACCACCACTACAATGTAAGCAGTGTAAGAGAAGGGAGTGTGTCTACCACCAGTGGACCAAACTCATTGACCCCAGGAAAGAGGAGGTTCTCACCTACTATAAACTCAGGAGGAGGTTCATCATATGTTTGCTGGGCCAGTATGCACAAAGGCTGCAGCCAATATCGCACGGGTCCACCAGCATCCCTCCACAGATCAAGCTGATGGCAGTCCTCCACATGCTGGTGTCTGGGTCATCCCAGACTACTGCAGCCAGAGTTTCAGGAATCTCCCAGCCATCTTTTTCTGCCTTCCTACCCTCCGTACTGCATGCCATAATCAGCCTGACACCCTAGTACCTCATGTTCCCTAAGAAAAAGTAGCAACAACTAGACACAAAGCAAGGCGTTTATGCCATAGATAACTTTGTGCATGTTTTGCGGGCTATGGATTGCACACACATGAAACTAGTACTCCTCCTGCAACACAAAGCAAGGCGTTTATGCCATAGATAACTTTCTGCATGTTTTGAGGGCTATGGATTGCACACACATGAAACTAGTACTCCTGCTGCAACATAGCATATCTGTATCCCAATAGAAAGCACAATGTAGTCCATAAACGTACAGGCAATTGTGAACCTTCTGCAGATGTTTATAAATATGCTGGCCAAATACCCTGGGAGTGCTCATGATGCCTACATCTTCAGGCACTTCATCATCAATGAGTGCTTGCAGAATGGGCTATATGGGAATGGCCTACTGGTTGGTAAGTACATCTGAAGTACATGATTGACCTACTAACAGTAACTAATATATGACCATGTAGCCATCTCTGAGTTTGGTGACTGAGATAGTGCATATGTAGGTGAGTGCCTCATACTTGCACCACACTTCATGCACACGTGCAATGCAAAGCCTTAAGTCACACACGATGAGACATGCAAAGCCACTGTGTGTGGCTTTAAATGGTGGAAAGAACAAGAGCAATGCAATGCTAGGCAAAATGCTGGGTTGCATCACTGTCTGCAAGGAAGGGTTTCCATGGCTGTTGTCTGTGTGTCTACATGTAACTCCCATGGTTCATGAGGCATGTCATGGGTCCCAACCCATTTAAAATGTGAAATGTATCAATTCAATTGCTCTCACCAGGTCATGTGTACCATGGAAAAATACCCTATGTCACCCAACACACTCTTGCAACCTATATGCAGTGCTTTCTGTGGCACACAGACATAGACTATCAGGCCTCCAAGGATACATGCTGTGCAGGAAGGTGGCCCCTCAGACACAATGTAAATATTGCTTAAAATGCAGTTCCAGAAGCACCATGTTGCAATTGTGCCTGTCTCTGTGCTAGGCAGCCTATAGTGTGCCAGTGCAGCTTGAAAACTCAGGACTGTGCTGCATGGCCTAAATATGTCCTACACTGCCCTTTCTCAGTGACACAGTGCTGTGCTGATAAGTTATTTGCTGCACTGTACAATGTCACATTTCTAAACATCTGGGCCACACGGAGGGCCCAATGCACTGCAACGTGTTGACAATGATGTTCCACATTGACATGCAGTCACTAATCCATCAATGGCAGTAGCTAAAGAACATCAGTTATTACTACTGTCACATTTCAATTTGTGTGAATGAATGGGACCACTTCATCTGCACTGGGTAACAAATTAAACATAAAACATGTCGTAGGCCAGAAAAGCCAATATGAGTACGAAGCCAATACAATAGAGAAGTGTGAGATAAGTGTCTCCTCAATGGTGTACCTACTCTCAGTATCAGTCAAGATGTATCATTTTCAGATTAGTGTGAAAATGTATTTTGTAAATTAGTAAGTGTGTCACATATGCCAGTATACTGGTATGTGGATTAAAGTGTCAAAAACAATATAGGACTAATAATTTAGAAAGGTCATGTGTGCAATCCAATGTCAGAATAGACCCCACACATGGATACATGTTTATACTGGTTCATAAAGTGACATCGACAGTACAAAAACACGTATCCTTTAGCCATACAGACAGTCTACATACAGATACACTTAGGTATACAGCCACATCAAAAGATGCAAAACTGTGTTGGTTCCCCTGTTCGGGGGGTAAATTGCCCAAAACAAAACCATATGAATTCATCAATGTGCAAGTAACAAACTGTAAAACAATATTGCCAAATATGGCAATAAACATTCATCAACATAGCTTGTAATGCAACATAGACAAGGCACCACAGTGTACTTAGGATACCAATCTCAACATTCCTTTGACACATCAGTGATGATAACATCATTCAAAATAGGCACACAATCCAAAACAAATTATAGTACAACACATTCATGTGAAGACCAATGTATTATGTACAGGTCTGTGGTAGACAGATATCAGTTACAACATCAGTGTGTCCTATGTAGAGACGACCCACATTGCATCCCTTTGTGTCAAACACACTGCACTGTGGAATATTTACTGATAAAAAGCAGCAGATGAAGACTGGCAATAAATCTTACAACTATCAATGGAACATGTTGAGAATGCCCACATGTAATCACCAAAATCACTTGCTAAAGTAAGTGAACAATTTAAAGGGCCATCACTGTCAGGTACAGCAGCAACAACATCAGTGGTTCTACAGGGACCATACTTCTTGTATGCTGATGATTTGCTACTCCCCAGTAATACAAGTGTAGGGATATAGAGATTACTGAATTGCCTTAGAGGTAATGCATAGGTATTTGCCTAATCTAGTCTGGGATGAAATTAAACTCCAAAGGGGGAATGGAACATATAACAATATCTCAAAAAAGGCACTGAGATGCTTCAGCTTGGCAACCTATGGAACAGCAGTGTAACCCATCAAGTTTTCAAAAAAGCAGCAAATAAATCCATCAAACTACAAAGCTGGATGAATGATTAGGAAAAGTTGTCCAAGCAGTTGCATGGGTGGTAGGTGCTGAAATCTTAAGCCGTCCAAAGAGAGTCACCCCTCCTGGAAGCCAGACTATAAAACAGAGTTTATTGGCATTAAGATTCTGTGACATTCCAACATTAGATTTGATTCCAAAATGGAGAGAATGTGACCAAAGAGGGAATAAGAAATGCTGCCTACCTCACCAAGCAGATGAAACCATGCTGCATGCCATGTGTATTTGTCCTGCCCTGTTCATTCAGCAAAGGGGTTTGCTGAAAAAATAATTAAAAAACCTAGGGAACATATCCTGTAGATTGGCGCTGATGGAGTCTTTGGACCCAAGGAATACAATGTTGAACATGAGATTGATGCAGTTCCGGAACATTTTTAAATCACTTGTTAAGGCTGGAATACAGTCCTAGGTGGGGAAGAGGAACGGCAAGGAAGGACTTTGGAAAAGAAGTTGTGTATGTACCTTTACCTGAGGGGCTCCTAGGGACCACACTTTTTTCTGGTTCTTTTCCCGCCAGGGCAAGCACCAGCTGACATTTCCCTATTTTTTCTTTCGAATAAATATCAACACACTTTGCGTACATTTGCTCACTGCTTAGGCTGCATACCAGCTTTACACATTATAGTTAGCACTTCTGCACTTTATGTAATATTTTATCCTGTTAGTTTGATATCACTCTATCTATCACGATGGCCAAATATTAGGAGTCACTATGCAAATTAGCATATCGCGTAGGTCGTGTGCCACTTTAATACAAGAATGTTGGCACCTTTGTAGTTCAAGCTGGGTTATGTGGGCCCCAAAAATCCTGTATTAAGGGATGTTGTCCAAACGAGAAATAATGCCTGCACAATTGCACTGGATGCATTATTTGCACGGGCTGAGATATTGGACCGAATTCATATATGTCTAATAACATTAACATTGATTTTATTCATTTATACGATGGCTAAAAAAAAAAATTCCAACACTATTTAGGTTGCCTGTCAGTTCTATACATCAATGTTAGCACTTTCACACCTTATGTTATATCTACCCCACCAGTCTGATATTACCCCATCTATCCTCTTAGCCTAATATCAGCACCTCTTGTATGGATTTTCACACTGCACAGATTGTGCATCAGTTTTATATAAAAATATTAGCACTTCTACAGTTTAGGTTAAGTTGGGGAATTGTAGGTCCAGCAAGCCTTGTACCAACAAGTGTTGTCCAAATGACAAATAATGTCTGCATAATTGCACTGTGTCCGCTACTCGAACGTGCTAGTATATCAGAATTGACTTGTATATATCTGATAATTTTATTTCTGATCATTATTTATTTATATGTTTTGATTAGAGTGTTTTATTGATGTTTATGGTTTTATTGACTAATAAACACTCCCCCAAGTAGAAGTCGAAGTCAGCGTTAAGGAATCAGGACCCAAGGGGTTCACTGATTCTACTGAAACTGCTGAAAACCAGATTGCTTTATTGGTTCAAATGATTCATCATGTGGGTGGGCTGGGTCAAGTGTGTACCACGGGAGCGTAAGCCAAGCAAGATCATGTTCTTGACTGGTAGACATACCAAGTTCAGGAACCAACAAATGTAGCAGTTCACATATGGCACATGGAGCATGTGGCAGACTGGCAGGTTCTCCACAACTCTAGAAGGATAAATGTGTTGGTAGCCTGGCTTAAACCTTACAGGGAGGACAGGTGCAAAATGTCATACTGACCCAGTCATCCTGCAAAGAAATGTCTGTAAAGCTTATATTTGCATACAGCAGCACATAACCACGACTTTATTAACAGTGAATGCAAGTTACTCGTATGTTCATGAGTTCTGGGGGACGCTTGCTGTGACTGAAGTGCAAAAAGAAATCATGGGTTTTGGGTAACAACAGTCATGAAATTCCTAAGCCACATAGGGCAGCAATGGGGTAATACAACAGAATAAATTGTACATGAATCTGAGGGATTTAGAAAAATCTGTCATGATTTCATTGTGACTCATCAAACACCACTGAGGTAACACAACATGATACCTGCGTGCTAGGCACACTACACAGAGGGCGTCTGAGGGGAAATTACAATTACTTTGGTTTCTGACTCACTTATGTGGAACACTGTATAGTCTACCAGATGTTGTGTGATTAGAATAGGAGGGCCATTCATTGGCAATGGCTGCACAGTTCGTTTCTTTACGACACAGGTATGTTTGCAAGCACTTTGCTATATTTGCATGCTATCCAAAGAATCACTTCAGAATGTTGCTTCTTGAATTGTTTTGGGTCTGGAATGGCCATCTATGGCCGATGCAAGCACACTTGCACCATGAGGCAAGGATGCTGCTGTTACATATAGGAATGAATGTGATTGAACTGGTGTGTCTTACTGGTTACCTATATATGCTGTTAGCTTTACTGCTCAAAATATGCATTTTGCAGTACCCAGGATGCAAATCACAAAGAAATAATTAGAAGATGTCAAGGTCTAACTACATATATCACTCTAGGTCAAGTAGTTTTGCCTGGTGTCATCTGTCAGTAAATGCACACACTGCTAGCTAATGTGCATTGCTAACAACACACAAAGGTCGAGGAACCCCTCTCTGGTGTCGATTAATGCAATGCAGGGAAATTATCTGTATTGTTGCACTGTGGATTTATCACACTTGTCTGGCCTGGTGAAGCTGGATTTGTGATGCCAATTCCATTAAAAATAAAAAAGAACCTAGGTGCATTGTGCATGTACATGCAGGCATAAAGCCCAGGGAGAAGATGTGTCTGTGCCATGAAATTCCATGGTGGAAGTCGGCTAGTCTAGTGTGCTAATTGTTGTTGGTCAACAATCACAGGTTTCATATTGGCCCGACAACATACCGATAATATTGATAAAGTAAATTGGTAAGCAGGATGCCATATACACTGTATATCCTCGCAGAACATGCCAGAGTCTGTGCCTCCATACGTGTGGATTACAACCATGACCAAACCTATGCAGCAATGCAGAGAGATTGTATGTCTGTTGATATGTAACTTCATAGTGTGTGTATACAACATATATTTCATACTCACAGCACTGCAATATAATTGTGCAAAAGCTTCCTACTCCACAGCTACCTACACTTAGCCAAACATTCTGCAAGTCACAAAAGCAAGACATTGTAAAGTCTCTACACATCACAACTTGTATTTATTCCTCACATACAAATATACAAATATTGTTAATCAATATGTCTGCACAACCATGACTAAAAGACACACATAGGCACACTATTTGTACAGGCAATCCACACATCAAAAGATATCAAATTGGTCAGGTGAGACAAGAGGATCAAGAAAAGTGTGTCCCAACCTCTGTTCACCTGCATTCTACAAATTACTACTGTGTATCACAGATAATAGGCCACTTGCTTGGGTCAAAACTCATGCATCAACCCATTTGGGTGGCGCATTGCAACCGTTACGTTGATTGTAAGCTGCCCATCTGTGCCAATGTGTTGGAAAACGCTTTGGAGGCAATGCGTCATGCGTCAATCATGCATTGGCAATTTCAGTAATGATGTATCAGAAAAAACAATGTATTTGTGAGAAACGGGTGGGATACAGGTAGGAAATGACCCATTGGACGTGGCATGCTGCAAACTAGGAAGTATGAAGTTATTTTTGATTTCTCTTACTCTCTGTTGCAGGAGGTTGCTTGAGAGTGTCTTTGCGAGAGTTGTGTTTAGTGATATTGTGTGTGTGTGTGTGTTTTGTCCACATATTGTCCATGTCACTGTCATGTATTGTGTTTTGTCATTGTATTGTATTTGTAGTGTAATTGTACATTTGGGAGTTTGTCTTTATGGGGATTAGTATTTGGGGTAGGTATAGTTTTTAGGGAGTCTAGTTTTTCTAAAGGTTTTGTTTGAGGAGTGCTTGGGGTGAGCACTATGTTTGGGAAGGGTAGTCATTTTAGTGAGCTACAGCTGGGTGGGCTCCTGTGGTTGATAGCCCACTACCTCCCAATGATGCCCGGAGGCAGGTGGCAGGGTAGGGCTAGGATAGCCTGCAAAGGACATGCATGATAGGTGGAAGTGAGTGCACTGGCACCCTGAGACCATCATTGGACAAGCATCTTTGGGAAGACATCATATCCCGGGAGACTGATGTAATTGACTTCATGGCGATGGAAATTGGTGTCAGTATGTATTTCATGTATGCATACAGTGTTGTACCTTTATCTGGAATGTTGAGGTTTAACATGATTTGAACTTCATTTGTCTTTTCAAAAATGAATGGACGTTAAACAGTTAAATCTGTATAATATGATATAAGGAGATGAGGTAAAGTAAAGTAACTTACGTCCTCAACAATGTTGATTTGAGGTAGGTCAGCACAGCAAATGGTCGTGGTGTGCTGTTAAAACAAAATGGTAATCGTAAGAATGCACCATATTCATCCCACATGGTGCATTCCTGTTCATTCACATTTGACTGGTGCTGAATCGACATACTAGCCCCATGCAGGCACCCTTGCACCATGGTGTCATATAGCCTCTGCACACCCCTAGTGCACATGTTTAATATTTCTGGTTATGCGTCATTGTACATGGGTGTTAGTGAGGTTCAGCTCCCACAAGGCCCACAGAAGGCCTCCCCAGCACTGAGTAAGGCTACAATGAAATTTGTGCTGCATTGCTGTTCTACATAGCATAAGTGAGATATAAGATATTTTTTTAATGTTTCTTAGGTTTCAGTATTTAGAATTTCTTTCAAAGTTTGAGTAGATGAGGGGATAATGTTTAGACTTTGTGTAAAAAAAAAATTATAAAATCAAAAATTCCATATATATTTGTTTAGGTTTTAATGTATAGCTAGTTTGTGTATAGGTATAGTTTATGTTTGTAATATGTGACTATGTATGTTAATATGTTAACCCACAGTCACAAATCAAAGATGTGTTGGTTCACACACTGATCCCAGCCACATACACACTCACCCATGCACCATTTTAAGTTAACATCAGTGTTCTTTGCTGCTAGTATCCATAGATGTGGCCTCCACCTGCCTTGAAACTTCAAACACACTTCCCATTGACTATTTGCTAATTGTGGCACTGCATACTTGTGAACTTGGGGAACTAATTGCTTGTTTAGATACAAATAGAGCCCACCTTACCTATTATCCTTGGCACCTGCAGATTTTCCATGGTTCTATGATACACAACTCACTTTAGGTAGTAGCACGGCCACCATGTTCTACTTAGTCCAATCAGTAACGGACATACAACACTCAGGTTAAACATAGTGCATTCATTTGCAGGTATGTAAATAGGATGTATCGCAGTATCAGTTCTTGCAGCAACAACCTCAACATTGTTTGAAAGCTAAAGGATGACAAGACAGAGTCCATGGGGGATACATGTCATGTGATGTAGAGGAGAGGAGTATTCCAGTGAGGAGGAGATCCAAATTTCCGTTAGAAAATTTAGGCCTCATTGACAGTCCACAAATGGATAAGACTTACAGGTGGGCAAACACAAAGGAGATAGTACCAGATGACAAGGGTGATGGTATGTTAGTCAACATAGATCCAATGGGAAACTGCCCGTGAGGCACAGATAAATGTCACTGGATAGTTTTCCATTGGAAAGTGGTCAAATCCATAGCTTTCCCCTCTGATGTGTGTTGTGCCTCCCCTGAGGGTGATGGTGTTTGGGCAGAAGGCATCAGAGGCACACATATATCAGAGTCTGAACATGTGGCTCCCCTGCTCCCAGCAGCATTAGCCTGTGCGAACAATGAAGGGAACACAGTGGTGAGAAGAGCTTGCTGACTTGTTAGCACAGCAACAACATCTCAATAAAAAACATTCGTTTATGCAATATAGGGGTCCTGCTTCTGCTCCATAAGTTCCTAAATGGTGCATATACCCCCAAGCTGTGTGGCATGCTCACTGGGGTCACATTGGCAGAGCTGGGGTTGTTGCCTCTGCCTCATGACACTAGCAATGTCAGCCAAGGGCTCTTCTAATCTCTGGAGCTGAGTGTAGGTGCCTTTTGTGTCTCAGAGGTGCCCTTATTGGGAATAAGGCACCTACAGACTCTCTCTAAGGTGCTCACAATTATCTCCATCCCTGCTGCAGCTCCTTTACCATCTGCCACTGGACTCCTACTTTTTTGCATTGAAAGATATTCTGGGGGGCCTTGGAGTCCAGAGCTGGCCTAGGGATTGTGGATGGGGTATGACCCCCTTGTAGGTGGTTCCTCTGGAGACCCATGGACTCTGCCATTATGCTGCCAAGCATTACTCACCCCCAACCCATGCTACAGGCATGTCATGATGTGTATCCCTGAAGTAAAGCATACTGCCTGATCTGGGCTACAAATAGACTAGATGCTTGCAATGAGCTTGCCATAATGCCATTTGTGTGTTTGCGGGTGTGCACTTACTAAATAATGTGATTTAATGGTGTAGTAACAAATAATGTTGAAATGTGAAAATGCAATATTCTCAATGCTGTGTCCTCTTTCATTTCTTCTAGGTGGCCATTGACCAATTTCATGGGCAGAGGTTCAGTTGTTCCAAGACCCCAATGCTACCTGTAAGCGCAAATAGTATATGTTTGTACAATTATGATGTCTGAGTATGATCTAGGTAGAAATGATGAATTGTGATGTGTGGTGTTATGTAACAGTCACGTAACAACAATGAGCTGTCAGTCTGTAAATCAGTACAGAACCTGTCCAAAGTGTAAATAGGACTGCTTCTGGACATTGATTATGCTTTAAAATTGTAGGTGTATGTAAGCAGGCTCAGAGGAAGTACACATTTGTGCAGATTAGGCCCTTATTCATGGTGATTTGGCTTAGGGCAGTGCAACCAGAAATCTTGATACACTGCCCTACATCGAAGTGAAAGAGCAGGAATGGACAGTATTTATGCAGTGCAGTACTTTCTTGTCCTTTTGCCCTGCACTAGCGCAATTTTTGATGCCAAGTTCAAAACATAGGCACCCTTACACCAAGGTGCAAGGGTGGCTGTGTTGTTTGTAGGTCGTTTTATGGGAAGGGGCATCTTCCTGCACTTATACAGTCTTAAAATATGTTTTCCTCTTCCATTGTGCTCTGCAGGATGCAGCACACATCGGAAGAGAAAATAACATTGAGGAATGATGAAACAGCACCTGGTTAGGCATCACCTTGTGAGGCATACAGATTTGCTGCATCACCAGTTTTACTTGTTAAGCTGGGGCTTTGTCATACCCCATGGGTGTTGCAACTCTAAACACCTTGCAATGCCTACGGTAGGCCTCCTGAGTGCTTAGTAAGGCAACACAGCTATTTAGCATGTGTTGCTTTGATATGTATGTGCACAATATAAACCACAGTGTGCCTTTGTGTGACATCTTAAAATGTTGTCTAAAGTCTGTGTGATGCATTTACCACCTTATGTTTTGCAAATGTGCAGAAGCCCTCCCATATTTTAGCCCTAGAATGATTGAAGGCTGCAACTTGTGAAGCCTTTTGTAAGTCGAGATGGTGTATGCCCAGGCAAGCCACACTGTCTGACCTGTATAACCTCATCCACTTGCACTTATGTTCATGATCTGTAATATGGGCTTTTGCTGGTTGGAACTCCAACTCCTGTTTTAGGTTAACCAGGCCCATGTGTCAGATTTGTAGATCTGAACATCGTCACAAGTGTGATTAATTGGCCTGTAAGATATGCGAGGTATCTCACTGTCAGTACTGTTGCAGTTTGCAAAACCACACAGATGGCACTTGACTCATTTTTACTGGTTTTGCTAGGGGATGTCTAAGTAGTCACAACATATTGACCACAGCTGTATTAGTATTGCTGGAATGTTTATGCTCAGATACATTTGATTGTGTAACAATGTCAGGCTATTTATTTAAGACATCATGTACATTTCTTAATTGTGTTAACAATTAATTATTTTCTCCCTAGCTAACATGAGTGCCGATGAGACCTGCACATTTGAGCAGCACGGGAACTGGTACAGGCATGTGAAGAATGATATGTGGGCAAATACAAAGAGCAGCATGGGAACCGGTACAGGCATGTGAAGAATGACATGTGGGCAAATACAAAGGAGACAGGCCTAGATGACAAGGGTGATGGCATGTTAGTAAACATAGATCCAATGGGAAACTGGCCAATAGTTCTCCATTGGAAAGTGGTCAAATCCATATCTTCCTCCTCTGATGTGTGTTGTGCCTCCCCCGCGGGTGGTGGGGTTTGTGCAGAAGGCATCTGAGGCACACATACATCAGAGGCTGAACCTGGGGCTCCCCTGCCACCAGCAGCATTTGCCTGTGCCAATAACGAAGGGAGAACAGTGCTGAGAAAGGCTTGCTGGCTTGTCACCACAGCAACATCTCAGTAAAAAGCATCAATTTTTGCAATATAGGAGTCCTGCTTCTGCTCCATAGATTCTAAAATGGTGTATGTACCCCCAAGTTATGTGGCAAGCTCAGTGGGGTGTCATCAGCAGAGCTGGGGTTGTTGCCTCTGCCTCATAACACCAGCGATGTCAGCCAAGGACTCTTCTAATCTCTGGAGCTGAGTGTAGGTGCCTTTTATTGCCTCAGAGGTTTCCTTATTGGGACTGAGGTACCTGCGGGCTCTCTCTATTGTCTCCATCCCTGCTGCAGCTCCTTTACCATCTGGGGGGCCTTGAAGTCCAGAGCTGGCCTGGGACTTGCGGATAGGTTAGGACCCCTTGCAGGTGGTTCCTCTGGAGACCCACTGACTCTGTCAGCCCCTCCCAACCGGAGAAGGTGATACAATGTAGTCCAGTATTTGCTGAAACGTATCCTCATCCATGGGGGCAGGATGTAATTGGCAGCCGGTCTGTCACCCAGGACAGGCAGCTGGTCAGAAGCAGTGGATTCTCCCTCTGCATTTGAAATGGAGATATGTCAATTGCAATCTATGATAGATGTTGATATAAGTAAACGGCTTACATGCAGTATTAATCCACATTCACTTTCACTACAACATTGATGTGTAGTATCTTTGTGACATATGTATTGAGGCCAAGTGGCACTGTAGTTGCCTTCCAGATGGCAGTCTCTGTGCATTGTTCACACACCACTGTGTGACATGGATGATTGTTTGTGCCACACATTGCAACACAGTTACAAAGCTAGGTGCCCTCCCAGTGCAGGTAAGTTGAGGTAAGATCAACATCTGCTTTAGAAATTAGCATTCTTTTTCATGATAGCTATACTTAATGTGTGTTGGATATGGCTTTGCTGAGGGAGTTTTTCCTGAAAATTTAGCTTTCTGCTGGCTACTAGGGTTCATGCACTAGGTGTGCCACCCCCGGAAGACCCTGGTAACCATGCCTTAAGCCTATGGAAGCAGTCTGCAGAGGCACTAGCCCACCTGTGGTCAGGGTGGCAGTCCCAATAGGGGGACCAACTCTGAACTGTCAAATGTATTTTTCCAGAGTGCCCTGATGGCAGGGCTTGTGGTAGGTGGAGGGTAGGGTGGGTATAAAAAGATGTACCCTGTCCAGCATGGGGAGTACCCCCATGTGGGTATCCCCATACTAAAAGGTTGGTCCGGTTGTATGGGCATGGGGAAGTGCACATGTATGTCCTCTCCTGGAGGGGAGGTGGACCTGACCAGTGTGTGTGGGTCCCACCATGGCAGGGCCCAGGTTGTGCACAGAGGCAATGGGGCCTTCAGAGGTACTGAGCCTGGCATGACAGGCCAGTGGGTGCACACTTACAAGATGGGGGACTTTATGTATTTTGCACCTGGTGCAGCTTGCCTATAGGGCCACCCTTGTAAAGAGGTGCTGGATTATAAAGTGAGCCAGGCCCAGGAGGACTCTCTGTGCCCATGTGCATGTGGGAGTTCATGTATATGGGAAGTTTGGCATAGATAGCCTTGAGATGCCTGCTTGCACCAGGGCATCATACACCTAAATGAGACTGGAACAACTTGCCAGTGTGCGCATCCTTGCACACGGATATCGCCATGTGTGAATGGCAACTAGGATCACTCACCTTGGTGTGCAACTTGCACCCTGGGGCATTTCCTATGTAGCTACAGGAGCTGGCATCACTTGCCAAGGGGTGCACATTTGAGCATGGGCACCTTAACATAGGAACTGAGCCTGATAGAGTAGGCGAGTGTTTACACATGTGCACCTTTGTGGTGGCTTTAACAAAAGTACCCCACATGCCCTGTGGGCATGGGTGTCCACAAGAGCATATGTGCCCTAGGGAGTGCCAAACACAGATGCATGTTCGCACTACCTATGAGCGCTACTCTACCCATAAGGTAACATAAAAGAATGAGTCTTATAAAGTCTGGCTGCACTAGTGGATTGCAGGGGAGCAGCCTTGTGATGTTTAGTATCGTTGGACTCAGAGCGACAAGCCACTTCTGATGGTAAAAGTGGTTTTGTCATTGATACCTTAGAAAGGCCACTTCTGGGAAGTGGGCATTGTTAGGTTCTGAAGTGGTTCTGGTGCCTTATAAATTTGACTTCATTCTATGGGGCATAGGGGTAGAGCATATTTGTCCATTCCCCAGGCAACCGCCATGGAACTTGGCCATCCAGAATGAAAGATCCCTACCATTTGGGGCCCAGATAGAAAGATTGGGGAGGGAGGTTTTTGACACTTGGCCTCAGAGCCAGAGCATTGCCCCACTAAAAATAAAGATCTGCATTCCAGAGCCTCAGTGTGGACAGGAAGGACATTTAGGGGAGACACCTGTGGTTCAAAGGAGAACTGTTGGAACCATTTTTTTTTTAAGTTTAAAGAGAAAGTTTATTAGTAATTAATACAATATTTAAAAGATATAAATACATTTGATGACAGGAGTGAAATAATACAATAAAAGTTCAATTTCTTGAAAAGTGCTAATTGAGTAACACAATAGATATATTAATACTTAAAAACTTAAGTATATGTGCAACATATAAGGAGAGGAAGTTTTAAACAATATAAGTACATTAAAAGGTAAAGAAAAACAATTCATGGTGGTTTATAAACCTCCTCATTTCTAGGAAAATGATTACACGAAGAATAAGCCAAAGAGTTTAGATAATTTGTAATAGGTAACCATAACATATCTCTTTTAATAGCAAGGGATACGGAGGAAACATAAGCCTTATCCAGCCTATGATTACTTAGCATACCACACCACCAAGCTTGAAAGGATAATTTAAAAGAGTCCTTCCAAGTTTTTGTAATTTGTTGAAAAGCAACAGCCAATAACAAATCTAAGATTAAGGGGGTCATTCTGACCCTGGCGGTCTTGGACCGCCAGGGCGCAGAATGACGGAAGCACCGCCAACAGGCAGGCGGTGCTTCAAAGCCCATTCTGACCGCGGCGGTAAAGCCGCGGTCAGAAAACCGGGGCCGGCGGTTTCCCGCCATTTTTGCCCCGGCTGAGACCATAACAGACAGCACCTCCCCAACCTCCCTCCAGTAGTCTAGTACCAGGGGGCAGAAACAGGCCAGGTGGAGGAAGTCAGCATTACCTGCTCCGCACCTATCGGAGTTATCACCACAGACCACAGACGGAGCACCCACTGCCGGAAAAGATGGGAGGACATTCGCCGCTGGAGCAAGAACACGGCGGAGGCCCAGCTGGGGATGGCCTCCCAACGTGGGAGGGGTGTCCATTGCACCATAACCCCCCTGATGTTCAGGATCCTGGCGGTGGCGTACCCGGAGTTGGATAGGCACTTGAGGGCATCACAGCAGCCACAAGGGGGTGAGTACAGTCACATTCATCTGACTGCGCGCATTACGAGGTGTTTGGGTGGGGGAGGTGGGAAGTGGGTTCCCCTAGGCCAGAGCGAGTTCCATAGGCAAAGCCCCTCCGTAAGGCAGGCCATGTGGCACCCACCCCACCTCTGTAGGGAGACAACTACACCTAGTCATGCCCCTGTGTCATCTATGTGTGCAGATGTCGTCCATAGCTTTGTAGGCCATTTCCCAGGAATTGAACAGTGGAGCCCAAGAGCGCGCCGTTGTGCAGGGGGCTTCGTGTCCGCCAATGGTAGCGGTCCACTCAACATGTCTTTCTTCTGTCGTCCCCCCCCTTTTTGTGGTCTCCCTATTCTTGTGTGCATTAGCATCATCAGGTGGAGGATCAGTGGCACCGGAGCACCAGGGGGCTGCATCCCACATGGCCATGGAGGGCCACACTATGGAATCGGACTTCACCAGTGAGACGGAGGGCGAGGGGAGCTCCAAGGCGGGGACAGGAGCTGACACCAGTGACACGGACTCGTCCTCTGATGGGAGCTCCCTTGTGGTGGCGGCAACATCTGTGCCCCCCCCATCTACAGGTACAGCCGCCACCCACCCTTCTACCACCGCCCTCCCAGCTGCCCCTCAGCCTTCGCCCCGTGACCGCTCACCCGGGAGGGTGGGCATCACCTTTGCCCCAGGCACCTCAGGCCCTGCCCCAGTCACCCCTGCTGCCCTCAGTGAGGAGTCCATTGACCTCCTCAGGTCCCTCACTGTTTGGCAGTCTACCATTTTGAATGCCATCAAGGGTGTAGAAAGGCAGTTGCAACTAACAAATGCATTCCTGGAGGGAATTCATTCTGGCCAAGCGGCCCTTCAGCGAGCTTTTCAGACTCTGGCCTCAGCACTGATGGCAGCCATTGTCCCTGTGTCTAGCCTCCCCCTCCAACTTCCTCCACCCCGACCCAATCCCCTGTACCTCAGCCTATCCCAAGCACACCTACAGACCAGCATGCACACACGTCAACACACAAGGAAAGCTCAGGCAAACATAAGCACCACACATCCCACAGGCACTCAAGCAAGCATCACACACATGCAGACACACCAACATCCACTGTCTGCACTGTGTCCCCCTCCTCCTCGTCTCCCTCCCAGTCTCGTCTACACTCACACCTGCATGCACTACCTCTACAACCACTACGTACCTCTCCAGCACACCCACCATCACACCCCGCTCACGTGCAGTCACCACCCCCACTACCATTCACATGTCCCCTGTGTCCTCTACCAGTGTGTCTGTGATGCCCCCGCCCAAGATACACAAACGCAGGCACACACCCACCAGCCATCCACCTCACGACAGCCTCCAGCACATGCACCTTCACCCAAAGTCACCAAACATACACCTCCTACAACGACCACCTCTTCCTCCACTCCCAAACCCCCTCCAGCTACCCATCCTAGTGGTCCAAAAAACTTTTCCTGTCCAACCTTAACCTCTTTCCCACATCTCCCCCACCCGACCGTCTCATAGGTCTCAAACTAGCACCTCAGCTACAACATCTCCGGGACCAGTGGCGCCTGTGGTCACCGGAATCTGGAGTGCACCAGCCACCAGGGCAGCCAGTGTGGCACAGAGCAACAGCATAGACAGTCCCCCACCTGTGAAGCATCAGAAGTTGGCCAGTGCCCGGCGGGAGAGTGGGAAGACTCCAGCCACCAAAGCCACTCCCAGGGGTCCCGGTGGGAGTGTGGACCGCCAGCAAAAGCCCTGGCTGGGCCATGAAGGACCTCCAGCAGCTGAGTCCCTGCAATGGAGACCGCCATCTCAAGCACCGCTGCACAGGGCACCACCATCTCAAGCACCGCTGCACAGGGCACCGCCATCTCAAGCACCGCTGAACAGGGCACCGCTGCACAGGGCACCGCTGTCTCAAGCACGGCTGCACAGGGCACCACCATCTCAAGCACCGCTGAACAGGGCACCGCCATCTCAAGCACCGCTGAACAGGGCACTGCCGCCTCAAGCAACGCTTGCCCAGGAGCCCTAAGGGCACTGACGCTACTGAGTCAGTCACGGGCAGAATGAAGCACTCTGGGCACCATTGCCCCCTCCAGAACCAGTGGAGACTGTCATCCACTACCTCTGTCCTTAGCAGGATGAAGCACTCTGGGCACCATGCCCCCTCCAGAACCAGTGGAGACTGTCATCCACTACCTCTGTCCTTAGCAGGATGAAGCACTCTGGGCACCATGCCCCCTGCAGAACCAGTGGAGACTGTCATCCACTACCTCTGTCCTTAGCAGAATGAAGCACTGTCCTTAGCAGGATGAAGCACTCTGGGCACCATGCCCCCTCCAGAACCAGTGGAGACTGTCATCCACTACCTCTGTCCTTAGCAGAATGAAGCACTGTCCTTAGCAGGATGAAGCACTCTGGGCACCATGCCCCCTCCAGAACCAGTGGAAACTGTCATCCACTACCTCTGTCCTTAGCAGGATGAAGCACTCTGGGCACCATGCCCCCTCCAGAACCAGTGGAGACTGTCATCCACTACCTCTGTCCTTAGCAGGATGAAGCACTCTGGGCACCATGCCCCCTCCAGAACCAGTGGAGACTGTTATCCACTTGAGAGACTGTGGCTTTGCACTCCCAAGGATGAAACAGTGGGCAAACCACCCACTGTAGAGACTTGAGAGACTGTGGCTTTGCACTCCCCAGGATGGAACAGTGGGCAACCCACCCACTGTAGAGACTTGAGAGACTGTGGCTTTGCACTCCCCAGGATGGAACAGTGGGCATGTGGCCCCCTCGTGGATTTGGCGTCATGCACTCAAGCGGCTGAGGTGCCCCCCCTTTCCCTCCCCCTGAGGAGCCTGTTTAGTTGCTGTCTGATGCCCCTGCAGTGTTCTCTCCGTCATGGTTGGGGATCTTGTGTGGGCCTCGCCCATACCGTGTGGTCCCAGTGTTCCACGGACTTTCTTAGAGCACTACCTGGACTACTATGCTTGGTATATATTTTGTACATGGTGTATATATATATTTCTGCCTACTTGCTTTTAATATATTACAATGGTTACACTCATTTTCTATTGTCTTTGCATTCTTCCGGGGGGCTTGGGGGTGTAACTGTGATGTATTGATTTGCATTAGTGTGTGTGTTGTAGTGGGTGGGGGAGTTGCGTGTGTATGTCCCTGTTTTTTCCCTCCCCCTCCCTTGTGTCGTAGGTGCAGTACTCACCGTGGTCTTCACCGCCGGCGTTCGTGCTCCTGGTAGAGGAGCAGGAAGACTATTGCAGGGAGAATTTGGAGTTCCGGATCCATGGCGTCCTTGTTCCTTGTGGGGTGTGTAGAGGTGAGCGTTTTTCCTTCGGGATTCCTGTTGCATTGAATCCGCCCCGGAAAAGGTGGCGGATTGGCCTGTCATATTAGTGTGGGTGGTACATTGTCTCCCGCCTGTCTGTTGGCGGTGACCGCCGCGCTGTTTGTTTGTACCGCCATGGCGGTCGGAGTGTTAAAGTGGCTGTCTTTGTTGGCGGTTTCCGCCACGGTCATAATTACAATTTTTTTCCCGCCGGCCTGTTGGCGGTCTTACCGCCGCTTTAACACCGACCGCCAGGGTTGTAATGACCACCAAAGTCCTGAAATATACTGGCTTCCTTCGAATACGGACCTCCCTGGGTAACAGGGTAACATTCTGATGTTGTGATATATCCCTACTGTTTCCCAGATCATGAGCACATGGTATAGATTCCATCAATTTGGTGCACCTTTGAATGACCATCTTGGCTTCTTCACAAATACCATCTCACCTAACTTCTATTTCCCTGCCACTGCCCCATGCTTGTTGTCAAAACCCTCCTTATACTTTTTCTGATGCATACGGACTTTACTACCATCCACACTCTCATTGCCACCATAAGATCCTAACCACTGGGGAATCAACTTGGACCCAGCCGCTTGTCCTCTCAAACACTGGAAAGGAGACTTCTTTGTCAAAACATTCAGAGCAGTGCGATGAGCCCACAACTTATCTCTCAAAATACTTCAAAATTCTCCTCCATTCATCAAAGCCAACTGGCCACAATGTCTTATGAGACCATTCATCTTCGCTGCAAGACCATTGGCTTGTGAGGAATACATTTCCGTACATTGATTTTCTTTAGACAATTCACTTAAAAACGCTTTCATTTCATCGGAAATAAATTTCACACCATTGTATGTAACAATCACTTTGGGAATTCCTTCCAAAACAAACACATCTTTCAAGAATTCTATTACAGTTATAGTTGTAACTGATCCCACACAACAGATGTGCACCCATTTCGATACATAGTCCACCAAGACCAAAGCACATCTTTCATTAGGTTTTAACAAATTGAATGGTCCCACTATATCTAATCCCAATTTGACCCAGGGTTCTTCAGGTACTTCAATAAGGGATAAAGGTGCTGTTCTCACTATTTTGGTTTTATCACTATTAGCACACAACCAACAATCCTTCACTGAGTTTTCTGTTTCTCTGTCAAGGCCAGGCCACCAATATGTTTCTCGTATTCTGGCTCTTCTAAGATTCCTGCCCAGATGTCCTTTGTCTGCAAGATTCATAATTGTATCCACACGATCCCCTCTGAAAATCTGATCATTCAAAATGCTTAAGTCATCTCTCACTCCCCAAAATGTTTGTGCCTCTACACTCAAATACATGTGATCAGGCCATCCACCCACTATCAAGCATCTAATTTCTGCTAGAACAACATTTTTCTCATCCTCACAGCACCACTCATCCTGAGCTAAAACTGATTGCATCACCCACAACACCGGAGCACATTGCTCAACAAGATCATCTCCTTCAACAGGCAATCTAGACAATTAGGGGCATATTTATACTCTGTTTGCGCCGGAATTGCGTCGTTTTTTTTGACGCAATTCCGACGCAAAACTAACTCCATATTTATACTTTGGCGTTAGACGCGTCTAGCGCCAAAGTCCATGGAGTTTGCGTCATTTTTTAGCGTGGACACCTACTTTGCGTTAATGAGATGCAAGGTCGGCGTTCCCGTCTAAAAAATTGACTCCGAGGCATGTGCGTCGTATTTACACTCCCGGGCAAAATTCACGCCCGGGAGTGGGCGGGTCAAAAAAAATGACGTACGGCCGCTTTTGCGCCGTTTTTTAGCACCTGGACAGGGCAGGCGTTAAGGGACCTGTGGGCTCGGAAGGAGCCCAGAGGTGCCCTCCCATGCCCCCAGGGACACCCCCTGTCACCCTTGCCCACCCCAGGAGGACACCCAAGGCTGGAGGGACCCATCCCAGGGACATTAAGGTAAGTTCCGGTAAGTATTTTATTTTTTATTTTTGTGGCTTAGGGGGGCCTGATTTGTGCCCCCCTACATGAAACTATGCCCAATGACCATGCCCAGGGGACAGAAGTCCCCTGGGCATGGCCATTGGGCAAGGGGGCATGACTCCTGTCTTTGCTAAGACAGGAGTCATTTCTATGGGGGTTGGGAGTTAAAAACAATGACGCAAATCGGGTTGAGGTGAAAAATTTGCCTCAGCCTGACTTGCCCCATTTTTTGACGCCCAAGCTCCATATCCCCCTACGCCGGCGCTGCCTGGTGTACGTCGTTTTTTTCCACGCACACCAGGCAGCGCCAGCGGCTAATGCCGGCTAACGTCATTGATTAAATACGGCGCCCGCATGGTGCTTCAGAATGGCGTTAGCCGGCGCTAATTTTTTTGACGCAAAACTGCGTTAGCGCAGTTTTGCGTCAAAAAGTATAAATATGGCCCTTAGTCTGCTGTGGCATTTCTCAAACCAGGTGAGTATTCAGTTTTAAAATTAAATTCCAACACACTCTCCAGCCATCTTTTAATCCTGGGAGTGGCGTTGTCCGACCCCTCACAAGTAAAGATTTGTACCAATGGTTTATGATCCGATCTCAAAGTAAAGGTAGACCCCACAAGAAAAATGTAAAATGATGGATAGCCCACACACAAGCAAGCTCCTCTCCCTCAGTGACAGAATATTTTTCTTCCGCTCCCTTCAAAGAACGAGAGGTAAATGCTATCACCTTCTCTTCTCCATTGTCCAACTGGCTCAGCACTGCACCTAACCCCTTAAGACTGGCATCAGTGGTAAGTATGGTTTTCTTAGTCACATCAAAATGTTTCAGGTTTGGCATGTTTCCTATTATATTCTTAACAAATACAAATACCTTCTCACACTCATCAGACCATATAAATTTGCTCCCTTTCTTAAGCAACATCCTCAACTGCATGACTAAACTGGCAAAACCTTGAACAAATTTTGAATAGTATTCTGCCAAACCCAAAAAGGGTCAAACACCATCCTTATCAACAGAAGCAGGTGCCCTAACAATGGATTCAGTTTAACTAATCTTAGGCCTAATTCCCTCACCAGAAATAAAATGTCCTAGATATGTCACAGTATTAACTCTAAATTGACACTTCTCTCTTTTCACAGTTAGACCACTTTCTTTTAGTCTTTTTAGTACTTCTTTCAATGTTATATCATGAGACACTACATTTTCACCATAGATGAAAATATCGTCCTGGAAAAATAACAGATTCTGCACTCCTTCTAAGACTTTCTTCATCAGTCTCTGGAAACAGTCTGCCACCGATGCTAATCCAAATGGCAATCTCTTGAACCTGAAAGCCCCCAAAGGTGTCACAAAAGAAGCAAGATGTTTGGAGTCTTCGTGTAGCATTACTTGATGGTAGGCTGATGACAGGTCCATTACACTGAAAATGTTTGCTCCCTTAAGCAAAGATAATGTCTCAGCTATGTTGGGTAGAGGTTGACGATCCACCCATATGCGTTGATTCAAATCTCTCAAGTCAACACACATCCTGATTTTAGTTCCATTGTCCTTTGGCACTAACACCACTGGGGCCAACCATTCTGATGACTCAATTTCCTCGATAACATCCATTTATTGAGCTTGTTTAACTCCTGCTCCAAGAGGTTCAACATGAGGTTCAGTACTTTCCTTACTTTATGAACAACGGCTGTGGTGCTATTCTTGGGAATAATTTTGTGTTCAAACTTTTTAAGAAGACCAAGTTGATGCGTAAATACATTAGGAAATTCTCTGAAAACATCGTCACCACCACTTACATTATCTACTAACATGACTTGGTCAGAGGCATTGGGATTTAATATGATGCTCAACTCCTTCTGATGGTGCCATTCCAGCAAGTTGTTACCCCTTTTAGTCACATAGACTTTACCAACTGTCTCTCGTCCTTTGGAATTAATTCTCATAATGGTATATCCAATGAGATCAATCTTGATTCCCCATTACATCCTGGTTTGATGTCTGTTTTTTTTAACTGCATGTTTTATTTTCCAAAGATGCGCTCCCAATTCTTATCCCCTAACAGTGTATATGGTGAGCCTAAGTCTGCAAGGACTATGACTTCATTACCGTCAAAAGTAATTTGGCATTCCGGCATCTTTACATGACCACAATCCACGTCATCATCGTAAACCTCCTTGGTATTTTCTTGCGATACGCATAGAACAGCTTGCTGATGCATATCCTGTGGTTCAACATTACTGATCCTGATACCCCTGCAGACCTTGATGATGTGTTTCATTGTAAATTCCTAGCAAAGCCTGCAGGATTGTTTAAAAAGTGGTTTGGATTACCACATCTGTAACACTTCGTTTTGGAATTGTCTCCAAGTCTTTGCCAAACTTGCCCTTCATTTTGTCTTTAACTAGAGTACTTCTGATAGTCAACCTCTCTACTAGATCGGGAAGATCATCCTCCCCGAAACCAGTAGTATTCACATCAGCAATGTTGGCACTTAGGGGTTTTTCACACATCTCTCAAACCCAACCAGCAGTGTGTTCCATGCTCTTGACAATATCCACTGCCTCTTTCAAAGTCAGGTTCTTTGCTAATAGTTTCTTTTGCACTCGTGGATTGTTGGTGCAACGTACTAATTGATTGCTTATTAGTGAGTCTCCAAAGTCACATGTGCGTGCTAAACTTTTTAGTGAAGCTATGTAATTTCCAACTTTCTCCGTTTTGCCTTGAATTCTTGGGAATAATTTGTGTCATTCCATAACCACATTTATTTTGGGACCAAAATGTCTTTCTAGTATTTACATAGTCATCTCGAAAATATCACAAGGTTCTCCTTCAGCTGTTCCTATGGTGATCTCATTGAGGCTTTCATAAATATTACGACCTTCAATTCCTAAATTATGTAAAAGTACTCCTTGTTTCCTTTCTGGAGACAATTTATCTCCACCTATTGCTATAATATAAGACTCTAGCATCTTCTTCCACCTCTCCCAAGGTAAAATTGGTTCACCTGCCTCAGACAAAAATTGTGGAGGTGGTAGCATGCTCCCTGCTGCCATTATCAAAATTAATAAAAGTATGTAGCAACCTATTTCATCTGTTGTGGTGGCTATGAGAAGTGTATACATTTCAGTAAATATACTTGTATATATTGCACAGGGGAGTGCTTTTCCAGAAGTCTTTATTCTTGTTTATAATCAAATTTGTATGAGAAGCAGAGTATGAATATACTTGTATATATTGCACAAATGAGTGCTTTTCTAGAAGTCCTGTATGAGAAGCAGGGTTTTAAAGTCTCTACTCTGTTTCTAAGGAGTTTTGCCCAAACATTGTTGTCCTCTTTCTATTTCTACTGCTCCCATGTTCCTCCTTGAATGCACAAAGGAAAAAGCGGTGTGACCGGTGTGTGATCGGATCGGTGAGTAATTCTACCTTAAACCCAAATGCGTGCCACAAGTAACACACACACATGTGTTAATTTATTTGAAAACACGCGCTGTCACAAGCGCATTATTTGAACAATGCTCCTGCTCCAACTTCGTCAAGAATGCGCCCTCTGAGCTGCACAGATAAAGGCGCACGGCCTGCTCGACCACAAAGCTCACGGTTACATTGCAGCGCTTGTTATTACAAATGTCGACACAACATAACGCTGTATAATATCCACATGCATATAAAAAGGGCTGGACAGATGGTTTAAAAGCGTGCTCATGTGTTTATTTTGCTGAAAACATAAGCTATTTACATGTGTGCTTCTAACCAACAATGTTCAAGGTAAATGAGCACATGTTCTGAGTAATGAGTGAGTTAAGGCACTCGCACAGTAAATTTCTCAACGGGGCTAATGTATGGTAATCAGTGCGACACGCCTGTTATTAAAAACATCAGAGAGTTAATTGAACTCACTCTTTAGTGAGTGAAATGTCCTTTTTAACTTGCCGTCTGATGCCCGTAGTCATGTATGTCTGGTTCCAGTTCCACTCGTCGCCAAATTGTTAAGATGACACTGAACGCAGTTGAAATCCAGGCATTTATTGGAAGTTCAGGTTTCTTACAACAGCCCCCACAACAGTACAGTCTGCTTCTCTGCCCTCCTTCAACCCCTACAGTTGCCTGGTTGCAAGCATTGTCTGTGATGCATCAAAGAATCTCTTAGATACATCACAGTTAAAGCTACACCACAGCAGATCTCAGCTCAGAATATGTGCAGGCCATGTGTGCCAATAGTCCAGCCTCGACCAGCCTGAGTGCTCCACGGAATAAAATGTGCCCTCTCTGTCTCGAGGGTGTAGCCAGCGCCACCCGTCTACCATGTCCTGCGCTATAATGTCTGTCCTAAGTCTTTCCGCTGCCCTGTGGTGATGGGGTGTCGCCTCTGTCCCTCTGTCCTCTCGGGGGTCTAGTGCCAAATTAGAGTCCCTACCCCATGCCAGATATTTCAAGCCTATCTCCTCAACACAGCTCCATATGGAGTCAAAGAAAGAAGGGTCATCGGCATTGGGCATATTGCAGTTGATTATGGTATTGGAATGTTGCAGCACCCGACCCCATATAGTGGAATATCTGCCCTGTGTGTCGTTCCTAGATCCCAACGGAACATATGGGATTCCCCTGCGTACGAGGATGGAGGTGCCCCTGGAGTACGAAGAGTAGGTGGCGTGTTGACTGTAAGAGGACCAGTGATCCGCAAATGTGACTCGTTTCCCAGGTGTGAAATGTGTCTCCTGTCGGAGTGCAATATGTATTCTGTGTCGTTCCAAGTAAGCTATAATGTGGCGCCGCTTGTGTGGATCTCCAAACCCCCGGACTTTCCACGTCAGGCATCGCAGGACATCGCTAAAGCCCTGATCTGTAACCTTAAGTGAAGTCGTTGGTAAAAGCTAGGTTAGTTGGCCATGTCTTGGGGAGAGTTCAGCCCAGAAACAGGGCCAATAGGGTGCCAAGTGCCAAAGGGATGTGTGTCGGTGTGACTCAGAACAAACAATAAATTCCCCTTCCCCCTCCCGCCCACCTCGGCGGCTCAATCCCACCCGGAAGAACCCACCCTTTAAAACCCAGGAACATTACCACAAACTGACAATTCTGCATCTCAAAGAGTAGATGGGGGATTTCCCAGTGGAAGGCTGTCCAGAGAGCTGCCATTGAACCCACAGGTGTCAGGGGGTACCCACAAAGGCATAAGGTGCCCAAGAGTGCCCGCAATGGCCAGCTGCCAAGGGGCGCACGCTGGGGCCAAGTACAGAGTCACACTTGCAGGGGCCTTTGTTGATAATGTGCAGGATTCTCCTTTATGGGGGTAGTCTGCCTCGGAGAGAAGAATAACCTCAGTCCAGGTCTGATAGAGTGGAAGAGTGGTCCGGGCCCGCCCTAGCAGGATTTTCCCTGTGGGCTCGTTTTAAATAGTCATTTACCTGCTGTGGGGTGGTAAATATCACATTTCTATCTTTGTGGGTAATTTTCAGTCGTGCAGGGTACAACATAGTGTTATGTTCACTTGCCTCAGTTTCTGCTTTACAGCTGTGAATTTTTTCGAGCCTCTTGTACAGCCATGGTGAAATCTGGATAAATCGACAGTGCGTTGCCCTCAAACTGCAGGTCATGTTTTTCTCTATTCAGTCTTAATGCAGCATCCCTGTCCTTGTAATTCAGGAGGTGAGTGACAATCGGTCTGGGCGGGGCCCCAGGTAGCGGTCTGGCCCTCAGAGTCCTATGCGCCCTCACCACCATTAGTATCCATGAAAAAGCATCCTCGCCGAAAAGGGTGAGGAGCAATCGCTCCACATATTGCTCCATACGGCCAGTGTTTGCGGATTGCCGAATGCCCACTATGCGCAAATTGTTTCATCTGGATATGGCTTCCAAATCTTCATTCTTGAGGGCTATGACATTGAGGAGTTTATCCATCTGTAGGATTTGCTCACTTCTTTTCTGCATGGTGTCTTCAACGTGCAAAATTCATTGTTCAGCTTCTGTTATCCGCCCTGTTTGTTTTTCCAGCCTATTGGTAAGCAGGTCCACCCTGGTAGTCATCGAGTTAATTTTGCTGTCAATCGAGGGTAGGCTGGATTGCATGGTAAGAGTACTTTCATTTTGCCCATTTCTGACTGCTCGCCCTAGGGGAGGCTGCGTTTTCCATGCTCTCTGGTGGCGCCTTGGTCGATATTTTGACTCCAAATTGCAGTTTTTGCTGCCTAGTGTCTGATCTCCCCATTTCAACTAGGTGCAGGACCAGAGCTTTCAGCAGGGCCACTCCCTGGCGCGTGTTGCGCAGGGGCAGCAGCTCAGTCGATCCCCAGGAGGAGCCCCCAGAAGCTCCGCGTCATCGTGGCCACACCGCAACCCTGTCTCCAGCGGCGGCCCCTGGGCCCCCAGGGGCATCCGTGCTCCTCACCTCCACTTGTGTTTTTTGCCTCCGCGAGGGGTGTGTCACAGGTGCCTCCTCAGCGGGCCGCTCAGCACAATCCAGTGGGCCCCCGTGCCCCCCCCAGATACAGGCCGTTCACGCCACTGCGACTGACCAGGCCCAGGCTTTGCCAGTGTTCTCCCGCAGGAGGCAAAACCGCCAGGATTCCGCCCGAGCTCCGGTCTGGGCGCCTGCCTCTCACCCGATGGTCCGCCCGAGGGGGGACCACCCACCCCTCATCTCAGGCCATGGGCACCAGCCTCAGAGGCCCAGCAGCAGCAGCCGCACCAGTAGGCCCAGCCCACGTGTGCCACAAGTGTGGCAATAACGAGCGGCACCCCGCTTCAATCCGGTACCAGGTAGGGGATCCTGGCCACCAGCACATGACCCCGCTAGGCCACCAGGCACTGCACACCGTTTAAGGCAGGATAATGTTGGGTAATCGGTCCAGGCCATGGGAGCCTCACTGAGTTGCGGCCGTCTTGCGTGGCTGTTCTCTAGCGCCCCCCAAGCTGAAGGTAACTCGAGTGTTAAAAATAGTGTTAATTTGACTCCATACTTTAACCCAAAATTGAAATGCATATGGACAGTCAAAAAGCATATGTTTAAGGTCTGAGACCGGCTTATTACAGGATCAATAAGAGGACAAAGGGTTAGAATTAATTATATGTAAAGATGAAGGTGTAATTAATCATCTATTATATATAAAAAAATAAAGTTTGAATTGCATTAGCTGCTCTTGAAGATTTTCGTATTTTAATCCACACCTTATTACATAAAAAAGGTGAAAATCTCTCACTGTATTTCTATAGCAGATTTAGGTCTATCATCAGAAAGAGCTATAATTGATGGATAAATACAAGAAGCTGATAAAGACTATAATAGCAGATTCTTAATTGGAGAAGGTCAGACAGAAGGTGCTGCTGAACTTGAAAAGATTGATATGAAATATTGACAACATGTTTTAAAGCATCATATTTTGTACCAAAAGAGAATGGAAACAAAAGAAAAAGGGGAATCATTTTGAAATAGTTGGTGTACCCATCTTAACCCCTTTAATGCCACAATTTCCAGTGGAAGATTCTATTATTCAACTTGGTGTGCTTATTGTACCAAATTGACGAATTTAGAAACTGTACTATGTCTCCATTGTATGAAGCAAAAATAGGCTGCAGAATTCTGCATGAATTTTTCAAAATCGGAAGGGAGAAAGATGTTGGTTTATTTGACAGAGTTAATACCTTAAGAAATGTAAAGGGGACAACAAATTCACCTCATAATGGTAAAAGAGCAGAATCATCTTCATTCAATAAACAAGAAGCTTGTTTAAGAGAAAAAGCGATATGATAAGAGCGAAGATTCAGAAAGTTAACTCCTCCGCAGATTTTAGGTCTCATCAATTTTTGGAGGGACATTTTGGGTCTCTTATTATTCCATAAGAATTTGGTTAAAATAGAGTTCAGCATCTTAAAATAAAGATATGGGATATTAATTGGAATGTTTGATAAGTAAAAGAGAATTACACTAAGTAACATAATTTTAAGAGAATCTAATCTACCCCACCAGGTTAAAAATAAAGGGTTCCATTTAGATATAAGAGAATCAAGAATAGAAAATAATTTCAAACAATTACAAGACCTTGTATCACTAAAAGAAGGTTTAAACCAAAGACTTAAGTATTTCATTTTATCATTGTTCCAGTAGTGAACATTTGAAGATTTAAACTCTTCAGGAAGGCAGAATTTATTTAAAGGAAGTATTTCACACTTATGTTTATTTAACTTGTACCCTGAAAAAAGTCTGTACTTCGAATAGAAAAGAAGGAAGTGAAGATTTAGGATTCAATATAAAACCTAAGGTGTCATCAGCATAAGCCGAAAATTGTATATGACTTTCCCCATATTGGAAACCATGTATATTTGGATTAGCTCTAAGTTTCGATAAAAAGGGTTCCAAGGCAAGAACAAAGAAAAGCGGTGACAACGTGCATCCTTGACAAACTCCTCTATAAAGCGAAAACAGGGGAGAGTTGAGACCATTTAGAAAAATAGCAGCCTTAGGAGAAGAAAACAATAACAAGATTAGATTTATGAATTTAGTTCCAAAGCCAAACAATGAAGGCTTTGAAAAAATAAAGAGCCAATTAATATGATCAAAAGCTTTTTCAGCATCCATAGCAATTGCAGATACAGAGTCCTTATACGTCAAAGACTTACTTAAAATATTGAAAGATAATCTTGTTTTGTCAGATAATAAATGTCCTTTAATAAAACCAGACTGCTCTTTACCAATTAATTTAGGGAGAATTAGTTCCAAATGCATAGCAATAATTTTAGCAAAAATTGTATAGTCCAAATTAACTAGAGATATCTGTCTATACTTCTTACAAAACTTTGAATCTTTGTTATCTTTTGGTATAAGAACTATTAAAGCCTCTTGAAAAAATCCTCCAGAGGATTTTGCGTTAACAAAATATGTAAAAAATTGAAATAATCTCGGAACTAATAATTTAGAAAGACAAAATTCAATAGTAAAGCCATCTGGGTCTGGAGCCTTACCTTTCTTGATAAGATTTAGTGCAATGAGAATATCTTTAATGGAAATATCAGTATCAAGAGCAGAAAATGCAGAAGAGGGAAGAACAGGTGGATTAATGGTAGACAAATATTGATCAATAAGATCCTGTGTGGGAAAAGATTCAGGAAAATATAACTGTGTGAAGAAATGAACAAATTCATCCAAAATGTCTTCATTGTTCTGTAATAGAAAATTTTAAGAGTTATAAATTGTGTCTATCTTTGTTCTATCTTTTTTAATTTTAAATTAATTTGCTAGAAGTTTTCCTGAATTGTTTTCACCCCATAATACTTAGCACTGGATTTAAGAAGATAAGAATTAGCAATATCAGTTGAGTTTTTATTGAAAGTAAATTTAGCTATAAGTAATTCATTAAGACAACTTGTAGACTTGGAAGTGTAATAAAGATTTTCTAATTTGTTTGATACGATCCATTAAATGAAGTAATCTTTTAGTAGCCGTTTTCCTTTTATTGGAAATAATAAAATCCCTAAAGGCCACTTTGAAAGTGTCCCAAATGATCTCCACAGATAGCTGAGGGGTATCGTTTTCTACAAAGGATTGTGTTGCAAACTTCTTAAAAAGCTGAGTAAAATTAGTATCAAGAAGTAATGAATTATTAAATCTCCATCTATTACTTGGTTGATTCTGTGAGATAAGATCAAGATCCATACTCACTGGAGCATGATCTGAAATTAATATAGAGCCAGTTTCTGAACCCAAAACATGTTGCTGTGAGACTAATAAATAATCAATCCTCGATTGGGAAGAATGCACGGGGGAAAGGAAAATTCCTGTAATGTGGGGTTACACAATCTCCAAACATCTGTTAATGCTCTTTCTTTAATCATAGAGGTAAACTGTAAAAATATGGTGGATGGTACAAATCTAGAATTGGATTTACGACAAATAAAAGGGTCCATAACCATATTGCAATCTCCTCCAAAAATTAAATATGTATCTGAAAGAGTCAATAACTTAGCTAATATTTCATTCCAAAAAGATTTACCAGGTTGGGTTGGAGCATAAATATTAAATATAGTTAAAGGCACTTTATTAATAGTCATTGAAACTATAACCCATACACCCAACACATAGAATTCTTGAGAAATATTAGAAATATTCAAAGGCTTATGACACAGTATAATGACTCAATTTCTCTTCCCCTTGCTGGAGACGCAAAAACATTACCTACCCATTGTCTTTTAAGTTTGGCTACCTCATCATCGAATATATGAGTCTCTTGCAACAGGGCAAAATCAGCTCTCCATTTTAAAATATGTGTTTAAACTCGTTGATGCTTTATTGGGGATCTCACAACTTTAACATTTCATGAAATAAATCTAATTATCATTTAATATAAAGAATAAGTGATATAACCATGAATTAATGCAAATAAACCAAATATTACTATAGAACAATTGAACCAAAAGAAATCTTTTTACATACAGAAAGAGAAGAAAGTCACAGAACTCCGAAAAAGGCGACCATGTTCGCACGGCACTAAGCCACGCCCCCTTGGAACCATTTAGGGGTACTCAACATCTACAAGGCAGAGTAACCTTTACAATGATGTGGGACCGGTGCTGCTGGACCGCGTGGGCACACTGCCAGAGGAATAGGTTATGCCCAGGAGGATAACTGTCTGAGGAGATGGATATCCGCTCCCCTTCCTGGTTAGAGACTGGCCTGGGACTGATTGCCTATTGCTGTGTAGTATCCCGAAGGGTCATTCTCCAAGGGCAGGTTGGCTTGCCCCCTGTTCTCTGAGGAAGGCTCAGTCCAGAGAGGGACTTACAATGAAGTCTGGTAATATCTTTGCTGTTCTACATCATATGCTTGACTTCACCTGGTAGCAGTGGCATTAGCGTGGCCCAAGTATTGTGTCTGGAGACTGGAATTGCCTGGTGCAAAGCTTGCCAACGACTGCCCTTCCTTCAGGTGAATGGCCCTTCATTATGGGGACCACTGCATGTCTAAAAATCTTGTTGGTGTGAACAGGATCACCCGGTGCGGGACCACGTGGGGCCCGCCATTTTCAAGTGTGTCGCATTTCTCTCATGTGAGCCTTAGTTGCATGCTGAATGTGTGCAGTGCCCTGTTCATTTGTTGTAAACACTCAGAGGTGAGGGTAAAACCTCAGTTATGCTGTACTAAGCCTCATTTGGCACGACTGAACTTGCTTCGCAAGGTATGACCAGGGAGTCTGGTGTGACTACAAGTCATTGTGTACTAGACAGTGAACCTCATTTCAGAGAGGTATGGAAACCAAGTTCTGAGTGTGACAGAATGGTCTAGCGTGACCTGAGTCATCGTCTGCTAGATGCTGTGCCTCCCAGAGGGGTGTAGGATTTGCATCCTTGGTGGGAGGGTCCAGGACGGTCTGGTGAGGTTCAAGTCATCACACACCAGATGAGTGCCTTTATCTGAGGGGGTACCATCTTGGGAATTGGCTTGTGGCTGATCATACGGTCAGGACGAGTCAGATCAGTAGACTCCTGACATTGTGCCTCTTTACTGTGGAGGAAGAACATTGAGCATTTTTCACATGAAACTGTAACCATCTGGGGTCACTTGAGACTTTGTGCCCCAGGTGCGGCAATTCCTGGTACAGGAGGTGCAGGCCTAGTAACTTGTTGTGTGAAACTGGGAGTGCTGAGGGAGACTCATGTCAACAAGCCCCAATGATGTTTCTTCATTCCGGAGGAGCTTAAATTGGTAACGATTTGGAAACATTAGGCTGTCTGGCTGGGCTTAGTGCCCCGATGCCTAACGGCGGCCCCAGTGACCTCCCCACCTGTTTTTTGCTGACCTCTGAGTGAACCTCCTGTGGGGAGCCCAAACGTCTCCTCCTTAATTGTTACTGACTGTTATCTTTCCTTTCCCCCACCTTGACTCAGGAGCCCTGAAACTTGTGACTTAGCCACGAGTGGCCCAGTAGCTAAGGAAAGGTTGATGCAATCTTTGGTTCGTGGAGAGGTGGAATAGCTCAAGCTGGTTGGTGGGGAAGGAAGTTTAGGGACCTAGGATGCTTGTAAACACAGTGGCATCCACTATCGGGATATCAGGACATGGCATTAGGGTGCTGGGAGTGCATATGAGTGAATGTGTGTATGTGCCAACTGATACCCATGACACTGTACAGTGGTGCAGAGTGGATGTGCGGGAGTGAGTGTAGGTAAATACGAAGGCAGTACCATGTGCTTCTGGTCACGTTTATCCTGTCAGGGAGTTCTTACAGTTGGCATTACGTCTTATTAGTGCAGCTTCGGCTACAGTGCTCAGTGAAAGTGTTGTAAACCTTGTAAATACATTTTGCTGCTAACGTTGGAAACCAGGGTGCACCCTGAATTTATATGTTACACTGATTGTGGGGAATTATAGCTTAGCTCTTGTGCTGACAACATTTGGCACCTTATGTGGGTGCTGGAAGGAAATGTATCATTTTCCTTAAGTGTACATACATTAGTAGTGTTTAACACAGCTGGACCTTAAATGGTGACTCCCACTGCAAGTTAGGGCATAGGCCCATAGTTAAATTATACCTGTACTGTGTTGACAAGGTGATTGTTGAATACAATCTTTTTATAAATACACTGTGTGTGAAGTCTCATTTGTGCCATGCAGAGTGGTTGCGGCGGGGAAGTGCGGAGTTTTTTCTTTACACATTGCCACTGTGATAAGCCTGACTGCTCTATGCCAAGCTACTCAAGGGTGAGTACAGGTTATACAGTAAGTGTAATCACCCACCCTTGATGGGAGTAGCAGGTTCTGCCTGGCTAGGGTCCTGCCTCAGCCAATCAGAATGTGCCACCTCCAACAATGTGTTTTCGTGTATTGACAGCTCTACTTTTCACGTTGCACCAAGTCACTGGGGTGCCTTGCATTCCCTCTGGCCACTGCTCAGGCCACAGCTCCTGTGAAAGTGAACTGGGTTTGGTGATACATTTACTTTGATCAAACTGACAGACTTACACACATTACACCATGACAGTCTGCCTTGTTGTGCTGTCTTGCATGCACATTTTGCACCCATGTGGGCAAGGGTCATATTTGGCATGCAGCCACACTACTCTATACATCTAAAAAATTTGCTACACTGCAGGAATGTGTAAGTGTGTGTACTTACCATGGTTGTGCTATCTGTGAAAACAGTGCCCAATGTGTGCTAACTCTGAGGGGTTAGGCCCAGTCAAACTTGGTAGATTGCTAGCACTGAAGCGCACCCTATTTTATCATTGTCAGATTTGGTGATCTGCAGAGTATCACACATTGTTTGATTCTGCCCCACTCACTTGTATGTGTATA